>NC_092440.1:8127063-9327063 GCF_036169615.1 Heliangelus exortis | reverse complement strand
AACACTAAGATGCTTTTGTACCTTGTAGGTATCACATAACAGCTGGAGGTGCAAAGGGGATTGGGTTCCCCCTCTGCAGCCCTTGCAAGAGGAATCTCCCTGTTCCATCCAGTCCCCAGCTACAGCTTTCAGTGACCACCAAACCATAGCTGCCAGCCAGGCACCACTTCCAAGGACTAAAGCCTCAAATCCTTCCTGATAACTGGTAAAAACCTGAACTGCCAACCTTTAAAAGAAAGTTGCTGTCAGTAGCTTGTTTCTAAAAAGCTGTCCCAGCCTGGTGACTCAATATCACCAATGAACCCACCTACAAGGGTCAGACACCAACTCTGCTCTGCATTCAGAGGTGAATACAGTCCAAACAGCCAAATAATCATCCTGCTCTAAATACACACAAAATTTACAGTCGCTGCAATATTTCAGCAGAGCACTTTTTGAAGGAGGAACAGGCTGCAGAGCAATTAGGATGAAAAAGACTTTTGGCTGCCTTTGGCTCAGCAGCTCTCCTCAGTCACAGCAGGAAATTTATGCTGCTGCAGAAAGCCCACACTAAAAGGCTGGGACGAGACTATGTACCCAGCTACTGGGTGCTGCAGTGGCCAGGAGCTTCTCCAGAGTGCCAAAAATATATGTGTAGCTTCTATTTGATCTACTAGCCCAGAAAATAATAAATAATCAAGTCTTCATCTCTCCCACCCCCACAATTAGTTCTTTCACATTTTCATATTTACAGCAGTTGTCCCAAGGGTTTATAAGTCTTTGCATTTAGCAGTTCCTGTGTCCTATGGTTGCCCCAGCTCTGGGCTCCTGCTAGAGCCCTGTTGGCTTCATTGCTGCAGCAGTTGAGAATCTGACTCCCCTGCTGCAGCTCTTTACTTCCAGGCATGGTCCAAAAATGCTTATTTTCCAGCAGTACAATTAGAGCTGGTTGGTTTAATTCATTGAGATCTAGAGTTACCTCCACATTACTACTTCTTTTCCTGTGCAGGAAAGCACATACTTTCCCTCGGGTATTTTGGGTTTGGATGATGAACAATAAAGATAAATATAAGGACAAATAGGTGAAACCTAACATCTGTTTACATACCTTGGGTAAACACAGGACTAGCTCTATTACTCCAATAAGCTTGACTATGTACTTAAAATGAGAAGCATGTGTGGCTGCAGAGCCAGAGCCTCATCTAGAGACACAGTTCACTCCCAAGTGTCCTGCCCTAGGCACCACCCACAGCCTCATGGATCTAATGTATTTATTTGTTTGAAGTAGTTTTCTATTTATGGCTTTTTAGTCAAACAATGGCCCACAGAAATCTAGACTCCAGTTCCCCAATGTCTGACACATGTTCCATCAGCTGTGTCTGTCCCCATTGCCCCAGTGTTCTGACATTTGAATAGTAAATTGCCAAAAAGCATTTTCTGTGGCACAATTTGAGAATGAGGAGGAGCTCCTCTGGCTTCATAGAGACTCCTGTCCATCACTCTCTGCATTTCCATGGACACTTCTTAGCCCTGAGTAGTTTGGCTTAATTGATAGCTCTGTCTTATTCTTTTTTGGAATTGTTTTGCTTTTCTTTCCTCACTTCTAGCTGTTGCTGTTTTACAATGTAATACATGACTCACAACTGCAAGTTTTACTCTCCCCAGTGCAATATGAGCTCCAAAGCCCTGTGAGATCTGATCACTTAGGTCTCGTCTACTTCAGAAGTGATGCCACATGTGACAGTTAACACAGTACCACCCCCTTGGTGCAAACACAGACACTTTGTACCCATACAGGGTTATGTAGCCCTGAGGAAGGAAATAATTTGGTGGTGCAAGTCCTTATAATGTTACAGCTGTTCAGAACAGAGACTGGAGAGCTGAAAACACATTGCAAGGGACTATTGTTGTGAGGAGACAGGACAGAAGTGCTGAGGAAAAAATAAACAGGGAAGAACAGCAGTGGGTTTATTTTCTGAGCTTCATTACATAAAATGCATTTCTTCAACATCCAACCTTCTCACTGGAGAGGTTGAACTGCTGAGCCAAAGTCCACTCCTTTCCTTGGAGCAATTTGCAAGCTACACCTGGGAGCAAAGCTCCCCAATATCCCTGGCAGCTCTTACAGGTTCTATGATGCCAGGAAAACAGCAGGCCCTGAGTAAAATAGAGAGACTGTAGCACATCAGTTAATCCTTGGATCATAAGCACTTGGAACAATAAAAAGGAAAAAAATGCCTCCTGGGTCTGATCTGTTGCATCTATGAAAATACTGAAAAAGCTAAAAGGTCAAAAATTCATTCTGCAGTGCTAGTAAATAGGTGTTTATATATCCTGTCTTCTTCTGCATAGCCACACACTGTCTGTAAAACTGAGTATTTTTTCTTTGTACAAGACTTAGTCGTCCTGAATATCTACTGCTCATATCTAATAACCACAAATTATGTGTTTCAAGCTGGTTACAACCAGTACTCTTTTTTGGGGAAGGAAGGGAATCCTGAGATCAGTAGCTCAAGTTAAATAATTCATAGCTAGCCCCTTTTTTATAAAACAAGTCTATTCCCCCACTTCACCCCCCATATTGTTGTTGTTATATTATCTGTGTGAGCCAGACATTGGCAATGAGACAGAAAAAAAAAAAGAATGACAGGACACTCTAAGAGAATTTAATGAAGTGGCTCCAAATATTGTATCAAAATAAATGAAGTGAATAATGCAAGAGCTCATTCTAGGTCCCTTCTACAACAATAACCATTGTGTGAGCAGCACATCTGAGGAGATGAGGGTGGATGGATGAATACAAAAGTGCCACTCTGGCACATTACAGAGCAGGGAACAATGGGCAGCCTGAATTGCTATATTTAATTTCAGTAATTCTTTGAGTCCAGATACTCAGGAAGAAAATAGGTGGTAAAAGAGGAGGAGGAGGAATTATCAGCCTTTGTGACCTCACTTAACTGTTTTGCTTCTGTTTGGGATGGAGAAAACCTAGCTGATTGCATGCCTGCATCTTTGAACTCCTGTGAAAGCCCATTGTGTGTTTGGAGCAGGCTGACAGCCATCAGCATGCAGAGCTGCTGGACTGTCACTAGGTGGAAGACACTCACTTGGCACTTCCACTCGTAAATTACCTGCCTTTTATTAAAAATATATTCAATAGCATGCAACAGAAATGTCCCTGAACCAGAACACTTGTGCCTACTGCTGCTCAGCTCCTGTCTCAGGTTGGGCAGGGCCCAGCAGGTACAACTGGACTTATTTCTAGCCTTGAACCTGCACTGGGCCCCGTTCAATGGACCTGCTGGGTTTACTGGCACTCACAGCTGCACCCATTGGAGGCCTAAGTGCTTGGCATGGATGCAGGGTCTTTGCTAGAGCCCCACTTTCACAAATCTGAAAGATTATTTGTATCCCTGTTGAAGACACAGTGGGTATAATCTCCCTGGGTTTGTGCAGTTGTGACACAGGGATCTTTATCCGGACACAGAACCAGGAATAAGGACCCAGACATCCACAGGTGACCTGTTCTCAGATGACAGCACTTTCCTGTCACTGTCAGTAGGTAGAGGACCCGTGCTATTCTCTGGCTTTCTGCAAACATCTTTTTATTTCCTCCCTCTATGTGAACAATCCTTTACACTAGGGCTGCCTGTCTGGCTACAGCTTTGAACACTGGGGTAACATGCAGTGTCTTCACTCAACTTTTCCTTCAGGCTTCTTTGAGCCCTGTCCCAGCACCTTTCAGCACTAAGAGCCTCCCTGTTGTCTCCATGTGGACACTGGGGCAGCACCGGTACCGCAGCAGCCACCACGCTGCCGGTGAGCAGGGGTCTGGGGACACCAAGTTCCTACCAGCTGTGACAGCCACCACCAGTGACATTAGAAACCCAGGTGGCGAATGAGCAGCTTGGAAACTCTCCTCAGGCCTCTGCTCATTTTGTCTGACTGCCTCTGCTCCCTGTAGGGCTGGCACAGAACACAAGCAGTTGGCACTGACCCAGCCCCTCCGAGCTCTGCCACCCATGGCAGGCTCAGCAATTGTCCTTTCTTCCTTGGGTGACACATCCTACACCCCTCAGACTGTCCATCAAACCTCTGCTAACCCAAGTACAATTCACTGACAGCTTTCCTTGCAAAATCCTACTCTGCACAGCTCACGCTAAGAACCTTAATATTGCTGCAGATTCAGAAAGGGGATTTCCAACAAGCATTAGGAAAATTAAACTTCTCAAGAGCTGTGTCAATCTGACAAGCTATTCCTGGGTCTCCAAAGTAGAGTAAGTGAAAATATTAAAATGGGGGATGGGGAAGTTGTAGTAAGCAAATGATGAAATAAGGCTAGAAATAAGGACAGAGTAATTCTGCTTCACATATGGACAAGACATATGTATGTGTACACACAGAGAAATACAGGAACCTAGACTGGTTTAGGCTTCCTGACATCTCAGAATGAAAATTATAATCTTCCATCCTTTTATTCCACCCAAAGCCAAAGCAGTAGATAACACTAATGAGTGAGGCATTCCCTGTGCTTGGCAACCACATTAAACACCCCCAAGCACCAACGCTCTTGGGTGGCAGATTGAGAGCTCCTGATGGAATCCCTGACTTCCCACCAAGGACACTTATTGTGCAAGTGGGAGCCTGAGCCCAGCCAGGCTCAGCAGAGGCAGGGGAAGCCCAGTCCACATTGGGCTCACTGCATGTTGTATCAGACAAAATGTCACCTCCCCAGGGCTCCTGTCTGCTTGCAGGTGTAGGCTGGGGCTCTGCAGTACACAGACTGCCTGTTGGCAGCAGGAGCAGCTCACAAAGCTCGGAAATGGCAGAATTTATTACAGCTCCCCTGCCCAACAGGTCAGTCTACAGAATGCCCACCATGTCCGAGCTGGGATATGTTCCCTTTTCTCCTCCTCTCTACTTTTCTGTTTTTCTGTAGCTTCCAAGCCTACATCCCAAAAGAGAGGGGAGGCTGTTTATAGCCCAGGCCATGGCTGAGGTGTGGGGTGAACCTTTCAAGATGTATGGGTGTGATTCCAAAAAAGGTGAGGGTGATTTAAAAAAAAAAAAAAAAAGCTGATTAAAATCCTATTGCTCTTCAGGGGCTGGCGTGATTGTGTGAGGGCTTTGCAGTCAGGGTGATGAAAAAAATCTTTCTGAGCTTGCACTGCCAACAATGCCTCTTCAGCTGGAGGAACTGGTCTTGTAAAAGACACATTATTGAGTGCTGCATGGAAACGACAGCCCAGGCTGTGCAGAGAGCTATGTACAGAGCCAGAGCTGATCAATACTTGGGATTTTTCAATATTACAAAATATTTTGCATTCAAATATAGCAGCCTGAGACTATTTATTTAAGGGAAAAACACAAAAGGTGCTGATTTGACCTTGATATCCTGATGGGTAGAACAGAAGTGAATGCCAAACGCTAAGAGCAAAGCTATTGGTTAGGCCTGAGAGGGAGGATTGACAAAAGAAAGCTGTAAAAGGTTATTAATGGCAGAGAGGAGCACAGTGATTTGGATTTTTGGCTTGATGAAAAAAATTTGACCTTCTCCTGGCACAGTACCTACCACTGGACCCGTGCCTCTCCTCAAGGCATCTGGACGCATCCAGCCTGTGCTAAGCTAAGCAGTGCTCATGGAGAGTGTAACCCCCTTACTTCCATCCTTATTTCTCCTCCACTCTGCTCATTTGTGCTTACCTAGCTCAGTAAAATGTCATCTTTGCAGTCTCCTATCATCAGGGCTGAGCAGTGAAGCTCTTTGGATTGGTTTTTAGATCGTTAATATGTTAACTGCCTGTAATTTAATTGTTAGGAGCAAAGGTCTGAAAAGGAATAAGCAAAGTCCCTGCTACAGGCACTACAGAATTCAGGTACCAAGCAGCTAACACCCAGCCACTGCCAGTGTGCCAGCACAGCATTAGGCTGTTAGAAAAGCATCTATGATTGCAGGGGGGGGAAATGCAACAGGAGACCTCATTTGCACCCACTAAAACAAGGAAGAAGTGAGCTTCTTGGTGCAAATAAACATGGTTCAGTACTGAACATGTCTCTCCAGGCTCCAGGGGCTGTTTTAAGGAGATAGATGCAGGAGCTTGTCGTGTGTAATCTACCAGCCATCTCTACAATGTGACAGGAATTTCTTAATGAGCATTGGCAGTACATACAAACAGAATAGCAGTGCTGCTTCTCCAGCCATTAATATTACATACGTGGGCTGCTTAATTTGCTGTTCCTCACAGAGCTGGAGCAGGAAGCCTGCATAACGAAGGGTTTGTTGACAGAGGTCTTCATATCAAATCAGATTATGGACATGATGCACCAGGCACTCTGCTCTTCTCAGGCCCTCATTGCTGCCATTTTTGAACCTCATCTATTAGAGTTTTCACCAAGAAGCCAAACAACTCAATAACAGGCACTGATTTCAGAGGAAAGAGGCATTATTTATACGTGAGAAAGATGATGGCTGCAGAAGACCAAACACTCATTCAGAAAGGTGTTTAAACATATGCCTGGTGTTAAGTCCATAAGCAGCTCCTCCTATGAGTTTTAAAACAGTGAGAAATCAACTGAAGAAGATACCCTATCTCCTCAGCACTTTGCAAGTGATAAAGTGATATCCTAACTTGCTTCAGCCCTTTCTTGGTCTCCTACCCATCCCGTAGTAGCAACTTATTCTGAGGCCAGATACAGCAATGAGGAAGAGTCCTGTTATCCCTGGGTGGGAAGCTCAGGTTGGCATCATGTGATACTCCTGCAGGATAAAAGCTTCTCTGACTTTAAACTACAATATCTTGTGTACTCCCAACAGTACAGGCTGGCAGTAATACAGAACTGATTTAATATGGCAGGCATTGTACTACAGGCAGTAAGATGTGTTGCTCCAGTGCTCCAACACTGTGTGTGGAGAGGATATGGTACCACAATGAACATACAGAAATACATGACAAGAGTCCCTGGGCTTTCAAGGACTAAATAAATTTATCTCTGAAAAGGTTTCTTTAAATGCTTGAGGCATTTTCTAAACATAACATTTGGCAGCGATAGTTTCTTGCCTGAGTTAATTCCTCAGTGATGCTTACTGGCCTTGGCTTGATCAACACATCTATGAGTCCAACCAACACTCTCTCCTAAGTGACCCGTACGAAAGACACTTCTAAGGTTTAGTACATGACTCCTTTAGCTTTTCCTAAGGATCTCCCACAAAGCAGCAGCCCCACAGAGCCCAAGGGAATGAGAGCTGGCAGTTTTGGAGAAGCTGAGCATACACAGAGGTGAACTAAAGTGCCTCCAGCATGCTCATTTCATTTACATCTCATTTATTATCAAAACAAGGTGTGAAGGTAGTTTCTAGAGCTGCTCAGTAAAGGCTGCACATCAATTTGATACCTATTCTGTTTTCTCAAGTCACTTACCTCCATAAATCTGATCCAAACCAGTTATTTAGCTGCACTGCTCAGACTTTGAATTCAGTAGTGTCTTAATGCAGCTTGGTCTATATAAAGACTGCTGAAGGTGAAGTCTTTTGAATGAGGAAAACAGCAAAGAACTTGCTTACCTGATTTATGAGGCCACCAAGTTTCTACTCATTCTGTTTATGCACGAAGTATCTAAAAAAATTCCAAACTGCATCAGACAGATTATCTTTTGTTAACATGTGAGTATCAGTCTATCAATCTAGTTACTCATGTGAAAAGATACTCAAACATGAACCTAAGGAGTCAACTGCAGCGGTAGTGGATCAAGGGTTGGACTTGATGATCTCTGAGGTCCCTTCCAACCCAGCCAGTTCTATGATTCTATGATTCTATGAACTGGGGGAAAAAAACAAAAAAACAAAAAAACAAATTAATAACACTCACAGACTGCTTGCTATCAGTCTGGCTCTTTATCAGGCTTAAGAGATTGCCAATGGGAGCTGCAGCTACAAAATGTTATGTATATGAAGATCATCTGAACACCATCACTGCTGTTATGATAGGGAACAGGATTTAGGCACCTTCCTTTGACAAATGGGATTCTCATCTGCCTGCCTGAAACACAAACTTTCACCTTTGAGATGCTTCATAGTGCAGAAGCTGTCATTTAAAAGTCTGGGCTCTGTGCTGTCAGAAAAGTGAATATCCACCAAAACACACACCAGCAGATAGATAAATACAAAAAACTCTATAGGAAGTTGATTTATTCTCCTACTAGTAGATTCCATTAAGGGTGTCTGCATGCATATAGATGGAAAAAATCCATTCTGGCTTCTCCTTGAGCAGAACCCGGGATCCTGATCCCTCTCAGAGACAGAGATAAATTGAAGGGTGTGTATGTGTGTAGTTTCTCTTTCTGGTTTTGCTTTGGTGTTACTTTGGGCAAATCACTTAACCTTGGTGTTCTCCACAGCAATAAGGAATACACCTAGCTGAGAACACTTTGAGATCTATGGACAAAGAGCAATCTAACAAGTAGGTGTTATTTATAGCATTGCCCTATGGATTATAGCAAGCTACAACTGTCAGTGACAGGGGGGACCTCTGAGCCAGCAGAAAGGCATAAATCTGAATGTCAATATCCTGAGCATTGTAGCTGGAGGCTGTTTTTTTCCTAGGAAAACATGTTGGTGGTTTGAGCTACCAGATGAACTTGCTGTTAGTTCTTCATGTTCCCTAGAGGCAAAGGCAGAAATCTGGATTTACCAGAGCACCTCATTGGTAAAACAGTCCTGACAGCCTGCTCCCAGCATGGCTTGTACCTGGTCTTTCCAAAGGAGAAAGATTGGCCATGCAGGGATGCTTTTGCAAGGCACTCTTGCATGCACACACACACATCTGATCTGCAGAGACTGCTAGTTGAGATTTGGCTGCTTTAACCCTGATTTCAACTAAGGGTAGGGCTCTCTGGACAGAGCTCAAAATAGCTCCAAGAATTGGAGGCAAGACAGTGGGCTAGAACACTGCTGAACCTGCTGGTGGGCTGCAGTGCTTCCCTCACCTGAGTGCTCCTCCAGAACTAGTCTGGGCCCTGCACTGTGCTGTCCTCACTGATGCACTTTGTCTTTGTAAAGGACTGAGTAATCCAGGCCTTGATGGGAGGTGCTGAAAGAAAGCAAACACCAACAGATGAGCAAATATTGATCTCCAAAGTCTTGGACATATTTGCCCTATTTACACCAACTAACTCATTAAAAAAAAAAAAAAAAAAAGTATTTAACAAAATATGGATCTTCCCTATTGCACCAAAAGCAGAAATTCATGTATGAGGCTTTCAAGCTAGAAATATGCATGTGGATTTATTTGCCAAGAGCTTCAAATCTTGGAAGGGTGACTCAGTGCAAATACATTTGTAGCATAACATGTTGTTGTTGTTATATCTTCTCCCCTCAACATTTTACAATGTAAAACTTTTTGACTAGATTGTGCCAAGAGCCTTAATTCACCCTTTCATCCAAGGACAAGTCTCCATATTGGTGCCAGGCTCTATTAGGGTAAATGTTCTGACAGTGAAAGAAGAGAGGCGTTCAGAGCAGGAAAAAAGATGAAGCCACTAAAATGCAAATTTTATTCACAGTTGGCATGTTTATAAATATATATATATTACATTCTTACAATCTACAGTACATTCTAAATATAGAGGGATTGAATTTAAGTGTTTGTGGGAGGGAGGGTGTGTATTAAATTGAGCAACCTAGATTCAATGACAGAAAGAGACAATAATAAAAGGAGGGCAAAGACTCACTCTGGAAAACAAAGGAAAACTTGAAATATAAGCTGGACTTTAGTTAGTGCTTTGGCACTTTGCCACTGGTCATTGGAGACTGCTTTTGGACCTCACAAAAATGTCATGGTTTCAGGACTAGAGGGCACATCGGATTCAAAGGATAATCACTGAAATCCTACCATATGTACATCCTTATCAGAGGAAAAGAAAAGATAATCATCACCACTGGGAGAAACAAATCTTATCTACTGAGTTTAGCTGTTCAGGTTTCAATGTGCAGCACTCCCCCATGACATGCAAGTGCCCTCTAAACGTGCTGAGCAGGGGTCTAAAGAAGCATGAGCAGGAGGAACTGCACAACCAGACCTCTCCCACGGAGGGAGGGACAAAGAGGCTGTTGGTGTCTGAGTTCAGCACAGATTACACTTACCAAGAGAGAGTGAGTGGCCAACTTTGGTAAAGGACAGAATGTAAAATAAAGCAAGAATCAGCATGGGACCAACAGTGTCTGTGCTCGGCAAGAACACACCATCGAGAAGCAAATGTGTAGGGAAGGGAGGCAAGAAACCACACACTTCCACAGTTGGCTGATGTCAGGAAGTGCCCTCAGGATACCAGATGGGTGAGAGCTCTCAGGAAATGTCTGGGAACACAAATTTGAAAGAGGACAACCAAATAAAGTGGCCTTTTAAAAATAGCTGTTTCTCTCCCACTTTCCAAAACAGACCTTCCTTTATATGAATGATTTCTGAGTACAGATTATATCTTCTCCTAATTTACAAACTAAGAAATACTGAAAATTTGCGGGCAAAGTTTATTACCTTGGCATCTACTTAAAAGAGAGTTTCAGTTTTAACTGTATGTGTATATCCATTCTCAGTACTTGGGAGGCAAACATGCTGGTTTGTAAACAGCCCAGTTATTCCTTTTTCCCCTTCAGGTTCTTTGGAAACTCATTACTTTCCAGCTCTGGAAGATGCTTTGCTCACAATGTTGTTTTTTATTTAGCTTTAAATTAATATTCTTGGACAGATATTCTCTACATGTCGTTGAATGACATGCTCTCCTCATGGATCTATTAATTCTGAGACCAATTTTTTGCTTTTAACCAAAGCTTGCAATATTGAACAGCAGAGCTGTGTGAACTTTGTAATATTCAAACTGAACTGGAGTTTGTTATATTTATTGATTTCCTGGGAAAGCTCAGAGAATGAGACCGTATTATTTTGCTAAGTTGTTTTTTCATGCTACCATGCATCAAAAAACCACACACATCTCTCACTTCCATCTCTGAGCACAGAGAAGACTTGAATTTTAAGAGCTGTCCAGGATCTCTGCTCTCCCAGCTGCTTTTGGGTGGCTTCTTGGGGCTCCATTGGCTTATTATCCATCAGATGATTCTTAGTTTCAGCACAATGTTTTTCCCCACTACCCAAAATTAAAGGCAGAAGGTGAGTGAAAAACAAATGAACAAACCAAACCAAAAAAAGTCTTTTCTGTCTCACTACACATTTTCATGTAATCTCTCCATATAGTTTTTAAGTTCTTTGCACTCCCCCAGGTCCATATCCTGGCAGACCCATTTGATGTCATCCTCACTACTCATCAAGACTGAGTTGACAGTTGGGCACCCATCATCTGAGGAGATGGTGGTAAAGGTGGTGAATTTAACCCGTTTCCTCTTAGAGGTAGGAGAAGCAGTTGGTTCACTTTTCTGGTCTTTTACTTCAGTGAATGTTGATTCAGTAGACCTGAAAGATTGTCCATTAATATTTTTGGTGGCATTTGTGTTGAGGAGATATTTGCTCTCCTCGTAGTCCACACCTCTGTCAATGGCTGTGATACGTTCATCTGGTTGGGATGAGAAATTTGTGTGATTCTCTAGAAGCTCTGTCCTGTTGCTCAGCCCAACCCAGTCATGAGAGTGGCTCATACCTTCTTGCTCTTCAAAGGGAACTTGTTTGTTTTTGTACTTCAAAGCAAAAGTGACACAATTGATGAGGAAGACCAGAATTGCCAGACAAAAGACTCCCAGAAGAGCATACATCCCTATCTCCAGATCACTGAGCCCCCGAGTGGTCTGGACTTGGTCATCCTCTTCCAAGTCTCCATTGCTTCTTGGTAGATCCACCTGTGCAGGGAAGCTTGTGAAGTCTATTGGGATGTTCTGCAGATGACTGTCATCATCCAGGAGGCTTTCTCTGTCTTCTTTTTTACTTAAAACAGACCTTTGGGTGGTGGTGCCTTTGCCTTGCTCTTGGCCCATCGAGGAGCTGTAATAGTGGCCATCCAGCCCAGTTCTTTCCTGCAAAGTGGTTTTCTGACGACGGTCACTGGCATGATTTTCTAGGTGGACACCAGCACCCCTGTGTTTACTGTCACTTATGTTAGGGTTGGCACCACTCTGCCCAAACTTGACTCTAATGCTACCACTTCCAACAGCTAGGATGCTCTTTCTTTTGGATTTCTGGCATGATTCACTGATCACCATCTCTACTCTCACCAGTGTCCCCTGGCCTTCTGTTTCGGCAGCAATCACAGGCCACTTGAATTTGGGGTCATGGTGAATGGAGACCACTTTCTCATCCAGAGATGTAGCTGACAAGGAGAAGTCTTTAGAGTCATAAATATCCAGGGGCATGACAGTTCCATCACTGAATTGGATCCAGCAGCTGATGGTTGCTTCCTATAATATACCAAAAAATATGTATGCACACTCAGAATAAACATTGAGGGAAATATGTTCTGTCCTGGCCTATTTCCTCCTCCTCAAAAAATCCATATGTCATTTATAACCAGAAAAGAAATAAAAAGGCAGAGCAATAAAATTAATATCTTGCCAAGATGTGGAGAGAAATACTAGTATAAAACATTCACTGATAATAAGATTTGTTTCCCCAGAGGTGCTTATAGGAGCTGTATCTCCTGGGCTCTGCAGAATCTACTTCAGCACCATAATAAATTGCATGTCAGAAAGCATTACCAGTGACTGAGATCATTTACTCTTGTATATTTAAATGATAAAAAAATTATATTATTTCTAAACTGCTTAAAATACAAAGTCTCCTTTTGTTGTACACAGCATATGTTAAAAAATAATATAGTAAGTAGGTCCATACATGGATCCATAAATTCAGTCCTTGATTTCTCCCTCTCAAATGAAGCGTTCTATCCAAGCAGAGGAAACTGGTCAGTTGTTTACTTAGGAAATGACCAGGGTAATTTTCATGCTTGTTAGCAATTAAAAGCAAGACAATAATGAAGCTTAATCTCATGCCACATCAACACAGATTGTATGCTTCAGAGTGCACAGAGGCACTTGTTGAATGTAAATGGGTCAGCCTGGAGTACTGACTCTGTACTTGCAATGTCTCGTCCTGCAGGTTCCTGGGAATCTTGACTCTTGTTTTTTACTTTGAACATTTTAACATATCCTTAAATCTCAGAAGACATGCTCATCCATTTCTGAAATTCAGAGTCTCTCAAATAGCTACCAAAAATTGTCTTGCTACCTGAAACAATCTTGGCATTCTCACATAAATTTTTTACAGGTGAAATCAAGATTGCTCTCCTGGAGTCTGAATCTGAATTCTGGCTTCTGAGGGTCTGACTTGCTCTGGGATATTTACATGTTGTTAGACACTGGAGAATCTACACCAGAATGACTTCTGTCTTGATGATAGGGTTTCTTAGGTGTCTAAAATGACATGAGATCTTGTCTGGTAAGAGTTGGGATCACCTGCTCTGAGGGAGAGCCTGACAGACAAAAACCCTGCTAACAGATAATTAATATGCTTGCTGAAAGCATGAATATAAAAGGCTTGTTTCTTTAAATATGCATTTTTTCAGACAGACTGTACTTACATCCCAGCTCAACATATATATACACAGAGAATATTTATCATTATCTTTTAAATTGTTTCTAGCATATAGTCTTTCACCTGTTCAGATAACAGAGAATAAGCCTCCAGTCTTTTGGGATTGTATCATGCATAATCTACTGGCCTGATTCTGCAGTCCTTACAGCCACAAAGCTCCTGCTTCAATGGGAGATTTGCTTCCATCTCTATTTCAGGACTGAGCCCTAAGACTTTGCTGACACTGTCATAAATCCCAGCTTTGTGTTTATTAATCTTGGGATATTTCTTGAAGACTGCATAGAATATATGTCATCAACTCTCATCCTCCCACTGTGTTGCTTAAACCTGCATAATCACTTAATAATTTTGCCTTGCTTTGCTTATAGGGACTGTGTTCTGAAAATCATACACGAAGCAATGGAAGGAATCAGATGCCTTTGAGTCAGTCCTTGAAGGGTGGGGGGTGCACACCTTCCTTGCCAGTTTAATGTTCATCCAATGTTGGTCTGACTGTAGCCCTGCACCCAGAGAGGGACTCATCTGGACTCCATTCCTGGGAACTGAAATGTCAGTGCTTGGCAGAATACTGGGACTAAATGCCATCAACCCCTGTTTTTGGGCTGATTTCAAGGCAGTTTGTTTAACTCCCCATGGATTAGCTCACTGGCCTTATTTCTAACTGCCTGGCATTGTTTTTTTAGTTCTTGCAATGCTATGGAAGCCTGATTTTTATCACCATATAAAGAAAGCAGTTCTGTATTATTTCTCATCCTGCATCCCAAGGACAAAACTCTATGATGATCTGAAGGTTCACAGCAGTTGGGCAGCTTTCAAACATGCATGCCATGGCCATTTACCCATAAAGCTCAGAATATGTTTAAGCATTAAAAGCCCATTGATGTGAGTACCAAATTGATGGATTTGGATTGAAAAACGATTTAAATTGCAAATGTGGACAGAGCACAAGAACAAATGTCAAGCAGGAACTGATGACAAAGTCCAAAAGCCTTTGCACAGGCAGTGACAGCATTTGTATGACTCAGCAGAAGAATTTCAGATCTATGAGAGCTTGTGTAGTGTGAAGTGTGCCTGAATCTCTCCTAGCACTAGAAGGCAGAACAGAGAAAATCTCATATTGCTCATGGAGTAACCCCACAGCAAAGGCAGGAACAAAGCTTCTCTGCAGTGGAGTGGAAACTTCCCTGTTCTCCTCAGACATCTGGTTAGATTAATCATGTCAGGGGAACCTGTGAAGATCTGAGTGAAAAGAAAGGGACGATGATGTGATACTGATCAGTAAGACAGGAACTGAGCATAATAGGAAAGAAAAGTTAGTTTATTAAATCACCAATCAGGAAATGAGTCAATGGTGCTGATTCATATTCCAGTAATGAATCAGAATGGAAGGCATGCTCCCAATGTCTTAAAATGCTCACAGTAAGTAACGAGAGGAAGAGGAGTTTGGCACTATGCAAAGTATTTTCTCATTTAAAGATAGACTTAAAGGATTGATTTGTTTGCCTTTGATGGGAGGCTGAACTTGGCAATCTAGTTGGCAATATCTCCTGCAATCTAGTAGGTGCTCGCTGGGACAGAAAGGAGGGGGTGTGTGTACATGTGTGTGCAAAGGGACTGCTTAATTACAACTTCTTATTAAGTTGCCATTTTATTTATGGGATGAAGCCAGGACAAATGCAGTATGCCTCTTTGCTAACGAGTTGTTTAGACATTGTGCCATTTTTATGAGATCTGGTGGCCCTCAGAAATGTCCTAATATTATATAATAAAAGTCTGCTTGATTCCATCACCTTGTAATGTTGAGTACAGTGAATCAGAGCAGTGTCCTTCCACAACACACTACATGTGGTCAATAGTACCTGCTTTGGAGACTGGAGCAGCTCTTGTGCTACTGCTGTAGCAAAGATGGCCTTATTGCTTCCTGGACTGAGCTGCAGAGAGAGTGACAACCCCGTGACCAGCTGCACTCCCAGGTCAGTTATTGTCACCTTCTCATCCAGAACTGTCACTGTCTTCTCAGCCAAAATAGCATCTGAAAGGGGGGACAATATCTACAAAGAAAAATTAAAGTTAATGAGAGCTATTTTACACACAGCACCAAGCAAAGTAGCTACATGAAACTGCTGTAATACAGATAAGTGAGATTTATGTTAATGGACAGAATTATTCTTAGCAGACAAACACTATTAAAATATGATTAAAAAATGGTTAGTCGCATTTTATAACTCTCTTTCAATAAGGTCTTTTACCAACTTAATTCTAATCAGCTATGCCATTCACCTCTGCAATATGCTAACCACTCCTGTTTCAGATTTATTAACTATTTGTAAATGAAATCCTTATGTGAAATGCAATTATTTGATTGTCATGTTTTAGGTAGCATAAATATAATGCAATCTTTAGATGCATATAAAATCCATAGAAAAAAATTATATTTCTTTCTACCCCATAGAGCAAAAGGCTAATGTATTGTTACAATAAACACTCATGGTCTTGTGTACAAAATTGACAGAGAAAGCTTGTTTTGGTTAAGTGCAGAGAGGCCAGTGCACTGATACATGACATCCAAAGATGCTCGTTAGCAAGGAAGCTGAATTTAATGATCCACATAGGGTACAGAGCATTTTTAAGCAGTTTAAAAGAGGCATTCTTTAAATATAACTTGCTGACAACCTTTTTCTCTTGGATTTTTCTTTCCACAGTTTTATGTGTATTTGTAGGACATTAAAAGTCCCAGAGCTTTAAAAAGTCATTCAGAAAATCTTTACAGATTTTGCAGAAAGTAAAAAAATCTCAAATCACATATCTCCAGCCCTGACAACTGCTGTTATTGACAGGTGTGATTGTTGGGTTTTGGTTTGACAGTCTGGGATAATGAACATGTTGGAGAGGTATTTTTTCCCTGTTCCTGTGCTTGTTAACATGTTTTTGACTTGGTAAGATTTTATTTTTTCTCCCTCCCTCTCTCTTTTTCTGGGACCCCATTTTCTAGATCAGTATTTCTCTGCATGGCAAGAAGCATATATGTGAAAAGCTGCCAGTGACATGATGCCTGGGTTTATGTGAGCAACATCAGAGTGGGGACCCTAATACTATTAGAAATGTAGTAGTATTTATAGGTAATTTTCTGGGACATTCTGGACGAAACTGCACCCTTGGAGAATATAGCTTAGTTGTTACTAATCACCCTACCTTGTAACATCATTCTAGAAGTACTAATTCTTATTATTGCTTTGTGCATATTCTGAAATGTACCCTAATGTTTATATTTTGTAAAATGTTCTTTGAGCCTGAAAGATGTGCAGGGATTAGATACCACAGGATTGATACTGAGGTCTCAATTTCTCAACCAGCACTAGTTAATTTTTACTTTAACCCTTTGCTCTGTCAGGCTAGGGTTTGAGAAGATTGAGCTGTTTCACCAGCTGCATGCCTTGTGATAGCCCATACAGTAGCTCTAGGTTCAAAACCAGCCTCAGCCAAAAATAATAAGAAACAGCCTCCAAGATTTGCTAAAATTGCCATCTACATAATTCAGGTCACAAGACAATAAGGGATAAGCATCTCTTCTGTACCCTCCAGTCCTTGATGAAATTCTTCTCCATTCGAAAATTTATAGTTTTCATTTCTGTGTAAGAACCTGCTGTACATGTGATGAGTAATTGAGTTCTAAAGGTGGTGGGGTCATGGGGGGAAAAGGAAGAAGTAATTAATTGTCCCTACCTGAATTGTTGTCATTCCAAGCTCCTGCCCAATCAAAATCTGTCCGTCCTGCAGCTTAGCAATTCTTGGCTCCTCCACCTGCATGAAGTCACTCACCAGGTCAGTGATGTCAATCTGCCAGTCAGAACCCAGTAAATAGCTCAGCTGGCTGCCAGGGTCTGAGGCCTCAGCTACAAACTGGGTGAGGACTCGCACCATCGCGTGTTGGTACTGAAGAGTGCAGCCTCTTCCCTTCCGTTCATCCTCTTCCTCATCGTCACTGTCCCTGGCTGGTCTGGTAGGACACCAAGAATAAAAAATTATTTAAACTGGTGCTGGTAGAGCTCATGACAGGAGTGTTATTACTGACATAAGGGGCTTTACCCCCTCCAAAACAGGCTAGATCTGCCCACATCCATTCTCTGTCCTGTCATTCACATGCCACTGACCTGAGGGCATGGACAGTGTCTCTAAGCCTTGGAGTGTCAGTGTTGTGGCTCTGGGACACTATTCAGTGCCATCAGACCCTACACAAAATTTCTGTGAATGTGAAAAGTGAACAGATCAACTGGCAGGACCTGTAAACCAGGCTGGAGCCCAACCAGCCATGCCAGAGCTGGTCCTTGTTGATGTCTTCCTGCTGCCTCATGGCTGATCCTGCCTAACTTGGCCAATTGGCTCTTTCCATCTCAGTCACTAGAGCTATCAAAGGAAATTGATTTCCAGTGTAGTATCATGCCACCTGCAGTTTCCATTTCCATCACAAGTCCAGTGCAGGAGTGTCTGAATAAACACCTGGTGGCCTTCAAATTTGCACCAGAATTGCACTAAGGTCAAATGAACATGTTCAGATCCACTGGCCCTGACAGGGCAAGTGCACAGCCCAGAATGAACATCCTCTAATGAAACCTACCTCTTATTAGAGATGATGGGGACTCTCCACCCCTTGATTTGATTAAGTTCTGTGTCAGAGACCTCTATCTGCAATGGGAGACGAGGAACCCAGACTGTCATTTCTAAAGGGGCACTCAGATGCTGGTAAGTAAAATTAACTATGACGTTCACTTTGCCTTTCATTTCCTTCCCATTGACGAAGACATAGTCACATCTGTCAGAAACCTGGAAAAAAAAAAAGAGAAAGAAAAGAAAAACTAATGAGTTTCTATACAAATTATAAAGTACACCACATGCTGGAAAAACAAGTGGGAGGAAGAGAAAGGATATAGGTTTAAGCTAGCTCCAGGATCAGAAGACAGCTAGGAATTACAAGAAAGCTGCCTGGTGTGTCCTTAATAGCTAGGGTAATTTGACATCATTTTAACAGGTGGGCTTTTTCTGCTATAAACATTTCCAGTACAAAGATAAAAGAACAACTTCTTTCTGTCTCTAATTCCTCACTCCAACACTAGGATAATTCTAGTGTAATGGCCCTGAAACAGGATTCTTCCCAGTACTCAAAGCCCAGTCCAACTCTACCATCCTCCTCGTCTACTTTATGTGCAGCCCAAGGAACACCAAATATCTGGGGGTGGAACAGGTCACTGCCTCTATACAGAACTGAGCAGGGGACAAATTTCTCTTGTCAACCTTAAATTGGGACAAAGGGTTCTTCAGGAGTCCCATGGCCAGAGCATGGCGTGGTCACATCCACCAAAAAGGGATCACAGCTCACTGCTGCCCAGTAAGTGTTCACTGGGAACACCTCCATCTCTGCTGCAAACCCACCAAAGGTCTCATACAATATTCTGCTTCAATTGGTCCTGATGTCACTTTATTACCTGCAGCTCTGGACATCAATGTTGCTGAGAGTTACTAAATCTCTCTCAAGTGATTTAGCAGCTATTTCAAGGATCTAGATGATCTGACAGGACGTGTTCATTACAGCTAGTTAAAATATATGAGTAAATATATACATCAAATAATTTATTAACTACCACTTTACCACACTGATGGTCTGAAGGAGTGATCTATTAAAATCCTGAACTCTTCTCACAATCCATTACCAGTCAGACTCTGTATTCCTTTCAGCAGATATATTTAATATTTGACTCTAGAATGCCGTCTCATTCTCATCTGAATTTAATACCATTTTCTACTTTTCTGTTTAAATGCTAAATGAATTTAAATCATATTTAAATATCATCAGCTTTTATAGGATTATTTGCATTCCTAATATTATTATCTTTAAACAACAACCCCCTTACAGACAGATCCATAGAAAATCCATTTCCCTCCTTGCTTGTCTGAGCCAAGGTAATGTTTCAAAAAAGATTATCATGACCCCTACAATGCCTCTGTTGCAAGCAGTGTCTGTTTTAAGGTAAAAATCTTACAGTTGTCATTGGTTCAGCAGGAAAGTAAGGAGTTTATTTACAAGAAGAATTATATTTTTCAGGATACTCTCTAGCTAGCATGTTTTACATTAGCTCTTAATGGCTCCTGTCAGGATCCAATCTCCTTGTGCTGCAAAACAAGAAAACCCAGTTGCTGTCAAAAATGCCCCAAAGCTTGGGAGCATGCAAGGCAAGGGAAGGACCTCCCAGCAGGCAGCTGAGCACAGACAAGTCCTGGCTCCAACTGGGGCCTGTGGCATTTATATGACACCCTCTTCACCATAATGCTGATCCAAACTGTCCTGATCTGAGGAAGATGAGATTGCAAGATTTCAGGAGAAGCTTCATGGTGGCCTGCAGAAATGGCTATAGGGAAGGCTGGAAGCATAAGCACATTCCCCTTGTGGGAGCAGCATGGCTGGGCAGCAGCAAGAGAGCAGATGCTTTTCTCCCATCCTTACAGAAGACACACTAATTTAAGTAATGTTTTCAGGGCAAGAATTCCATCATATTTCCTACCTGCAATGTCTAATACCCTGTCCAACAGGCTGGAAGCAAAAGACCTTCAGGCAGTGCCTGGTACACGTGCTCCTTCTCCCACCTTGTGGGGTACGTTGCTTCTGGAAGTGGGAACTGGCTATATGCCTTTCTGGTTTTTATATGATGTTCTCAAACCAGACAACTCTCCTACATGCTAATAAGCTCTGTCTGCTGCTTTCTACCTTTCCTCAGATGCCAGTGAGAAATAAAATTGGGCAGAGTTGTGAGGCAACAGAACAAAACTGAAGACAAGGTTGCCCCAAGGAAAACATTCAGCTTGGGAGTTGATTGCCTTTGTGCTCTGCAGGTTGGACAACACCTACAAGTGAACAGTCAGAAGACAAAGATTTTCTTTACTAGGGCATGGGGCCAGTAAGAGCTTTCAGTGTGACTTCTCACCACCTCTGCTTCCAGCCAGCAACACCTCATATTTGTGAGCTTAAGCTAATTAACATGTACCAGGTAAACTCCTGTGCTTCACAGCACAGAAATCATAGTTGAGGGATGTTTCCAAACCATTGCAGTGTCCTGTGCTGAGCAGAGCCCTGACCCTCTGGAGCTCTGCTCCCCACCAGACCCCTCCTGCCTGCCTTGCACATCCTCTGCTCTGCACTTGCAACAGGGCTTCTAGCAGAGGACCTGCCAAACCTCCTTCCACTAAGAAGTGGTTTTTGAAACTCACCTAGATGGCACAGGTGGAATTTTGCTGTTTTATTGGTCCACATGTGTGTGAAGAGTAATTCAGCACACTGAGGCTGGAACACAGCTCAGACTCTCCCAGCTAGTAGAAGTAAGAGCTGAATTAGCTAGTGAGATATGGGAACCATACTCTCAGATTTTTAATTCATTGATGCTCAAGCAAGAGAAAGAAAATTTGGCAGGCAAAGAAACCTCAGTTCCAGCTTTATCAGGGGTTATAACAGAAAGGAGAATTGAAATAAGAATCTATGCCTAAAAATCTACTATGTGAACAATTAAATAAATATCATGACCTTGTGCTTTCAAGATTATGATATATAATACAAACTGATAATGAGGAATAGAATTGCTAGGTTTGGGATACCCATTTTCTCCTGTTTCCCCTTCTGTAAGTGAAGACAGCAACAACTATGAGCTCATTCAGTTCCCAGCCAGCCCTTCACTGTTTGAATGAATAAGCATCACTGTTCTGGTGCAGCTTGCATGCCGTCCTAACAGAGCAACATCAAAACATGGTGCAAAGTACAGTACATTTTCATAAATCAGGCCAGGACATTCAGAAATGGGTCATCAATAGAAAGGCAGATTAGCCATTCCCATCTTACTGTAGACACATCCGAACCATTTGTCTTCCAGCATGACTAAAAAGATGTGGAGAAAGATGAAAAATTGAGCTTCATTGTCTCTTTTGAGACTGTGTTTTCTAAACTGTTTGTTGGAAATGGGTGAAAAATTTGTCAAACAAGCTTGATGGGACTCAGCTGAGCCTCTGCAGGACAAACAGGCACACGAGCAAAGACCTGACAAACACAGCTCAGTAGCTGGCAGCCTCCAGTCAGCTCCCACAGCTGACACAAGAGGAGGGAGCAACCAGTGCCCCCGTTGAGCATCTTCTCCATGTTAATGGTGATGGGGGCTGCACAGAGAGGCTTCTGCTGCTGCCTTCTCTAAGCCCACATGTGTCCTTTTCAATTTGTAATGGATTTCAATTCCTCAGTCTGTCAAGCATCTCCTTTTCTTTAGCATTAATTCATATAAACAGCCTTTAACTACCAACCCTTCTGCCTGTAGTACAGCCCTTGCTTTACACGCCTCACCACACAACAGAAATGGCAGTGGTTCAAGTTTATTAAATACATGAAAGGAACAACCTCCCATCCCCTCGGATGGGTGTGTGAGAGTGTGCAAAAGAAAGAGAGTGTCTGTGCTAAATGAACTCACAGCTTCCTAACAGTTCGTTATTAAGGGAATCATGAGGCTGCAAAAGCTTTGTCCCAAACCAGACACGTTTCAGAAAACTATTAACACATTATGAAATGTAACAGGAATTACAAAGGTGCTGAAGCAGGGTGAGCAATTTGTGGGGGAAAAGAATGATCTCTCTTCCCAAAATCCAAGACTCCAACCCATATCTTCATTCCCTTTCCTCCTGCCCTTGACTTTTGATATCTCAGGGATAGCAACTCCATTTTTCAGCAAAGGTGACAAGGACTCAAGAGAGAGAGAGAGAGTAGATTTTCTTTTACTGCTAATGTACTGCTGGAATACATCTCTCTGCATTGTGGCCACTGTAATTCAAGGACATTATAATGCCATTAAACCCTTCTGGTGCTGTGCTCCCTTGCTAAAGCCTTTCTGAGCTTTGTGTCACAGGAGCTTTTCACACAACTACGCTGAGCTGCCTTCCATTAATTAAGGGAGGCTGTACTTAGTGCTCACAAGATGCTCCAGAAATTCTCTCAATACAGGGGACTTTCATCTCTTAAGTGAACTGGGGTTTGAATGGCTTTTTTGGGCATGAACTCGGTAGGTTATGAAAGTGCTTTGGGCTTCATTTGGCTCCTGCAGCTCCACCGCTTTTTCTTACATCAGTGAACTAAGGCAGCTTGCTCTGAATCACACACAAACATCTCTGTGTGCCAGGGCAGTACAGGTCGGAGGTCCCTTATTGCCAGCACAGCACAGAATTAGAAATTAGATTTCTAAGTGCACCGTGTACATACCAAACACGTGGCTTCTGGCAAGCTGCATGTCAAGTTCTATCATCAGTGCTATGAAATATGCAGAGTGGAATATTTCAAATATTTCTGTTGTCAGAAATGGGAATAGAGTCACTTCTGGTCCTTACCACAGAATCCTCCCTGTGAATATGCATTCCTCAGCCCCTGTGCAGCTCTGTACTTTGGGTATCCCAAAACCGTGCCCCAAATTCATCTGGTAGCCCTGCAGCTGTGCAAGTGATGCTGTTGCGTCACTTGTCCCGTGTCACCAAGGACTGCTTCCTTGGCAAAAAAATATTGACCAGAAAAAGAGGGAGCTCTTGCTGCTCCAAGGCATTTATTTTTTTATGTTTACTTAAAAAGAATGTTTGTGTTATTTGAAAAGAAGTTAGAACTCTCCACCAAAACACTCTATATTGTATCTGCTCCTCAGGTGCGATCACAAGCAAAGGAAATTAGTTTTTATTAATTTCTCTTATTTTATTTCACAGTTTTCAAGCCCTTTGAAGCCTCATAAATAAGGACTTTAGGTAGCCTGGGAAAAACATAGCAAGAAGCAATAAGGACCCTACGAATCACACGTGATCCCTATCACGCTGACTTCCTGTGTCCTGCTTTCCAGAGAAAATTATTCCCACCTTTTCCCAACAGGATTTTAATGCTCTTCTCTTTAATTCCCCACACTTCTACTGCAGCTGTCTATAAAGATATAATAGATATGTGTCACTATTTCTTTGGTCCCATAAACTCCATGCTAGATTTGGGCTGAATAGAATCCAAAGATCTAATGGGAGGAAGGAAAAGGCAAATGTACATCATAACTCCCAGAAGTGGTACCCAGCATTTCACAGTTATCTCTCAGAAGCTGCTTTTATAGTCTTTTCCAACCTCATTATGATTACTAAACTCCCATAGGATAACAGTGAAACCCTCTCAGGAAACTGCTTTGCTGCTACAGTAATTCTGTTGTAATTCTTACAAAGTCACAGCTAATAGGTCTTTGAAAATAAGATGTACCTAGAGCAGTTCTGGTTTAGACATTTCAAGGGTGGCCAGTTAGGAAAGCATGTCTCTGATATTTCCCCATTAAATCTGTATTTTGGAAACATTCTGGGACACTGGTGCTGATCCATGCTCCTGTAAGTGATCCTTCCCCCGGACAAGTACTCTCCATTTATAATAATACACTTCAAACAAAGCCCTGCCACCTTGCAAAGCTCATGGATTCTCTTCTGATTTAGAGCTGCACAGATTTTCCTTGGTCTACAAGCATAAATGGCAATATTTAGTAATGTATGTTAATGAGCCCTACCTAAATCTTTGCTGTCAGAAGAATGGGAGAGTCTCTTATAACTATTAAAAATGAATGAGGAGGGAAATAAATAAGCAAAAGTAGCTCATTTTGAACTATAAAAGACTCCAGAACACAAGCTGTGTACCAAGGTACAAAGGGATGAGGCCATTATTAGCTCTATAAGTCACTTAGAAATGACTCAGGGGAGGTGGAGTCAGCTCTAATCACCTACACTTAACCCATGGTTGTTGGAGTGAGATTCTTTCCTGTGACAACTGAGAGAAATGTTTGTAATGAAGCAGCAGCACAGGGGGCAAATCAGCCCTGAGCCCACTCTATGTATCAAGAAGGGACCTTTCCTAGTCTGTTATTCTGTGAGGACCCCAGGGGTAAGAAATCACTGATGGCAGCAGCAGATCTGTTAACCACCCTGAATGCTGCTGGAATTAAGAACAATAACTGAACAGATGCTCTTGAGGAATAAAGCAAGCACCTCTTGTCTTGCAGAAGGATATTTTTGCTCCCAGAAAGGAAGAGTAAAGGTAAATGGGTATCACATTTTAAGGATGCTCTTCCTCAGTTACACACTGATCTGCACATTCGGCAGGGTTAAGGTCCTAAACAGCAACTGCTCCCCAACTGCTGTAAGAAGAAAGGTTTGGCTTGAACCCCAGTGATCAGATTCCAAACAGGTTTAAAATTTAGCATCATCTTGACAGCCTTTCCCACTTGGAAGATTTACACTCCATAAGGTCATCTTAATTTTAAGTATTTCCAAATTTGACTGTGAGTACTGAAATATCTGCCAAAATCTGAAAATACCCTTTTAAAGTTGGTAAATGACGAGCTGTGTTCACAAGGCTTCATCCCTTGTCATTCCTTTATAGCTTTTCTTCATCCTGTGCAGAGATTCTGCCTTTTGTAGATGAGACCTCAGGTCACCCAAACTGTGCAGATTCAGAAAAAAGTGCTTTTGAAGGTCCACACCTTTAAAGTATCTACACTTCTCTGCAATGGTTTTCCTATTGCAGCACAACAAATAAATACTGCAGTCCACACTGAATCTGCTCAGACACAAATATCTTGCTTAGTTTCTGAGTGTTTTAAGAGCTTGTTTCCTGCCAGGCATCTCCATTGTGTCATCATGGAAGCACATCTAAGCACTGCTCCAGAGGACTTGCAGCAAGAAATAGGTATCAGCAGAGATCTGCATGAATAAGAAATATCTTTTACTGCACTAATCCACCTGAAGCACATAACAGAGCATAATGATTAAGTCTGATATCAATTAATATCTAAGACACTTTTTTAGTTTATTCTATAGCTTTGTGGCAAATTTCTATGTACTATTCTCAGCAAAATACACCTGAGTGAAGTATGCAATGGCACATTTTAAAAGGACTTACAGTTCTGGGCAAACATCCAGTTCTAGCTGCAAGTTTAGTATTTTGTGAGCATTATGGACCTGACACAATGCTTGTGGTGCATTGGTGTACCTGACTGAAAAATCCCATCACCAAAAGTCTGTCCTCAGGAGTCACCTTTTGGTCTTTTAAATCAAGCTTTGGCATGTAAGATCTTGGTGGATTTTTCCCTTCCATGTTGCTTTTGTGCCCATTTTCACTACTAAGAACAGTCAAATTTATCTCTGTGCCTTGAATTTGCAGAGAATGTTTTCCAAGGAGAGAGTGAGTAAAAGAGCAAGTGAAACATTATGAAGACCCTGTAGACACCTTCCTCACCCATGATTTAGCACCTACCTAAGGGCTACCTGCAATCTGTGAAGAGCTTCTTCCTTGTCCCCACTCAGCCACTGTGCCCAGGACAGCCAGGAGCCACCTGGCTTCCCACAGGACTGGCAGTCCCTTGGAAGCTTCATTTCAGGTGGGCTTTCAAGACACCTACATTTGGTTTCATTTTGGGTCGTGAAATTCGGTTTCATTTCAATTTCAAATTATTAAAACTATGTAAAAAATACGGGAACATGAAGGAAAGAGTTATTTTAAAATGAAAAATCAAAACACTTCATTTTGGAAATGTCAAAACAAGACGTTTCTTTGACACAATGGGAACCTGCTAGCATCCTTTTTCTGTCAGAAATGAAATTCCAAGGAAACCAGCATAATTTCATGAAGCTGTTAGAGAACCACAAATTCTGACAGTATGTATTGTGCCAAATTTTCCCCAATTAAGCAGCGATCACCTAAGGCCACAAATCAAAACAAAACCATCACACTGAAACTCTGCTCAATTAAAATCCAGTGCCATGGAATCTGCAGTACCTTCAGTGAGGTGCACGGTGCTATCCTCATTTGCAGCAACAAACATATAGGCACAGAACAACCTTTCTGAGAGACTGGGATTAGTTCCCAAGTCTAAAGTACACTTATTAGATGACTGTGTAATTTATTGAGATCCATACTCTCAAGGATATTGAAGTGTTAACACCCATTGAACTCAAGAGGAGTTTGGTGGATAAATCTCTTTAAGAATCTGGGCTTTAATCTCCCTTTGATACTACTCCTTTGTTTTACAGGAATTTTACAAAGCTTAATCTATAAGAAAAAAAAAAAAAGAGCTCAGGTGCTGGGGTTGCACAAATACATCTTTCTGATGCCTCAAATTTATCTGTAGTTAAAGGACAGTCCTTCAGTTTTTCCAGGAAGCAGCAGTCAGTCACAGCCACACTACACACAGGATGTGGTGTAGGGTGAAGCTGTGCCCCTGGCAAGCAGGCAATGCACAGAAAAATCAAAGGGCTTCATTCACTCCTGCTGTTCCCCACTCCTTTTGCTGCTATGGCCATCCCTCATTTGCTGTTGGCTGGGCTGCAATCCCTGCTTTCCAGCTGGATAAGGAAGGTGGTGACTTCCTGCCCACCTGCTGCTCTTGAGACTCAGCAAGTGGGGATCCTGCCAGTACAGGAGCAGCAAAAGACTGAGACAGCTTCTGTCTCTGCTCTAAATCAGCAGGACACAGAAATATCAGCACCATCAGGTAGGAGAGCTTTAGACAGCCAAGTACTGTCTGACAACTGCCACTGGACTCTACCCACCTCCTTGTGCTTTAGAATTTAGAAGCCACAATTGTTTGTAATGAATGTGACAACACTTTCTTGCCTATGTTAATTAAGTTACATCTCCCTGCTTCTCTTTAGACACAACCACGTCTCACTCACTGCAGTCGTTCCACTAAGGTGGGAGAAGAATGCTAAACACATCCAGGAACCCAAACTTTTTCTTACTAAACTGAGAATGGTGTTTTTCTCTTCCTCCTGGTAAAGCTTATGGAGGAGTAATGGCAACAGAAAACTTGGCTTTAGATGGAGAATGTGGCAAAGTGGATAGATTAAATGCCAAACCAAACCCACACTATAAAGGGGATGGCCAGTATTTAAGATTTGTCAGATGCAGTGAAGCAATAGTGGGCAGAGGATGGTAACTGAGGTGCACACAGCCTGGAATATTCCTCCTTTTAGGGCTGCTCAAGCTCTGTGTGGGACCCCTTGCCTTTGGGACCAACTGAGGAGAATGTGAGCAGAGCTGCATGCAGTGTGGTTCTGACCAAATATATAGGGAGGAAATGTATTTCAAATAACTCATGTTCTCCCAGGGCAGTTGTAATTCAGCTGAAGGCATTTTTTTTCTCTGTATTTCTTTCATATTTAGAAATAGTCAAAAATACTTCTATTGGCTACCACAGTATTTATTGATTTCACACTGCTTTGTACTATATTAAACAATAAATCTATCTTTGGATGAATTTATCAGGTATGTGCCTTATGCCCTCATGCTTCCAGCAGAAAATATATGTGTTGTTCTCTGTTGCCTGCTAGAATAACAAACATATAGCTGAAAGATCAACATAAAAAATGTGTTTTACCCTAATGCTGGTTGTTCTCTAAAAAAGCAAAAAGTCCTTTTAAGAAAAGATTTTCCTACATGAAAAAGGTTTCTCATCTGTGCCACCCAGGGAGAGTGCAGCCTCCCAAAATGTCTCTTCTTCCTGCAGCAAGCTGTGGGTCTGTACTCCCACAGAGACCAAGGCTTGTCCTTGTCTCATAAGCTGGACATGTGCTGGTAGCACAGCTGGACTGGAACACTGACTACTAAGTCCTTCTTAATTGGAAAAACTTCTCTTTCATACATGCTCAAGCCTTTGGTTAATCTCAAACAAACACCTGTCTGAGCTCTCTCTCTGTTTGGGCTGAGTGGACCAGGGACCATCCCTGGCATTTGCCACCAAGGATCCCATGCTTTGCTCTGCTGTGGCCTTCCTCCTCAATAAGGCTTGGTTTCTGCAATGTAGAGATCATTTACCCTTTGTAATTGCCAGATCCAAACACCTGCTCCTCCCAAAAATATTTCATTAGCATATTATAGAAACACTTCACAGTCACTGAGGAGATAAGCCAGCTGACACCCCGCCCCTTCACAAAGTTGTCATCAAGGCAGGAAAACAGACTTTTATTTACTGTTTGAGATAAAGAGCTGAATCACAGTGATCAAATCACCTGCCTTAGACTTCACAGAATATTTGTGACCCAGCCAAGAAATTAATCCAAAAACCCAGGGGCTCTCCTACCACAATTACTCAAAGCCAGTACAGACCCAGGGTCTTGCAGCTCAAAGTCCCCTCAAAACCAGGGGGTTTTGCAGCTCAAAACCCCCACGGTTTCTTGTGGCTGTAGTAACCATGGAACCTTTTATCTTTTGGGGTGATACCTTGCAGTATAATCCCATAGGCAGATGTAAGGATTGGACTGTCTGAATCTCTGCAACATTTACACATTATCATTTTTCCCATTGCCTACACTGAGGTTTTTTTTTGGCACTGCCATCACATACATCACAATTATGTTAACAAGCCTGGCTTGCTAAAGAACTCCTGGTTTTCTCTTCATTACCTTAAGATACACTTCCAGTCATTTCTCATCTGGCTCTACCAGGTCATTTCTGGCGTACCATAAAAGTGTAAAGGAGAGGTCTAATTCACAAGCAAATTCAAATGACTATTAAATATATTCTGCTTTTGAGGGTGCGGGTGGGATGGGAGTGAAGCATCCACAATGTGTTGAGCAGTGTGTATTGCATGCCCTGCTGCACCAAGAGTGCAAGATGCCATGGTTAAGCAAGCTATGGGATTGAGCTCCCCTATTTCAGATTAAGCTCCCAACTCAGGAGGTCCTTACCTCAATTCCCAAAGTGTCAGCTGAGATGACAGTTGCTACAAATAGATCTTTTAAACAACCCCTGAAGAGAAATCACTGCTTCTCCAGATGACCAGTTTCTGCCCTGGAATGTGAGCACTAGAGGCCACTGAAAGTCTCTGTCCACCTACAAAAAGTCCATCTCTTATTCTGAGATGTGTCTGTGATTCACAATTGGGAGCACAGTATGACTCAGCACTGCCTCCAGTTCAATTTATTTTTTCTCTGTTAAAAAAAATAAGATTATCTTTTAAAGGGTTTTTTATAATTTTAAGGAAAATTACTAAACCCATAAAATATTAATAAAATATAAAAATTCTTTTGCAACAGCTGATGCAAAAGAAATTACTCCCCTTACTGTGGCCTGACTCTTGTGAAACAGCAACAGAAAGGATTGTTAAGTGCTGGAACAGCTCCTTGGGGAGGTGGTTGAGTCTCCATCTCTTAATGTGTTTAAAAATCATCTGGATGTGGTGCTTGGGCACATGGTTTAGTGTTGGGTCATCAGTAATACAGTTAGGATGAGGCTGGACTCTATCCTGAAGGTCTTTTCCAGTCTGAGCACTTCCATGATTCTACATTTGCTGTTAGTCTAATAAAGAGAGACAAATACAGATGCTATCTATAAATATGTTTTCTTTAAAGGAATTAAAAGAAATATGAATCCTTAGAGAAGATTTTGGGCCTTTTAAACTAGTCAGGAAAAGGCACTGGGCTGATATATTTTCTGCCTGCTTGGAATCACTCATCTTTCATCTCCATCACTGCACTGCAGACTGGAAGCACTGCTATTTTTTTGACAACATTCTCATTTTTCCAGCTTCCAAGAAATCTCTAGACAGGGATTGTCAGTTCTAATTATGCAGCTCGTGCTGTTATGACAGGTGGTTACCAAAGACTCCAAAATGACACTTTGACTTTTGCAAATGGATGATAAAGTTTGGCCCATGTTCTTAACAAAAACAGCTATAAATGAGGGAAGAGGGAAGGAGAGAGATGAAGACAGACACATGGAACTAGGAAGACCTGGTGATGTTGGCTTCTTTGTCAAACCTTCTTGGCACACACAAACATGTGTCTGCAAGGTGGACCTGGTTTGGCTATGTTCGTGCCCAACCTTAAGCTGGGAGATCTATAAAGATTTGCAACAAATCTAATCTGTTTGGCACTAAAAACAATAGAGTTATGTATTTATTGTGCTGTGGCCATATAATTTAGCTCCATACCTTCGTCTACAGAGTAGAGCACTGGGTAGACTCACTTGCTTGGGCACCTCTGTGCCATAGGCCATGGCATGCCACAGACATCACAGGCATGTCACACCTCTTGCCATCTAGCAACAAATTAGATTGGATGGTCCAGTATCCAGCCTTTAGTAAAGCCATTTTCCATCCATTAAGTGAAGACAACAGCAATTTGTATTTCATAAGGCAACCTTAATGTTTGGAGCATTAAGGATGCAATATTTCTGCCCAAGGATTTCATCCAAATCTCACCATTTTCTTTGACTCTGGTAAGATTTGATCCTACCCTAAGGGGCAAGCACTTCTGCCCTCAAACAATAAGTGTCCTATTCTTCTAATTCCTTTCCAAAGAGTAATGGGTTATACATAAATTTTAATTAGGGACACTACTGAGAACTGACCTGACCTAAGTCAAGTATGAGACCAGACCTCCACAGGCTTAAAGGAGGTGAGAGCCACACAGAAGTAAATGAAAAGACCCTGCAGTGACAAGAGAAAGGCAACACAAAAGGAGTTTCAACTCTTCAGTGCTCTCAGACTACAGTGCCCCACAAGCACAGATCTGCAGGCAACTCCTTGAGTTAAGCCATGTCTCAGCTGGCACTTAACAGAACAATGACCAAATGCTGCTGAAAATACTTGTGTAACTTAGACACCATCCTGAGCAAGGGCATTGCATTTCAGGGACTCCAACACAGAGAAAAGGAGATGAAATATGTTTAGCAATAGCAAGCTTTAGAAGTGACAGTTACAAGGACTAAGAGACTTCCATCTTGGTAATAGGATCACTTCAAATAACCTTAAAGATTCAGTCCTCTTTCTGATACTGAGTTTTCACAGATGAAGTCCAGTTCTGTTCCTCTGGCAAGTATTCAGATATCTGACATAACCACTTAGAAAAAGGAAAAATCCTTTGCAGTATACACACACTCATGCATGGTTGCCAGGCTCTGGAAAATTGGCCAACACCTTGCACTGACTACAGAAAAATAATAATTCAGCTACAAAACATGAAAAATTTCTCAGAGACCTATGCCCAACATGGAGAGGCTGAAATGTCAGAGAATGTTTTCCAAATAGCACTCACTGTAAAAGTGACTGCAATTTGTATTAGAAGGGAAGAGAGCATCCTACACTGGTGAAGCTGTGGGCTGGGATGCTGAGAAATGAGGGGATTTCTGTCCTTGCTTCATCCCTTAACACAATCTTCTGTTTTGTCAGTTGTTTCTGGACAACTGGATAAATCAGTTTCCACACTGGACTGCAAAATGGAACATGGCTGTGAGCTCACCAGCCCTCACACTGCTAAGCTGGGACCACACTGGTTTGAGCTGCAGCAGACTGGCATGGCTGCGGGCTCACTGCCCAATACATTTCTTTTAACAAAGTCCTGTCTGCAGGCTGCATGTTAGCAACCAAGCTCCAGGCACTGGTGCTCTCTCTGCTTTCCTCTCTGCTGGGTCCAATCTCTCTTTTCATTCACTTAAAGAAGGTCTCAGGCTCTCAGTGCCTATTGGTGTCCTTTCAGTGGGGAAAAGCAATGAACCAAGGGGTGCATGCCCATGCACATAAGGCCAAAGCTTGGAACAGGATAGTAGTGATCCTGGCATTCCCAGTATTCCAGAGACTGAGTAGCAGCATTCCTTCCATCAGGCTTCAAGGAAAGTATCATCATTCTACCGTGCCTCCCACCATCTGCAAGCACTGCTGCTACTAATGCTTACATTTCATTTCACATCTCTAAACAAGCCCCTTGTGGTGCTGCTGAGCTAAACCCAGGCTCCTCCAGCATCTCTCCTGGGACAGAAATAATCCAAAAGCACTTGCTCCCTGCCATGAACAGAGGTCATTATTTTGACAAATTAGTTATATCTCTCTGTCAGCAATGATGACCCTGAATTATTCAGCATGCATCTGTCTTTTTCCCTTACAAAAATGGCCTGTAAAGCAATAAGTGTATTTCACTTGCACTACTTCTTAAACATGTAAGGCAGTTTGAGTTGACTCCAGTCCCCCTTGAGGTCACTAGGAGTCTTTCATTTAATTTTCATTTAATTGATTTCATTAAATTTGCAGATGATGCCAAGCTGGGAGGGGTTGTAGCTACTTTGGAGAACGGGATTAGAATTAAAAAATATCTTGACAATGTAGGGAATTGTCTGGAATAAATAGATGCAATTCAAGAAAGGTCAGAACAAAGTATAAAGTTGGATAAAAACAATGATGTACAGGATGGGAAAAAATTGCCCCGGTGACAGCAACAAAGGAAATGTTCTTTTAGGTCCCTTCCAACCCAAACCATTCTGTGATTTTATGACCTGAACAAGAGAGGATCAGAAATTCTCTAACTGTAAGGATCATTGTGGACTGAAATTACCATCTGCAGTAATTTTTAAGATCTGCTTAGAAAAATGACAATCAGGAATGTCTTCAACAGCTGCATATATTGCTCCTTTCAGCTCAATGTGAAGATTGTCTTGAAGGCAATCTGATTTTTCTCTGAAGAATTTTAAGCCATGTATTCAGATTTAATGTATAATTTCTCCTCTTTGTAGTCCATGCATATTATCTAGGAGAAACGTGGGTTTAAACGCTGGTTAAAAAGAGGGAAACAAGTATTTCATCTTTGTTCCTCAGATTCGATATTGATCAGCAAAGCAAAAGCATGTCCTGTTGTACTGGAAAATGTATTTTGCACACTAGCAGACAGAACATTGCAACCCATGTGAAAGCCACCACTTATGGTTCTTCTGAACCTAGAAGACAGAAGACAGCAGCAGACTGCAGTGCTCAGCACCCATTCTGGTGGCCTGGAGTGAACTAAAGTCTTTATAGCAACATAATCTATGTTGGTAGAAGGCAATTAAATAAGTTTAGAGCTCCATAGTATCTGTTCTTTCCTTATGGGATATTATGAAAAGTTAAATATATTCTCACCTATATTTATAGCAATGATAGTGATAATTTACACCACTTTGTGAAAAATCCTGATGCACAAGACAAGCCATTGCCTGCAAATTGATTGCATTTAGTTAAATTAAAAAAAATCAAGAAAAAAACATATTAAAAAGATAGGAGCAAAGGTATCCTTCTTTTCCTCATACAGCTAAACAAAGCCTGGCTTAGGACCAGTTAAATTACTATGGATCAATACTGTTTCATTTCCATGTCATTTTCTTTGCAGACTAATAAAATAATAACAACAATGGTGATGATGATAATTTTATATTCAAATTATTAATCTCATCTAATAGTTTTGCAGCATTTTGCAAAAACAGTCTCCCACCATTCTGTAGAGGCCACCATAGTGAAGTCTCAGTGATTATGACACAAACTTGTGTCTGTGTGTACATTTTTCCTCTAAATATGTATTTACATGGTATAGATATTATCTTCGTGGAAAGGAAGGAATGAAAAGCTTATGAAGCTTTCCCATGGTCACAGATTGCTGGGGGATGGTACTGGCAAATGCTGTCTGGGGCTAGGAAAGATGTCTCATTACTCTAAGTTTTGAACAAACAGAGACATGAAAATAGCTATATTTACCAAAAATAGGAAAAACAGAACAAAAACTACTTCTTCTTTCCTACTAGAGAAAATAGTATGGAACAAAACCTACATAGAATAGATACAAGTCCAGGTGAGGACTGAAGAGATGCTGTTTCTATTTAATCTCTGTCATTTGAGCCCTTAGTTTCCTGCTCATTTTTTTCATTCACTAATGTTTTATTCATAGCTGTTCAGATTGTCACAGGACAATCTCTGCTGGGAAACTGCAATTCCTGGTCGTTGAGACTTGGTGCTGATGGGAGATGAAGGTGCTACTGTAATATAAATGTACTAAAAGAGACAGTAATAAACATAGTAAGAGCAAATTTCTGTCTGTAAGCTCTTACAATGCAGAAGACAGCAGACCAGATATACAGGGTTTACGCTATGATGTGCTTGGAGCTAATAGTCAGCAAAGCAAAGACAGCTCTTAAACCATGCCCAGGGGCAGTGTAAGATTAGAAAAACATCATCTTTTTTTCACCATAACAAAAAAGAAAGTCAATTTGTGCTTCTAGCTGTGCCCCTCTCAGCTGTGTTGCATGTGCTGGGGTTACCTGACAGTGCAGTCCAGGTGAAAAGCAGTTGGTCTTGCTGCTAACCTGAGCCCACAGTTCCTCTGAACTTCCTTTCGCAAGAGGAACACATTCAATAAAACACTTCAGGAGCTGGTTTCAGAGAGGATGAGGAATCGAAGGTGGAAGATAATTTGAAAGCATTTTGTAAGACTTTACCTGCTTGCTCCCCACTGATTCTGATGGGAGTCATGCTGCTTTGATCTTCCAAATGCTTTCACACTCTTTCTGTCCTGTCAAGCACTTAAACCATGTATCTGTTTACTGTCAAATCAAGGTGAATCCTCAACTTTGACATCTGAACTATCTCCAAACAACAAAGAAGAAAGAATAGCCAGGTTATGACTCCATCTGAAAGTACGCTACCTTGTTGTATTGACACATCTCCCATGTCCTAAGTGTTTAGGAAATGATGATGTTAAACCAAAGTTGTATAACTGAACAAAAAGCCCTATTTCATATGAAGACACCAAGACACGGAAGCTGCAGGAGCTAAGAGGTGTGGGGCTGAACACAGTAGCTGGGGCTCTTCCAGCAACCTCCTATTTAAAGCCTCAGACAAACCCTGGACACTTAATGGAAGAACTGTCCCAGTCAGCAGTTTGTACCTCTCAGCACTTGTTGGAAGTAGCAGAGAAGCTCCATGCACTCATTCTGCATACAAGCAACAAAGAGGAAAACAGATGAACTCAAGATGAGAAATGGGCATCAAACTCTGATAGTTCGTGCTGAAATTCCTATCTGGAATTCAGGATTACATCACAGAAAAAAAAAAATAGGTGGCAACTTTGTGTCTATCCCATTTATCACAGGTTCTAGATTCAGAGGCAAAAGTAAGGGACTTTTGAACACCAGGCTTTGCACCAAAGTCTGCAGTACCCTGGAGAGATCTCCATCTCCTTTCAAAGAGAGAGATACCCACCTTCAAAGAACATTTATGAAAACATGTAACAGAATTGTCAAGCAGCAACTTCACTTGCTCCTGCAGTGTTGAGAGACATGTTACATCTTCACTGCTCCCTGAAGGAGTTGCTGCTGCTACTCACATATGAACTGGTAGAATTTAATCTTGTAAAATAAAAGAACTCCTCTAGAAAATATCACAAGTGGTAAGGGGGATCAGAAAGGAGGATTAGCAGAGTTTTACATCCATTTATTGTCACTTATTTGAACAAGACAGGTGATGAAGGCTTAACCCTCAAATATTACAACAAAAAAGAGTCATTGTCTCCCCTTTCCTTGACTCACTCATGTCTAAGTAAGCTCAGAATGGGACCAGACACATCAGTCCAGGGAATGGAGACAGTTTTCCCAAAAGCAGTGCTTCCAGCAGTACCAGCCTTACAGCACTTACCTTTGCAGGTACAGCTCAGAGGGGAGGAAGAAAGCTGTAAAGAAAGTGCATTTCATGAGGCTGGTGCTTTCCAGTTTGGCCATGAAAGCCCACATTTCTGACCTATGTAAGAGGACTGATTCCCTCATGTACACCTACATAAAAGGGCAGAGCCATTTTGCTTACTTTTTAGCAAGACGTTAAGATGATGTTTGTTTGGGTTTTTTTTTCTTAAGCTTAAGAAATGCCCAGGGAGATGAGGGGGACAGGTTTTATAGCAAGGCTATTTAGGAATTGCTAGCTCGAGAGTAAGAGTTAGGTGGATAAGGGAGTATTTCACTTCTTCGCAGGGCATGCCTGTGATATGACAGTGCAGACTGTCAGATCTTCTCTGATATTTCAGATACTCTTGCTCTTTTGTAAAATCCTCATGGCCAAAATCCAGCAATTCTCATCTATTTATTGTTGAGGCTGTGCCAGACATAATCAGTCTTCAGTGCTTCGCTGATGCTAACCCACAGGGCCCAACATAAGCATACCCTGACCCCACTGCAGGGGGTGTAGCTGCACCCTCTCCTACTGGTTTCCAGACAACCTGAACAAACTGGACAGCTTAACTATATGCAAGGTTCCCTGGAAAAATGTACATATTAACACCAAGCACAGAGAGCTGGCAGGAGCTCACTCCGATTTTACCCTCCAAACTCGATAGAAGGATGAGTACACAGCTGATGACAAAGGCTCATTATTACTGCTAATGTACTGAGTGATACCTGGTACCACAATTCCAGCTGCTTGTAAACTTACTTTTTAGTATAAATCAGAGCAAAAACTGGGTCCAGTTGATATCCCTGTGCTCCCCAGTCACCCACATATCACTGCAGCTTCAAAGCAGCAGACTGCAAGGTTTCCTGGTGTCCCGTCACTCTCCTTCCTCTTCCTGCTAAAGGCCCATCTGGGCCATCACTCAGTCACACTCAAGTTTAAGATCTGCTCTGAAAAAATTCCATGTATCTTATGATTGGAACTCATCCATTCCCAGAGAGAGCAAGATTGAGAAAGAAGGAGCACTTCCTTTGTGTGGGAGAGCATTCAGTGGGCTCCACAAAGCCTTCTCAACTTCTCCAAGAATTACTTGTTTTTTAGGTGAGTTATTAAATTCCCTGTTTCCTCCTCAGGTGAAGAAGGGTTTTCTGCCTCAAGATGATGCTAGGAGAGATTCACTAAGCTTCAGATTTTTTTCAGAAGCAGGGATGATCCTCATCATGTAAAATTGCATTACAGAAAGAGAAAAGCTGATTACAAAATTTGTGTCCTTCCTCCCTGGGCTCTTCTCTGCTGCATCTCACCCAGCCTCTCTCTACAAGTGAGCATGGGTCAGTACATACAAGTTAAGAAGAGAGTCCCTGATCATTTTCTATTATTTGTTTGAAAAGCAAGAGGAGAAAAATTAAAGATGATATTAACAACAGAACTATGATTGCTGTTGATCCCAGTGTGTAGTTATAGACCTCTATATGACTGCTGGGGATGAAGGTGCACTTCAAACTTGTTGGCTTCCATGGTTTTTTATATAAAGCAATACTAAAAAAGAGCTGTTGTCAGCTACTGAGTGAAGATCTTAGCACAGTTTCATCTGGATCTTTGATCCTTCTTCCCTCAGACACATGCAGGCAAGGGAGATTTTAGTTTCTATGCCCTTAAAGATAGATATGTGTGAATCCTGAAAGGCTTTCACAAGCTAAAATAAATCTTTCCCCATAAGCAGACAGTTAGATGGAGTCATTGCTCACATGGCATCTGTGTCTGTTCTACTTGCTTTTTATGTACAAAACACTATCCACACATGTAGCCAGGCCAACTCATTTCACCAAGATTTCTTTCTTCAAATCCTCATTGCTGGCTAGCATATGAATTTTGCTATTTAGGCTCTTTGGATTACAACAGTTTCTCATGTCCATATCTACTTGTAGGTCTTCTGAAAAAATTTGTGAGCACAGATAATTTTCCAATGGGTTAATATAAGCTTCTGCCTCTTTTGCACAACACTTAATAGACTGAGCACTGCAGAAGAATATTCCCTTGTAATTTGAAATTCCTCAATTTTAAAGTTCATCTACCTTAAGTAAATCTGGCTGTTTCAGTTAAAAGTTGTGTAGCGTTATGGATTCTTTATGAGATGTGCAGATAATCTAACACTTTGAGTTTCTGATTTTCTTTTCTTTCATTAAATGAATCTCTCTTTAATGCTTTATATTTATATTATATTGCCAACACCCCATTCTATTACAAATTTCTCCTCTGCATTCTCAATTTCCTCTTTAATACTTTTTTTAGGTCTATAATATCATTTCAGTGGCTAACTAAGAGGCTATCAATTCACATTTATGAACAGAAACATGGCTGTGCATTATTTTTATGAAGATCCATGATAACTACTGCACTGATTTAGTTTCTGCCAACATACTTTATGTTTGGTTTCATGATATCTGGCCTCTAACCTCCACCTCTCCAAACAAACTTTTACATCCATATTTACATATTGGGATCATTACAGTTCTTTTATCTCTCTGTTTCAATTACTTCAGAAGCTATAATGGATTTAGGTGGGAGTTTAATTAGAAACTGCTTCTTTCAGTATTTCAAGCTACATTTCACAGGAAAAAATATGACTCTAACAAATGAAAGATTTGATGTAACACCCCAAAAGCCCCAGGCTATCTAGAGAAGTGTTTAGTGGAACAGACAACTAGACAGTGGGAGACCACAGTGGTGCCCCACTCCCTAGGAAGCTGGCAGTCATTTTATACCACTTTATATCCTTATAACAAAACCACTCTCAGTAGTTTGCCTCTGTTTCACAACGATACCAGTGCAGGCAGAATAGGATTATTTTAAGCAGGTTTTTTTTCCTTATTTCCCCTCTTTTTTTTTTTTATGAGCAGGGTGTATGCCCAAGTAGCCTCAGAGCTCTACTCAGGGCAGCCTTGGTCCCCTAGCTCTGTCCCACCAGAACTCTTGTTGTGCTGTGAAGAGGAAAGAAAACACAGGAGGCCTTTCCACTTACAGATAACTGGACTGCTCACTGCAGTCTCAGCTTCTGGTAAAAGAGTTGGGGGGGTTCCCAGGAAGAGAAAATATCAAGCGCCAGAAAATCCTGCCCACTGATGCTATCATTATGGCCTCACTCATTAAAACTCACCAACATTTAAGGCAGCCCTGAAGCACTCATGAAATCTGCTAGCAGCAAACTGGTCTAGACAGGGAGTAAGTTCCAGAAGACATAAATATGCCTCTCTACACCAGCTGGTGTCCTGCCGATACCATGTGGGCCTGAACAGAGGGCTTTGAATATAAAGCCTTTTAAAAAGGAAAATATTATGACAGCTGAGTAGTAAGACTGAGGATTCAGCAGAATTTTCTGTATTTACTTACTGCAGCTGGCTGGTGGATGAGAGTTTTTCTATTTTGGGGTTGGTGGACATCACCTGCTCCCTGCCAGATATTGCCAGGGATAGTTCAGATTTTATCCTGATCATGCACTTAAACTGATCTCTTGAACTGTGTTTTCCATTGAAACCTGAAGTGAATTGCTCAATTCCCGTTAGACTATACAAGTTCAGTGACCTTAAATGTTGTTGAGAACTTCAGCCTCCCAATCAGGTTCTTTCTAATCCTGCCTTGGATTTTTTTTCTAAACAAAAAATAGAGTAAATGACAGATAAAACAAAACCAATTATTACCGATTTTGGGGATACCTATTGTAAAATAAGGGGCAGCTTATGGACTGACATAATTTTGACATGTTATAACAACCTCAGGCAAAAGTATATGATTTAACATAGTAGTTTAAACTAGAAGTTAGTAGACAACTGATCATTTGACACTTGACAGTGCATAATGCAGATAATTCATCTGTTGCTCATGACTGAGTGGGAAAGAGACCAAGACCATTCCACTGTGGATCCCCCCTCCACCAGCACAAGAACAAATTATGTTTCCTGTACTGCTGAGGGAAGGAAGCCCTCTCATAGCTAATGTGCTTCTGGGATCCTCTTTCTTCATGTCCCCTAGTAACTTCTGTTTTCCTGTGTTGGGCACATTTTCTGCCAATTAACACCTCATTTTATGCACTTCGATTTCTCACTGTTTCAACAGCAACAAACCAATCAACCAGCTCACAAAGAAAAATCTTATCAGTCATTAACCCTGCTGTAGACCAGATGATAACTGTCAGATCTGGATAGTGAAGAGTACAGGATGAGGTTTACATACAGCTTTCCTAGCAGCCTCAGCTCCAAAGATACAAACATCAATGACTGCAGCCCAGCAGAATCTACTTTGAGAAGAGAGTGGGAGATGAGATTAGACACACACATTGTTTAACCTGGGAACAAAGGGCAGAATTCTGAAAACTACTTGTCAAGGTGTCTTCAAAAATTAGTACACTACATACAGCTGTGTTGCCAGAGGGGCTGTTTCTTATCCCATCTGCAGGCCTGTGTGAAATCCTTGTGATGAAATTCTCAGCCCTAGGGAAACAGTTGCTTTCAAGCTTTGTTATAAGCTTGAAACTCAGCTCAGCATCCTCAGAATGTGTGAAGAACTTTCAAGGAAAAATGGGCTGACTTATGGCTATGGCACGGAAACAGCTAAAATTGCCTCTGGCTGATCTTTGCTTTCAGCATTAAGCTGATGCCAAACTAAACCATCCAGTAATGGTGAGAGCTGTGCTTAGACACACAGAAATTCCCAGTAAGGAGCAGACTTTCTCTTCTCTTCATCAAATAAAGTCCAGAGGAATCCCATTAACTGCACCGGGGTCACTGCATTTTCAGTGGCAGACGTGAGATCAGTCATCAGCAGAAATCACATGTATGCATATGAGACTGGCCCTGGATTTGTTTTGTTTTTATTTTAGTGACAATGAAGTGCAATTAATCTCATAATTACAGACAATGCTAAAAATGCAGTTTATTACACGTCCTTTGTGTCTTAGATGCCTTGTCATCAGGGCAAATGATACTTCATTACTGAAGTTTCATTTCTCCCTCTCTGGCTTTTAGTAGAATGAAATGGAGCATGCAATGTTCATAGGTTTCATTTCGGTATCAGCTCCAGGTCTGCACAAAATTGGTAATAAACAGCTTTCCACATGCTCACAAATACAAAAAGAAATTGCTGAAGGCACAAAATCCTCAAGTCTAAAGCAGATGTCCTAAATTTACCCAAACAAAACCCATTTACATTTGCAAAATAATTACCTGCTTGCAAGTAATCAGTTTATTTTCAATAGTTATTATGTTATAACATGCTATTACATAAGTTGGGAGAAAATAGCAGCTTCCTATAATACCCACCTGCTCTAAATACACAGTTAGACTTTTAGCTAAAATTGAAGAGCCATTAAGGCCAGTTTTTGTAGGTGCTTGGTTTTCTAATTCCCAATTAAATTAATTGGACTGGAATGCCTAAATAACTTCAGAAAGCAGGCTTACCATTCAATAACCAGTTAAATAAGGCAGTGCTGCAGAGTCAGGCTGAAACAGGAGTTTTTTAACATTTCTATGGGTAGCTGGTGTGGCAAAAATCATAGCATGAATGTCTTAGAAAAGGCAATAGGCCAGATCCTGTCTCATGTGTAAAGCACAAGAACTACTACAGATCATTTTTGATAGTGGACTGGATTCAGATAACCCTGTGTATTCTGATGTCTCAAAGCACTTTGCAGATTTGTTTTACTCGTTCACCTTCTCCTGCTCTTGGAAATCCTTCAGAAGTATTTCACCAGTTTTATAAGTAACTGCAAAGAGAACCAGTAAATGGGCAGGCAAAACTCATCATAGCAAACAAGGGAAGAGCTGAGAGAATAAGCTAGGACTAAACAGCACTTGAAATAAAACAATGCAAAAATCTTTGCCTCAAAACATATTTATTCTGAGCTATTTAAGGATTATTTTTTTTTAATTTGGTTATGCCACACCAAAAATATATCTGGAAAAGGATGAATTAGTCTTTCATAGGATATACTTGCTCTGTCCAAACTTACATAGTTCTCTAAGTTGAGCACTTCTGAAAATTTTTTAAGAGACTGAAGGAACTGGACATGCAGCCAATGGTGCTTGTGAGACACCAGAATACTTACAGATACTGCTTGCTTTTCAGCTCATTTGAAGAGTTCCCAATCTCAGTGGGTCAGCCAAAAAGGTCTGAAATTAACTTTGCCATTCAGCCAGTGGCCTGATGTACAAATCCCTTGCCTTTTAAGCAGCAGGCAGGGTGTTAGTTGCTTGCCTCAGCAAGCATGAGGCACCTACATTCCTAGAAAGTAATGCAAAATGGTCCAGAGAGTGGATAAGAGGAAAGAAATCTTCAGTCAGCAGACCTGCATGGATTCTTACATAAGAAATCTGGAAATATTTCTAAATTTTTACTCAGCCACTAATATTTTATCATGACAGTAAATTTTTATGTGCTGTGATTGAGTTAAATTTAGCAGGAATGCTTCCTCAAAAGCCTGTGCTCTGTCCTAATTAGGGTTAGGAATATTATTAACAATCATAATGTTGATGCTTAGATATGACATTTTATGTAGAGGTCTCAAAGGATTTTTCAAGGAGTTAGTATTAATGTTTTTTTTATCTATCAAGGAAATTCAGAACCATTAGACATCTTTTGTACATGTCTATGCTGAGACAGATCAAATAAATGATGTGCCAAGGACCACAACAGCACACTGATGCCACAGCTGAAAGCAGAAGCCAGAGCCCTCACTATAACCAACACAGTTCCGTGCAGCATCTGAATACCCATCCCATGGGTTATCCAATCTTATTGAGCCAGAGGCAAATGAAATGAAAATCAGAAGTCATACACTGTGTGCAGACTGAGCCCTTATTAGAAGCTGTGATGCCCCAAATCCCAGTTCAGGTTTAGCCACTAGAGCATACTTCCTTTCCTCATTACCAATGAAGAGAGAACTGTACATGATGCCTGGGGCTTCTTGTCCTTTTTTGACCTCTTGACCTTCCTAACACTTGTAGGCTCTGTTTTCCTTCTTATAAATAAGCTCCTTGTTCTCCCAACTGCCTCTGAGAACTCTAGGAAACCTCCAAACAACCCATAGTAATATTCAGGATATTTCAGATCTGACTAGAAGTTTCTCCATTAACCCCAAATCACCAGCCTAATCTTCAGCTAAAATTAATCATTATAGCACTGATACAGTCACAGGATCTGAGCATATTTAAATCAGCCAAAAATATCCTGTCACATATATATTTATAATAAAATATGTGGACAGTCCTGCAAATGATAAGCAAAAGCAAAGACATTTAGTGGCTATGTTGTATTTAATATGTCCAGAAAAATCCTAAATTGGGCTGAGAAGGCATTAATTCATATGGCATAGTGTAACCTTTTACCAGTTGTTAATAAAGCAACACAGTTTTCTGTCATGATCTACAGGATGGCACAAAGCAGGCACAGAGCAGGCACAAAGAGCTGTAAATACCACATCTAGAAGAAAGTGGCAGACACTCACTGAAGAACACAAATAGTTTTAAAGCTAAAGGGAACTTTTTAAGAGAAAGAATCACAACTTATAATGATTAATGCAAGTTCCTGCTTTGCACAAGGGTGTTATTGGATGATCTGAGCCCAATTTATATCAGTGAAACATCATGTGTTTCAGCAATGTGCTGCTGGCTTAGGACAGTGGAAGAAAGAGCTAATTCTCTTTGTATTCAGCTTGTCTGTTCCTCATTTCCTCAGCACATTTTTTCCTAGAGATCAAGCAATCACTTCTCATTGAGATGATGGAGCCCTCCTCAATAGTGGGATATGAGTTTGAAAGCAGCTCAGAAGAGTAAAACCCTTAATCCCCTCTGAAAGGCAAGGGGATTTTGACACCCCTGCATTGGCATCTTTTGCTGTACAAATCTGACACTCAGAAATAGGTGAGACACCAGGAAGATCATCTTCATCACAGTTCCTGAGCATCTTCACTGGGGGGATTCACAGGCACAAGTCAGAATAAGCCTCTTGCCTGGATTGGATCAGACTAATAACATGGCAGCATGGGAATATCTGTGCAAAGCCCTCATTTTACATGTCATTTAGGTAAACATACAACAGAAACAAACACACCTGCCCATACATCAACTTCAGCTACTGCTTCCCACTTCAATATCACTTTGTTCCCAGTGCTGGCACGAGCACTGTGGGCATCTGAAAAGAATTCAGATAGGGAGCAGGGAGCTGAGCAGGCAGAGAGCTCAGTCACCAAAAAAGCCCAAAACTGATTCATTTGCACTCAACTGCACTCATGGCCAGCAAAAAGACAGGGATGGAAGCTCAATGTTGGTTAAACAGTCACAGAACTGCACCTTTGCAATTGTTTAACACATTAGGGACACATTCATCTTTTGAGCTTATTAGATCTGTTCAGTCAGCTCATGCAAATACTTGGGCTCTGAATCTGAACAACCTTTTCAGGGATTTCAAAGCTACTTTTTTGAAAACAACCTCTTCTCAATCTCCAGGAGCAAGAGCCAAAGTATCAAACATGAAACTTGAAATGATCTACCTTGATCATACATCAAAATGATGAACTGGCAGAAATTGAAAGAGATAAATTCTGCAACTTCAACAGCTTTAGGTGAGTTTCAGATTATTCTTGGGAGAACTGTTCTATCAGTTCTACATTCAGAACTCATTTTTGCCATGTCTGCTCTTCATACCAGAGAGAGATTAAAATTGTTCATGCTTCCTTTAAAGCCAATATCAACAGCACATGAACTGAATTCAGGAGTTGTTATTACAACTTTTATTTTTGATGGTGCATTTTTCTGAGTTTGTCCTGTATCTTGATTATGAGAGCAGAGCAGAAAAAGTATTTTCTTTTTCACAGTTGTTTCATACTAAGGTGAAAAGTTCAGAAGGATTCTGATGTCAGAAATACTGAAGCTGAGTTGAAATGACAGGACATGATTTCACCGTTTTCTATCAAATTGAAATGTTTGGACATCACAGAAAATAAAAACATCCATTTTCTGACTTAAATCCAATGTTTGTTTCAAGAGAGATCAGAATTATTTGGGATGCAATAACACAGATCAACTGCTTAGAGAAACCACATTATTTTGTGGAAAGCCATGGCAGATTGAATTTGATCTTTATTCAATCCTCAAGGCAGAGGTTTTTTTCCCATCACACTTTTCAGTCCTACACAACCACATTCTGTGTAAATGTTCAACCCAGACAAAATCCCATTTGCTGATGGGAAAGTATTTTCTTTCATATCATTCAACAAACTATGCTAATTACATTTGCTTTTTCCTTCCATTTGGGTCTTTCAAACCCTGAGGGAACAACCCCCATGTGATAAACTCCCCTGCATGTGATAATGCATGCTCTGGTTAGCCAGTATAAGAGATCACTGCTTCTGACACAGGGGATTGCTCTTCCTCACTCTTGCCCCTCTCCTGCTTTGCTTTTCCCCACCTGCAGGATGCTTTCTCCTCTTTCTGTCTTTCTCCCATCACCAATTCAGTGGATCAAGCACCAGGAATACTTGGTTTCCCCCTTTTGCCTGGGTGAGCTGTTAGACTCAATCAAGCCATAGCACACATTTCAAATCACTCCTAGCTCAGCTTAAATTTGAGAGATTATGGGGAAACTGGGATTTTTCATGCTCTGGTTTTTAAATTTTTGTGTATCTTTGCAGTCCTGGGGGTCCATGCTTTGGGCCTTCAGCCATGAGAATTGTTTTTTTTTTCCTGTTGAAAGCTGCAACTAAAAGCTTGTGTAAACATGTGTCTAAGGATGTCTTTTAAGAAGATATCAGATGGACTGCCAGCAGTGTTATGGCTGTGAAATCTGCAGCACTGGAACTGCCAATGCTAGACCAAGGAGCAGATAAAATCCTGGACCCAATTGTCTTCTCCCTTTGATTTTTTTACTCTGTCACCTCACTGACCTCAGAAGAATTCAACTTTTCCCTGAAGTTCACCAGTGGAAGAAAGAAAAGAAACACCTGTTTAAAAGTTTAATATTTTCAACACTGTCTGCATTAGGTTATTTTAAATGCTGTGATAGTTCAGTTTTCATAAAGTCTGTCACTTGAATAAGAAGGTGGTATTCTGACACTGGTGAAACTGCACTAAGTGTTATTGAAAGATTTACTAGTCTGCAGTAGTATTTTGCAAATGGAGTGTGTTGTTACTTCTGCTAATATGGCCCAAAGTGAAAAGAACAAAGCAGCTACCAAGCTTCCACCAGATCAGCAAGAACATCCTCCCATGGAGCTGTGGCCAGGACAGTCTGGCTTTGCAACTCTGCTGCTGCTTGATAAAAAGCAAGCAGAGATAAACCATGACTGCTTCAGTCCTCCTGCAAAGCCAAGAAGAGGAGACTCTGAGAGGACAAGCACAAAGTCAATTCTCCTGTGGCTTTACTGAACTGGTTGAACTGGTTGTAGAGCTGCTGGCTTGGGAGCTGGAGGCCAAGCTGTAACATCTTACACAGTCCATGGCACTAAGTCCAATGATGTGCAAAGGATACCAGAAGTAAGAAATTACTTAAAACAAGTATAAGGAGTGCAAAAATTGAAATTTTTTTACCAAAAAAAAACCAACAAACAAACAAAATCTGTTTAGAGATTGCTCAAGAAAGGTCATTTAAGTTTATACCCAGCTCTGTTCTTCCATTACCTGGCACTCCAAGTTGGCACTCCCCCCGTGATGTGAATTTACTGAACTTGTAGCTATGTCTCAAACTCCCAATAATTTCCCATATGACAGCACCAATCAAGTAGCTACATTCATCTCTGCCTATACAAGCATAAAATTTCCACTAGGAAGAGTCTTTTTTAGCTATTGATGGGGCCCGGGGAGGCTTGCTTTGGAGCTAACAATACCCTCAGCTGTTTGAATCCAAATTAAAATGAACTAACATAACAGGGTGAAAGCTTAGCATTCCAGTCAGCTTTAGGCTAAAGCAAATTTCACAAAGGCCGAGTCCTCAATATGGTGCAGTTCACAAAAGTTAATGGGATAACAGTGATTTCCAGCAGATGGAGGGATGACCTGTAGTATTTGTAATTGTTTTGTGACATGCTGGTTACGTTCTAAAAAATTCAATTTTAACTTTTATTTGCAGTTATGTCTTGTTTCCTCTTCTTAAGTGACAGCCACAGATGAGTTTGTGAAAAGATGAAAGCTGCTATAGACAAGCCAATATTTCTGTCACCATGCTGGAATGCTTTCTACCATTTTTCCCACAATCACCATTGCAGACTCTGTCCTTCCACTGCCATTAATGTGTGTTAACCATTAACCAGCCTAAGTAGGAATACGCAGAACTTCTTATCAGCTTTTTAGTAGTCATATTTATGCAAGCCAAAAACCTCCAAAAAGCAGCAACTTCCTTGAGGGTTCAGTTTGACCCTAAGATTTCAGTAATAAAAAAGCACTTAAAGGCATTCGTGCAAGGTCTGTCTTCACCACTGGCTAGGAAAGTACACACTGTGAGTCAAAACTAAGAGCAGCAGCAAATTATTGCCTGCCATTTAACTTTCAAGGAAGTTTTGGCTATAGAGACATTTTACAGAGTAAATTCACTGGTCAGCTGTCTTACCCAGTAGTTCCCTCCCCATATTTGGTGGCCCATATGTTTCCTTTGAAACTTCTTAGTAGCAATTTTGACCAAAGAAAATTCCATATTGAAATCTAATTTTGTTTGCAATGTACTACTGGATCAGTACCAAGAAGAGACCCAAACTTTGTCATACAGTTCCTATTTCAATGTGACGAAACAACTTCAGAGGGATTACCTCCTTCTCTACAATATCTTCTGACAACACTCTTGAGCCTACTCAGCTGAAATGTAAAAGGCAAAGGTAGACAGAGTGAATTCTGAAAATAATTCACAAGTGCTGAGTGACAGGCAGTTCCCAATATTTAACATGCTAAATGGAAAATGTGTGATTTTGTGTTTGTTTCAATGCTCCACTGAACCAATCTATAGGTAACAGCAATAATAAGCTTTTATCTTCCAACAGTAGAACTGTTAAAATGAAAGAGCTTGTCACATCAAAAATCATCACTGTTTTGCAGGGCCTCTGCTTTTGTTTTATGAAGCAGCATGATCCTACCTTAATGACATCTTCATCTGATGATCTGCACTCCACAGATTCCAGAAGATCAGTCACAGTTCCATCATCTTCCACAGAGATGACTTTGACAGGGACAGCCACTGTTTTCCCAGTGAGAATAGCTGTATTCAGGATCTCTGCTTCCTAAGAGACAAAAAAAGAGCCCCTTTAGTTAATATATTAATTCCTTAGTACCACTTAGATTCAGCTTTAATTTCCAATGGCTATTCCAAGAACTCTTCTGAGTGCAGCAAAGACAAATTTCCTCTCTTCAATCCTGGAATCAAGCTCCCAGTTCTGTTAAGATATTTGGGCTGTTAAGATATTTGTTATGCCCGAGTGCTATGTCAGGACAAATAAGATCTGGCTTTGCCTGCTCTGCCTTCTAGGTAATTAGTTTAAGAGTGCTATCATTCCTGCCCTCCATAAAAGCATTCATTCACAAATGTTTCTCTCAGTTTTAAGGAGCCACATGCAAACTCCACCTCTCCCAAAAAGGAAGGAGGCTGAGAAAGAGCTTGGGCTCATTAAACAAAATGGGCTCTGTAGTGACCTGTATCTCTGGTACATCATCACAATGCATTCCTTCTGTTTGATTTATCACTTCTAATTTAACAGTGGAGAGTTCTGATTACATGAAGAGCTCTAGATTAAACAGTGCTCTCAGTTACCTGGGTGTCACACAGCAGTTATCACTGACTTCTGCCAGGATTTACAAAGAGCACAAATCAGGGCCTGAATTCCTCCATTCCTAATTGCAAGATACTCCTCATTCCTGGAAAGCCCTCTGAGCTTTTCAGAACCCTGCCTGTGAGCCACAGATTATCACACAGAACAGGAAGCTCTTGATTTCAGGTGGCTCTGGTGAAATAAAGGCTTGCAAAGCCCCCCAAATGCTAACTTCTCATTATCTAAATAGCTCACTCTATGAGCTCTGAGACTGACCTGATTTCACTTGTGGAAGACAACGAAGTGAGAGATTGAAACCAAGTTACCAGAAGATGGTGACTCCCCCTACTGCCTCTTGGGATAAAGAGAAGAAGCTGGGATTTCTCTCATCTGAAGAATAGGGATCAAAACGACCTTTCCCAATTTACTTAAAGAAGCAGAAACACTTTTCTGGACTCAAAGCAACACTGAAAGGAAGAAAGGAAACAAAAAAACCCAACAAAAACCTCTTGGTCTTTTGCTAAATTTTCCCCATCCTCACCTTGATTTTTATGGGAGGGTGAAATAGGATTTCACAAAAAGAGAACTTAAGAATAAAATCCTTTCCCTCCCTCAGCACAAAAGCCCTTCAGACATTTTGAAATTATAATTCATCCAGAGGCAAGAATATCTTCCTGTACTATGCAGCCCTTCTGTCTTGGTGCACATTTGCTCTCAGTAGAGAGTTTATTATTCGGGCAACTGGGATCTCAGAAAGATTTGCAATTAAATTTCCAAGTTCTTTTATTTTTTCACACCTGGGCTTTGCAGCAGTTACTGAATGCAGGTTACTTATACACTTTTGCCATTCTCCCGTAGGGTCCCCAGAGCTGCAAAGGGGGACAAGCTTGACAGAACAAGTGCTATTAAACATCCACAATACTTAAAGAATCCGGGCACTAGGTCTTGATTTTTGCAAACACCTGGGCATGAGTCTCATTTCATTGGGACTACTGAAGTCCTACCACATGCCTGACTATTTGCACCACATACCAAGCTGAAAAGGCCTGTTACCCCAAGTAGGAAAGGCTTTATTCCTCCAAGGGATACATTACAGTATCAAATGCAATTATTTTATGAAGCAAAGGGAAGTTTAAAAACCAAGCCTTTGAAACAGTGTGATTAATGAGGTCTGCTTACTAGAGCTAAATGTAATTTACCCTGGTAAGAGCTGGTAACTGAGAATTCTCACAATCTTCATGAATTTCTGAATTTTCCAGGGGCTGGGTTTGTATATTCTGAATACAGTCTGCATCCTAATACATCAGGCACCTGCACACATGTACAAACAGCTTAGTACATCAGCTATTTCACTGTTATTACCCTGTTTCCCCTCTCAGCTACCTTCCAAAAGCACGTGCAGAGCACATCTAAACCACAGGGAATTTTTGCATGTCCATAGTCTCAGTTAGCTTCACAGCTCAGTAACATGGTCTTGGGTCCTGTCCCAGACTTTCTGTATGTGCCTACAGTCCAAAAGATCTGTACCTAATCCAGCTGTGTGAATAACCTCAATAAGAGTGCTTAAATGCAAGGAGATGAGCATATTTGTACCTGATTTTAAGGTAAGGAAGCAAATTCATGTTGTCTCTGTCCAAAATAAAAAATCCCAGATTCAAAGCCTTGTAGTTTTCTGTCTCTATCCACACTCTGGAGCTATGTTTAGAACAAAACTATTTCCAGAACTACATATTGCTAATTTTTAGACAGTCATAAAAGTCTCCAAAACAATCTCTGTCCCCTCTCTCTCCAAAAGAAATGAAGGGGGTGAGGGCAAGGAGCAACGTCTGGAGTTCAGAGAAACCTCTGTGGTGATTTTCCCGTCTTCTACTGGCAACTCCTTGTCCAGTCCCAGGAAAACAAATCCATCCTATATGTCTCTAAAACAAGAGATGAGCAAAGTGAGTTGGCAATGGTCCAAAGCCATGCTAATCTACACTGGAATAACTGCAGATTCTGTTGCAGAGTTTTTAGTACCTCTACATGTGTGGATTTAGAGGATGATTTCTTTAGGCACCTGGTTTGAAACTCACCCTTAACACAGATGAATAATAACCATTTACACCAATTTAAACAGCAGAGAAAAAAATGCTTCTTCAGTCATTTGTTTAATGGACAGAAAGGGCTTAATGCTCCCTGTTGAAAGCATATAAAAATTATTTAATTTAGAGGAAACAAACATTATACTTCTTTAGCTACACAGAGATTTATAGTTGACAGGCTCAGCATGTAAAAGCTCTAAATCTAAATAATAATTTTAAAGTTTTACTTTTTGCTGCTTATGTGATAAAGGAAAATTTTTAAGAAATATTCTGGTTTATAGATTTATAATATTAATATAGATTATAGAACACATGATGCCAGAGCATTGCAAGAGGGAAACAGTTATGCTTTTGTAGAGCTAGAGCCAAATATTCCAATAACTAAAAGCTGATTCTCTAAACAGCTATTAAAAAGATGCTGAACTTTTCTCTATTATGTAGCATATTTCTGTAACTCATATACAACAAACCTCCCAAATAATAAACAGAAATAATAATGACAAACAGAGAAAAGCATTTTCTCCATGTAAGAGAAACAGAAGACCAAGTAATATTTATTCTGAAATTGCTACTATGTTAAAAAAATAATAATACTTTTAAAAAAGATCCTGGAGTGGATGTTCTTTGCCTACTGGAGAGATTCATATTAAATAACTCTGCATACTAAGCCCTCCAGCAGAAACATATTAAAAAAATGTAAACAATAAGCATCTATTTAAGCAGAAATGCAGAAGTGAACACCTATTATTTTTTCAATTTTAATTAGGAGCTTCCCTACAATTTCCTTTCCTTTCAGATATCTTTTGCCTTATAATTCCTGAGGTGAAAGAAAGGACTGTAACAAAATCTTTATAAATCTTAAGGAATTGTTTTCTTCCCCTAGTTCTCTCTGAATACCCAAATATTTCCTAATGTTTGTATTAATAACAACTTTTAAGAGAAACAAATACATGCCTAAGTTGTGGTTAGTTTTAAGGCCCCACATCAGATTTATCTGACAAAGAAAAATTGAGAAATAACTGTCAGCATTTTTTTCCAGTAGCATTGTACTGGATTCATAATTTTAATGTAAATCCCTGTATTCCCTTACAAACTTCATAGCACTACAGCAGTGAGCAAGGCAACAGCTTGTTTTCAAAAAAGACCTGCAGACATTTTTTCCCCAAAATAACTTGGACTGATCTGCAGCTCACAGCCTTCAGGACAAGTGCTTGTCCTGCTACAACACACAAAAGAAAAAGTATTAAATAGTCCCCACAACACTGTAATACATGTTCTCCAGTCACACTTTTTTTATTGTAGTAGTGGAATGTATTTTTTCAGGCTAAATATATAACTTCTAAAATAAAAAAAAATGGTCCTTGTTATTTTAAGAGGTATCTTGGATTTTGGGCTTACTGTGTACAGAGTGCAAGAGGGAAAGGAAAAAAAATTATCACTGAAATCTCCTGAAGCCCAGGGAATGCCATTAAATGTGGGCTGATAGCTGCCTGAAAATCCATCCCATTTGGCACTTATTAATATCTTACATTTTCCTCTTTTTTCTTTTTTTTCATTCCTATTAATCAGCCTGTAGAGCAATTATCCAGGGTACCACCTTGAATCTTTTCACTATTTATTTAAAAAAGGCAAAGATTTTCTTCCTCTTCAGCTAGCAGCCATCTTACTTATATCAGAGAATCCATGCTTCAGTCATGCATAACTAATTTCAAATCTTATTTAGCATCAAGTCTCAGAATTAAGGAGCTAAGTGACAGCTGTTTAATTAACTCCTTAAGCTGATTAGAAAGCATTACAGAAATCCCCCCAAGGAGGAGTTTATAACTGTCAAGAGAGCCTAAGGCCATGTTAATGCTTCTGTTTAAATTTAGTAAGCTTCTAAACCAATAAAATCTAAATGCTTGACATCCTCATGGACGTGATCAAATTCAGCTTTTTTCCTCATGTTACCTCTGTAAGGATAAGAAACAAACACAACAACATCGAAGGGATAGGAAAAGTCAGAAAGCAGCAGCTGAACAATGCAGCAAATAGATTCAGCTCTCTAAAGGAGCTGCTGTAGGTTCATAGCATAGAACACTCCCCTATACTGGATTAGTACTAAATGCTGGAATAAAGCTGAGCTTGCACCTTGCAAGATGCAGAGTCATCTCCCAGCTTCTGGATGCAAGCACAAAGGTTTGTTGATTGGTTCTTAAAACTTAAATCCACCTTTAATCATAAGATTATGGCAGCTGAAGCACAAGTTTCAAAGCAGCTGGTGGGGTTAGATACGTGGTGGTGCACAGGAACTGAAAGTGTTCCAAGGCAAATTTCCTCAATTGCAGCACATTATTATCAGCTCTGAGCTTGCAAACACTTTACATTTAGTGCTAAAATACCATAAAATACCAACTATAAAGATGTAAATATATATAATAATATATATAAAATATAAAAATATATATACGATATATAAAACAACATAGGACTTGGTCTGAAAGCTTGAAATAAATACAATATAATTCCAATGCCTTTATTTACTCCATGGCTTCTGAAACTTTAGGGTGCTACAAAAAAAAAATTGAAAAATTAGTTGTAACTTTTCTGTGTCTAAAGAAATACAGGAACCAGGGCCATAAATAACACAGAATCACTTGGGAGTCCTGTAATGGAAATTGAAGAGATGCAAGTACATCTGAAATACTGCAAGTGTGAGAAAACATGGTGAAACCTGGATGCAAAAATGTTAAAAGTCTGACATGAACTTCAAAGTAAGGTGTTTGGATTAATGTGTGCACTTTCCATCATTTAGAGTGAAGTCAGAAGTTGCTGGGAATAGGAGAGAGGAGAGGTGTATAAAAGCAAATTAATCACATTTAATTTAAGCACTTGCTACTTAATCAGTTCCCTTTTTTCCTTGGTACAGACGAGACCTCCACAATCACGTGTGCTGACACAGAGTTAAAAAGGAGCATAAACAGGAACCTAAATGCATGTTTCTCTGAATACACCTACCTGCTGACTCCAAGTCTTCCACACAGCTTCTAGAGAAGGAAAAATGGATTTTTTAAATAGCAAAATGCAATTGCAAAACCACTGGTAAGAAATAAATGGGTGGCTGAATCAATGTCTGAATATATTTTTCATTTTTTCTTGCTCAGTCTGTGATTTCTTGAAAAGTTCTGGTTGCCAGGCAGTGTCGGGGTGAGGGTGAGACTCACCTCCTGCCACACTCTCACTCTTCCTCCACTGGGGCAAAATCAGTGCTCAAGGAGTGAGCAGATTTGGCAAGGATGAACAGTGAAACAAAGCCCCATATACATATAAAGCAGAGTGATCATGATTTTTCAGTTAAAAACAGAGAACAGCTAAAGGCTGGATTGTTCTGTAGAGAAAAAGCAACATGGCATAATCACAGAGGCTGTCTGACCCTCCTGCTATCACACACGAGGCATTCAGGAAAAATACCTAATTATATTTAATCCCCGAGCTAACTTCTGCAAAGCCTTTTAGCTATTTTATGTTCTTACTAACAAGGTAGAATCTAGCACTGCTTAGTTTGAGGGAGGAGGGAAGAAAAGCCAAATCCATAAGACAGTGCTGTGTCTTGTAAATAGGGAAAGAGCAAAATAACAGGTAGGTGTTACAAAGGAAAAGTGGGATTGTTAGCAAGATGACCACCAGTGAGAGGTTTCTCATTACACAGCCTGTGATGTTCAATAAAAAGCTCAACAAGAGAAGAAATGCATCTTAGACAAAAACAAAATACAGGTAGCTGCCTCGTTGAAGTAAGGCTGTGTTCAGGCTGGTAACTCCCCACTTTTCACATTTGTATGTTGTTAAAATTGGGCAATCTTGGTTTGTGGACACTGCCTATTATTATAGGATACAGCTCCATATCTTTAAATGATGAAAAAGCCAAGAAATAAATCACCTCACTATGAGGGAAAGAAAAATGCCTTTGCCTGTTGTGTCCCTTTTCCTCACCTGTTTCATGTATCAAGACTGAAACCACCTCAAAACAGGGACTTTGTTGTTGTTACTATTTGTGCTGTGTCTAGTCCACAGTTCAGCTTCCAGGTCAAGCTGCAGAATCAACTAACAATAGGTAAGAGTTTTCTTGGAGGTGAAAAATGACAAGCACTCAACAACTCAAGTATAAAGTAGGGTTGATAGGACACTCACTGCCTCTGTTCTCAGTGCTGTTATTTAGATTCCTGCTGCTGGGGTAAGGCACACAAGGTTTCACCAGGGCCTTCACAGAGCAGAAGGTGCCATTTCAAGCCTGTATTTTCTGCTAAGGATTCTCAGGAGCAGGAAGCACACGGCAAGCTACCTAGAGTGGGTCATAACTATTTAGCAATGGACAATTGGTAATATTACCAGTATGTAGGCAGCAAGTGCCCAGACGGTGCCCCCCCCGCCTGTGCCCAGCTGGGGCTAGCCCAGGCACGCATGCCTGGGTTCGGAGGTGTGGCTTCCAAGAGAATTCCAGAGCCGGACGGATCAAAGTTAGCTCCTGATACTTTCCGAGCCAGCACTAGCTCGACTGACTCCCACGGCGAGACTCATCCCACGCAACATCTGGTGGAGAATGCGAGCATTAATTTCGGTCTAAACTGTCTCCCTGAGCGTTTCGTCCGAAAGTGACCCTTCTCTACAGACCGTCCGATACCCCGAAAAATTCGGGTAAGAGAAACGTTTTCTTCTCTTCGACACCGTTATCAGTAAATCCGACGATGGGCTCCTATGCAAGCAAACCTACCAGCACCGCCGTTGCCGATCAGATTACAACCCAGGCAGAAACGCAGGAAAACCTCCGCTACCCGAGTCCCGAAACGGCCTGGGACCTGTGGGGAGAGGTGTACAACCTGCTGGCAAGCTTCCACTATAAGGAGGCCAATGGCGACATTGTTGGTGCGGACAACACCTGGCGAACCGTTTGCAATCTATTAGCTTGCTTGAAAGCCGAAATAGAAGTGGCAATGGCCACCGCCGCGGCCCCATTACGAAAGTCCGAGGTATTTCCCCTGAAGGAAATGCCCACAGTAACCCCCTCGGCACCCCCCTTCGAGGGGGAGGAGCCCAGGAGGGCGCCGAGTGTAGCTCTGTCGGCGCCGCACCCCGAGGGGGGGGGAGCCTGGGACAGTGCCGAGCGCAGCCCCGTTGGCGCCATCCCCGGAGGAAGGAAAAAATAAACAAGTGTATCTGGGGCTGACCACGGGCAAGCCTGCCATAAAGGGCATGTCCGGGAAGCCCCACCAAACCGTGACCGAACTCCTATCGGATATCGGCCCGGAAGTCAAAACACCGGAAAACGATGGGGCGGAAACCGCGGCTGGCGGCACCCCCGGCTGCCGTGGAGAGCAACCCCCGACGCCGCCCCCGGCCCCACGGAAGGCTGCGAAGATAAAAGCAGCCCCTAAACTAAAGTGGCTGTACGAGGGAATCCTTAACCCCAAGCTCTTTATGTTTCTACTTCTGCTCCTTGTCTCTGGTCCTCCTGCCATACACTGCTGGGAAAAGCCCAGCTCCATCATCCTGTTGATCACCCCCAGGAGCCTGCAGGCTTCGCAGATGATGCCTTTAACCCTCAGCTTCTGCGGCTTCGTCATCTTCACCAACCTCTCCCTGCAGACCAGTACCACCGGCTCTGAACAACGAGGCACCTCGCAACCAAAATCTTCACGTATTTGTCATCTTTTCCCCCATAGAAAAAAACAAAACAAAACAAAACAAAACAAAACAAAACAAAAAAAAAAAAAGGGGGGGAAATGTAGGCAGCAAGTGCCCAGACGGTGCACCCCCCGCCTGTGCCCAGCTGGGGCTAGCCCAGGCACGCATGCCTGGGTTCGGAGGTGTGGCTTCCAAGAGAATTCCAGAGCCGGACGGATCAAAGTTAGCTCCTGATACTTTCCGAGCCAGCACTAGCTCGACTGACTCCCACGGCGAGACTCATCCCACGCAACACCAGTAAGCTATCCAAGCTGTACTGGATCTCCTTCATGCTCAGCTGAGGAGTCAAATCCTCCCATGGGAGTTTGCTTTTATTCTAGCTGTAGAGTCAATGCAAATTTTAATTTGTCTCCAGTTTAAAATGACAAAGTCCCTTTAATGCTTTGATATCTAACATTTAGGAAACTTTTTAGCTTACTTTTGGCAAGCCCTCCTTTGGTATTTTGGTGGTTTGCAGTGCTAAGTAGGCTACCTTGAGCCCACAAAGCTGTCATGTACATTGCCTGATTCTCAAAGTCAGAAAGCCATGAAGACTAAGAATTGTCTTGCTGCAGTTCTTCAGAGAAATTCCTAATTAATTCACCGGCTCCAAAGTGTAACTCCATGAAACTGAATGTGCATACTTGATTTTGGTCTCTAGACAAGACTGCTTTAGCTGATAATCAACAAGGTTTGCTCTTAAATGCAAACAAACAAACAAACAAACTTGGGAAAGATTTCTTCTTTGCTTTTCCTAAGCAGGCTGCCAGCACTTTTAGCCCTCATTGCAGGAGGGATGGCAAATCTGAACGTCAAAAAAAGACCTTTCAGAAAAGCAGAGAAGGGAGATCTGGCCTAAAGTGTATGAATATACTGTGTCTGATGCCACTGAATTGCTGCAACTCTGGAGACTGGTAGAGACATGTCATGCAAAATTAGCTAAACCCAATCAAAATTTCACACATGGGGTCAGTATCTCAGCTCCCAGATTGATGTGCCAGCATGAAAGCTCTTTTGATTCTCAGGCCTGCAGTATGGAAGCCTAATACAGAGTTTTGGTGCCTGCAGGGGTTTTGGAGCTCTGTAATGGGTGAACTATGGAATGTGATGCAGGGATTTCCAGCAACAAAATGAAAGCTCTAGGACATCACTTCAAAGAAAAGATGCCAGTGAGACTCCAGCAATGCAGTTTAGCAGAATAAATATTTGGTGTGATGGGTGGCCGAGACGGAATGGCTGGGGTCAAACTGAAACAGCCTTGCTTTCATAGAGGGAAGCATTAAGAATCCCAAACCAAATCACTGGCCTTGTTTAATGTGTTGGTTTTTTTCTTCTCTTTCTTTCACAGCCTGCTGCCCTCATCCCCAGGCTGTGTTCTGAGCTGCACATGAATCCTTTCCATCCTCCACATGGTGCTGACCCCCATGCATTCAGGGCTCTGAAGGGAATACTGTGGGACACAGCCAGGGAGGCCTTTCCCCATCTGCCATACAGCTCTTTGGGGCCTGGCCAACAAGGAGCAGATTACAGCAACGCTTGGGGTGCAGAAACATCCAGCAGAGAAATTTGACAGGGTTTAGGGTTTTTTTTTTCTGTCATTCTCTGCTTTCCAGTGCCAGGGAGCAATGAAATCTGCATCCTTCAGGGCCTGCAGAGTCTGCTCCTCTCCCCTCCTGAGGCCATTGCTGCTCCTAGGGTGGTGACAGGGAAGGGCTCTGAGTCCCTAGGGGCTTCTCCCTGCCATGGCCCTAACCACATTTCTGCAGTAAATGACAAGCTGAGAGCTGAGGCTGGGAAGGGTAGGAAGGAATCTGAGAAAGAGAACAGGGGAAAGGGAGAGGGAAGCAGGGGGACTCCCACACCATTTCTCCAGGAAAGGTTGGCTGCTGCCTAAAGAAAATATGGGACAAGTACTGTCCCACTTCACTTTGTTAAAGGGTACAGGACTCTGTGAATTTCTGTGTAACATGGTACAAATGCCAAAGGCTGCAGTGGATGCTGGGCACAGCTGATACCTGAAGCTGTTTCAGCAGCGAGGCCTCCCTCCTTCTGTCCTCCATTGCCCTTTCTCTCCCTCCCTCCCAGATGTGGGGGAAGAATCCATTTCTGACTGGAACTGTTGATGCTATAGATTAGCAATGCAGAAGCAAGTCAGTGATCAAAGTAGCTACATCAACTCCCTTGGAAAAATATTTGTAAGTACTTATCAGGGAGGTATAACTGGTGTGTCTGTATGATACTGGGGAAGAAGTCGTCTGTGAAATGCTCCCCGACTCAGGCAGTGAGGTAACGAGCGCCCGACAGAGTCCTCTGAGATGCAGAACAAGTGGAACCACAGCAGATTCAGTGTTTGGCTTTCTAAATAAATTTAGATTCATTTTAAAATCATTTTTACCAACAAATTCACACCTGAGAATAACCACCCCCAGGATTTTGCCTTGGTGGGTCACGTTTCCTTCATTGGCCTCACGGTGACACTGACCGAGCTGAGGCCCGAATGCTGTGGGCAGAGGTGCAGATGCAGTTTTGTTTCTCACAGATCTTCCCAAAGGATTCCCTTCCCCCCCTGGCTTCTGCTTCTGTTTAGGCTTTGGAACTTGATGATCTCTGTAACCCAGGCATGCAATGCAAATGCCTCATTTTCAGCTCAAAGTCCCCGATATTTTTGCCCCATCCCACCTAGTTGGCTCTATTATCTCCTACAATTTCCCCAGCTGTTGATGGCTACCACTCAGCTCTTTCATCAGCACATCCATGCTTTTTCCCATCCCACCTGCAGAGATAGTTATTTTACAACCCTCTTTAAAATTGAGCCTTGCCATAGTGACTATGGGATGTTGCAAGTTTCAGACATGGTTGTTCCTCTCCTCCCATCTCTCACAGCTTTGGGTGAACTCAGTGAGGTCAAGCAAGACCTGCAAGCAAAACAGGTAAATCAAGGTGCATATGTAGTGTTTATAAATATATAGAGAGATTCAGTTCCCTCTGTATCTACAAAGTACTTCCCAGAGAGAAAAGCCACCTATCAACAACTATATTAACAGCAATCCTAACACAGGTATAAGCTCTGACTTGATTTTCACATAATTTTAAAAGTTCTGCTACCACTCTCGGAGTTTTCAGGAGGCTAAAGGTGAGAAGCTGTAAGGTTAGGAGAGCTCCTACTGCATGGAGTCACTGGACAAGCCAGGAGGGATCTCTGGAGTCCTGCTATCCCATTCCTCCTACTGCACATGGAAAATGCTGATAGCAACAGAGAAGATGTGCAAAGTATGGTGGGAAGACAAGGAGAAAATTATGCAGACAATGAGAAAAAAGCAGATTTGCAATGGTGAAATCTGCCCCAGTGTGGCAATTATATAAACTCTTATGGCAGAGCCAGAGAGCAAGGACCAAACTAGATTTTCATATTTCTAAAGAGAAGGAAAAAGTTTGTGAGGGAGAACTCATGTTCTCCTGGTCATTGTGTAGAGGACAAGTGACTAAGCTGTCTTTTCCAGTGTTTTCTTACGTATCAGCTTTGTAGTTTTTGTAGCACATTCATATTTAGAAATGTCAAGCAATAGGCAGCCTGAGCTAAACTGGGACTATCACAGGGGCTCTGGAAACCTGTCTCAAACCCAAAAATTCATTCATGAGCAGACTAACAGCAGAGCAGTGGGGTAGCCTGCAGCCAATGGGCTCTGCTGGGTTAGTAATTAGCTCTTTATTTGAACTGTGAGCAGAAACACAAAAATAAACAAAAGGGACATTCAGAGAAAATATGATGTTCCAGCTCCCATATGGTGAATGGGGACAAAGTCTGCTCTGTGACATGTGACCATGGCCTTCATAAGGACACCATGATGCCCAGATCATAATTTGGGCCACAGTATGTCCTTATAAAAAATCCATGACAGTGACTGAATGGGGATCCTGGTTGCTGCCTGGAGTGGGGCTGCAGAGTTTGTACCCTCATGCCACCATCAGTGAACTCATCCACTCCCTGTGTCACACCAGGTATTTAGAAGGGAATTATTTCTAGAAACAAAAGTAGGCAAGTGACGTTTATTAACATGTAGCTTTGGTTGTAACACTGCCATGTCTTCACATTTGGTCTTCATAAGAAAAGTTGGATAATTGTTTTTTTTTTTTCTATGTCAAAGCTACCAAAATTCTGTTTCAAAAGAATTCTGTAGTTACAAGTTCTGTACCTCAAAAAATATTTTTGTACCTAGATTTCAATGGCACTACTGTTTTAGAACTCCTCCTGTGTGATTAGCCTGTCACAGTAACTATTGCCAGATGCTCTGCAGATACGAATGGGTGAGACTTTGCTGATCTTGCAGATATACCAAGAACTTGACCCATACATTTATTTCTCCTGACATACATACAGGCTATCCTACAGAACAATATAACAATCTAAATGAAGACAGAATATTTTTATGCCTGATGAAGTAGGCAGAGAAAGAAAGTAGTGAGCCTGCAAGCTCTGCTTTGATCATTTAGCCTGTGCAGATTTGTGACAAATTGTTTTTTCTGCATGAATCTGAACCGATACAGATTTACATGAGTAGTTAAAAAGTAATACCAGTAGGGGAATAAAATCCCTAGCAGCACCACAGAAAAGCAATAAACTTAAGCAGCAGTTAGACAGACGGAAGAATGATCAGAAATGCTTTACAACAGAAAAAAAATTAATAACAGAGAAGAAGAATGGTGGGACACTTGTAAAGCTGGTTCTGGAAAGCTGAAAGCAGGGAATCCAAAAAGCCATTAGAAAAAAGACACGAAGAGCCTTGTAATAATATCCTGGGGAACATGCATGCAGCAGATTCAATACCTTTTAAGACTATATTGTATGTTCTGCAACAATTGTTAATATCTAATCCTTCTGGATTGATTGGTAGAAAACTTAAGCTATTGTCAGCCCAGCATCCTTAAGGAAAGAAATCTGGACTTGACATCAAATTACATATTTCGAACCCAGGATATTTAAAGTATTTTATTAATCTGATGTATACCAAGATCTGTATCTAATATTTCTTCTGATATCAGTGCCAGAGTAACAGCTTCCTTTTATGGCTTCAGCTTATTTTAAATTTGAGGGGAAAAAAATGAATACAGTTCTATATTAAGACCTAGTTATGCTATAATGGTTATGAAATTGTGAACTTCCAAGAGCTCTAGGTTGCCACACTCACACTGATAATAAATGCCATTGTTTGCAGTGTTAGATGACTACACAGGAGACAGTTTCCAGGGTCAGGCATCTCTGAAGGCCTGGAACCCGTTCTGAACCTGATGGCTTTGACAGCAAAAATCTCACTGATCTTAGTGAGTGTAAATCTGATGACAAACAGATCATCCATCTTACTGTCCATAACCTTAAACAAATGCAATTTTAAGTATCACAGAGTTCTAGACTTTTTTTTGCAAAGTTTGAAAATTAAGAAAGTTACACTTGAGGAATAAATTATTTTCAACTATCTTGTTCAGAGGTAAGTTCACAGTTAGGGAGGGAAAAGTATGGAGCCTTTTATGGATGGTTAATAAAGCACTTGCTCTGATAAATAACCACCTCCAGATGCCAACATTAAGCCTGGTGTGAGCATTTATCACCTTGTTACCAGTTATACAGACTGGCATCTGTAGGAGCCAAGCTGATAAAAGGTTGCAGTTAAAAACAAATTCAAAAAATTTTAAAACTTATTTATTGGATTAAAAAAAGAAAAAAATCTTTAGATGACAGCAGTAAAATCTCGATTCATCTTCAACATGACAACAGACACACAAGGCTGAAATAATTGCACTTTTGCTTTTATTTGCTTAAGTTTTCCTGTTTGTTCAAAATTTACTACAACATAAGGGCCAAAAAAGCTGCACAAAGCTCCTGCCTACCTTGATAAAATGACAGTTTTCCTCAACAAAAGCCTGTTTTCAAGAAATAGAGTTAGTGTGATGGCTTGCATTGAGTCAGGGGAGATCTGGTTTGAGCTCTAACCAGACTGAGCTGCTGCTAGCCTGCCAGTGGTTGGTTGGTAACCACAATCTCCCCTCCTCATCCAATGCTTCTTTTATGCCTTCCTGCTTTCTACATTATGAATCTCCCCCAATGTTCCCAGCATTTCAACTTTCTCTTCATAAAAAGCAAATCATCCTTTCCACTTGCCCTCTCTGACTTCCTCTGATTATTTGCTGTTCATGTCTAGGAAAACTGAGAAGGGTACCAAAAGTGCGAAAAAGGAGATGTAAGGAAAAAAAAAAGATAATTTAGAGAAGCTATGAGAGAGATCCATGAGATGATGAGTGGTCTGGTGAAAGGGAGCAGAGACAGAATATTCAGATCGCCTCATCACATAAGAGGAAACTTATCACACAGCTCAAAACAGAAGATGAAGTTTTTTCCACATAATGTTGCTGAATAATGAAAGGCCATAGAAAACAGGAACGTTTCCATGGATGGATCTCCATTGCCATTTAAAGAGCAATTAAATAATGAAGGAAAGAGCTAGATCATACTATGTTACACCTCCTTGAAAGCAGCTTACTTTGCTCTTAAATGATCCCCATGGAATCTGCTATCAGCTGCAGTTGGACTTGGGGAAATGGATCAAAAAAATCTTTGGCCTTAGCCAGTGTGATTCTCTAGACAGAAAGAGTGTTCTATTTACAGTAACTGTTGTTAAAAAGCAAAATTAAAACTTCCTTGCATAGAGTTGTTCAACTATTGTCCTTCTTTCAGGGACTCCTTTTATAGACAGACTCGAAGAATTGTATTGGTTAATGGAATGGATTTTGGCATTATTATAAAATATAAGCCCTCAATATCAAATATTAAATTATTCCTGATTAATTCTTTTATGGGCTTGGACTTGCAACTGATTTAATACTCCTGGATAATTACTTCTATTATAACTGTGTCTTTGATTTTTAATTAACCATACAAAGTTTCTCATTCAAATCTAATATTACCTTTGTTAACACTGTCAACTCTCTGCTTAGAGATTCTGTTCACATTAAACTCTGATTCTCAAACCTCTAAGTCTGTTTTTCCACAACTGTGTGAACAGATTCCATATGAGGCTTATTTATTCTACATAATAATCTACAAAACTACTGCCTTTCATACCATGAAGACTGCTGTCTGTCAAGTAACCCCATTCTCTCAGCATTACTGCTCTAACATCGTCCCATCTAATTGACTTGAATCCCCTGATACTAATTTGGTTGGTAATTTCAGTAATTAGTCTTTTGATTTTCAGCTACTTCTCTGAAACTACTGACATGGTTTATGTTAGGACATGTACAAAGCTTCATCTTTTATTGGAGACAAGAACTCCACACTTTATGATTAAGCTGAGATAATGAATGATACTGATACAATACTATGTATATAATGACTTTATTTTTGTTCCCTCTGGCTAGGGAGAAGCCTCTCCTGAAAGAAGTGTTGTGATAAAAAATACCAATGACCTAGTAGATTATGTCTCTTTGGGAACTGATGAGTTTTTGACCAAGCTGTATCTGGCCTTCTAAGGTGTTAGGTAACTGTAAATGCAACTCACCAACCACTGTGGTGATTCACACCTTAAAAAAAAAAGGAAAGAAAACAGAAAATGTGGGTGCTGGTGACCGTTAATTCTCTCAAATGCTAAATTTCCAAGAATACATAAATATAAGGCAGGATTTCTAGAGATTTTGAAGTTTCAACTGTTTTTCCATTAGGATTTCCAAGGGAATTCAATTGTGAATCAAAAGCTTTGCAGAAAAGCACTTTATAAATGCAAACACAAGCATGAGGTGCTGCTGCTCTACCCTCACCTGGATGACATCTCAGGACTGTCAGGTCTCAAAATGTGCCCTGATTCTGCCCTGTCACTGAGCTGCCTTTGCGTTTGCCTGGATCCCAGAGAACAGGATGCTACAACTTATTCCATGGTTAACCAAACCAAGGAAATAGAGCCTAAGAAAATAGTCTGTGCTTCAGGAAGTATGGAAATAATAATCAGCTGCTGCATTTACCAGACTTTTTGAAATTAAATTATTTGCATTCAAATATGTGCAAAACCAATGATCATTTTTTGTTTTGATCAGCTCAGCCTGCTCTGGGGAAATTATTTGATGCTCTGGGTGTAAACATTCTTCCAAAATGCTTTCTGTAAAGCAATGTTATGCTGCTGCTCTCTTCAGCACCAGAGCAATTTTCAAAGTATTCCCATTGATAACATAACCATAACAGACAGACCTCTTCATCAGGAGAAGCAGAAATTGCAATCAGAGAAATCATACTTAAAATACAATTTAATCTATATTCACATCATCACCTGCTGTTGCAGGAAGCGAACGTCGTCGAGAGCGGGAGCTCTGTACCGAGACTGGATGTAGGAGCTATTGGTGGTCTTGGTTAGCGGAGAGGACTAACAGCAACCAGCCTTGCTCCGATCCTGCTCAGGAATGAGCTGCCTGGCTACACCCAGCCTCACCTTTTATTGGCTCTAGGTCTTGAGCATGCTCAGTGGGTCCAGCCCTAACTGGGCACAGGTGAGACTGAGCACCGGCCTGGCTCATTTCCTGGGCAAGTCCTGGCACCTGTTTCCTACATTCCCCCCCCCCCCCCCCCCCCCCATTTTTTTTTTTTTTTTTTGTAAGTTCTTTTGTGGGGGAAAGATGAAAAGGACGCGAAGATCTTAGTCGTGAGGTGCCTCGTTATTCGGCGCTGATGGTTTCGGTCCGGTCGGGACAGGGCACGTCCATTTGCTGGGCACCCAGAGAGGTCCAGAGTCTGAGGAGACACAACTGTATCCTCTCCCCGTGAACAGCAAAGGCCTAGGCCCTGTCCATTGTCCCGTCGTTGGCTCCTTGTAGTAGACTTGAATCTCAGGCATGCGGATGACTTTTTGCGACGAGTAGTGTAGCAAGATGGGTGGCTCCTGGGAATCGTGGCTTAGGCTCAAGAAGTTCAATGTAAAAAGGGCCTTACTAAGCCGCATTTGGGGATCCATAATTTTGCTGTCTTTTTGTTTTTGTAAATAGGTCTTCAGGGTGCGATTAGCTCTTTCTACGATCGCTTGCCCTGTGGACGAATGGGGGATTCCTGTAATGTGTTTCACTCCCCAAGTAGCGAAGAATTGTTTGATTTTTTCGCCTGTGTAGGTGGGCGCATTGTCTGTTTTCACTACTTGAGGGATCCCCATGACAGCAAAACAGTTTGTAAGGTGATGGATCACGTGCAGAGCCTTCTCCCCCGTCTGAGCTGTCGCCCAAAGCATACCTGAGAAGGTATCGATTGTGAGATGTACATATTTTTGACGTCCGAATTCCGGGATGTGTGTCACGTCCATTTGCCAGATTTCTCCGGCTTGAAGCCCGCATGGATTCAGGCCCATTCCTAGGGTAGGGCCAAATTGGGCGCACTGGGGGCAGGCTTTAACGATGCCTTTTGCCTCCTCCCAAGTGATGGCAAATGTGCGCTTCAAGGCCCTGGCGCTCTGATGAAATAAGGAATGGCTGTTCTGGGCTTTGGCGAATTCAGTGATTGGGTTTTTTATTCCTAGGCTGACCAAAGAGTCAGCTTTGGCATTCCCTTCCCCCAAGCCTAGTGCTGTTTTGTGGCTACGGATATGTAGAATGCAGCATGGCTGTGTTCGGATTTTCAGCGCACGCTGCGGTGATAGAAAGAGCTCCTGTAGCCTCTTGTTTTGCACTGGCTTGATGAGAGCATCCTCAATGCGATTTGCAACTCCGACTGCATATTGTGAGTCGGAGACGATATTGATGGGGACGTGTTGCCACTGTGTCAAGGCCCAGATGATGGCGAGCAGTTCCAGGGTTTAAAGGTTGTCCTCGGTGGTGCCTGGAATCAGATGCTGTTTCCATTGGCCTTGGTCCTGCCATACGCAGGCGGCCATTCATGATCTTTTTCCAGCATCTGTGAATACCGTTATGCCAGGCACTGGATGTTCCGAGACAATCGGTCGTTCGACCCACTGGAACTGGCTGATGGCTTGTAGGTGTTTATGTTTCGGGCCATCGTGACGTACCTCGCCAGGATACTCGAGTAAGGCGAGTTGTAGAGGCTCAGAGTGGTGCAGCATCCAATCAAAATCGGTCGTCTTGATAGGGATGTTGATCCACTCCAGTTCTTGGCCATCTACCTCCAGGCAGCGTTGACGTCCCTTTCGTATGAGGAATGCTATGATTTCTGTTTTTTGCCATATGCCCTTCTGGGCCGTATGGGGTGGGAATAGCCACACTAGGATAGCCACAGACTCTGATCTTTTAGAGTCTCGGTTATATATTGTCGTGTTTCTGTTCCTCCGGTTTCTTTTCCCGCGAGAAGTCTTGTATAAGTAGTGCGAAAGGGAATGAGGGGTGGTTACATACGCACACTCCAATGGGGTGGGCGGTGTCTCGACGGTCTGCATAGCCGGTTGCCAACTTGCGGACGACCTGTTTCAAGGCATTTGAGTGATCCTCGGTCCAGTCCACGAGTGCCCCTGCTTGAGTGCCCCGTAGCAATGACAAAAAGGGGTGGATATCTGCGTTGGTGAGACCTATAATGGGTCTAACCCATTGGAGCTCGCCCACCAGTTTTTGGGCGTCATTCAGTGTTTTGACTGAATGAATTATTTCCAATTTTTGTGGTCTCACCATACCGTAGGTCACTTTCCACCCTAGGTAGCTCCAGGGTGACTTCGTTTGGATTTTTTCCGGAGCTACGATTAGTCCTTTAGTCTTGAGCCGATCGGTCAAGATCTGGCTGATGTTCTCGGGGAACGGGGCTTGTTGGCAAAGCAGGATGTCAGCCATGTAGTGGTAAATTATTGTATCCGGCATCGCTTCTCTAATTGGTGCGAGCGCCCACGCCACATATGATTGACATATGGTTGGCGAATTTCTCATCCCCTGTGGAAGCACTACCCACTCATATCGCTTCGCTGGTTCACTTTTGTTGACCGATGGAATCGTGAATGCGAAGCGAGTGGTGTCTTCATGGTTTAGAGGAACAGTGAAGAAGCAGTCTTTTAAGTCAATGACCAGAAGGTGCCAGCCTCTAGGCAGCATGGTTAGTAGGGGCAGCCCAGGTTGGAGGGCGCCCATCGGCCACATCTGGTCATTTATTTTCCGTAGGTCTTGTATTAACCGCCACTTGCCCGACTTTTTCGGAACCACAAAGATAGGTGTGTTCCATGGGCTCACGGACGGCTGGATGTGTCCAGCGTCCAGTTGCTCTTTTATAAGGCGGTTGGCAATGTCTAGCCGCTCCTTGGAAAGGGGCCACTGCTCCACCCAGACAGGGGTATCTGTTTTCCAGTGAAGTCTGGGCGTTGGCAGCGCTTCTGCAGTGGCCCTTAATGAAAATTTTGATGGGGTTGGGTGGGTTCCGGGATGGAAAGGATGGCCCCTATTTGGCTCATCACATCCCAACCGATCAACCCCCCAAGTTGTCCGGGCAAAGGTAACACATAAGGTCTTATGGTTACCTTTTGTCCCTCTGGAAACTTGATTTGTATCGGCTGGAGCGCTTGAAGGGGGGTGGAACCTCCACCTATCCCCTGGACGGCGTCGGAAGCCGTAGTTAGCTTCCATTTGCGAGGCCAGGCGTTTTTGTTAATAATTGTCACGTCGGCTCCGGTGTCCATCATTACGGGGAGGGTTTTTGCCTCTTCGCCGGTAGCCAGCTGAATGTTTATGATTGGCCGTGTCTTCATCTGCTGCACCAGGGTTACCAAGGTGCTTCCAGATGAGCCAAAAGCCTGGTTGCCTCGCGCCGTCTGGACGTTCTTTCCTAGGTCCATTTTTGGGAGCAGGACCAGTTGTGCCAATCGGGTTCCTGCCTTGATTACCATGGGGGGGTTTAGTGTGAAACATGTTATTATTTCTCCTGTGTAATCGGCGTCGATGACCCCTGGGAGCATGATCAGTCCTGCTAAGCCTGACGAAGAACGTCCCATAAGAAGCGCACCAACCTTGCTATTTTCGTGTATTAAAGGTCCGTAAATCCGCGTCGGTATCTTGTGAACTGCCGAGGTCGATAACGTGATGTCTATTGCAGCTGGTAAATCGAAGCCGAGGCTTCCCCGTGTTGCTGGGGCGGGGAGTTGGCACACAGCGCTGGCCCGGCTACTTGTGTCGCTGTGCGGGGGCCTCTCGCGCTGTTTTGGCCGTTTTTTTGAAACCAGCATGCTGCATCATTATGGCTGGCCTGTTGGCATCGATTGCACCATACGATCGCTGGGCAGTTCCGTCTTGTATGTCCCCTGGAGTTGCAGCGGGAACAAGATGGGTTGGTTTTTCTTGAACGGTTTGAGCGGGACGGCCGATTGTGGCGATTTCTTCTTCCGCCTCCGTTTAGCTTTTGCGCTACCGCCACGAGGAGCTTGTGGGTGGGCTCCAACGCAGCAGAGAAAGCGCCGGCCATCCCCTGGTGTTGCTGATTTTGGGTGGCCCTGGCCGCCACTTCCAGCATCTCTGAAACTTGTGCTGTTTTTGGTAGTGTTGAAAACAGCGCCTTCATCTTAGGATTGGCGTTTTCAAGCGCCAGCAGCCTGAACATGGAGTCTTTTTGTTCCGGCGACAGTTTTGTCACAGCCGAGACAGATTGCCAGATTGTCAACAAAGTGCTGATATGCTTCGTTCATTCCCTGTTTGACTCCGGTAAAGGATGGAATTGGGTTGGGCTCTGGTACTGTATAGAACGCCTGGTGAGCCAGGGTCACCGCGGTGTGGTGGAGTGCTGGTGGGAACTGCAGCTGCAGTTGGATGTCTGCATAGCGCCCCGAGCCCGTAAGCATCTCAGCAGTGACACCGGCTAGTGGGTCGCCGGGTGCTCTGGCCCGATTTGCCTCCGCCTGGGCCAGGCGTTCCCACTCCCTTACCCAGATAATTTGTTGGGAGGGGGTAAGCAGATACCTGGCTAGGCTTTGGCAATCGTATGGGCAGTTCATGTCCAAAGTGAAGAGCCAATCCAGAACTGGCCACTCTCCGTTCTGAGACCCTGTTCTTTTAGTGTTTTCCTGGCTTGTTGCAGGGTCTTCCAGGAGTGTTGTTCAAATACGGGTAGGCCGTTGTTGCTCTGTAGGACGGGGCACGCGACGGTGCTTGGTTCCCAATCACCCTCCAAAATAGCATCGCGGATGATGCCGGACCAGCGACCCGGTTGTCCGGTAGCAGTGCTTGGTCGTGGCCGCGGTGGGGACGGGACATCATCCTCTTCGTTATCGGAAAGGGTGGGTGGGTTTCTATACTGCCCGAAAGCCGAGCGCCGTTCGATGTCTTGTATTCGTTTTTCCATGGATTTCATGGCCCGAGTGACTTGATCTTGAAGGGCCGTTATTTTGTCTTCTAAACCGGAGGGTGCAGCCGGTTGGGTGGTTGCTCTATTCTTCTGAGCCTTTCTTGGTGTTGAGAGCAGCGGCAGGGGTAGTCCTTGGCAGCGGCTGGATGGATCGCAGGCTGTCGGCTCTACCCCGGGATGTTCCTCCTCGTCTGGGCCAATGTCAGAGAGGAACTCGGCCACAGACTGGTGGGTTTTTCCCGACATGCCTTTTATGGCTGGCTTGTCGTTGTTTAACCCCAAATATGCTTGTTTGGGGTCTTCCTCTTCGAGGGGTGGTGCCGAGGGGACCACAGCAGGTAATTCCTTCGGGGGAAATGCTGTGGTTCCCCGCAGAGGCGGCTCAGCGGCGGCGAGTGCAGCTTCTGCTTCGGCTTTTAGGGCGTTAATCACCACCCCCCATGTACGGTCTAGTCTGGTCATGTTTTTAGCCAATTCTTGGGTATGGAGGCTTCCCAACAGGTTGCTGACCTCCCGCCAGAGTTCCCACGCGGCCGCAGAGGAGGGGGGGTGGGAGAGATCTTGCTCCTCCACCCGTGTCACCAGCTTTTCATTAACAGGGGTGCTCGCTGCCAATCCCATCTTTCCCTTTTTTCTTTCTTGGTCAATCAGTGGTAGAGAAGGAAAGGTAGTGGATCTTCTTACCCGACTCCTTGGGTTTTCCGTAGAATGAAGATTTGAAGAAGAATTCACTCTCACGCTTTGGATCGTTCAGAGAGGGGGCTTAGACCGAGGTCTATGCCCGCATTCTCCACCAGATGTTGCAGGAAGCGAATGTCGTCGAGAGCGGGAGCTCTGTACCGAGACTGGATGTAGGAGCTATTGGTGGTCTTGGTTAGCAGAGAGGACTCCTCTCTGCCTGGCTACACCCAGCCTCACCTTTTATTGGCTCTAGGTCTTGAGCATGCTCAGTGGGCCCAGCCCTAACTGGGCACAGGTGAGACTGAGCACCGGCCTGGCTCATTTCCTGGGCAAGTCCTGGCACCTGTTTCCTACAACCTGCTCTTCTCCAGGCCATGTGTGGGAAGTGTGCAGAAACTTTAAGTAGGAACAGATACACTTTTGATTGCTAAAGACTACAAGTAGGCATGCAGCAGCTTTAGACAAAAAGTAGTAGACCAAAATGAAAGCAAAGACCAATCCAAGAAGCTCATTTACAATGAACTGACATAACCTATGTTAATTAAGTCAGAGGGACAAAGCATTTACAGACTACTAATACTGGTACCATCCTACCAGAACTCTGTATCTGATCTAGGTGCAGTATATTTAACATCCACTCAGAGAATGCCCTTCAAAGAGGAGGATGTTTGTGTTGGAAATGGACAACTTTGAAAACTGGTCACGATGGATGCTGGAGCTGATCTTTGCTTCCCTGAAAGTGGAATGCATTTCACATAATATTTCCATGTGCTATGATGTGCAACGGTGACAATTCCAGTTCCAGCAGTGTCATGCTGGAGGTCAGAAGGGACATTTCAGTCATGACTCCAGCCTCAGCACTCTGACAAGAACAATTCATCAGGCAGTTCAGAGGACAGGAGGATTAAAACCTCATGGTTTGTTATTTAGACAAGAAGCCATGAATCTGATATCCCTGCTGGGAAAGGGAGAGACATGAGCCAAGGATGGATGGCAGTGAAGAGGCAGAGCTGAAGCCTGGGGGCCCTGTAGAAGCTTCTCCTGTAGAAGCTAATAGGATCAGAATTTTAGGTTATCTAGGCTGGGAAACAGGGACCCAAGAAACCTTTCCCAGGGAATGAAAATGCTGCCTCAGCCCTCACCTCTTCTGCTTCTCAGTCCCCATACTGACTGTTTCGTCCTGCCAAGCCAGCAAAGAGTTAAATGCATTTTATTGGATTATTTTTCTTTTGACTTAGATGAAATGGTTCAGCTTTGGGTCTGATGAGTGCTGAGCAACCAGACAGGGATGAGGTTTCACCCATTTAACCCAGCTGGCTTGGGAGGCACTGAGCTGCCTCAGAAGAGCAGCCTGCAGAGAAATAGGAAGAAATGCATGAGCATTGACAAGTCCTCTGAAGTGCTCAGCACCAGCTCAGCACATATCCACATATCCTAAACCATGGCTGCCCAGCCCTTTGCTTTGCTAGTCAGGGGTCTAATGAGGCTGTAAGAGAACCCTTACAGAGAAATGGGGCCAGGGTCTGTCCTGTTCATCTTTGATCTTCAGAAAAGACAGAGTGGAATTTTAACTTTTTCCTTTCCCATATATCACAGCAGCACATTATTTCTTTCCTAGCTGGTCTCTGATGTCCAGAGTTATCAATATCAATATCCTCATTAATTTCTTTCAACTTCTTCTGCAATTGCTTGGAGATATTAAGTGCTGTCAACACTGGGGTCATTATTAATTCTAGACAAAATGTGCATTGGAAGACCACATATCTTAATTCTTGCCTTGCTACCATAGTTACAAATGACTAAGAGGTGACACCTGAACTCTGTCTTCAAGTTCTAAGTAAATGATGACTGACGAAGAATTAAAGAATCTCAGAAAGTGAAATGAAAGCATTTGCAGAAGAAAAGGGCAAGCACACTCATGGTAAAAACTTAAAAATTTAAGGTCACAGTATCAATTTCTATAAACACCTTGTCATCACCCTGTCTATTCAGATCTGGTGAGTTCTTGCCAGCTCTTGGTACCAGTAAGATGATACTTTGTAATTGCATATTTGATCACGATCACATTTGATCATAAAGAGCACAGCTATCACAGAAAACACATACATTGCACTTCTACTAATCTTATTCTGTTTTTTTCCTGTGAAATGAACAGTTCTGAAATATGCATCTCAGGTCAGGAAACTTTTCTGCTGTCACAGAAAAAGAAGAAAAAAATACATGAATCTATTTTAAATCTGACTGAACAATGAACACTGGTACTTACATCCCAGATTCCTCCATCACTCAAAATATTAGAGCAATTCCTAGAATGCCACAGATGTGTAATTTCTGGAACTGAATGCAATGTCACTGCTAAAAGTTACCTGTAAACTTAAATGACCAGGTTTGTGCATAGATTCACTCTTGGACAGTAGAAGTAATTGGTACTCTCTTTCACAATAACTTTAAAGTCTTGGCATTTTGACATTTCTAAAAAACCCATGTGATTATTTTAAAATGTTTTAAAGTAAACCCTTCAGTTAATTTGCCTGAACACAGCACTTTTAAAGTAATTTTGGAACAAGAGGCAGGAGGAAAGAAAAAGTTACTTCATGCTTTGACAGTCTTTTCACAGCTACTGTTGGAGAAAAACTAGGCTCCCAAAACCAGCAGACTGTGCCTGAGGATGTGCTTGGCTCCCTGTGTTTCTATCCCAGATGCTGCTCTGTGTGATAACAGAGTGACTGCCTTCATATGTGCTTTCTCATCTTTGTATGTTCAGGGTCCCTTTTTAAAGTTAAGATTTCCAGTATGGGCTTTCTGAACTGGTAGAGTAGGATTTTTTCTCTTTTAATATAAGAGCTGAGATTTTAGGCTAGGGTTTTGCAAATCCATAGGTCTTGAACCCTATCTCCAGAATTCATCATCTTAATTTTCATTCAAATGGCATTCAACCCCAAAGGATGTATTTTAGTGACAAAACACATCATGTGTGTTGTGAAACTTTACAGCTGGTGGAGTGGGGCACTGAAGTTGACAAAGTTGTTTTTTTTCCTGTGTGTGACACAGTTGAATTAAACGAGTACTAACCAAACATGTCAGAAATCAGGACTTAGATTCATCAGAACACAACTGCTGTCTATCACTTGGTCTTCACTTTCTATAGGTGTTACATATTGTCATTAAGTATTTCAAGCTAGACTAGACTTGAATTTATAAAAAATAAAAGGAAAGAAGATTTGAAATCATATGTATTATTTAAAATCTATTCCTAGCATAGAAAAGATATCCAGTCTCTCAAGAAAGGCTCAAGAATTCACTTTTCAGGAGATGAAGATTTTTGGCCTATCTATTTGAAGGACAATTTTTCCCCTTTGTCTGTTGTCTTTTCCCCATACAGAAACCATCAAGTCTCCCAAATTTCAGAGGCACATCCCATTCTCCTACTTTAGGATTTAGCATTCAAAAAGATGAGTATGAGGAACTTACTCAAGTCCCAGACAAAGCAGTCTGGTAGCCATGAGACCCTAGTAATTTCAGAGAAGTCTTTGTGTACTGGAGGAGGTTAGATCCACATCCCAGACTGTATTCTGCACAGATGCACATTCCATTATAGACCAGGACTTTCACAACATATCTTACAGGGCAAACACGGATGCAACAAATCTGAAAAGCCAACCTGTCAATCTAGAGCCAGGGTGTTAATTTTCCTGGATAGCTTTCAAGGACATTTAGTAGGAATTTGTGAAAAGAGCTGCTTACAGGTCTGGGATTTATAGAAAGCGCTGTCTATTTGTGTTCTGTCTTTTGTCAATAGCATTAAGATTTGAAGTTTTCACTGAATTATCCAATGACCTAAATTCTAGCAAGCTATCAAAATCTGTTTCCCAAATAAAGTCACATTAGAGTTTAATACATTTTTTGGTGCCAGAAACACAGCAGTGCTTACAAGCATGGCTTTTTCTGAAGGGTTCTTCAACAGCAGACAAAAGGTAGATACAAATGAATTGCAACATACCCACTCCAATGGGTTAAAATAATTATTAACCAGTGGAAACACAGTAATATATTTATTTAAAGCATCCAGGTTATATGCTAACAATTCCAGAATGATTTATTTTTTTCCACTGTACAACATACTTCTGATAGACCATGCCTCATTATACAAAATATAATCCCTGGCATTCAGCTGAATAAGGCTTGATATGGGAGAGATAGGGGGCTTGCTAATTGTCCATATAACTTTAGGGTGAGATATTCTTTCAGCATCAGAGCTCAATTATTTGACATGGGAAACTCCTCTGTCTTCACTTCTCTCCAACATCAGGAGATTCTGAAGCCCCAGGAAGCCATGTGGGAGCTGGAAGCATAATGTTTTTAAAATGTATACAGCTCCTTTCTAACCCAAAGTGCTCAGTATACTGTAGCCCTGATCTCACAGGACATTTTCAGGAAAAACTCCTGCTAATGATGTCTTTCTGGGCAGACCGCCTTGCCGGAATGAGGACCAGAGTACTGTGAATTCAGCAAACTGATCCACTGGGTAAGGAAATTTTTCATACTCTCCAATTGCAATGTATTCTGGGATAGACTTTGCTTTCAGCTATTTCCTAAACTGTCAGAGGAATGTGAGGGTCACTAAAATAACAAAACTGTTATCAACCTACAGGTCTCCTACACTACAAACTGTAGCCATTCTCTAATACCATGCGTAAGTCAGGCTCAGAAGAAGGCATCTACTCACCAGTAGATTGCACAGAGGGATGGAGGACTTGGCTCACCTTGTAGTGATGACAGGGGAGAATGAGGTCTCCTTTTCTGAACCTCCAGTGTTCAACCTCTTTAAATTCAACAGCAACTTGAATCCTGTCTCAGACAGCCTGCTTTATAACAGCACCAAACCTTCCTATTGCCTGGTGGAGTGCCTTCCTGATATCCCAGCTGCTCTCCCATAATGTCACTTCAAAATTCTACAGTAAAGACACCTCAGTGAAATTCTCATTTTGGTAGTAAGAAAGGCATCAACATAAAAGTTCAGTTTGGAGCTATGAAAGCAAAGAAACAGAAATGACTCCAGCGTTTATGAAGAGGAAACCAAAACAAGACAGACACATCCCCGTAGTGATACTAAGAGGCACCTCATATATTTTTCTCCTTCTGGCCAAATGCAATCTGCATTATCATCTCAGATGCTCCCATCATCTGAGGCCCTGGGAATGTCCATCTGGTAGCAATGCAGGCACTGCTGAGCAGGCAGAGCACTATTAAAACACTCAACAGATACAGCCTATTAAAGCAAACCCAAAACCACTCAGAACTCCTGGAAGACATCAGACTGAAGGCTGCTGAGTACTCTGGGATTCCTAGGTAGAACCTGAGGCTTTCAGAGAGGTCAAAGACCAAAGCTTTGAGTCAGAAAAATATCCATCTCTCATCTACCTCAGGGAAGGATTGTCACCCAGGCAGAGGAAAGGGAGAAAAAAAGAAGATATTTCAATGAAAAAATCCTACACTGAGAGTTTAAGTTTTTTTTAAGCTCCTGTGAGAGATTCTGAACAGCATTTGCAGCTTTCTAAACTCTAAAGTCTGCCTTAAGCTAGGTTGATGTTGCATAAACATTTGCTTTCAAATTCATTATTATTATGAAAGATACAACATGAACATAATAAATGATTGTGGCATTAAAGCACATTTTACAGCATCATCTTGAGTGCTGTTTCCTTTAATGCTCTACTTACATGTCATGGTGGGATTTGCTCTGAAACTGCATTAGGATGGATAGAAGTCAGCAGTACAGCGTATAACACTTTTTGCTCTTATCTCTGAACAATTCCTAATAGCCAAAATTCTGTGAAGAATACAACTTCAGTTCTGATGTCATATTGACTTGCTACTTGGTGTAAAGGTCTTTTGGAGGAAACATGGTACTCCTGGCTCTGCTTTTATTCCCATGGGCTTTGGCTCATGCTTGAAACAGTGCACATAGAGTCAAGGTTGTTAGGTTAAGAAGTGGGCAAAAAAAAAAATATAGAAGTGAGGAGTACATCTATATAGGGGGAAAGAAATTAATAAATTGGACAATGGCCAGAACAGTCATTGCATCCAAGATTTTGTCACCCCTCTGCTTTATATATTGAGAGCAGCAGGAACTGGGGTTGCCTTAACTCCCTGCTAAGAGGTGGCCTGTCCTCCACAGGACATCCCCTGGATGTTGCTCTCTAAGCTACTGCCTCTTATCAGCTGCTGGGTTCCCTGTAGCAGCTTATTTAGCCAATATTGGGCTCATTCTGCACCTTTTGTTTAGCAGTCTTATAAACCAAACTTAGTTACCTTGTGAGTGCTCCTGGGATGGAATAAGCATTATTATTTTTTCAAGTAAGGTCACACTTTCCTTACAAGAGGAAGAGAGAAAGCCTTATTAAGGAGATCACAGTTAAGAGGGAAGAAATCACCCAGCTCACATGAATGCAGAATTCAAAGTATATTCAAATGGATACCTCATGGTTCTGGCTCCCATGTAATGCAGGAATTATCAACTATGTTTTTTATTCAAGCTGCAGTTTAAATTAGATATGCAAAAATCACTGTGACCTGGGTGCTTATTGGGAGAAACTGAGGATCAGACATTTCACTGGGACCTCAGTGATTATGGTGAACCACATCTAACCAGTAACCCATCCTACTGCAAAGTGGGATGAACTGAGCAGTCCCAGAGTTAACATAAAGCTAGTCTGGGACATTACTCTGTCCACTTAACAGATAATTTTAAAATTCCAGCTAGAAAGGTTGTTTTAAAATAATCCAGCTTCTTGAAAGGGGCAAGTAGAATTTTGATGTCCAAATATACTAAATTTCTTTTAATTCTTACTGTTCTTTTTTTTTTTTTTTTTTTTTTCCTTTTTTAGAGGAAAATAGAATTTCATTTTCTAGATTTTGAGATTATATAGCATTTTCATAATGTACAATAATAATACTCAATATCAGATAACAGGAAGAGTGAATTGACCATACATATTTTGTAACAAGTGTGGTTTGGCTCCTAGTTAGTACATATCACTGCAGATTCCTTGATCGTTATTCTACCTCTGATTACTGAAATGGTCCCTATAGAGAAAAAAATTATTTTGGTTAACTTGCAGCATGTACATTATTTTTGTCATTTGTTCCTGTTTCAATTTGCAATGTCATCTATTTCTAAAGCATTATACTTTTATGTAATTAGGCCTCACTCAAGAGGTTAGCACAAAAAATTATCTGAAATGCTAATCCAGCACTGCGGGAAAAATCCGCGGAGGCTTAAAGGACGACACACAGTCACCAATATGGTTAAAGTGAAGTCGTTTATTAACAGTGGACACTCGCTTTATATAGAGCCTTTGTTATTATAACGATATCTTGCAGGTGGCTATATCTTGGACACAAATTCTGTTCTCACAGAACTTCTGCTGGCTTCCTCATTATCCTGTTATTCTTCTTTTCTACTGCCAGCTCCCTTATCTTTTTCCCATAGCTCATCTTTCAGTAACCTTGCAACTGGGTCTCAAGGCCCTTAGTTTACTCTAACTAAAGCTAAATAGTCAGGATTGCTCACATGTCTGTTTTCTTCCAGACAGTTTCCCAACACAGCACCTCAGTCAAAATTGTTCAATCAGTTTTAAATCCTTTTTTTTCTTAAATATGTTGTAAAATATGATAGTGTCCACAGCATACTAACCTCTGTGCAATAAAAAGAAAGGAGTCAGGATGATGGTTATGAAATGGAAATCATCAGAGACCCTTAAATATGCTGAGATTGGGCACTCTGATTTAATGAGAGCAGTAATGGGCAGGTGGGCAAAGCATTCTTGCAGTGGCTTGATCCTGAGCAGAAAAGATGTCTTTTGAAACTGTTTTTTTAGCATCATCTTTACACAGGACAAGGCTGTGCACTACAGAAGAAAATTGTCTTTTCATGGTAACTTTATCAGCCAGGCCTCTTACAGCCTTGTTAACAACATTAATATATTTAATGCCATAATGATTGGATTTTTTCGGGGGGGGGAGTACACTTCTCTTTCTAATTATATTAAACTTCAGAAAAGAGGAAAAAATCTGTTGCTTTGGTGTAAATTGTGTCTTATCTCTGGAATTATGTGCTTTTGCTCTTTTTCCTCACAAATTTAATGCATCTTGGGCCTAATCCAGTAAATACAAGCTCAGCCTAGACAGCTAGATCACTGAAAAATATCCTGAGATAAAACAGCTGTGTAAAAGCTTAATTCTATGCCACATACCTAGTGGCTATTGTGCTTTTTGCCAAAATTTAATTAAGAAGTTACACTTTATGGATGGGAGCAAGCCTGGGAGTTCCTACTCTGCTACTCCCAGAAAGGCACCGCATGGCAGGTGCCAGTTTCAAAGGCTGGAGCTGGAAACCAGATGGAGATACAACTGTATGTGGCTGTAATCTTCTCCTTTTGAGCCTGCAAGTTTTATTTCCACCCAGTGAAACCAGCCAGGGGGATTTCATGCAGCGCTACAGGCTGGGGACAGAGTGGCTGGAGAGCAGCCAGGCAGAAAGGGACCTGGGAGTCTGCATTAACAAGAAACTGAACATGAGCCAGCAGTGTGCCCAGGTGGCCAAGAAGGCCAATGGCATCCTGGCCTGTATCAGAAACAGCGTCACCAGCAGGTCCAGGGAGGTGATTCTTCCCCTGTACTCAGCGCTGGTGAGGCCACACCTCGAGTACTGTGTCCAGTTCTGGGCCCCTCAGTTTAAGAAGGATGTAGAGGCCCTGGAACAAGTCCAAAGGAGGGCAACCAGGCTGGTGAAGGGACTCGAGCACAGGCCCTATGGGGAGAGGCTGAGAGAGCTGGGGCTGTTCAGCCTGAAGAAGAGGAGGCTCAGGGGAGACCTCATTGCTGTCTACAACTACCTGAAAGGAGGATGTAGCGAGGTGGGAGCTGGACTCTTTTCACAGATGACCTCCAACAAGACAAGAGGACACAGTCTTAAGTTGCGCCAGGGGAGGTTTAGATTAGATATTAGAAAGAATTTCTTCACGGAGAGGGTGATTAGGCTATGGAATGGACTGCCCGGTGAGGTGGTAGATTCTCCGTCCCTGGAGACATTTAAAAAAAGACTGGATGTGGCACTCAGTGCCATGGTCTAGCAACTGCTCCGGTGGGTCAAGGGTTGGACTAGATGATCTCTGAGGTCCCTTCCAACCCGGCTAATTCTATGATTCTATGATTCTATGATTCAGCTCCTCCATTACACTGCTCTTGAGGAACACAAGATTTAATACCTGTCTTCTAGCTGGGAGTGATTTACAGTCTCCATTTTCAGGCGCCCTTGTTTTTCTCACTTACAGGTTCCTTAGGTTTTATCCAAGGATTCAACATGAATCCAATTAGGAACTTGACTTCACACAGGTATTTTTCCCTAGCTATTTGTGTTACTGATAGGCCAGCACCATCACCCACTGCTCCTTGGAACCACATAGCTCTTAATTTACCTTTTTTTCCTATCCTTTTCTGTCAGCTGCATTACCATCCAGACCTCACTCCCACTCCTCAGCTTAGTGGGTGCTCAAAAAGGTTCTCACTTATTCTCAATTGGATTCAGTAGACTTTAGGGCAGAACTGTGAGCTGGGACAGACAGTGAAATGTTCTCAATTCCTTGGGTCAACTGCTGAGTATTTACACCCTGCACAACTTTGCCACAAACGTGTACAGTCTATACTGTAAAAGGCAGATCTCCAAACTGACACAGACATCACCAAAAAGACTGGATCAATCTGGCTGACTCCCAAAGCTCTACCTCCCACTGCCAAGCCACTGAAGATGCTACTCTTAACCATGGTAGGGACCGCAGGCCAAGGACAAAAGCATTCTAAATACACAGCCTGAACAGGATGCATCTGAAGAAGAGCACTCTGTTAGATAGACCCTTCCTGGCCTTTTCACATTTAATTCAACTACTAATCATTGTGGCACTGATTAACCTGTAATGACCCATCTGCAGCTCACTGTTATATAAAGCAACCTGAAATCAGACCCATGGTGGATTACAGAGGCAATCAGCTGGTCCCAGACTGATCCCTTGGCCTGAATTAGAGTTAACTCATCCTGGAGATTTGTTTAGTGGGTTAATTATCAAAGGCAAAATGGACTTAAAAGTATGTTGAGAAAGAAAAGTTTATCAAGAACACATATTTTTGCATGTATGACAGCTCTGTGGATATCTTTAGTTTTCTCACCTGAGAGGCAGATGATGGATACAGAACTATTCCTAAATGCCAAAACCAAAAGCACATTTGTAAGTTCACTCTGAATACTGAACTGGTTTCATCCACACTCTGCAGAATCTAGTGCCAAACACTGCTCTTGGGTACCTAAAATAATGGCAAAACCTGAAATTGATAATTTTCCATAGGCCAAGAACAATTCCTGTAGTGGGGACACTCAGCTCTGCAGAAGTAGAGCACTGGGGATGTGACCATTTGGGGCACCTGCCTTACTCCTCATTCCTGCTTCTGCAAGGTCTGGTGGAAACTGGAATAAAATTGCTGAGCTTTTCACTGCAGAAATATCTACTTTTTTCTAAGGACATGTTTTCTATAAGAACCAGTAGATTTTGCTGTCATAATATAGTACTGTTTGAGTTTATCTCCCTCTGTACACCTGGTACACCTCCATCCTATCCCACTTATTTTACACTGTTACACAGAGAGGTTGTTGCTATAAAAAGGTGCTCCCAATAGAGGGCAAAGCAAATCTATAATGACACTGCAGCCTCTCTTCATCACCATGGTTATTATTGTTTCAGACCTGCAGGTAAGCTTTATCCATGGGGGGATAGATAAGAACTCAAAAACAATACAAAACACTTGACTTCCACATATGTGGTTCAGGGTCAGATTGTTACTTTTGCAATCAGAAAAAAAAAAAAAAAAAAAAAAAAGTCAAGGAGTCAGTTCTGGAAAAGATGAAGATTTCAGGGGTCTCCTATGTCACTCTGGCAGTGTGCTCTTAGGATGGTCTGACATGTCCACCTAAGAAAGTCCACCTAAAAATGTTTAGTGGCTACTCTTCACCCTTGCCAGAACCTTGGCAAGATTATGAAGAGTAGTTGGTTTGGAAATCCTTTTTCTATTCTGTCCTTTTCAGAAAGAAATGCACACATGTAACTACAATCCCATTTCTCAGGCACACCCCAGCCACACTGCATGATTTCACAAAGGAAATGTTGGAGTTCTCCTCTGTCATCAGGTCATTTCTCTGTATTTGAAGTTAGGTACGTCAATGTATCTTGAATTAATTTTCTTAGTGTTAAAGTGCAAACTAGGCTAATAAAAGTGACGCATTGACTTTTCCCAGAGAATGATGTTCAGTTTACGGAGGATGGAAGCATAAATGAAAATTAGCCTCAAGACAGTGTTAATTACGTTTTATCCATTAGTAGAAGGGTAATTGAACCACTCATTCTCACTGCAAAGAAAATCCTTATGGCTTCAGAAAGGGACACTATGTATTTAATATGTTTAACAATGTAAAAATATGGAATAGAAAGAAAAATGCAGATAATATGTATGTATAGCATATGCAGTGACCATCTTGGACAAAATATCTTATTGCCGTCTTGCTGGGTAAAACTTCATAATGCGTGGCAAAGAACTCAACTCTGAAGAAGCAGCCAAGGATTACTGACACAATATTTCCTTAAAGACATGTAATCAAAGTTAATAAGATATTCTAAGCTGTTGTATTTGCATTCCTCTATCATCAAGCTCTAACTTCTTTCAACACTGCATATTACCTATCCTGGACTTCACTTCATTGGGATATGAAAGAGAAATGGTTTTGTCTTAAGTTTTTCAAAGGAAAGGAGTACTTTCAAGTCACTCAAAGTTAGGAAAAATGCAACAGAATTTGGGTAACATGTTTCAAGTTGAACTGACAGATTAAGTTATCAAATGATCATTAGAGCAGTTAAACATTACAACAGTTGATCAGGTATCACTGCCCCTATGCACACACATTACCTATTAGTGTTGCAAAGAACCTATATTACAAGATATGAAATTTTAGTGTCAGAAACTATACCAGAAAAATTAATTTTCTTTTATCATTCCAGCAGCAATTGGACAACCTTAGCACATCCTGGCCAGAATTAGTGAGATGTTGAATGAAAGTAGATGATAAGCCAGAACATTTGTTTAAGAATCTCACATTCATCTTGAAATGCCATCATCTCCTGTCACCAAAGTCAATAAATTAGGTAGGTGCAGACAGTTTGGACTGATGAAATCTGCACTGTACAAATAACACAAAGAAATCCCACAAGTACCACACCATCATTTCCATCAAGCGAAAGACGTGTAGGTGGGACAAAATGTGGTTGCAGACAATAGGATAGAGCATCTGTTCACAAGCCTCAGCAAAATCTAAGTGAGATTCTTGACCTTACTGACCCCAGAAGCAGAATCTGGGCAGAGTTATAGGTAATTCAGAATTCCTGCTTCTACAAAAGCCAGAAATACATTCCACAACTCAAAAATAATAATTTTTAAATCAACCTTTATCATAATATTACCATGAGCATTGAAAAGGATTATCTTATTAATAAAATGAAATGACTTAAATTTACCCTCATTACTGTTTCCCAGGGAAAGAAAAAAAAAGATTTTATTTCATACCAATGAAGCTGCTATTTGCATTTAAATGAAGATGTCTGAGAAAAAGGAGCTAGAAAGTTAAGGGTTTTTTCCTTTTGAGGATGAGATTTCATTTTATTTCAGTATTCTCCTATAATGCAAACCTAACTCCACTTTCTGCTTCATTAAATAGTCAATCACAATCTGCTTTCCAAAAATTGTCATAGAGAGTGAGGCACTTATATTATTCCCAGCTGAAGCTTTGTAATGATGGAAACAATATAGCGTTGGTATCCCCTAAAAATCTGACATCAGCAAATAAATGAGGCATTTCCATATTGGTTGTACAGCACAGAATTTTTTGACTTATCATAACTGATACATTTAAACAATCTGCTTTCTTAATACTCTGATTAGAAAAAGGATTGTATAAAAAACCAGTTTACAAGCTGATCCAACACAAACATTCTGAAAAGCATACAGAAACATTCCAACATTAAAGATAATTTTATGGAAACCAGGCAGAGTACCCAACATGCTGCACCAGTGGCATCCACAGGAAATTTGCTGTGTACCTGAATGGGAAGGAAGATGCCATGGAGTATCATCTGGGTCCTATTTTGAGCACTCAAGTCTGGCTTCATATGTGGGGGGAAAAAGCAGACCACTTTCAGACATGCCACTTTTCATGGGCTATAGGCAAAATTTACATTACTGACTAACAGGTAATGAAAAAACGAAGTACTTTGCAATGTCATCTGAAATTTTCACTGCTTTAGCAAGAAAAGACAAGAAGGGAACAGTAAAAGGTTAGGTTAAAAGTTTACCAGGAAACAGGAAAGGGGAAAAGCAAGGCAAGGTCTGTTTTTATGAGTCAGCTTGGATGGGCAAAAAATTAAGCCTTCAAAACAAGTATTAAAATCTTAGCTGAAACTGGGATGGGAAACATTTTCCCTTTTTCATTCCTTCCCTCCCACTAAAGGGGAAGGCAGAACTGATGGCAAAATATGTTTTGTATTCAAGGTCTTCTAATTTTATGAGTTTAAATTATGCACCTTAGAGATTGGTGATTTAAAATGCTCATCTTCACAAAGTAAGCCAATACCTCCACAGCCTGATCTGCCCCAGGGAAGGCCACCCCATTATACCCTAAACAGAGGAGAACTGGCTGGCTCACTTATCTGGCCAGCACACAAAATAAGAAAGATGGTTTGAGAGGCACTGAAGCTGGCTGTGGTAGGGCAGCAGTTGTTGATTGAAATGTTCATCAAACTGAACAATTCTAACAAGATCTCAAGGCTTGCTGGAGGTGGGACATCATCAAATCACACCAGTGGGAGGCAGGGATTTAAAAAAATTGATCTCTTTTAGTCTACCAGCTGGCTCCAGCTGATTTGTTTCACCTAAGCATCAGGCTGTTTCTCATTAGCTGAGTAAAGGCAAATAGCTGATCCAGTGGTCAACAAAGACAAAAAGGTGATCCCCAAATTAATCTGTGGGGCTCCTGATTATAGGACCAGATTTTAGGCAGATTATCTGTGTTCCCTGTCCAGGTCCTGATAAACACAACAATCCTTTTAGTTGTAACTATTGTATCTGCTATCTGCTGAATTCACAGTAAATAAAATAATTATTTTATTATGGTAGGTATCTCATTATTTTTAAGGCTAATAACTTAAATCTAAGCAACAAAGTGCCCCAAGAAAATTCCTTTTAATGAAGCAATGGCAGAGCTGTTTGGCAGAGCTAAGCCAAGAGAAAATAAAACCTTAAGAGCCAAGGAAGAAGATGCAGAGAATAAAAGGAATTCTAAGGAGGAGATTCTTCTGTCAAACAAATTCATGTACAGCTCATCAAAGTCAATGGGAATTCTGTGTGCATATTCAAGAACAGAATTTGGTCTAAAGAGACGAATTTTCAAAGGATGCTGAGAGCCAGTGCAAGCATCCCTTGCATCCAGTATTTGCATAGGCTCATTAGTGTTTGCTGAATGGGTACCTGTGCCCTTAAACAGGCATTGCAGAGTATAATTACCTACTCTGCCTGCATTAATGTAGGGCTGTGTTGGTGCAATCTTTCAAGCTGGTCCACTTAAGAATATTGAGGAAGAACAGTGTATCAGTAGATAAGAATTTCAGAGATCCTCCGATCAGTTTTCCAGCTACGCTAGAGAGAAACGTCTATTTTTGCTCTTTAAAATAAAGATGCAAAGAAGTGTATTTAAACAAGAAGGGTATTTTCAGGTCACAGTTCATGCCCTCCAAGGGTCTTCAATACGTGCATTCAATTTTGTATCCTCCCAAGAGCCCTGACTGGTGGTACTAAACTGGCTTCACTAATTCACTGTTAGTAACCCTTTAATGGCATCCCACAAGCATTGTTATAGAAACCTCATCTATAATAAAAATGTCAGTCCCACATCAAAAGTAAAAAATAATAATAATAATAAAAAAGGCTCACCTAAGCTAAGGTGAGCCCTCTTTCCCAGGTAGGGCAAGTTCCTTGAAGATTGGTTATGGGAGACCTGCAGCTGAACACAGAAAACCTGCACATCACTGGAGACTTTGAAAAGGTGCAAAAGGGAGTTCAGGTAAGAGCTAAACACTGCCCATTCCAATTCATTTTTTTCTTCACAAATGGAAGGCTGTTTTCAACATGTTTTGAACATCACCTGATGTTTTTCTCTTATTCAGGACAGAAGTAAGGCATTGTTTTCCTCATATAAACACTCATGAAATGGGAAGGATTCTGACTTGAGTCTAAGCAAGACAAAAAGCAAGCTGATAGTTTGATCTGTTCTGGTGGAGGAACAAGTCAATAGGCCTGGGGCTCAGAGCTCTTACGCTAATACCTTTATTAATAAACTCATTTTCCTTTCTTTCCAGTTAATTCTGAAAATCAATCCTTTTCTTTGAAGCCTGGAGAACAGCACAGAGAAGGGCAAGTAATTTGTGCAGCCATAAAGAATTATAGGCACACAGTAGTCCAAGCTCCTGTGGATCTCTTCTTACATAAATGACACTTGCTCAGTGATGGGGATTTTTCCAACAATATGAACAGTTTATGCAAGCAAGGTATGAAATGCTTACTTTGACTTTCTCCAAAAGGCAGAGACTTACTTGGAAAGCCAATCAGACAGCCACATAAAGCAACAACACAAAAGCTGCTCTTTGACCAAGAGACATCTCTCTTTTTTTACAATGAAACCAATTAACAGACAGTTTCCTTCTTTCACAGCCTTCAGAGATACAGTGACAAGTTAAAGTGCTCACATTAGCTGCAGCTGGACTAACACTTGCTTTTCACAGAAGTTTTTCTTAGGCTGACATTTGAAGTTACTTGTCAAATACTTCAAGTGAAACATGAAGCTACAGCCCAAACCAAAGCTGCTGGCCCAAAAACTTCCATGGTCTTGGGACAGCATCAACCTGTATTGGACCACTGTCCAGCTGTACCCTGAAATCACATCCAGCTTTTTCTATCTCCATCCAACAAAATGGTGACAGATTTCTGAGCTGCTTTTTGCTCTTAAATGTGAAAGAGGAGTGGGAGAACTCTTTTCAGCATCCACCAAGCTGTGTGGGGATTTGGAGGGGAGAGGGATGACCAGTGTTACCAGGAAAGGGTCAGAAAATGTTTACCATGTAGGAGAGCTGTGTACATGGCATTAGACAGAGTCTCTCATACTAAGAAGTCCACCATGGGATACAATTAAAATATTGCTATTGTAATCAGTGTTAAAATTGGTAAGATATCAAAGATTAGGAAAGTGCTGTATGGTTATTGGAAAAATGTAACATTAGATTGTGTTAAGTTCCTCTAAGCACTTATTGCAAACATTCTTCAGTGTTTCTTGGTATTCAGATTTTTGAAAACAAGAAATAAGTTAAATGTTAAATGCTTTCTTTGAGCTATTTGTCCAAACTTTGATTAAGCCACTTAAGGAAAAAAAAAAAAAAAAGGAGGGGAAAGTAAGTTAAGAGCCCAGTGGCAGATATTTCTAAATGCCATTTTGTTAATGCTTAATATTTCAGCTATCACATTCCCATTCTTTCTTTTCTTTGCTACCACTTTAAGTCCTTTCTGTGCATTAATTACCATTACTAAAGGAATTCTGTAAATATACATTTTCAGGTGCATGTAGTGACTGTTGAAAGGGAATGACTCTTCACCCTTTTCTTTATGAGGAACACTGCAAAACAGACATGTGAGACAAAGTGACTGAGAAGAGATTCACAGCTGGACACTGAAATGTGATGGAATTCAATCCAGAGGAAGGTCAGAGGAGCCACGCAGCAGAGGGCAGTGGGAAGACAGGTATAAAGTTAAAACCACTATTATGTTCAGCTTTTCAGAGCATCCAGATTCTCCTCTCCTGTTTTCACCATTTGTGAAATTTCTACTGAAGGAATTCAAACTGCTTAACAAATGTTATTTGTCTAAATCTTATACTGCTCCAGAAGAGAGAAACCCCTTGGGTATCCTTGTCCCACAGGTGAGGAAGTGAATATACACAGAAGGGTCAGGTTTAGAAATGTCTGCACTTTGATAGGTTTACTGACATGCTCTTAAGAAAGCCAGTCTCAGAGGACAAATTAAAACTTATTATTCATTTTAAGGATTAAATAATTATTTTAAGGATAAAATTGTTGTTACTTTCTCTAAGACTGTCCAACATAACAATTTTGAAGTACAGACCTGCCCAACACCCTTCAGCCAGACAGTGTGAAAAGTAGCAAGAGAATCCTAATGTAGCTCTACCAGCAGAAATCACAGCTCTGTTCTTAAAGCCAAACAGCTTTTTAACGACAAAGCTGCCTCCTCACCTGGGAGAGCAGCAGTATAAGCCTTTACTTTGTTCATCTACAAGCATCTATAGGCATAAACAAATAGCTTGGGTATCTACAGACATTTCACCATGATGTGCTACTGGTTTAGCAATAGTTAGACTTGTTAGACTTTTTTTGGGAAGATTCATATTTACCAACTGCTTCCAGGCACCAGCAGCAAGAATTCTTACAGTTAAGATCTGCTCAACAAAGTCCTTATTAGAAAAAGAACCAGAACAGTATTAGAAACACAGTGAAGTTCAAAGTGCCTCCACACTAGACACTCCAGAATGTCAAAAGAAATCTTGTAAATCCAAAAAAGAATATAAATAGAAAATGAGCATGTGGTCAGAGCACCACTACCTGCTGTACACAAGAGAGAGCAGGGTGGGCAATCTTGTTCTTGACAAGTACTGGATCAAAGCCAGCTCACAAAGGTTTGAAAAGGTCATTTCTTGGCCAGCCAGATGTTGCAGAGGTGGTAACTGCCCAGGTGTTAATCCAGTCAGTGCAGTAACCCAACATATTTGGTGGTTTGCTGGCAATACAAAAGCAAAAAGAAACCCTTTCTATTAGGTTGCACAATGCCCAGAGGGAATTTACTACAGTGCTGAAATCAGGTCAGCTCTCAAGGACTCTGGAAGAGTGTTGGTGTCTCTTTTATTGAGACTCTGCTTTATTCAGACAGGACAGGTAGAGCTGAAAGAACTCCAGATAAAATCCCTGTGCCCCTGATAAATAGCAAATGCAAGAAAAAGAAGTTCAGTTCTTCTCTTTTTCTAGAATTTCCCGTATTTCTCTGCAGATTTCTTTCTTCATTGATGTTTCTATGCAATTTTATCAAGAGAAACTGAAAAGCATAGCCTCTGACCTTAATATGTGAAGTTTTCTGGACTGAGTCCATTTTAGACATGTACAAGGCAATAAAATCTGTCTCCTCAATCTCCTAAAGAATTCTTGATGATGCTTCTTCCAATTTTGTTAAACTGGATTATTGGAATGCAGAGAAACAAGAAAAACAAATTTGTGCAAGGTTTCCAAATCTTTTCCAGTTATTAGCCCAGTTCTTTATCACCTACAAAAAAAATCTCAGTTTCTATAAAGCTCAGCCTCATTCTCAAGTGCTGGGATGCCAGAAATTGGCATCTCAGTCTGCACTGTGGAGCCACTGCTTTCTTCTGCCCCTGGTAGTTTGGCTGAGTTTATTCTGGAAGAAGAAACACTTCTTCCATCTGGAAACTCCTTCTCTTTTTGCATCTGATTGCACATTTAAATAGAAATGTCTCAAAACCAGGCTAACTTGGGAAGATCTTCCTCCTAAAATGAAAATTTCCATGTCAGACAATGAGAAAAACCTCAAGCTATTTTGCAGGACTCAGGTTTTTTTCTTTTTTTAATTTTCTCTCCATATAAACTAATTTCTCAGAATCCCAGTGATTCTGTTCTGTTCACTGGGTCTCAGAATTACAGTGGCCTAAACTCTTTCTGCAAGCCCCCTTTGAAAAACTGAACAGGCAGACGATCTGCATTACCTGAGCTTGCTCATATATTATTCTTAGCATACGCAACTGAATTCAGAGCCATGCTGCTATGGACACAATGCATAAATAATATACTTAGTCTCTGCCCCAGAAAATACACTATTTAAAATAAGGCTGTGGAGACACATGGAAAGGAAAACATCTTCAAACTCACAAAAAAGTCCATCTATAGTCTGGCTAAATACTACCAAAGCACTTTATCATTATGTTCCTCTTCCTGGCTTAATATGGAAAAGGTACATTAGAAAGGTAAGATAACTGGAACTGTACTTTTTCTATCTCCTAAAGACCCCCCTCTCATTCTATAGGAGCCAGGGAAACATAGACTGGGGCTGGGACAGACAGAAAGCTGAGAATTGCTTCAGAAAGCCAAGTTCAACATTTTTATGGATTTTACAACAAGAAATTAATAAATCATTTAACAGACTAGAGAACAAAACATACTCCTAAACTACAAAACTTTACAGTAACTTTTACAACATCTGCTCATTGGTCTCCAAAGTAGGAAAGCTTTGATTTGCTTGCATGCCAGCTGCAAAACAGATCCATTTTTTTCTGGTTTTGTTTCTGACAAAGTTAGATGTATAGTCTACATATTTTTACATATGTTCAACTTTTTTTCTTCTGTTTTAAATGTTGAAATGCTTTGTTTTTCTCCTCCTGCCTGAGCTCTTCACTTTTTTTAGTGGTTCTTATCACCAAATCAGCAAAGAGCTATATACATACATTACCCAGTACCCAATTATGACAAGAAAACTTAACTCCACTTTCTGACATGTTTTTGAGATCAAAGAGAAATACCTATGTGAAAACAACACACCTTGATTCCACTGAAACACAAGAGAATTATTTTTAAATTCAAAGGTAATTTGCCCCCCAAATACTCCAAGTAGAATTTGGAATTTCTAGTGTGACTTACAATGTGAAGACTTTTCACTGCAGTGTTCTACTGCCCCTTATGAAACTGCATAACTTTTCTATATATTTTAACAATTATTGGGTTTTACTGCTGTTTTGAACATTTGAAAGTTCTGCAATCTATTTACAATTATCAGGGCTGATTTTCATGCAAGGTAGAGAGCGGTTTAAATACTACAAATATTTGGAGCTAAGGGGTTCAGGAAATAGAAGTTTAGCATTGCAGAAAAAAGTCACTTTGAACTGTAACCACTGTATCTCTAGGGCTGTGACTCTGTTATTTTAAGATAGAAGTACTACTAAATTGTATGAAATGGAACCTCTTTTTTTATTATTATTTCACATTTACATTCCTTATTTGACTACGGTGTAATCTCTTTAAATGTCAAATATTTTTAAAGTAGCATTTCTCACATTTTGAGAAGTTTTGATATTTTGTTATTGGTTTGGTTTTTTTTTTTTTTTTTTTTTTTTTTTTTTTTTTTTTTTGTATTCTCTTCACAATTAGAAAGGGCATCAGTGAATGTTGCATTTTAGCTATACAGATTTCTTTTTTGCCCCCTCATCCCTTCTTTGAAGGTGACAATAAAAATGAAACAGACAACACTTTGTAGCACCTGGAAACTGCCCTCACACAGCCCATGGGTGAAACTTCTCCGTGGCACAGTGCCTTATATCAGAAAGAGCCCCAGGAGATGAGGTGTGTGTCTCAGACCTCCATCTGCTCTGCTTTAGCCCTTCCCATCTAAACAAAATTCTCTCTCTCTGAGCCCCTCTTTTGCTCTTACCTCTGCTATGGAGAAACCCCCCCCCAACAGCCAGTGTGAAAGAGAGGAGAAAGAGGAGGAGGAATGGGACCAGAGATCTCCTAGAACCTATGTTTTCATGTGAACACGTTTGGAAACATCCTGCACATAAATCTAGTTCGTCAAATCCATTTTGCACAGCCCCAAAGCAAAGCAAACCAAGCTAACAAAATCACTAAGGGGTCAGTTCCATGGCTCTGTACCCCTGTCCTGCTCTGGGACAAGACTGGCTGGAGCAGAGAGCTTTGCTGCTCTGTTCAGCTGTCCACATCCACTCATGACAAAGGTTTAAGCTTTCTCCATATTTTTTAGGCTGGTGCCAATTTTTTTTTCCTGCCTCCATTTTATTTTGAACACTCCTATGACTGTGCTGCTGTTCCTTTTATATGGGCCTGTGGTGAAGGCAAACTGAGGAACAGAGCGGGGCCCAGAATGACCCACTAAAAAAATCAAAAAGCCCAAAAAGAATGGTTATTTTTAGCCAGGTTCACTTCCTCAGCCCAGCTCCACAGATATTTGTACCAATCCAGCACAGAGTGGGGTGGAGGAGAAGAGTGAGTGTTGCTTGATTTAGCAGTGCTGCTGAAAAACATTGCCCTCAACTGATAGGAACCTGTCCTCATTTTCCTGCCTGCCTCCCATGGAACCAACAGATTTCAGGCCCAATGGATAATGGGTCCCTCACAAGGTGACACACAAAGCTGATGGTTCTTTCTTCTGAATCCTGGGCCAGTGTTTAATCCATTGTCCCTCATCCTCTTTCTGGCATCTTGCCTCTGAGGTCATCTTACATAGAAAAAGGAATTCTTAATACCACTGGCTGGCAATTGAAAGAAGGATGGAAAAGTCAGAGAATAATTCTCATAATTGCCTACTCTTCTCATTACTTGTAATCTAGAGGAAATCTAATTAATTCTACATGAAAAACAACTATTCTGTAGTGAAGTGTAATTCCTGATCTCTAGGGCTTCAGCTTACTCGTTGTCAAATTATCCAATTACACACTTGTTAAAATCCATTTTGGAGAGATTTTCATGGCTCATAAATAAATAATTTCAAAAGCTTTAATCCTTAAAAAAATAAAACCTAAAGAAGAAAAAAAGAAAAAAAAAAAAAAAAAAAAGGAACCCCCAGCCCCCAAACGATACCTCTAAATCACAAAACACATCTAAAAATTATGTAATTATTTCAAGAAGCAGAAAAGAGTGATAGCCACCTGCTTTGTTCAAGCAGCACCCACAGTGGTGATGGATCTATTCCAGTAGGGAGAAATTTGCTGCTTTTTTTTTTCAGTTATGTTTTATTCAAATCACTAATCTGAAGGGAACCAATTAATGCAACATCTCTTTCATTATTCCAAAAGGGAAAAATCTTTTCATAACCACATCAATTAAGAGGTGGGAAGCCAGCGTGGGCTGTAGCTCAAAACAAGGACAGTGAGATGCTGGAGTGAGGCCAGTGCAGGGCCACTGAGCTGGTGGGGGGCTGGAACAGAATGATGTATTCAGAGAGGCAGAGAGAGCTGGGCCCTTGCAGCCTTTAGAAGAGAAAGCAAATGAAAATCTTTCTTGCTTTCCACAGCTATCCAGTAGCAGGACACAAAAATGAAACCAGACTTTTCTCAAGTGGGAATGGCAATAGGATGATAGGTACAGGACACAACTTATAACATGGGAAATTCCATTTAGATATGTGGAAAAACAAATTATTGTTGTTGTCAAATACTGAAACAGTTGGCCCAGAGAGGCTGTGGGATGTTTCCCAGCTTTGGAGATGTTCAGTGCTCTGGTGGGCACAGCCCAGAGCAACTGAGTCTCTGAGCAGAACATCTGCAGCTCTCCAGCCCCCGTGAATCTGGGATTTTTTTCTCTTTAGAAAGATCTTCTGATTAAAAAGAGAGAACACACATTACACTTAGAAGAATAAGGATCTGAAGGAATGTTCTTAAATCAGTGTCAAATCAGTACTTGATTTGACCAAATTTGCCCCATCTGACCATAATATAAAGCTTTCTGTGATCTTTTGTATTTCAGTGAAAACAATTTAGCAGTTAACGACAATTTTAAAATATTTACTACTGTGCTGTAAAGCAGTGTTGCTTCAAAATCCTGTGAATGAAGCTTGACATGAAACAAAAGAGGAACAGAAGGCAGCAATTTATTTTCTGTAACCTAATATGACTGTATTTCAATAGAAGTAACCAACCACCATCCCTGTTTCTTTTTTTTAAATAAACCCCCTTGAAATTTTTTTAATATTTATTGAGCCCAATTAACATAAAAATATAAAAGAATTGGAAAAGTCATCCCAACTTTTTGGTGCAGTGATTTCAGTGATTACTTGTCATTCTGGGCACATGGTAACTATATATCCAAGGCCTTCCCTACTGAAAATGAGGTCCCTTTCAAGCTGGCTGAAAGTGGGGTGCACAAAAATCATCACATTATCAACTACTTATGAGACCTTCACTCCAAGAACTTGATTCATCACCAAATTATTTCTGTTTAAAATTCATAGTATTTTTAATACCAAAGACTTTGCACCAGTTGGGAAATGGGGCCAAGACTTCTAAGTCTTGTGTCTATTGAAGCAGGGAGAAATTCTTGGTGAAATTTGCTCTTAGTTCAGACCTGTTATTGTGTTTCTGGTCCTTCTACATCTCATAGCACCATGCAGCTCCAGAGCAACTCAATCAGACTGTCAGGGCTGAAGGACTGGACCTGCTTCCACTCAGCTCAACTGCACACGTCTAATCAAGAAAAACATAGGTAATGCACACTTAAGAAAGAACAACAGCTGTTATGCAAAGCCATTTTTCTTAGGCTTTAATTTTTAAGAAAAATATCCTTGTGTTTGTTCCTGCTTCTCTAGGGAACCCAATTTTCAATGTTCCACATCAAATTGTGTGCCTGTCAGCAGCTTTGCCAGCAGCCAGTCCAAGCCCTCATTACTCATTCCCCACAGAGACAAAAACTGGGTGACTGTTGCTTTCTATTATTACAGGTGATTACAGTATTAGTCAGCTAGCAACTGCAGCTCCAGATACAAAAACAAGATTTCTAACCTTTTACCTTAAGCAACAACAACATCATCAAGATCTTTTCTCATGAGCCTGTGGTAACCTTTGACAGGAAAAGAATTGGATTTAACTGGAAGATCTGCTTGATGGTTTTCACTGCTTGGGAATATAAGCAGCAAACTGTCTGCATTGATGTTGCAGTGAGCACAGATACTGTTTCATGGCACGCTCGACAGGTCAACAAAATCTCTAATTGTAGAGGGAAAGAGCTATTGCTTGTTATTTCAAATGCTAAGAACCCCAAGGTGATCATTAATTCTGGAAGGAAAAATCCAAAGACTATGGCATTTGTTGGATTCTGGAGATAAGGCATCTTTGATTGTCAAGTGCTTGTATTATTTTCACATTTATTCTCTGTATACAAACCAAAATGCTATGCACTGGTGACTCACAGCTGTCAGCTTGTTGGGAGCCAGACAACAGAAGCCTGCCAGAGGAAGGCCAATATTTAACATAACGGTAATAATAACAGTAAAATGAAGACCAAACCAAGCCATTTTTAACAGGCAGTTCTAACTGGAATACAAACTCTATGTATTAGTCTCCTTACAATGGAGTAAACTCAGTGATGTGGGAATCACAGGACTGTAACACCCTGCTGGACCACTCAGCTGCCTGGCCCATCAGTTGGGCACAGGTAGGTGCCAATATCATGTGCTCTGAAAAAGCAGAAATAATTGACATCTCTGTATGGAAAAAACATCTTGTAGCTTCAGATACCTGTGATTCAATTAGGTTTTGAAGCATAACAGATTGTTACATGTTTACTGGATGAAAAATATTCTTCCATTAGCTGTACAGGCTTGTTACAGTTATTAGGATATGAAGTGAAAACTGAAAATGAATAAAGACTGATAGAGCTTTAGAATACAAAGTCCTTTTGGTTGATGTTGTCTGAACCAGAAACAACTGATCTAACGAGCAGACTTTTGGATCCAGGCAAAGCTGTGAGACCAACAATTAGTAAGACATCCTGTTCCTCTGAACTGATACAGCAATATTCCAAAATTAGACTGATACAATATTCCAAAATTAGCCTAAGGACAGATTTTTTTATTGCTGTCAGTAGTGACACCGGAACAAGATGAAACAGACTACTACTAAAACTTTATAATATAATCAGTTTGAGAGGTGTTTTCAATACAAAAGTTTGAAATATTAAGTAAGTACAGATAAAACGAAGGATTTAGGAGAAAGAAAGGGAATTAAATGCATTACCATGAAGTGTAAGGTTTATTCATGGAGACTGACAGGAAGAATTTCAGCCATCAGGTAAGAAGTTTCCAGGGCATAAACAGAAACCAATGGCAAAGAACATTATCTGTTATCTCCTGTACTCATCTTGGATATTTACGTAGAAGAAAGATGAATTAAAATAAGAACTGGTAGTTGACAACAGTTGTTTCTAGGGGAATGGAAAGTCTGGTTTACAACATGAAATTGTAAGACTTTGACCTACCAAATTTTAGGAAGCAATAGGATATACTTCTGAAAAGAAAATGGTTTCTTGCAATATTAAAATAATCCAAAGCTTTCTTTATTTCCCTGGAGTAGATTTTATTGTGATTCACTAATCATTTTGATTTAAAAGGGTCCTCTTCAGAAATGGGTACCTTTTTTATTAAATATTTGAAAACTTGCCGAATATTGTAATTGCATTTAAAAGCTATGAATTAGTAACGTAAAAGCTTTTAACTACTATCTAGACATCTTTTCCTTTTTCATAAATCTGACTGTCAGTGGAAGTGCTTAGAAACATTCATCCTTAAAGCTGATTAGAGCAGCTGATTCTGGCTGATGTGATCCCAGGCCAGTCACAGCCAAAAGCAGATCCTCTCTGTAATCAATTTGTTCATCTCCATCATGCACATGGATGGATATTCAGATTCCTGCTCTCCCACAAAAAGCATTAATTTAGTCTGAAAGATCTCTAATTGTCACCTTAAGATGGCAGATAGTAGAGAGGAGGCTGTAACAGCCTCCAACATGCTATCCCACTGCCCCAGCATGGGTCTCCCTTGTTATCCTGAGCAGTTCCTGATGGAAAACAGCAGCCCCCTGCCAGCATGAGGAGTGGCAAAGCTGAAGCAGAAGAGGCAGCCTGAGGATGAGGCAGGGACATTCTCAGAGCCAGGTGAGGACAATAAACTCTAAAAAGAACTTGCACACTTAGGTGTGTGCTCCAGGGACCATAATCCACCTGTAACCTGCTGGCAAGAAGAGCCAAGCTGAAACCTTGGTCTGGGAAAAGAGTCTGGTTCACTTCAGGAGGAACCTCAGGGTACTCCCCATCCCTCTTCTATAAGAAGGGACCAGTATATTCTTCATGTTTTTAACATTAGTTTTCTGTGTTCTTCAGGGTGAGGCTGTAATTAAATACATGCTTGCACAGCAGCACTGAGCACTCTGGTTGTTACTTCTGAGCTACACATCCAGTCTCTGACAGAACATAAACAGCACTAGTTAAAATTAAGTGTTTCCAATATGTATTTTAATACCCTAAGGATTTTTAAAATCCAGTAGTGACTGGTAACTGCCATGAGTAGTGACATGGTAACTGCTGCTGTAATTATTAGAATTTATTTTTAAATGGAAATGCTTTCTACATAATAGATAGGCTCTTTGCTGTAGCAATTGATTTTATTTATTTATTTGGTCTATTTAGCCAGCTTTTTATGCTGCTCGTTAGTAGAACAGTTTATTTCCTGTCATCTTTTAAGTTAAACTTTTATAAAGAACATCAAGAGCAAGCTGAAACAATTAATTGCTTAAAGGGTATAATGGTAAACTGGTGTTCAGGTTTTGGGTAAATTTATTTAATAGAATTGCCATAAATATAACTTCTCACATTCCAAAATGCCTCAAAGGGGCCTGAGGAAAAGAACAGGTTCACCTGCAATGGCAGAATGGGTTTACAATCAATGTTTCTTTGATAACTGTTAGGACACACCAAAACACTGTGACAAAATAACATCTTAAATACCAAGTGTGTTACACGCCATGCCTTATGAGTTGTTACTGTTCAACAACCCCCCCCCCCATATTTACTCTTCACAGCTAGTTAATTAACTTGGCCTTGTAAAATAAATATTCCACTCTTGTTTACAGAACAGCAGCTGTAGTGACACAAGCATTGCGAAAAATGTTTGTGCTGGTTTTTGCTCCAATGCCACCAGGGACCCTTTCCTGCAGGTTACTGACCCTATGTGTCACCTGAGGTGAAGGATAATGTCATCTTTCCTCCTAACAGTTCACTCAAGTTTGGTTAAACAACCTTCATTTGCAGCTTAAAAATAGGTCAGCTGACTCTGCCCCAGAGCAGCTTCCCCTGCCAGAACAGAGCTGAGCAGGGACAGCTCATCATGCTGGGACTCCTTGGTGGGGTCACAATAGGAATAAATCCTTTGCCTTCACTAAAACCTGCTTGTTGCAAAGTAATGAGCTGGACTTTGGTCACTGACTCTGTTTAAGCCTCTTATAAATGAGGAATCTCTTCTCAGAATTTTTTTTTTTTCTACATTTGATTTAAATCTTTCTCTGCCTCACATCTCACTTGACTGTTTTGGAGGCTGATGTTGTACTCCTTGAGGATAATAAATAATGGGTCAAAACCAGAGACTAAATGGGAGCTCAGCTGTTGATACAAGTCTGTAATTCACTGTTCACCATCTACATTTGCCTGTTAAAATATGGCTGGGATTGTCTTTGGAGTTTTTGCCTCTGCCAAGCAGACAGCAACCTCCCCACTGTCCCATTTATCAAGTTTCAAATCCCATCTCTGTCCATTTCAGCTCTCTAACAATAAGGTTTAATCTTTAAGTTGATACTGACTAAATTATAAGCATTCCTAAAGGCTGTTCCAGTGTATTCTGTAAGAAGGCAAGACAAGCACTCCATGGACATAAAATGTAACCAAACCCTGCACCAGAATTGAACTTGAGAAAGACTGAAGGGTCCCTGTTCACCAGGTAAGGTGGGAACTGATCCTGCCCCAGTGCCAGGGAAGCTGCCCTGCCTGCCAGCAAGGCTGAGATACTTTGGGCAGCAACCAAGCTGAATTATTGATTCCAAAATAGTAATATCATGATTAGCATGAGGTAATACAGGGCTACTCAGCCACTGTTACCATGACTGCAGTACTCAAAGATTCTTGCTCTGGAAGACAAAATTATTCTGCTCTTTCCCAGTTGCACAGATGACACAAGGGAGGCTGCTGTGCCTGGCATCAGTTAATCTGTAAAAGGCTGGGCAGTGTCTCAAGAATGCAATCCAGACTCAGATTTTGTATGTTGGAGTGTTCACCATCCACCTACCTGGCTTCTTCACCAGCTTTGTATGTCCTGAAACTACCACCTGAAACATCCATAGCTTTAAACTTAATAATGCTTTGATCCAGGACAGCTCCATTTAAGTGAGCCATGCTGACTATAATATTAAGTTGCTGATATATTGATCTAAAACATGTATGAGACAATGCATCAAAAATTGAAGCCAGGAACCTACAACATTTTCAAGAAATTTCTGAAGGGACATTGAATACGCTGCATATATTTTTCTGTATCTAGGAGAAAGTAAATTTAACAATATATCTTGTAGTCAAAGGACTATTCTGATAGGGGATTTATCAACCCTGGGACCAACAGCTTCCCTATGCAATTTATGAAGCAGGTGTTCTGCTCTCATTCCTTATCAGATTATTAAATAAAGGAAGGGCACAGATAGAAATCATTTAGGGCATGTATACAGGTAATGCATGTGATTTATAGATTCAGAGATGGTTCAGTTAAGAAGCAGCCCAGGTATTCTATTATTCACTATTTTTATTATTATTTACAGAACAGATTTCAATTTATCCATTTACCAGCACGCTGTATCTGCCCTCTGACTTTCTCAGTAGGAATTATCTTGTATGTACACAGATGGCTACAGTGCTTGTCTGTCTTTCATCCTTACCTAATCATTAAGGTTCAACAAAAAGGTGAACACCATAATTATGAAACAACTGACAGAATGTTTAAAGAACAACAATAATCAATAGCAGCAAACGTACAATTTGAGAGATTAAACCTGTGCCATTCATCAGTTAAGAAAAGGACAGGGAAATAAAATAGGGAAGAAACACCAGGAAAAAGTCAGATAGGAATTGGAAAGTGATTCTTTAGGATGCTAATAAAAAATATTGTCATGTTCAGAAGATTCAGGCATTTTATTCTCCCTGGTTGTCACACTACATTGCAGGTCCTCAACTCAGAAAAAACTCAGCATTTTAGCATGTTCAGGACACTTAATGAACAAATGGACCATATGCCTTTTTAATATTATATTTCAAAGGTCTCAGGTGGTGCTAGGGTTCCTGTCTCAAAGGATAACCTATTATAGGTGAATGTTAAGAGTATTACATGTAAAGAGAACTAATAGCTCACAACCAAAAACAACACAGAAGATTTGTCCTTGTGATTACTTTTTTTTTCAGCATGCCAAATTTTCAATAATTACCATGGAATAAACCACTGGCATTCCTTGTCCAGATTTCTGCATCCAGAATAAAACACCCTGTATAATTCCTCTAGCAATCAATATGTTCTTAAGACCCCCCCCTTCACCAGTTCCCTGGCCACACACTACCTGCAGACACAGACCTCGCAGTGAGAAAGCTGGCAGGGAAATAGGGAGAGCTGGATTATAGCCCAGGCAAGAAATGCACTGATTACGGTTGAAACCATGCTGATGATGAACATTTGACCATACAAATCACTGCCTCTTCCATGGGGTTTAGTGGGTGGTTTAGTTTCTGACAAGAAGGCAAGACTTTGCTGTCTGGCTCTAAGAGCCACTGCAAAGCAATTGTGTTAAAAGGCCAATAATATTTTATAACCCTGGATAAACATCTTTGCCTGCATTTCATCAGGCTTAAGGGAAAGGATCATGCATTGCAAATATCCCAACAGGTGCTCACAGGTTCTCACAATGTTCTGAAATTAAATGTCTTCTCCCATGCTATTCCCATTCTAGTAACAAGGGCTGGCTGAAATCCCACACACAGTTTCCCAACTCTTCTGTTACACTTTAAAATTAGAAATGTTATTATGAAAGTATCAGAAACATCAGCCTTTATGGTACCCACACTTCCATAAAATACACGCTACAGCTTTTCTCATCAATATCCTTGAGTGCTCTACTGTGACTTGTGTTGTCTAGGGCCCTGCAGGGGTCTGAAAAGCTGGAATGCTAATATGCCATAGGGAAAAAAAAGAAGAAAAGGTAAGGTAAGTGCAGCAAGTCAGCAAGTGTTCTAAGAACTTCAGCAGAAGGTAGCCATTTACAGTGTGTCCAGACAGATACAGACATTTTGGTCTTCCCACTGCAAATCCATAAAAGCTAGGAAAGAAGACTATAAAGACCAAAGATGGTACAGAGAGATATATGCTAGTCTCTTAAAAACCAAAATATCTGTCTAAAGTTAAAACAGTAGAATTGTTGTTTTGAAAAAATTAACCCATAATTGAAATATTCAACAGCATTTCTGTCCAACGCTTCCTAAATTGTTCTACTAAAAAGCCCAGCAAAACTAACCCAAATTCACCCCAGTCTCCAGAAACAGAGGAATAATGTAACACTTTTTTTTCCACTGTAGTTGTTCTGGATGGAAATGTTAAATTTATTTTTTTAAACATATATTAAATATGTAAATTACAAATTGGCTTTGCTGAGATCACTGGAAAATATGAAGTGTGAAATTAATCTAAGTTACATATCTTGAAAAGTCTGCACTTGAATTATCATTTCCCAAGTGAAGTACTACCAAGATTTGGAGATTTGTGCTACCCCAGAGTTTCCTCCCTGATGCTCCAGTTAATTCAAAGGTTAAAACTATTCCCAATCTGTCAGCAGTCAGGGGAGCACTTCCATTTATCTCTGCTTTCACTCTTATTCATTATCCCAACAACTGTTGCCATGCAAAATGCCACCTTCTGATAACTTCATGGACTTCATGTGACCTTTGAGTGGAGAATTTCATACTTCTGGAAAATGATCATTTTTTCCATCTTCTAGTGGAAATGAAGAGAAGGATTTGTAGCAACTGCCAGGAGAATCTTTGTTCTTATGAATACTTTTTGCCACTGTATCACTTGATACTACAGCAATCATGGATCAACGGTGTCTAAGAGGAGAATGAGCATTTTCTGCAATCATTGGAACCATTAAGAGATAAATCTTTCATCTTCTCATTAAGGGATGGGATGAATAAACTCCCTTACAACTCACATAAATCAATCAGCCTTAACCCTCAGTACTCCCGAACTTGTGTCCCTGAACACTCTGGTCCCATATGCAGACCTGAAATCCTCTTCTTTTATCAGCAAAGCAGCAGAGATCACCCACTGCTCAACAGCAGAGACAAGCTCATGAAAACAGTCATGAAAAACAAAAGTATTAGATATACAACTCTGATTTGTTAGATGGCCATAATTCCAGATGGAGAGAGCCATTTCAACTGACGTAACACAACTTGGTAATGAAAGTATGAGCCATTACAAATAAGGTAACTATTTTTAGTGAGATTAAAAAAAAAAACAAAACACAAGACCTGAGTAGTTCTAAAGTTGGCAAATAGCAATAATAGCCATTAGCAGTTCTGGTAGTCTGGAAGTGCAGAGTAAATTCAGCCTCAACAATGGCATAAACTGGCTGTCACTGGGCAAACATCCACCTTGCATTTTTAAATGCTCTGATTTTTGGTTTTCTTTCAATGATAAGCAATAATGTGTCATAAAATACTGTGTTTTTTCTAATAGATTGTCTAAAAAGATAATGGGGCCCAGCCATAAAAGTATACTTCAGTCCTAGCACTGAATAAATGTGAAAGAAAGAGAGAAGAAGAAACACAAAGAATTGCTGTTCGCATTTAGATTGTGGGAAACTAACAGTTTTCTACATAAGGTGCTTTTCAGTCCCTGTAGATTGCACTGTGATGGGATGGAACCCATGGGAATGCATTTATGTAGAACAGATAGTTATGCAGTGGGGTTTTTTGTGTTCCCCAAGTAATGAAAAGTTACTCAAAAGTCATGCCCTACATTTCATTCCTCTTTTCACTCTTAAAAGCATATGGAGTCAGAACTGAAAACAGAAAAATGGTGGTCTGGATAAAATGGAATTCCTTAAACACTAGAACAGTAGAGTAGTTGGGATTGAAGGTACCAGTTCATGCAGCAAGAGTGAGTTCTGAGTACTGGAAATGCCACAAACTCAGCTTCTGCTTCCAGAAGTCAGGATACTGGTGAGAGAGAGCATGACTGAGCCTTCTAGGCTGCTGAAACTTGCTACCCCTACATTCCTTTCAGCAAAATATTTGCATCTGTCAGACACTTGAACTGTAAAAGCAATATTTAAAACTGGCAAAATGCCAGATAGTTTCTTACCATAGCCAAAGGGAGAACTCCCACCAGGTCTTTCTGGTTTACGTAGATCTTGGAGATTCCTAAATCAGATGTTGTATCTCCAGGATATTCTACCTGCCATGTGATGATCTGGGTCCCAGGTAAGTCAGTCAGATCTTCAATTTCAAAATCAATCTGCATGATTTCTGAGGAAAGGCCATCAGCACTGCAAGAAAGAAAAAGAAAGGTTCTTTTCACATGACTGATAAGCCAGCAATATAATTGCTTCTATATTAATGAAACATTGGATTAGTTTCTTCCAAATAAAGGATTTGGTGCCATGGTGGATTTAATAAAGAATTAATCATTTGCACTTGTCCTAAGATTTCAGGGTATTTCCCACACATGCAAGAGGCTTTGTAACACTCAGTGACATGAATTACTAAGCACTGCTGCATTTTACAGGTGGAGAAACTAAAACAAATTAAGGCAAAGGTAAAACTAAAACTAAAGCCTAAAAACCCTGACTCTGAGGCTCTCCCCTAATAAACACATTGCATTTCCTTCCTGTTATAGCCATACACCAGCAAATCTAAAGGGTATCAGTCCTCGAAATGGGAAACCCCTGCATTATAAGTATTTTCTGGTTTTTAAAAAGAGAGGCTTGGGAGAGAGGTCAAAGCTCATGTGGCCCCTCAACCAAGGCAACAGAGAACAGAGTATTGCAAAACATGGAATTAATTTTTGGCTGTACTGCTTCCTTTCTGTGAATGTCAGTCTGAAGCTCCTTTTTGTCCTTTGCTAAAGTAGGAATTATAGATAATTTACTTTAGAAGAGAGCTCCAAAACTGGATTATTTAAAATTGGCAAATCCCACCAGGACCCTTGAGTGAAGAACACTAGAAAAGAACAAAGTTACAAGATGTGATTCTCTAGGATACTGCAGCACCACTGGATGTTACTGATACCTTACCAGTGCTACCTTGTCTCTACATACTGTCCTTCCTAACTTTACACACTGCTTGTAAGTGAATAAAAAAGCAGAAATGTAGAGGGAATATTAGAAAGGGGCTCATTGGTGCAATTCCTGCAAAGCTTGTTATAAAATCAGCTGCTGTTCAGAAAGCAATGCAGTGATGTTTCTATTGTGTATCTTGGCAAGGTGAGTTTCATAGTCCAGTGGCATTTATAGAGACAAGGAAACATTCAATTTACTCTATAGTTGTTGAGGAATGCAGAATTTTGTAGCAGTGCAGAAATGCAGGGGACACTGAGAATGACAATGCTTTTATTTCTGAGACACTGAGAGCTCAAAAGATCTTTATTTTTTGTGTGCAGGGCAAATGAAAGAACAGTTTCTTTCACTGGGATGATACTCAAGGAGAGAAAGAATGGCACGGCACTAAAGTGGCAAGACACTTCTCTTGGAGAGGGAAGACAGAAGAAAGAGGAAACATTTCAGCAGCTCGTTAGAGAATCCTAGAAACATCCAAACCTCAGTAGGCTTTCCCAGCTTATGCAGAAAATGAGTTAAAATTAGGCAGATTTTTTATGAAGACCAATTATGACAACAACCCCAGCTTGGGATTCTTCCTGAAATACCCAGAGATTTTTATCAGGCTGGCTAAATCTGATACTTTATTCAAAGTTACTGCTTGAAGAGTTTAATCTTATCCTCTGTAAATTTTGGATTTTGAAGGGTCTACTGAGTTCTTGCTATCTTGGATGGTATTTAAAAGGATGGTATTTTCATTTTGTGTTTTCAAAATGAAACACATTGTGTTCAATTCCTCACTTCTACATGTCAGGAAAAAATAAACTAGAGCTGAATGCATCCTTATATCATGCTGACCTGGGTAGGATCAGCCTGTAAATCCTGGGCAGTGATCCCCTTTTGTACAGTATGTTCCATCTCAGTTTCTGAATTTAGATAAATAATTGAATCTTCACACCATGAACCCCAGCTCTGGGTGCTGTTCATTCTCACTGCATTGATGTCTGCTCCTATCAGTCTCTGGCTTTGCAGAATTGGTGCTGTCACCAGAAATGTGTCCCATGACAGCAGACAGGGACTACTGCAGAGGAGGGGACTGCAGGGCAGAATACTATGGAGAAACCAAATGATTGTCTGTCAGCTGAATCTTTTCCAGGTATGTTGGGGAATAAGAAAACTCAAATTAATGGAAGAATTTTCTTTTAATTTCTCCTCTAAAGCAGGTATTTTAGTGATGCGTTTATTGTAGAAAAACCCCCACCCCAACAAAAAACAACCACAAAACCCCCACACTTTATTAACAAATGCAATTTTGATAGGAATGTTTTGAACTAGTTCCTCTTAGAAATACTAAACAACTTCAAATTACAAGATTACAAAGCACCTCAAAAATCAATAAGAATCTCATTACTGTTACAAAAGATATATTAAGGGGGAAAAAAAAAAAACAACCCAAAAAAACCCCAAAAAGCCAAACTTAAAATATTGCATTGTCTATGATTAGACCCAGGCTGTCAGCACCAGGTCAGATGCTCATTACTTTACTCACCGCTTACTACGCTGATCTTACCATGTTCAAGTCCCATGGATTTTTGTCTCCAGTTTACAGCTTTTCTAAACAGTATTCAGCAACTGAAAACTTCAATTCATTACTGGAATGCCAGAGCAAAAATATTTGTGTCTTGCCTTTTAAAGTCCAGGCTGCTTGGTACAATAGGAATATTTCCTCTGGGTAGTAAGCCACTACCTACTTGAAATGATGCAACTGCCTAATTCTCCTCAAGGTAGACAACCACTTTATGGTCACTATAATGCAGCAGCTTGTTGACAACTTATCTTTGCTAATGCTAAAACCATTATCGCTATCACAATTAGGAAGTTTGGAATGGATAAACCCAAAAGTTCACAAGAGCAATCTGAGCCGAGTTGAAGAGTGGTCAAAGAGAACCAGTTCCTGATGCTAATTTAAAGTCAAATCCTTCACCTGAGGTTTTGCTGTTTACAGTTGAGGGTAAAGCTGTAATGGAGTTCACTGTGGTGCCAATAAACTCTTCTTGTGAAGAGAGCCCTGTGGAGCCATGTGCCAGGCAGACACATTTTTAAAGGCCCTCAGCCCAACCTGAAGAGGAAGAAGACAGAATAAAAAGAAAACTTAACTGGAATATTGTAGTCTGGTCATTCCTCCTGTCAGCCAGGATAGCACAGGAACATTTGTACTGTATTTATTGATCTGCCTTTTCTGTCTAACAAGAGATCAAGCAGCTCTGACAAATAAGGAACAATGGGAAACTCTGTCCTGTCTCTAGGGGAATATTTCCTATCTCCACAGACCCATTCTGAACCTGCTTCTTCCAACACATCCCTGATCAAGGAAAAAAAAATTTCAAATCTCTCCTGACCTTTTGGCCTGAGAGTCCTTTTTAATCTGAGAGGTTGGTGTCAAGGCCCTGGGGTAGTTGGTGACACCTGTGCCCTTGTGTCAGATTCCTTTAGAGAAAGCAGCAGTCACTGCTCCAGGTCTCCAGGGATGGCAAACCCTGCCAGAGCCAGTTTTACAGAAAAGAGCCTGTAAATTCAAGAACAGCTCCTGGCTATTGGGAGTATTGGTCAGTTCAAGTATCTCATTCCTGATTTCACTGGTTTTGGTATCAGCTTTGATCTTTATCTGGTACTCCCAAAACAAGATTCATTCCGTACCTACAAAAACAACTGGGCATGCAATGTATAAACATATAACACAATGCATAAAGTTTGATCACTGTCTTTAGAAGGCCACATCAGACACAAGAAGACTAAAGATATGAATATTCTAAATAAGACATATCATAGGAAGGTTAGTGAAAAAGCCTTGGGGGGAAGAGAGAAAGAAGTTCATGGTTTTATTCTTTTCTACCTCCACCCAGGTCTCCAGCACATCTCTTGCATGGTATCAAAACACCTGCCCAGGCCACGATGAGAGATGGAACAGCAGTACTTGGAAAAAAAAGGGTTTTACAGGGTTAAATGGAAAAACTTTTTACCATGAGAGAAGGGAGAGAGCAGCACAGCTAACCCCATGAGTCCTGAGGGAGTTTTGTGAAAGCAGCTATCCCCGTTTTACAGGAGAGAAAATTAAACTGAAAATTACTTTCTCATAAAAAGAGGAATAAGATGATTTATGCACTCAAAGTGGAATAAAGTGGCACTTCAGAAAGAAAGTGATTTAAAAATATGTACCAATCTTTGGGAAAAAGTAAGAGTCTGTGCTATATTGCCATACCAGATACAAACACCACTTGAGCTATTTCAAGCTCTATCAGTTGGGCTGCAGAAAGGTTTTGAGGCTTTCTGGCATCTGCCCCACCACTGCACAGAGCCAGGGGTGGGAATGTGTGCTAAATAGGACTTTTTGGCTGGTAGAAAATATAAAACAATACAAGAGATAAAACATAGGCATAGTAAAGAGCAGTGAGAACAAAACGTTGCCATTTTGTAACAAAACTCAAGAATTTTCTGAAACAATTGATTTCTGATTTCTCTTTTTGATGTGGTTATCATGTATTTTAATTGTGATTTCAGCAATAAAAACATGGTACCTTTAGGCCTTCATTGCATGCCTGCCCTGGAAAAACACACCCAAATGCGGCTGCTTCAGGGAAGATTTGAAGATTTGAACTCTTCAATAAAATATAGGAAGACAGCTGAGAAAAGCATTCCACTACTGCTGAAAAGTCTTGGGAAGCTTTATGTCTCCAGGGTTAGGGTTAGGGTTGGGATTCTTCTATCAATCTCGTGTATATAATCCATAAGATAAAAGACCTCAACGTAACCTTACAGACAACAAGAGATTCGTTTTTTTTTGGGGTTTTTTTTTTTTTTTTTTGGTTTCTGAGCTGCAATTCAACAAATTAATATTTTCCAGCCTTTTGGAAAAGCTTTTATGTAGGATAAAGAACGTAGACTTTAAATTAACTTTTTTTGAACTTATTTTTCCCCTACAACTAGGATTTAAGGTAAAAATCAAATACTGCAAGAACTGACATCAAACATAACAAGTTAACAGCATGATATTGCCTTTTACCAGCTGAGGAGCTGGCCTGGCTCCAGAATGTGAGCTCAACATATCAAATTCTTGATTTCCCGGATCCATTCCACAGGTAGGAATCTAGCTGGCAAGGTCAGCAGGATTCCCACCCCTCAGATCCTGGGCTTGGATCTCCCCAAGGACAGAGAAAGGATTCTAAAAAACCAAAATCTGATGAATCTAGCCCACTGCATTAAAGCAAAGATCATTTTTCTCCATTGATACCTCAAGATAAGGTGATACATGCAGGAGGGTATTAAAATTCAATTTATTCATTGTCATCATACTATTAAAAATTCAGTGATGGGTAAGCTGAAAAGTAATTTTTCTTCAGGAAGAACTGTATGAAGTGAACCAGCCAGCAAGAAAAATCACCAAGAAATGAGTTTGCTAATCAGGTAATAAAGTTATTTTAAAAATTGATCCATATCTCTGGAGCATGACATCAGCAGTGGTGGTTGAGAAATATTTGCTGCATTATTTATTTGACTTTTTTTGTTATGTTCAAATAAATTATTCAATATACAATTTTCTGACTGTTGATAGCACTTTTCCAAAAAAAACCTCAAACCATTCAGAAGTTGGTAAAAATTAGCAAACTTTTTAATATAATACACATTTAAAAAACAATTTTCCACCAATCCAGCAGAACCAGGACTCAGAGCATCTCTTGACATAGTAAATCCAGTGATCATTTACTACACTCTGCTAAGGGGGCAATGGTAAATCAACACTGACTTTATTACATCCAGCCTAATCATCATTCAATAAATTATTCAACACAGTAGTCAGTAAACATCAAGTACTTTTGAAGCAGTCGTGAGGCAACAGCAGAAAAACCCCCGTTACTATGGCAGGTGGGATGGAATTGCTGGGCTAAGATGCGAGTTTTACTGGCAGCATGAGGTCTAATAAAACACTGCAAATACATTCTTAGTCTGGGTTTCTCTCTACCTACTGCTTTTTATTGCTCTCAGCATAATATAAAAATAAAAATAACTCACATATAAGTGGGATAAAACTGCAAAAGAGGAAAATAGACATTTAGCCACAAATTAATAATACTAATTGGTGAAGTTTCTACAAGACCCACCCAAGGCTTGGTTTTTATTTTTCTAGCAAATACATTTAAAGGTTCAAGCAAGAGATCCCCAGCCTGAACAAGTCAAGAAACTCGTCTAAAAGGTACTTCTAGAGTGAGTCTTCCTGAGAAGTGGCACTTTACCAGGATAAGTTACTATTTTTGCCTTCACACCAAAGATGCAGAATTTTGCTGCTTTATGATCCATGCTTCAGTCATCGACTCCTGTCCTTGATGTCCATCCTGCTCATTTAACTTTGTAACCCAAAATGATTTTAAAACCTTCTCCCATGCCTACTTTTTAAAATTTAATTGTAGTCTTAAATCCAGAGTGGAAGTCTCAGTATCTTAGCACGTAGCTCCATTCGTGTCTCCAAGGTGAGATCTATAACACACCTTTTTTATGCCTTGCTTATTAGCACTGATTCAACAAATGCAATTATATATAAAAGCAGCATTACATTTCAGAAGACTCAAGGCCTCAATATATTTCAAAGCAAGTGGCTTCTTTGGAGGAGTTTGCCAAGGCATATCCTATATATGAGATTAGTATCCCCAGCTACAGGAACTTCCTCCTCTGTGAACTATTCAGCAAGTAATTCTGCTGAACTCATACATCTTGCAAAAGTAAAAAGTTCTTTTCAACTAGAAGAAGATTATGTTTTCTTTATCTAAATGTTCAGTATCTGCCAAGTCTAGAATTAGAAAAGAAATGCTTGCCAGCTTCCTTAATATTAAAATATAAGAAGCTTCCAGAATTTCTTTTCTATCTTATTTTTAAGCAGTAACTTGAAAAATAAACTGGAGAATATATACATTGCCTCTCCCTCCCTCCAACTTTTTTAAAAGATCTTGAAGCTAAAATATATTTTTAAATCACAGAATTAAAGGGTAATCTTGGTTGGAAAGGACTTCTGAAAGTCAGCTGGTCTAATGCCTTTCTCAAACAGAGGAAATTTCAGTGTTGGATTAAATTTGAATTGTTTACATTTTCTCACATGGTTTAGCAGTGAAAAATAATATTATGGAAATGCTGAGTGCTTAGACCTGCACTTCATGCAGTAACACCTATGTGAAAGAGACACAGGCCCAGATAAGAACAGAGTCTGTACTTTCAGTCTGTGGTCTTAAGAATTTGAAACTTGGCCATGACCACAGTAAGTACATGTCACAGATGTCTGCTAGCTTTCTGTTCTGATCCACCCCAAATGATCTTACAAACTATTCTGTCCAAATGTAATTGAAAGGCAGTGTTAATATGCAATGACAAGAAAGCTCCTCTGACAAACAAAATCCTACGGTGAAAATAATGGATCTGGAGGAGTGCTAAGAAAGGTGGTATCAAGAGACTATATGTACTAAAACCTGAAAATTAAGTAACACCATGCTCTGTCAGGCCATTTCCAAGACTCTCTGCCCTACAGTAAATAGTATCTGATCACCAGCACTACATGGAAACTGCAACCTCTGCTTTTCATCCATTCACCATCACAGTCCCATTTACCAGCTGCACAGCACTTGTGAGCCTGAGCACAGCCAAGCTCCTTAAAATGCAGCATCTATTTTGTCAATGGCATTAGTGTCTGCTGTACTGTAAGGGGAAACAAGATTCTCATGAAGAAAATATACAACATAGGAAAGGGCCTAAAGACCTGACTGATAATATATATATATTAAAAGCTTAGTAAAATACATAGCTTTTTTGGAATTAGGTAAATATGCTATAGCAATGTTATTCTCTACTAATTTTTATCACTTGAAGTAGACTGTGAATATTCCAATATTGATGTCCTTTTTGTATCTTATACATGTTAAAATTGGCAGTATGTAACATATCTCTGGGCAGTGTGTACATTTTTTTTTTTTTTTTGCTTTATCAACATATTTCTACCTTGCCCGGGTAGGCTAAGAGGTAATATTAAAGTCCTTTTAAGTGTAAGGGTCAAGATAAAACACCTCCTCCCTGTTCCAGCTATGGTACAGTTTTAGTATCTGAGCAGATGCTTCCCCTCTGTCTACCCTGGGATAATCTGACATCCATGATGAAATCATGCAGACAGGATGATGGCACAGGTCTGCAGTTGAGTCCTAGACCCTGTCAAATCAAATCATAGTTTTTGATGTACTTATGACATTAAAAATTGTGTGGGTTCAAAAGCTCACAGGACTCATGTTCTCATTAGCATGAACTGTTCCATTAGGTCATCATTTTGGGTCTCATCACAGCCAGAGGTAACACACCTGACTTTTTATCACTTTGAGCCTGAGGTGCACCAGAGCTCAGAAGGACTGGTGAGATGTAAGGTGAGATGTATGTCCTGGCAATCCCTGAAAACTCTCTTAGGAATTAAAGTGAAGAAAATAGTAATGTCAGGTTATGATTGTGGCTATAAAGATGCAGAGAATTATTCAACAGAAGCTGTACTGAGACAAATAAACTATCCCCAGAATAGATAACAGCAATTATTTGCACAGATTTATGCATGTGAGTACACTCAGTCACCTCTATTTTCTAACTGCCCATCAGCCACCTTGGCTGGAACTGAAGCCCTCTATGAGCCATTGCTCAAATCACCCAGACTGTAGCACACTCCAGGCATTGAAATGGGAAGTATGGACAAATGCAGCTCCACTTTTTACAACCAGTGCTCTTATCAAAACATCAAATAATTCTGCAGACCTTCTGGAAACATGCAATGGCTAATAATAACTCCCGTAGCCAAAATTATTCCATGTTTCTGTGTCCTCAAATCACCTCCAGACAAACAAGTCCTTCCCTACCCTAATATAGCTGTAAACAAAAGAGTTACATTTCTGCAGATAACCTTAATTGGACTTTAAATATTCACTGATCTAAGCAGACAGGCTGAGAAATGGTAGGTGCTCACTGCCATATCTCAATATACTATCAAAATGTGACTACAGTTGTTTGCCATTCTCAAAACGGAAGCACTATTTCAGTAAAAATTATATGATCACACTATTAGCTAGAAAACCAAGAGAGAAGCCAGCCATAATTATGGAAATGCTTCATGAAATACTAAGGAAATGAACCAGTGGGAAAAAGAAAGATCACCTAACAAGAGTAAGGCTTCTCATGCCATCACCTTACATGAGGGACATATCACATCAGGAAGGTTTCCTTACCATGTGGCAAACTTCTATTTAATGTAATTTGGGCTTTAGAGCCACTTTTATTGATACACTTGAAGATCCTAATTTTGGATTGGAAAAGAAGATTGTGTGGGAAGCAACAAGCAGCCCTGGGGGCTGAGCAGCAACACAAATTGCATTGCTTTTACGTGTAAGAATCTCTGGACTGTGCTTAGAAATCTTTATAATCGACAGTGGAAAGATGTACAATCAGCCCTTTAAAAAGACATATTGATTTTATTGAACTGGTGGCAAGGGAAGAGAGACCCTGATTATTATAATTAAGAATTCAGTAATGCTAGTAATCACTAATAGCTTCAACAGCTTCATAAATCATCCCCATAACAGGGAAAAGCAGTAAAAGTGCAGATCAATTTCTACTCTGGGATGTTACAAAATTTGCCACTCTTATCAAAATTCATGAATCCCATTTTCCTTCATGAATAAAAGAGCTTCACAAGATGGCAATGAGATCAGAGGGTAAAAAGTTGTGTATCAAAACAGAAGCAGAATTTAATTTCATGGCAGGCAACTAAATATTAGATGTCTTGAATTATTGACTCTTCTTTGTTTTATACTCTTACAATTATTGCCTTATGGTTTAGTTTCACAGTCAAACTTTGGGTCTCTAATGACTTAAACAACTGCAAACTCCTCTTTGTAATGCTAACACAAAACCATTGCTAACACACACAGCACTTTTTTCCACTGCAATGGAAAATCCTCCAAGGTGTAGTAGCTAGAACACACAATCACCAAAACATGTAGACTTTAAATATCTCCCAACCAAGCAAGATTAAAATTTTGGATAGGCAACATGTGTCAGACCTCACAACTTGCATGATTCTTGGAATATGTGTTGAAAAATCCAACAGGCAGTGTTATGAGAAGTGACTGCCAAAAATATCACTACAGCCTATGAATATAAAGATTTTTAGGCATGGTTTTCCTTTTACTTTACTCAAGCTGTTTGAGTTTTGTTCTGCTTTCATCACACAGCAGGGTAAGGTACAAATAAGATCACAATAACCGAAGAAAACAGGCATAGATTTTCAGAGGGCCTGATTGTGCAATAATTGAAGAAACAGTAAGAAAAAAAAAAAGGTAGGTTGGTGATTTTCTTTAAAAAAAAATCAGTTGGTGAGGTTTAAAAGTCAGAAGAAACAGAAAGCACTAACTTTCCACAAACATTTCAAGGATTTAAGTGTCAAGGAAAGAAAATTGCTCAAGCAGGTAGGCAGGGGCCTATAATTAGAAACAACAGGAAATACAGAGAAAATTCAAAGCAAAAGGACAGTAAAAGAGTCTCAAAAGAAAATGGTAGACACAATAACCAGAAAGTTTTAAAGTAGATAGGATAAAGTGCTTAGAAATAAATATTTTTGGCAGTGGCAGAGATGGTGCAACAACCCTTTTTTGGTTTTGGTGGTTTTTTGGCTTGGCTCCTTTATAAAGGAAGGATTATGCAATCAGTATATATCTGTGCACCTGTCATTCCCTCCAGTAACATTAGATGAATTTTAACAAAACTAGGCAGGAGTATAGAGGTTAAGAATTATTAAACCCTTTGGAAGCAGGCAGACAGCAGGAGAGACCAAGTGATTAATCCCTCTGACAGAAAAGATGCAGTACAGTCCCTAAGAATCCATGTACACACTCATTCCATTCCTGAGCAGCAAACACATAGAAACCTAGCTATTTTTCAGCTGCTCACTGAAATATGCCTTAACTTTTATGGCTCCCTGATTTTCTTTAAAGTTCCAGTTCAGAAGTTGACCCCTGCACAGCAAACCACTGAAGCAAGCTCTTTCAGTCTTCTGGGACTCAATCTCATTTTATAAGTTAAGCATACGTGTAAGTACTCTGCTAAATAGGAATGAATTTAAATAGTCTGCTGAGCTAGGCTCTCATTTATCAGCAAAATCACCAGTTCAACGCAGTAAATTCACTAAATTATATGTGGAGAGAATTACTCCTGACCCTTGTTCAATGCTGCATGAAAATGACCCCTGTAGGAATACAGAACCCTGGAAACAGGTCTCCCACATAATTAAGAGCATGACCTACACTTTTGTTCCCAGAAATCCTGACTGGACAAGGAAAGCAGTAAACCAAAGCTCTTCCTCTCACTGCTAAACTTCTTGGTGTAAAGTAGGGAAGTTGCTTATGATCAATAGCACAGCTAATGCAAACTTAAAAGGCATTATGATTATTTTCTCTATCTCAGCATCCTAGGACAAAAAATGAATAGCAGTAACTGAAACTCAAAGAAAAGAATCAACTATTTTTTGTCATAAAACCATGCAGTAACACAAATATATTTCTCTCTTTGACAATTCCAAAAGAAAAAGAGCTACCAAATCTATCTCTATCTTTTATATCTGTATTAAATAATTTAGAACTCTTACTGTTTGTTCACAAAAGATGCATCATGTTCAGCAAATTTTGTGGAGATGTAAAACAAGAAGCAAAAAATTAATTTCTAAGTCTCTGGTGCACACTTTTCCAATGCTAAGGAACAAAATATTCTAAAATATGAAACAGTCAAGGATTGACACTGAATTTTTTACATAAATGTGAGAAGTTGGCAGATGAAATGCATGGAGAAAAGATGAAGTAGAAACCTCTTGGAAACCATTTGTCTAAGAAAGGAAAAAGAGATGATGGAAGCAGTTAGCAGTTCCACAGCAGATATTTCTCCCATAGATATGAAAATAGTGATATTCCCATCACTATTGTGAGTGTAAATTAAAGAATGTTCCTATTTGCAGATTCATGTGTTCAAAAACATGCTGATCCTTTGCTCTTCTCATCTCTTTCATAAAAATCCAGTCAAATTCATAGCTGCAGAAAACTTCCTCTTATCCTATACTGCTGCTGAAGTTCCAGGTGAAAGTCACAATTAGAACTGGACTGAATTAAATGGATCCCATAGCAGCAGGTCCTTTCCAAACAGGGACACAAGAGGAGCAGCCACAGAGCCATGAAATACTGCTGTTGACATAAAGGACTGAACTGAGAACATGGGAGATACTTGGCTCTGTCAATCCTCTGGTGAGTGACCCTGTGCAAGCTACTTTCTTATAAAGTTCTGACATTCCGAAAATGATTCAGGGTGCTGAGATTGGTCAGTGAAAATTCTTCATAACAGGCCAGAAAAAAGACTTCAGGAATAAATTAGGTTTTTCAAAAAAGAAAATATTGATCATTGAGATGCTACGGAAGCAGAACCTCATCTTTGTGGATTAATACATTAATCTTGTTTGCAGAATATCCAGAGTTTTCAATGCATCCATCCACCTGAAGAATGGTCAGGTTTCTATATCAAGCTTTTCTACTTTCTATATCCTGCAAAGCTCACAGTAGTCCATACAAGAGGAGTTAGGTTTCAAAGACTGGGTTCTTCTCTAGCCAGATTATTCTACTCCATTGCATTCAAATATGTAAGTTGTTGTTGGAAAAAAATGGCCTTCTTGTAAGGCTTTCAAATAAAGATACTAAGTGCTCAGTTTGTTTTGAAGCCCTTCAAATCTGTGAGTTCTGATCTTCACCAATGCAGTGGAGTTCCACAAGATTCAGTAGGGAAAGAAATGATGAAAAAAGCAGGAGCTGATGATGCAGTTTTCTAAATGAACAGAGATCTAAGCTGTCCATTTAAAGAAGGCCAGTTCATTGACACTTTTTGTAACAAGATCAGTTTAGAAGCAGTAATTTATGGTATCAGCTACACCAGCTCCCCCTCAAACTGCAACAGAGAATTTTTAGCTGTGCTTCACATTCCTAGGCCACACAAAGCCCTCAGTGTGAATGCTGCTGGCTTTATGAAGATATCCATCATTCTGATCTGGCTGAAGCAACCCCAGCAAGGAGCCTGTGCCAAGTTGATGTCCTTTCCTTCCTTCCGTTACCGCACATCACTCAGGAGGTTCTGCAGAATCCACACTGACACCCACAGAAGAGGCAGAGCAGAAGAAAGCTTTCAAAGCATTTCAGCCGTTCTTTATGAAACATAAACACAGGACACAGCATTCAGCTGCAGCCCAGTTTCCAGTGTTTGACAATAGAATCCACTCTCTGCAACTGAAATATTTATTCAGGCACAAATACCATATATGATTAATAATTAAATCGGGGGTAATTTGTTTTCATTATTACTCTCATTTCTGTTTAAGCAACAGTTAGCATCATAAACTGAATTAGATGATTTATTCCTGAAGCAGATCTTTAACATTCTGAATTTATAAACACTGCTCTGAAATGCTCAAACATTGATCAAACTCTGCATTTTCCAGAGTGATGGTTTAAAAAAAAAAAAAGCTGAGCCCCTGAGCTCTGGATTTTACAGCCATTACTGTCAATTATACACCCCACTGTGGGAGTAAAAGAAATCTTCATACATGCCAGCTGCTGCTCTATCGCTGAATTTTGCAGAGGCAATTGTTATTTCAAACACTGAAGGGGGGGGAGAGAGAGAGAGAGAGAGAGAGAGAGAGAGAAAGAGAGAGAGAAAGAGAGAGAGAAAGAGAGAGAGAAAGAGAGAGAGAAAGAGAGAGAGAAAGAGAGAGAGAAAGAGAGAGAAAGAGAAAGAGTGAAAACAAGCTAGCCACAACACAGGCAGGCAATTGAGATCCTACCCATATGTTTGGAGACCTTGATGTATGAGTTTGAAATTTTTTTGAGAGAATCTGTTTTTGATAGTTGCAATAATAAGAATAACACTGAGGTCTCTCTAGTCTCTTTCCTGCAGAGATCTGAAAGCATTTTATGAAGATGCAGGTATAGCAAGAGCAATTTCACATCTTACAAAAACTAGAAAACACAGAAATGCAGCAACTTGAGCAAGATGAGTCTTGGGACCTCTGTAGCCTGCAGTGGAGATGGCGCAGCACACAGAACCCTGAGCTGCTGGTGACTGTCCCCAAGGGCAGAAGCAGAAGAGGCCCAGCCTGCACCTTCCCAGCACCTCTTGCTACTGTGGAGAGAGGCTTTAGCAGCTCTTCCCAGTGCTGTGCTGATCCATCAGCTTGACTGCTGCTAGCCTGGCAGTCTGCACAGCAATCCATTCAGTGGAATAGCAATGCCAGAGTAGATTACCAGAAGAGGCAGGAAAAGAGGCAAAACCCAGTCCCTGGATGGAATAAATGGGAATTTTACCATTTTAATGTGGATGCAGTTTCCACTGTAATAGCCTTGGTTCCCTGGACTACCGTCATATCCATCAGACCACTCTGCAGTGATATTCAGGATGAAGTTTGAGCTCACAGTCACCCTAAAGAAAATCAGGTTTCATGACCTGTGATTCCATTCCAGTTCTTCTTAGTCTGACCCAATATTTTGGGTCATTTCCAGACAAAAACCATACATCATTATAATTCCATATATCTCCTCCCTTCAGCTTCTCTCCTTATACCTCAGTGTTAATTACCTATTAATCTGTATCACTTTGAACAAGCAAATACACTCTCACAAGTGTGCCAGCCTGCTTAATGAAAAGGGGGCCCACTGGAGATCAGTGGAGACATTCTGGGAGAAATAGACTTACACCTCAGATAGCCTCTAACTTCCCAAATGTCTTTTCTACTGGACAGCTTTTCTAAGACTATGCAGACAAATTTTCTCCTAGTTAAAGAACAGCTCATCAGAAACCTGCCCAGACCTCCCAAACTCCATCAGGCTTGTGCTAAGTCCAGTCTGGAGTTCCAAATGCATGATTCACTGGAGGTTCTGGGAAACAATGCGAAGGGCAAAACTATCAGCTGGACTCCTCAGTCAAGAGCCTTAGATGACTGAATTACCTCAGTGACTGTACTCACAACAGTCTCTGATAAAGCTTGTAATTCTCTGCTAAAAGTAGAATAGATACATCTTGGAAGACTGGGATGTGGAGGAAGTGGGAATTGCTATTACAGGGTGGCTATTAAGGTACTCAGCTGTCATCTCATGTCTCCTGATCTCAGTTCTTGTACTGACATAATGATGTTTCTTGCCAATTCCTCACAATGTTTCAGAAAAGGCCCCTCATGCCCTGTGAACAGAGAATGGGAATTATCTTTATCTTCAAAAATTTGTGTATAATATACACCCCTTGTTCTTCCTTCCTACTTGCAAGAATGGACACGAGACCTGGACTGAAACGAGGATTAAATAAAGTTTTACTCAAATTTTCTGAAGAGCTCAGGTGGCCCATAGAGTCTGCCAATTTTTCCATGTCTGTGACTGGATCTCTCCTCTATCAAAATGCAAAGTATCTTAATTTCTTCTGCAATCTACAACTCAAGTGTACTTACCAGAGCAGAAAATAAAATCTCAGCTTTTAAGTACTCCTATAAACACCAGCAAAGACCTCAGGCTATGAACTGTATCTATAGTGTAACAGATATGAAGGATACTGCCACTGTGTAATATCTACACCCCTATTCAAGGTGCAATAGACAGTGTATCTACTAAAATGAGCAAATACTTTTTCTTCAGACAAGAAGTGGAAAATCTCCTGTATCCTACTCAGTGCAATTCTAAATCCCAGAGTCAGCACTGAGGGAACAGTACATTAGGAATGAGTCTGACCTGCTGAGGTGGCACACCACTACTTGAAAGGATTAAATTATCTTTCACAGAATGCACAGGACAGGCAGATGGAATGTCAGCTTCCTTTCCACCCTCTGATGATGATGTTAAGAACTCTGTTTTGGAACTTCCAGAAATTGCAAGTGCATAGTATAGAAAAGTTAGTGAAAAAAGACAATAAAATCCCTTTGTCGCTTAAGCAAATGTTTTCTGCTAGCTAGCACTGGAAAAAGTGCACACAAAGCTGAAAAGAAGATAAAAGCAGATGAAGTTATATTGGAGAAGACTTGATTTTAAATAGACATGCATAAATTACACTTATTAAATTGTTGTTCTGACGTTGACAAAGTGGTATATTAAAAGAAGCAAAAAGGAAAAGGAAACATGGTGATGAGACTTCCATAATGCAGCAGAGAATGCTCATATTTGGTCACAAATTTTAGTCAAAGAAGAAACCAACTCCAGCAGAATTCTGCTGCTGTTTTCAGCATCATAAATACATAAAAAGCAAGTAAAAATGCAGTATATAAACTGACTGGCTTGCTGAATGTTAGGACCTTGAAATGGCAATTTTACAACCTTTGACACTTTCCATTTTAAGGAGCAATTTGCTTCAATTTTAGTCTAGTGCAGTAAGAGATAAGAGAAATTGCTCAATAAATTTTGTGCAGCTGCCACTTATCTATATTTGAAAAAATGGAATTAAGACAACATTAGGAGATCTAAATATTTTGATCAAGATATTGTTTTAAAATGTCTTAATGAAACACAAGAGCCATCATAATCATCATAATCATTAGAGTATGTTCAACTTGCATCTGTGCTTAAATTTCTATCTTCAGATGCTGTTTTATGCCTGGATCACCCACTACAAGTTCCTGCCCCATGTGCTTTTTATTCTTTGTTCCTTTTCCAACATGTAAAGTAGTAAACCATTCTTCAAGAGCCTAAAAATACACCTGGATTCTTCTGGAATTGTAAGATGTTAGCATTAGCCTAAGATGCCAAAAGAAACAACATATTTAGAGCTGGATACGAAACACAAAGTTTTCTAAAAAGACGACTAAATTATACATATGAACTTTGGGGCTGACTTAAGCATCATACTCCTTCTAGGACCTAGAGCTACATTTCAGTCAAAATTCTAGAGGGCAAGTGTTCCATCTGCTGAGCCTATCCATCCTAAAAATGCTTTTTTTTTTTAAGCTTTCTTGTATTATGCACTGGGGAAAGCTTAGACCGATCCCTTGCAAAGTGAATTTCTTCTTCCTGTGTTGAAGGGCACACATGGATAGCACACACCCACCGTTCTCTGAGGCTGCCACTTCTCTGGATAAATCCTAAAGCACTGCATTAAAAGATTGCTGATGTAGAAGATCTATGGTGTCCAAAATAATTTTCTGCTGTACTCCCAGCCAGACTGAACCTGATTGCAAGCTGGAAACATACAGTTCATGGGTATGACCTACTTTTGCAGTGCTGCAGCATGGAAGATGCTCAGGGCATACTGTCCAGTGGCAGCTTCCTTATTGCTTCATAGAATACAAGGGCATGGTCTCAAGTTGTGCCTGCGGAGGTTTAGGTTGGACATTAGGGAGAATTTCTTTATGGAGAGGGTGATCCATTGGAATGGGCTGCGCAGGGATGTAGTGGATTCTCCGTCCCTGGAGATATTTAAAAAGATACTGGATGTGGCACTCAGTGCCATGGGCTGGGAACTGCAGAAGTAGTGGATCAAGGGTTGGACTTGATGATCTCTGAGGTCCCTTCCAACCCAACTGATTCTATGATAAGATCCAAGACTGTTGTAAAGTGCTAGTTGCTGCCCAAAACTCTTACAGTATAACAAAGTTTTGGGACTGCAGCAATACTGGGGGAGACGGGAATATCAAATTCTGGATTGCTCATAAGACACAACACAGGATGCCCTTGAGGGGAACCTGTGCCCACCAGAGACCATTTGCTCTTGAGAGGGACAGTAGAGGTCATTCTGTAATGATGATGCCAATCTCTCCTGCTCAGTGTCACCTCTACTACAACAGGCACAGCAGTGCTGGAGGTTGGCAGGAATGTGAAGCCATGAACATGTAAAGGTGATTTTGGAAGTACTCCTTACACTGCTGTATCTGAAGGTTCTCCCTACACACAGAACTGGCCAGGAAAGTGCTCCTGCCAGGACCAGTATGCTCAAGATGGTTTCTTTGGTCTCTGGGAAACACTCTGCAGCAGTAGAGAGTGAATTCATAATGGAAGATCTGCTAAAAGACAGCACTGATTTTTTAGTGACATTGATAGCAAGAATGTATGGATAAATTTGGGATGCAGCTACACCATTCATTAAAATCTTTTTGTCCTGTGTGCAGCTCAAATATTTATTTTGACAAAATAGAATCCATCTCAGAATCACTTCCACTGATGGAGCTGGTATAGCTCAACCACAAAGCACACTTATCACAGCACTTGAATATGTATTGACCTAGCCTGTCTTCAGCAAAGTGTTTTTCTGAGACTGTTCTGCCATGCTGTGAGACAATACAACTCAGTTTACATAAACTCTGTACCAACCCTCTCTTTCTCCACTAAACCCTATTCAGTTCTCTTGTGTAGAGTTCAATCTGTGACATCAATATAGTCCAGAATATTTTAAAAGCACTTTACATATTAGTGGTAACACAGAAAGCAAAGAATGATAATATTTGGAATTGATTTTAGATCATGCCCTTAAGGTGAAAGTTGATCTTCCAGTTACAGAGCTCCTGAAAGTACCAATTGCACAGTCAAGTTTAAAGAATGCATGACTTACATACATACATGATCATATCTTTGACATAACTTTTTTAGTATACTTTTATGCTCACAAATACTGTGGAATTTTTTAGCATTCTTGTCTTTGCTTTTCTATTTTTCTCATAAATTACACCAATTCTAAAACCATTCAAGGATAAGGAACGTTACTCATTTCAGTTTCAAGGCTTGATTTTTGTCTGCTCTCAGCTTCTCAAGAGCTATTGCAAAACTCTTGGAGGCTCTTTAATCCCCTTCAGAGCTGCTGGTGAGAACAGATGAGAGGGAAATCTGAATGCCTTTAAAACATTGCTTGTGGGTTAACAGAAGGAATTATGCTGCAGGCCTTGAGGGTCATAAGCCTGCTACACACTGGAGTGTGCTTCTCCCTATATTTAATATTTTATTGTTGCCTCATAAAAATTGGAGGAAGAAAGGAAAATAGGCCTTATAATTTACAGGAAATGTATATACTACATGTTGCCAGGAGGAAATGTCAAGAGAGAAAAATAAATGCTTTCTGACAATTGCTAGTCATTTGGTGCCAGCAGCTAAACAACACAGAGCTATGCTTCCCCTCCCTGAATGCAAGAGCACGCTGCAGATGAATCACTCCACTGAATTATCACTTTCAAAAATTTGTGGTGGTAAATTGTCATTGACATCACCAAAACAATGTGTAACCTTCAGATTTTGTTAACAGATAGTGAAATATTGCTGAAATCCACTGTGCTAAGCACCACCCTGTGCAAAGCTCAGAACATGCCTGATGCCTCTCAGCACAGATGTCAAACTACAAACACTGAGCTGAAGTTGCAGTCTCTCAAGATTCCATTTTTTGTTGCTAGCACAAGATTAGAATGCTGTAAATTACATGAATGAAATGGCAATCAGGAAAATATTAGCACAGGACACATTTACGTGCAATTACCTTTGCTTGGTTCATGCACTTTTGGTAACCTGGTCAGTATTTTGCAAGAGGCTCTTCCAAGATCTGCCCTGGGTATTAATAGGTGCTAAACCTCAGTGAGGCATCAATACCTACAGAATGTTCCCTCCATGTCATACCAGGGTATAGTCAGCATAGACCACACAAGTTCTAGTTCTTTGGATGAAGTCTGCCTCTCTGAACCTTGCTGTGTCCTGCAGCCAGAAACCTCTCCAGAGGACAAAGTCCTTGTGTTGACCTGTCAGCCTTTTTGTGAGACAGTCCTGATACACAAAGGGGTCTGCAACACCACTGGGCTTCTAAACTTACTTTAGGCACAGCAGATGTGTGGGAGGTTTGTTTTCCAAGCGTTTGCAGGGGGATTGAAATCAAGTTTGATGGTAAGGTAATTTCATTGCTTATAGGAAAAAACAGTTATTGACTGCCAAGAGTGATACCTTAAAAATAACCTAACAGTTTGAAGAATGAGAAGAATTAATGTAAAAGCACAGAGCAAGGTAACACTTCAGCACATGAGATGTTCCATATTATGTTCCACACCAGGATGTTTTTTGCCATACCCTGAAAAAATAAGTGGGATTTTTGCCACAGGCTAAACAAGAAGCTTCTGTTAGTGATGCTGATCTTCCCTCAAGACATGGTCCCTTCCTGAGAGATTTATAGTATGTTTGCCAGCCTGCAGAGGGTTTGCTCGTAAGTGGATGGGGTACCTTTTATTCTCTGTCTTTAATAAACTACATTAATAAACATCTTATGTGAAAGGATATGAGCGGGGCAAGTTCAGTTTTGAATGACAAGCAGCATGAGCACATCCAGCCACACAGAAGGAATGCAGATTCCTTTAGGAGCAATCCTATTGTGGAGCTGTCCGTGCTTAATAAAAGGAATTACTTTCACCTTATGGGTAAGGCTGGAGATCAATCTTCCTCAAGCCTCTTTCGAAATAACACCACCACATGTGGCACATTCCCTGCTGTGCAACTATTTTCTTCCTCTGTCCCTGCAAGGAAGCAACGTGATGCTCCCAAACAGGCTGCTGAGACTACCCAGAGGGAACATTCTCAGTGTTTATCCCAAAAAAAGACATTGCTCTCTGTTAGTCACAGAATGAAGCGTAAAAGGAGACTGAAGGAGACTGAAATGGACAGTTGACATCCAGGGTGGAAAACACACAACCTTTTACAAACCCTCACTGAATCCTTTTTTAATTGCTGGGCTTTTGCAGAGCTTATAATCAGGGCACAGTGAGGAGAGCAGCCCACACAGCAGTGTGTGTACCTTTGGTCAAAGTAGCACAGCCTACAGCCATTAAGCTAGAAATTAGTAAATGACGCAGCCCTGCAAATTACATTCTCATTTTTGTGTCCAAAATATAATTACATATTAATACCTACTATAATGTTGAATATTAAGACAGATAATTGTAACCCGAGGTCCTTTCTTTTCGTATGAAACACAAAAACAGGTTAAATGCTTGCCAGCTGCCAGCCTTAAAGTCACAGAGGTGTTTTTAATTTATAGTATTTCCCTCATAGAAGGACACTAGGGTATCAGTTTTATTCACTGGGATTTTTTTTTGTTTGTTTTTTTGGGTTTTTTCTTTTAACACAAGGACAGCAGCCAGGAAATACCAAATCTACATGAGAAACCACTTTTTTTCTTAACACAGCAATACCAATGAGAATTGATTTTTATGACATTTTATGAAACCAAAGCCTTTAGATAAGTACAGTTTAGCTTTCAAACAGAAGTTTTTTCAATACAGTGATTTCATTGTGGGAACAACTTTAAGCCATGTGGGAAAAAGCACTTTCTCTACTTAACTTCTATCTACCCCATCACACAGGGGCAGTAGCAAATTTTTGCAGTGCAAAGAGAGCCTCAAGTGCTGATGTCCAGGATCCTTCAGGTCAGGAACCAAAAGGAAAAGAAAGCAGCAAATAGAAGAGAATTTGTTGCTTCCCAGCAGGACTTCACCACCTGTCAGAGCAAAGTGGTGTGTAAGCACCTACAAGTCTTGCCAAGTGTTGTTGCTGTAGAAGAAAAAAAAAAAAAAAGTTTTATTTTTAACAGTCCCTGGAAGGGCAAGAGTTTGCTATTCAGGCTTGTTCATGTGCCAGCCAAGGGGAAGTTTAAGCACTCTGCAGTGACAAGGTGCCAAGTTTGGTTTTGCCTCCATAAGGAAGGGGAAATGGTGCCTAAGAAATGTGAGTCAGCAAAATCAGGCTCTGTCCCAGGCCCCGCCATGGACCTCCTGTGCCACCTTCAAATTATCTGATGCCAAATTCTCATCCACTTGCTATGCAGAAAAGCCCCAAGACAGGAAAAATGTTAAGCAACTATTCAAATAAGGTAAATTAGTGCCAGTATAAAATGATATCATATTCACCATAGCTCAAGATCTCATGCTTACACCTATCTCCATTTGGAAAAAGAGATGCCTATGGTTAAAGAGGTTCTCATGCTGGAGCTGGGTGTAACAAGCCTAAGTATGTGACTGCATTGAAGTTAGGCTGAACACACTGAAGTCAAAATGCTTTTTGATTAAGTACAGCAATTAGTGAATTGGGAAAAATGGTACATAGGGAAGTTTTGGAGGCTCTCAGAGCCAATGGTGCATCCTCATTACCAGGTGAAGGGGAACATGAAAAGATTTCTAGAAGAGATTACTACAAATCTTAGCTGTACTGAGATAAGTGTGTCAGGTATACATCTTTACCAGAATCTACAGGCAAATTAAAAAGTGCCCCACATGAATTATACTGCAATTACTTGGGAGACAGAAAAGAAGCACTGAAAAATATGTTCCAAACTCATAAGGGCCAACAGAGGTAGACTGGAGAAAATTTATCCTCATAAGCAGTAAAAAAACATCATCATACAAATAGAACACTGGAGAAGGGCCCTACCAACTGATTTATTGAGCAGATAGGATCCTGAAGCCAACTTTTGCAAAATGCAATGGGTACCACATAATCACATTTTCACAAAAAATATGTAGGAAGTCCAAAAACCAGTTTATAGCTCCTAACTCCTGCTGCAGCCATACACTAGAAGGAAATGTGCCTCCAACTTTCCATTGGTGGCAGCTCATTAAGAAGAATGGAAAAATGAGAAATATTGGGCACATACAATGGATACAAACCAACATTATTCAAAGATTCTCCTCTAAGTAGTCTCCACCACTGTGATAGCATAAACAAGCAAATTTTTCCTAGAATGTCACAAATTGTTTATAATTAATCTATTATTTATTAAATCTCTCCTGCATCTATCTGCATTGTGGGCCACTGCCTTGCACTTCAAAAACAATTTTTGTCCTTGAAAAATGAAGCCAGTAAATTAACAATAATTTGGTTTACTAATTAGAAGATTACTAATATTAGAAGATCAGTATTCAAAGCAAAATTGCTTTTAAAGGGGTATTAAATATAGGAATCTGTAGATCAACAGTCTTGGGTTCTGCTTTAAGTCACTGTCACATCATTCTTCTAATAATAAATCCTAGATTTCCCATGACAATGGACAAATTCTGGAATTTTTCTGGGCCTCATCTCATTCTGCTTCCCTACCTGACAAAGATGTTACATTGATAACCACAGGAAACATCACACAGTGCCCCAGTAGCATCTGACAATAAGGAGGGTGTGCAAAAAAATAAAAATTCCAGTACCAGAGACTCACTGTTTTGACGTTTTCTTTTTTATTCAGATTGGAAATGTACTCAAATTATGGCAAGGAAAAATACTAAAATGATCCAGAAATGGTCTAAGCTGTAGATTCATATTTCATTGTTACTAATTGCTAAAATGCAAGTTATGTTTTTGCTCATAAATTATATTCACATAGAGAAAAATTTCACGCATAACCATAATTATTTCAAATTAAAACTGGTTAAAAATATATTCTCAAGACTATCTGCAACATAGCAGCTAGAAATGAGCATATGTCCATGATGCCAAATAGTAAGAATCCACAAATGAGGCTGCAAAAATAACAAATAACCATGAATGCATAAACCAGTGATGACTTTGTGGAATGCCACTGTTAGAGGCAAGTAATCCAGAAAAGGATTGCAAACGGCTGCAAAAAGTGCTCAAAATCACTACAATATATATGTCAAGAAATAAATTATTCTGACGTTTGCTGCCCAGCCCTTGCTGAAAGTGTTACATAAATCAGCAAATTTCTTACTTCTCCTAAAATACTAATTAAAATAAAGGAAGAAGAACATTATCATTTTCCTTGGAAAACTTGCCCTGGCCCCGGATAGTACCGATATTTCACAAAGTACGGTGACAATGCATATTGGAATTCACCAAGGCAATAAAATACAATCTTACAGCAGTTCCCAAATAGGAAAGCTACCCAGCTTTCAAGAGCCTGCTCAACAGTGGACATCTCTATGTACTGAGGGGAAAAACATCCTTTCATCATTGAAGAGAATCTTTACCTCACTTTTTCTACGTTTTACAGTCAATCTTCCAAGTCAATTAATTTTTTTTTCTTTTTTATTTTTTTTTTTTTATTTTTTTTTTTTTTTGCAACTCCCCTCATGCCAAATCACAACAGCTGGTGCAGATCAAATGGCATTGAACAGCCCCAGAAAGGTACAGATGAAGACTATTTAGGGCCACACCAGGCTCAAAGCTGTCCTGAGGAATCAGAGAGCTACCACCTTTGAGTCCTAAGTTGATTCCATTGGCTGTGGTGAGGACTTGTTTTCCAATTGAAATACGTAACATTTAACTCAAATTCCTTTGGGTTTCAAAAAAGGCTCCAGTAAACTTTTGATCAGGGTTCTGAAGGTTAATGAGTAATAGAGAGAGGGACAGAAATATCTTGATTCCTTCCTAGGACTGAAATCTTATCCTGTGTTACCTGGAAGTGATGTCCCTTAGGTCACTACCAACAACTTTTCCCTTGCTGACCTGCTTTGCATCCCTCCCTGCATCTCATCTTTGAGATGTTCATCTTTGACTCTCAGAATGCAAATTACAGGTGTGCTCCAGCATCTGGCATGTGTTTTAACTCATAGGAAGAATATGGATGATCCAATATAAAGGAAACATTATAAAGCCTAAATTCATTTTGAAGATACATTAGAGTGGCTGTTGTAAGAGCAAAAATCAGGTATTCTGGCAAACCAGAAATTCTACTGAAATATTGCAGGAGATAACCACACTGCTCAATGGTATTAACTTAATACCATGGGCATTTGACAAAGACATTTGAGGCTCCAAAGTTCCAGTTTGCTATATTGCTAAACAGAAGCAGCAGCTCTTCTACCTAAACTTTTTTTATTTGCACTGTACCCACTTAATGTAGCACGAATTTTAATTCAGTCTGACACTTGAATTTATTTTTAGATTTGATTTTTGCATCTTTTGTACACAACTCACTTTCCAAGCTAGGTGAGGCATTACAGGGTGCTAAGCCATGCACATTACAAATCACTTTTTTTGTGTGTAAATTGCCCCAGCATCTTTACAAAAACCAAAGGAAGAGATTATTAGCACAGAAAACTGGTCTACCTGCAGATGTGAAGATAACTTCCATTCTGTGGTTCTGTAAAATATAAAATCTGGCAGTTCGTTAAGCTGTAATAACATAGATATTTGCCAAAGAATATGTATTTTAATGGTAATATTTTCAGGGTTACTTCTGTCTCCTTTATAGTCACTGATGTACATAAATCTTTGTGTGTTACATAGACTATTTGGACAGTTCAGCTTTTTGATGAAGTTATCTAGAAATGATTGAAGTACTCTTTGATCATAAATGCTGCTACAGCAGTAGCAGAGGGAGCCAAGGATTTGCCTCAGGAGAAGTGAGTACCATGTGGGAGACAAACTTTTGGAGAATTCACACACTACATCTACTTTACCTAAAGAAATGAACATAAATTATCCTTCCATCTCTGGATTCTGAAAGTTAACCCCGATATTCATATTTTGCTTAGTCACCTGGATTGACACTGTGGTCCTCCAGCAGCGAAGTTGGAGATTAGAGACTATTTTTGTAGAGCCTATGTGGATTGGAGTTTGCATAACATACACTGAGCAGTGGTTTACCCAGGAAGTAACACATGAAGGATGCAAATTATGAGGCTCCCACTGGGAAATCTGCAACATGAATAAGATTGGAAACTCTAAGTCAATACGCCAATTAGGTCTAAAATAAATTTGCCATGGAATTATTTCACCGAGACTGTGGCATGACACTCTCCATCCTCTTCTTACAACATTATGCATGTCAGTCTATGCATGGTCCTAATTTCTGGGAACTCAAGTAAATGATGGATTATGAATATATTACCACTACTATTGTTTTCTATGTTACAGTGGTAGCAAAAGCCAAGAACTAGTGACTAAATGTCGTAAATTAAGAGTTGCTGTCAACAGTTTCTTTCTCTAAGGGTTTTGTTTCTTCACCACTCTTGCTCTTGTTGCTTTAAACAGGAAAAATGCTGTGGTAGTAATTTCATTATTAGAAATGTCAATAGGGTCTGCTAAATTTTAATCAGCTTGCTTGGCTGTCAGACCAGACCGGCATTAAACCCTGTATGAAATAAAGTCCTGCTTTATTGAGCTTACTATTAAAAAACTGCAAATACCCCCCATATGTTGAATGCAGGACGACTGCTGTCAAATATTTCAGCCAGTGCTGGTGACCTTCACATTTCAAACTCTTCTTGCTCAATTTTTAAGCAATTGTGGACAATATTTTTTTTCCTCCCCTTCTATGTTTATACATTTAAAGCTCCTATGCCCACTAATTCAAAACAGACTGTAGGGAAACTGCCAAGCAGCCACCTCTGAGAATAGCTGGGAAAGTTGTTACTTCAGAACTTTGAAGTTGACTGATCCAGTTTCTTACTGTGATCCCAGAGGTATTCATTCCTCAGTGAGAAAGTCTGCCACAACAGTCTGGTCTAAGACCTGGGAGATTTATTTCCTGTTGGTCACTCTGAAACCAAGATAATAAAAGGAGAAAACTTTCTGCTTTTTTTCTGTTCTGTATCACCACTGCTGAACAGCAGTGAAAGGAGAAACAAAAAAATATGGAAAAAAAGGAGCACTCTTTCAAATCATCTTGGTCAAGATTGTTAAAGAAACAAGTAATATGAACTAATACCCCCCAGAATAAAGTATTCAAGTATTTCTGAAAATCAGATGTCATTTCTAATTTGGAAAATTAAAATTTGGTGCAACTAAAATCACTACTCTTGAATAACTTTTTCTTGCTTATTATAAAACCCTGCATTATAATTGTACTTTAAGGCTGCCTGTCCAAACAGCACTTGTCTCAGCAGAAGGCAAATCCAGAGCATGTCAAATCCAAAGTTTAGGGGAGCCTTCTGATGTAGCTGGTATTTTAGCCACCCATTCAGTAAATGAATGTTATCCTATTAAGCAATGGATGTATGGATGTCAATGACTTTCTTCAGCTAAGTATCTTGTATCTTTTGACATAAAGTCTTTTAGCCTTAGTTTCGTAGCTTGCATTTTATACTTTTTCTTTTTTTGATTTGTCCCTACCTTAACATGAAAGATGCTCTTAAATACACCCTACTAAGGGATTAATTTCAAATAATTATTTCATGAAAGTATCACTGCTGAATTTTAAGAAACTGTTCAAGTCCTACTGACACCGATAAGATTTAAGACTAGAACTAAGAACTTTAGTGAATCAGGAGCTAGGGAAGGAATATGTGTTGTAGGTCAGCCTTCTTGAGGCAGGTTTCCAAGATGTCAGGCTAGCAGTAACTATGCCAAATCCACACTTCTAGAACTTCCTGTAGAGCAAAATGAAGTCTCTCTTCTTGCCTAATCATTCAATGATGCTCTGTGAAGGGCATTCACTCTTCTTTCTTCAGCTTTACCATAGCTTTATCTACTGCCTACAAGATGGATATTAGTTACACTGACTGATCTCCCACCTCCTCTTGGGTTGCAGCAAGAGTAATCAAGAGGAGACTAAGTATGTGCATACTAATGAAATGCAACTAAATAAACGGTGCCAATGGTAACTGAAGCAGTATATTTTTCTATCCAAAGCTCTGTAAAATATTTCCAAAAAAACCCCAGAAGCTTAAACAGCTTGTGAGGCTTTCAGCTTCTTTAAAGCAAAACAACAGGAGCAGAGAGAAAGAATTTGTGAACTTTGCCATATAAACTTTATTGTTTGAGACTGGGTTCTTTGAGATCAAGCTAAAAGAAGAAAATGTCATCTTTCAGCTTAGCTATGTTCTTCCTAGCTACTCATTTCCTGCAAGACACTAAGAAGGAATCATGACAGATGACTCCTTTGCACTATCTGTTTGGCCCAGTTTTACAACAGAGCTCAGAAAATTTATTGGATTTTGCCTGAAAGAGAGACAGCATGTAATAACCCTTGTCTAGGAAGGATAAACAACATGGTGAGTGGAGGCAGGAAAGCACCTTACCTGTTAATTGTAGGGAAAACTGTAAAATAATTGGATATAGCAGAACAGTCAGAGCAAGATTCAAATTTCTGTTTGGGTGTGAGCAAGCAAACAGTGTCCTTTTCAAAGAGAGAGGTCACCCCTATCATCTTCCACATCAACTGCTGGTTACTCCTCTATTTCCCATTTTCATTGTGTGGCTGTTTAATTTGCAGAACAACTTTTCTCCTGGATCTCAGGTGTTGATTCCTGGTCTCTTGGCATGTGCCAGCGCACTGGGTTATAAACTTCTTCAGACTTCAGTTTAACTGAGAACTATTACTGCTTTCAGACAGCCAGTTGAAGGGCAAGGAGGGGGGAGGGAAGGAATAAAAAAGAAGCATCTCAGTTCTTACAAAAACCTTACTCTTTGCTCAGAGCACCCAAAGCAGTAACATCTCCCTACCTTCCGTGTTTCCTCCTCTTTTACTCACCCCAAAGAACCCCGGAACTCCAGCACAGCTGGAAAACTGTGTTGCTAACTCTTCAAATTCAAGAGCACATTTTTTCCTCCACTGCTTGAGACTGTTTAGCAATTTGCCGCAACAGAGAAGTAGTTTAGAGTCCCTTCTATGCAACTGCCAGCCCTAAGGCAAAGGAGCTGCTATTGGTGGCCTTGAGAAAAGAGCTGATCTGCAGTCAACTTAGTGCCCAAGGGACAGATAGCATCACATTAAGTTACAACGTCCTTTTCTTCTCTTTTTACAAACTGACAGTTTATTATGGCTCATTCAGTACTAAGCTAAGTACTAAGCAGATAGAGAGCAGCAGAAAACATGAATATGCCATCAGAGCCATTAGAGACCTTCCAAAGCACATAGGAAAGTGACAACACAAGTGCCCACATCAGCAGCACATTTCATTAAGACCTTGCAAAAGCTCCTGCAATTTTGGACTGGAAGAAAATGAGCACAAAGCTCCTAGTGAGAAGATGTACACTGAATTAATTAATGAAATGTTGTTTCTCTGACCAAGAAATGTTCATATGTTTTAATCTAATACATCTAATAATATTAATTACCTGGAATTCAGGAATTTAGGCACTGCTTCAAGAGAAGAGGAAGTAGAATATTCTAAAAAAAGCACGACTCAAAAAGAGGAGAAAGTCACAATTTTCTTTACATATAAAAGATGTTTCCTTCATTAGAATTTATCTAAGAGAAGTAAGAAATTTGTATAAATTCTAATTAGGTACCAGAGGCTATTCACACTGTCTTCCCAGTCAGAGCTCTAGCAAGCAAATTAATGTTAAAGAGAACATAGCAAAGATTTTGTTTGCTTGTTTTTAAAAATTGATTGATGCCTTAACACAAAAGAAGAGGTTTTGTTGGGGCTTGGGGTGGGGGACAAATTTTTCCCATTCTAAAATCACAAAATAAGAACTAGTTGAGGTTTTCCTGATGTTTTTCATTTCCATTGTACACTCCACTTGAATCTGCCCCCCACACACCAACATTTAACGTTTACATTAAGTAAAAATTGGCTGTATGATTAAAGACACACAAGGAGTTGAATGCATATACATTTTTCTAGGTGTATGCTGGATGTTTTAGAAACTAGGCCCTTAAAAAAAAAATAAAAAATTAAAGCAACTGAACTGACATTGATCTAAAGACTTTGTGTGCCAAAGCTGAACAGCCATTAAAACAATCAGTGATGATTAAGTAAAGAAAATACTTTAACTATTCTGTTTCTTTAATCATTCTGGGATGTAAAGCTGGCCAAAGATAAGCCCAATTAATTTAACAATAGCACTAATTATGCTTTTTCAAATGGAAAATTCCTGCATACACAACAGTCTTCCAATTAAATGTCTTAATTTCTACTAATGGCATGAAATAATTCCTTTGACCCAGCTTCTTTTTCTAGAGGTGACTACAAGCCTGGTTTCTATTAAAGGAAGTTAGGGAAGGATAAAAACATTTCCTATAAGTACTCTAAGAAACAAAAATCAGGTGTCTTTTTTCATTCTCTGAGAAATACAGGATTTCTTCCTAAACTTGTCCTCTAAATTTGACCAATGTCCATTTCAATACAGAATGGGATCCACTGATATACAAAAAATTCTTGTGACAAAATTATTTTTAGCAAATTAAGCAAATCAAGGAATCATCTGTTGGTTTAACTCTATGGAACAAAATAATAGGCAAGGCAAGCCAGTCCATCAGGTTCTCCACACAGATCACAACAAGAAAACCACTGCACTGGCTGCTGAGATACATTAACAGTTATCAAATACATCAACATTTTTGGAAGAGCCAGCACCTTTATAATGAAATGCCCTCTCTCATTTCAAATTTCCCACATTTCATAAAAAATTGTCATTTTTTTGGTTTTTTTAATATGCATTTCGTTATGTTGCAAGCCAATCTTTTATTTATTTGTCTAAAACAAGATTGCCTCTACTTGAACACTCTCTCCAGATAACAAGCACTAACCACTTATGTGAGGCAATGTTTTCCCTTTGTTTTGGACCTTTTCCATCTGTTGTTTATTAACAGAGAAAAACAATTTCAAGGCAGAAAGCAATACTGAACTGAAAATACTTTTGCATTTTTGTGTGCCTTTTTTTTCCTTTTGTGTCTTCCCAGAATTATGCGTTTGTTCAGCTACAGTCTAAAGGTAACAAGAGGGCAAGCCCTTTTCTTATTTTCTGAATAATGCTTTAAAAAAAAAAAAAAGTTCTTTAATATGGAAATCTTGTTAAGGTTATAGCTTTGGCAAAATTTCATCCCAAAGTAATGAGGTTCAGTCTCACAACTGTTGTTCGAGTAAATCCACAATCAAACCCAAAGAGAACAGGACAATAGATTCTTTCACACTTTCTGCTTAACTGCCTCCTGTGCTTGCTCAATAAATGAGAACTCCAAAGTCAGCAAAGTAGCATCCATATCAATAATAGGAGGGTGTATCTGCATAGACCACTCAACCATCTTCCTCTCTGAATTCTTCTTCTCTTTCTTCCCCTTTTAGTCCTCTAAACATATAGTTATTTTGGGCTGTGTTTATAGAACATATAGCAATAGATCTATATATGTAAAAGGAAAAAAAAAAATCTAGTATTGTCCAGCTATCAGCTATGGAGAAGTCAATACAGTTTCCTTATCTGATGGTTCTGTTCTTTTTTAACATTTTACTCATGGAAATAATCTCACAGAGGCAAATTTTCTGTCCATGTAGCTGCCAGTCCCATTCTGACAGTCTCAGTGTCAATTCAGCAAGAAATGTTGCTGCTGGTTTTGCTTATAATGAGAGAAAGTGGGGACTGTGGAAGGGAAAAGTCAGGAATATATAGTTTTAGCAGCACTATGGAAGGGCATGAGGACAAGAAAATGTAGGACACAAATCCATAAAAAAAAAAAAGTTTCTGAAGTTCTGCTTCTTACAGAAGGACCAGTTTACTTCTCAGAGGGGGAATAAGCCTCTGTGCTGTCACAGTTCTGACCTTAAAACATTGTGTGAATGGTTCTACAGGATGCAACTGAGATGGAAAAAGTCAAACTAGAGATTTTTAATCCCAGAACCCCCATTAGCATGCATTTTTGCTAAGAACAGGCAAAACATGCTATTTGCATGTCACCAGTATATTATTTCAATATTCACCTGTAAACAAGTGTTTCAAAATTCATTCTTTCATGCTGTTCATTTTTCATTTAACCAGCAATGTGAGTTTTTACATCCAGTAAAGCTTTAAAAGTTATGCTTTCCCTGTTCTCCAAATGACTAAAAAGTAGCACTGAACCCAGTTTACTAAGAACAAGTTTGCTGTTCCATTTTGGGAATACTTTTCCTGTAGTTCTATCTCATTCTTCCCTTCCTAAGGCAAGTATTTGGGAAGGTTTATTTTATATTCTTCTTTGACAGCCAGACATCTTAATTATACAGAATGTCTCTATTTCTGCTGGAACTTCTTGTATTTAGTTTTTATAATCCTCTAAAAGAATTTGAACGTTATCTTGTAAAACAAGAATTCCTTATTGCCAGGATGGGTATTATACTTTCTGGTTTATGCATTCTGGTAGAAATTGACAAAGGCACAGACAAACATGGAGATCTGTTCCAGTAACACATTAGAAAGAGTACAGGAAATTTCCTCTTAATTTCATATCCAAACCATTTTGCAGAGTATTTGTGCAAAATGCCTTATCATTCAACTTGGCATGCTGACATCTGCACAGCATTTTAACCAGAGCAACCTTTGATCTCTGCTTTCAAGCTAATATTGAAAATATTTTATACTCCCACCCCTTTCAGTATATTTAGTCTCCATGGAGACCAGAGGATTTTTTTTTTTTTTTACTGTATTTTAATTAACACCATGGCCATATGCCACTTGAGTGCAAATGCAGTGAAATTTTTATGGGCTTTCCAGTCCATTTCAGCAGGATTATATGTAGGCAGCAGGTGGCAGGACCTGCCGAGTAATGAGCTCAGTCGGTGCTCAGCCTCACCTGTGCCCAGTTAGGGCTGGCCCAAGTGCGCATGATCAAAGATCAAGGGCCAATAAAAGGTGGGGCCTGAGACCGGCAAATGGCTTATTCTGAAGCAGGTCAGCAGCCGTGCTGGTCAAGGCCAGTTCTCTACTGATCCTGTCCTCATTCAGAGCCTATCATTGCCGCGAAGTTCGTCTCCTGCTACATCTGGTGGAGAATGCGGGCAACAATAGCAGCCGTGAATGCTGAGGTAATATAAGAAGCTCTACATGACCACGTTGGTTGCGGGAAGCTCTACAAAGCCTGGCTTAAATGCGGAAGGCAATATAAAGAGCTTCGAAATACGCAACCATGTCAGATGGAGCTACTACGTTGGTGCGGGACGCTCTATAAAGAGCTCCAAAAACGCAACCACGAGAAAAGCTCCACAAGGCTAAGCTTAAATGCTGTAGGCGGCATGTAGAGCTCGGAATAGAAGCCCAGCACGGCAAGATACAACAGCCCGGAATGGCGAGCCAGGCAGGAGAGAAGAGTGAGGCTCGAAAGGCGCAGCGAGTTGGCGCGCAGAACTCAAACCCAAGGAATGCTGAAGCGGCGCTCTAAGTGCGCATCAAGTCAGTGCGGTCCTGAAACGGAGCCCCCAGGGACACGCGACAGTGCGGTCCTGAAACGGGGCCCTAGGGACACGCGATAAGACTGGTGCGCTGAATGCTCGGAGAAGCCTCTGCATGGCTGGGCATTCCGAGGTGGCGAGTACCAGCGAAAACTGAGCTGGTGTTTTAAGACCTCATCTCCTGCTAACAGAGGCTAAAGAGCCCGAATTTTCCCTCCTCAAAAAATAGGCGAAAAAATGTTGAAAAATAATGAAATGTTAAATTATTGAAAATGAAATGTTAAGAATAATGAAATGTTTAAATGTTTAAATTATTGAAATGTTTGAAAATGAAATGTTAAAAATGTTGAAAAATAATGAAAATGAAATGTTAAAAATGTTGAAAAATAATGAAAATGAAATGTTAAAAATGTTGAAAAATAATGAAATGTTTAAATTATTAAGTTTATTTTTCAACAAACAACAAAAAGGGGGGAATTGTAGAGAACCACAAGTCTTCAGGTGTCGCCGATAATAAACTGGGAGCTTAGGCCCAGCTGTGCCCAATAATTAGGGCCTGCCCCAGCCGGAAATGGGCGGGGCTGAAGGGCAAAATAAAAGGCATGCTCCCAGAAGCAGAGAGAAGACAAGAGAGGAAGACGCCTGAGGAGAGGGAAGACAAGAGAGTTCCGGAAAGAGCCGTGTCCCCGAGAAAAGGCTCGCCGCAACAATTATAGGTCAGAGAACCTTCAACAGGAAAAGCTAAATGTAGTGCCTCCTGACAGACTATAAAAGCAAAGTTACGGTGCCTAAGGAAAGGGACAGTGAAAACCAAGTTAGGTTTAGGACTGTTGAACTTGCTACAGAATGATGTCCACTATATATTTGGGTTTTATAAGATTTCCATCCAAGGTTTTCAAAAGCTTTTATATACACTAAGCACAAAATGCTTAAATATTACCACCACAGTCTTAGAAGCTAGACAACACTATTGTTCCCACTGTTAGGTGTGAAAAAACTAAATAACAAATGTATCACTTGTCTGAGGTCATCACCAAGCATGGTGCTGGTAACTTCCAGCTGCAGACATTCACTGTGGTAACAGAACCCCAGTGCTTGGGCAGCTGCTCTGCTCCTTCACTATGCTATAAATGCAGCAACACTTGTATTTAATAACTGAACAAATACAGGGAAAATAACCCAGTCCAGACAATATTCCTTTTTTCCATTAGAAATAATTATATTCAGCAGACTCTCTGACAACAGGATCCTCAAGGACTTCCATTTCCTTTTTCTGCCTTCTCTGCCTGGTGCAATGTGAACAAATGTACCACTGCTGTCCTAAAATGCCTCTGGAGATCCAACAGCTGCTGCAGTGAGCAGCCTTTTGTTATCATCTTGTGCTCTTTTTTCTCCTCTCTTCATTTAAAAACCAATAAAAGAGACCATGAAGAAGTAAAGGCTAACAGTCTCGGCTCAATAGCTTTGTGAAAGGAACCAAGAAAAGTTTGGGATTAAAAATAATAAAACCCCCCACATTTTTCTATCGAGGAAAGACCCCAACAAAAAAACCTGTTCGTCCTCTCTGCCCTTCTTAACATATTAATTGGGGTTGTACTCTCAAGTGCTTGCAGAAAGGCACAGAAGAAAAGCTATTGACTATGTGATTTTGAAGAGGGATGGGGTGATGGTGCTTTGCTTTGTTTACTGTATGTGAATCCACTGAGGATCTATACAGAGGAAGCAATGGGGATGATCAATCTTTATTCGTAGACAATCAAGTAAAGCTGCAGCTTCAAGTCCCTTTACTGACAGCTCATAAAATGATGGTATTGATCACAATGCCTAAATTTGTAGTTTTGACAATAAAAGCTTTAGGGAGGGAAATAGCTGTATGAGGTGAATGCATGTGGTTTAACTTTCAAAAAAATTCTTATGCATAGTAAATGTGAAAGGTCAGACAGAAGTTTTTAACCTTGAAGATTTTACTTCTATTTTCCCTACTAAGACATTTTCCTCCTGAAAAAAAAAATGTGTTTTAGGTTTATGGAGTCAAAGAGAGGTAGCAAGGTATGCTGGAAGAGTGGGAACACTTAAATAGAAAAACAAATGTAATTTGGGTGATAGATCACATTCTACACAAATGTAGAAACTATGATGTAGTTTCTACCCAATTTCAAAGCCCAACTTTAGCTTTCTAGCTTCACACCATTAACATTCTGGTTAGGCTTGTATTGCATTTTAGGTTGATAATTCTCCCTTTCTCCTTTTAGGATACGTCAGAGTGGAACCTTGACTGAACTCCAAATCCAGGCCACCTTATTTTTGACAAAAAGTCCTTTCAACAGACACCCCCACTGTCAATTGTTATGCAGAGAAGTCAGGTCTGAACTGCAGCAAATTTTTTTTGAAATTAAGTGTGAAAAAGAATATCCATGAGGATGGAGCAAGTAAAAGGTGGTTTCTCCAGAGCAGACTCATGGCCAATTGACTTTCATGTCCAAGAAAGTACAAGCTTTAGTTGAAGATATTTCTACAATAGGTCATCAATAAGAATTTGTCTGCCTGAGGACTCACCAATGTCTTTTTTCCTCTACTCTCTCTGGATTTTCATAAGACATAGAACAACATGAGTCTTTTAGTGAGCTGTGCTGCTTCCAAATTCAAACCACACATGCATAGGCAGCATGGTAGCATAAGGCTTATTTCTGTAGAAAAACTGGCTAAAATCCTCCCTTCCCCCCCTGCCAAAAAAAAAAAAAAAAAAAAAAAAAAAAAAAAAAATTTTTTTGTTATAGTAGAAGGGAAAACCAACCTAGCTGTAGTTACTTGCTTTATAACAAATTTAATTTTAAGTTAGTTCATGTACTGCTAGCTGTGCTTATGACAAAAAAGCATAAATTTTTTACTTCAAAAAAAAATCATCATACTCCAATTATTAGGGATGGATCTACACAGGCTGCCAAGGTACTTGAATAGATATATATATTTGCCTGATGACACCTTCCTAAAATAGGAAGAATAATAGTAAAACTAGAAAGCATAAGTGTTGCTTTGGTACCAACAAAAATGAAAGTAATATCCACAGCACACAGAAACAGCATGTAAATTAAGACCTAATGTAGCTACAGAAAAAAAATTATCATATTTTAGGACCACAAAGGTTGAAAAATTAACTTGACATATTTATGCACATTCATTTGAGATGCAGTTAGCACAGAACAAATCTAGGGTGAATTTAACCTACAATATATTGAAATTGTAATTACCTATCTGTAACAACTTAAACTATTTATTAATTATAGAAAATATTTTAAGGCTTGATATGCAACTGTTCTAATTCTTTTCCAATTTCTACCTTGAACTTTGGGGAAAAAAGTACTAGAGGCTGTGCTCACTTCTTTGCAATTATGCCACTTTTTTTCCTTGAAGTTCTCTGGAGTTTTCCAAATCTTTACATCTCCTGGTTCAAGTTTTGTTGAAGACTTTGGAAATTCAAGCTGCTTATGGTCAGTACCTACACATCTGCTTAATACCTCCCAGAGTAGCCCTTTGTAATGACACTTGCTTCTACTATAACAAAAAAGCTACAGATTCTTGCATAATGTTAAATCCTTCCCAGGCACTATCCATAAAAATCAAAGGTATTAAATTATTATCTTAATTCTTTTTTTCTAGTTCTATACCACATGAAAGGTCTTCCTTTTCTCCAGTAACACCTTCTTCTAAAGTAACAGCATCTTTTACAGCACGACTCTGTTAGCTTTAATGTCTTAATTTTGTGACAATTAATGAAGAGATATTCAGCAGAATAAATTAAAACTTGACATAGCAGACTTGTTTGAAGTGTCCTTTAATCTTCTGGGTGATTTTAAGTTTTCAGAAGGTTATTTCATTTAGAGATCAGACCAAAGCAACTCTCTCCTCTCCTCCTTTTTTTTTTTCTCATAAAATAACTGTGAGAGCCTGAAGAAATTCTGTCTATATTGGTTCCAGCCACTGCCCTGAAGGTGTAAAGCTATAGATGAGTTCAATTCAACTCGTTACACTGCTAATTTCAGAGGGCATGTAGAGTTTCTTGTTCCCCTGGCTTAACAGAGAAATTGACATTCTAATTTTAGAACAGGAGAGTCCTACACACTCACAGACCAAAAATTCTACTTTTCTGATACATTTAAATGTAGATTTCTGCTTCTTAAAACCATAGCGTACAAGTGGTTTAGAATTTGCCATGAAAAATTCAATGTTTACCCACAGCCAGATGTTTAAACATCAATCTTCAGATTGCTTATTTCTTGGGAGATCACTGTTTAAAATAGCTCTGGGTTAACCTTCCCTGGAGCATGGCACACTAGCTGATAATTGCCCTGATTTCAGAGCAGGCAGGTCTGAGCACCCCATCCTCTCTCACTGCCAAATTAGGGTTTCACAGCTGCCCAGGAGGCTCCTGCATGCAGTGGGACAGAACCTGAGCCCCTACCACATCCTCACTCCCTCTGGTCCCAGGAAAGCAGGATTCCAAGCAGCATTCCCTTCCCTTTCTTCCCATCAACCTTCCACCTGATTCCACTCCTTGGCAATGTCCTGGCACCCAGGACACCTTCTCCCTGATAACACCACTGAAAGAGGGACAAGAGCATCCGCTTTAACCCAGCTGGCCACTAGATCTATGTACATAGGATTCTGCTTGCCAGGAATTCCCCCACCCAGAAGCTGTTTTCACTTGTATGACAATTTTGGGTTCTTTTATAACTTAATTCTTCTACACTGCCTGTGCTCCTGCTGGAAGCATCTGGATTATTGTTAGCAGTTCATTAGGACTTTCTCAACGTGTTTACAAGTTGTGATTAAAACTGGAGACTGAAATCTTCATTTGTGGTTTATCCAAAAAGCAGAAACAGCATTTCTTTTTGAAAAAAAAAGATTAATCCCTTAAACCCTGAAACAGGAGATATTTTACTAGAGATTTGCATAAGCATAATGAAAGTGCCAAAACTAAAGAGTGAAAATGTGGCTTCTGCAAAACAAATACTGCTTCCATCATCTCAAAGGCTTGATGGGAAGGCTCCCTTTCTGAAATTCTGCATGTATAGCTGCTAAGACAGCTAAATCCTCCATCATTTGCTGCTTGGAGTGACTGAAAATGTTTTTTTCCATGTCATTTATGAATACAAATTCTTGCATTGTGAGTGTTTTTCATATTTTAATTCTCTCTGGGACTCTTCAGGGCTAAGTCAGGGGTTGCTCTCAAATACATAAAGCAAATATATACAACAAACCCTCTATTGCACAGAATTCTTGGGATTGAGTGTGCATAAAACTCAAACCTGAATCAGTTCATTAGAACTGAAAAAGATCTGCAGTATAGACAATATGTATGCACTGAGTATGTGCATGTATCTCTAACATAAAATAAAGATAACTGTGAGAATATGGGAATATTTTATTTGTGGTTTTTGATGGCTCCAAAAGGAATTCAGAATTAGCTGCTGCACAGTGGTCTGTTCAGTAGCTGAAAACCTGGTCAAAGATTAAGCTACTAGGATAAAAGTTTCCATGTTAAGGATGTATCTAGATTTAAAGTTTTGGGGATAATCAAGTTAAAATTGTAGCGACAAAGCTATGTAGAGTTTAGGAGAATAGCACTGTCTGTTTATATTAAAATAGATTTAGAATTGGAAATATTTTTTAAAATAGAAGAATATTATATTTCTTATTATTCCAAGCAAGGATTTGGACACTGGGAAGGGAAATATTGTTTAGATATTTGAATAAACTGGATTTTGCATCTAAACTACAAAACTCCACTTTGCTTTCAACATAAAAAAAAAAATGCCCTCATTTTTCCTAACTGTAAATTTTGGGGAGCAGGGGACACATACACATTATTTTCAAAAACACATGAGACTTCTCAGTGGTTTTCTGCCAAATTGTTCTCTGCCTATAATCCTATGAAAAAAGAGCCATGTGTTAATATAAGTAAAACTGCTTTTAATGAATATGTATGAAAGATTAATTCTAAGATGTCCTCGTTTCTGAAACTTTTGAAAGCTTCTCTGTTATGGATGTTGACAAATGCAAAAATTTTGTACAACATATCTAACACATTGTACATGCATTATATTTATAAATTTTGTGATAATCTGAACATTATATTCTTGTTCTCTTTGTGTCTTTTGGTTTTCTTGCCTTAACTACTTCACACAAATATCTGTATGTGTTTGCAAGAAAATTAATTGCTTCACCAATTTAAAATTAAAAACAATTAAAAATGCATCTCAGAGGAAACACTTCACAATCAATCTGTTTCCAGGTACAATATTTGCCACTTAGAAATAGATTAATTGGATTCAAAATTGTTCAAGCTAATTATTTTGCTTTTTAGTATAAGATTAAAAGATTCAAATAGACTCACAAACCACGTGATTCACAGACCCACACACTGAGGGATGGATTTCAAATTGAAAGATTCAGACTTTGATTGAGATGGAAACTGAAAGTGCATTGAACATGAAAACAGCTCTACATAACACAAAAAATTTATATTCTAGATTACACCCTAGGCTGGAAAACATTTGCAGAAGATGGAGTGTGTTGGTAGAGGTGGAAGTGCTGCTTGCTGCTGATTACCATGCAGCAGGAGAAATGAATCACATTACACACTCCTTCCACAGAACCCAAAATATCCAGTCAGACAGACAGCTTTGCCTATAGAATCCCACACCTCACTTTTCAGTCCTGTAGCTGGTATTTACATATGTGTGTGTTTATATATGGTGGAATCAACGCCCACAAAGACATCCTATTATCCTAACAAAGCCTGATTTCTTCTGCCAGTATAGAAATTAATAGAAACTCTTCAAAAAGAAGTCTAAAACACATAACCTTGTTCTACATAAGCCCTTTCTTACAGCACAGAGGGGGTTATCCACGACTGTGACATATGTGCTGCAATTAAGCAAGCTAAAAGGTTGAAACCTCTGTGGTATGAAGGGAGATGGTCAAAATATAGGTATGGGGAGGCCTGGCAAGTCGATTACATCACACTGCCTCAAACCCGCCAGGGTAAGCGCTATGTGCTTACAATGGTGGAGGCAAGTACAGGATGGCTGGAAACATATTCTGTGCCTCATGCCACAGCCCGGAACACTATTCTGGGCCTAGAGAAACAAGTCTTGTGGAGATATGGTACACCAGAAAGAATTGAGTCAGATAATGGAACTCATTTCAAAAATAGTCTTATAAATAACTGGGCCAAAGAACATGGTATTGAGTGGATATACCATATCCCCTATCATGCACCAGCCTCAGGTAAAATTGAAAGGTACAATGGACTGTTAAAAACTACCTTAAAGGCAATGGGTGGTGGAACTTTCAAAAACTGGGACAAGCACTTGGCAAAAGCTACCTGGTTAGTTAATACCAGGGGTTCCATCAATCGAGCTGGTCCTGTTCAGTCAGATCTCCTACACACAGTAGATGAGGACAAAGTGCCTGTGGTGCATGAAAGGAATCTGCTAGGGAAAACAGTTTGGGTTTATCCTGCCTTGGGCAAAGGCAAACCTATTCGTGGGGTTGCTTTCGCTCAAGGGCCTGGACACACCTGGTGGGTGATGATGAAAGATGGAGAAGTACAATGTGTACCACAAGGGAATCTCACACTAGGTGAGAATTCCTAATTTCTTCTTGTCTAGCTTAATCAGTAATGCATGGACTCTTTGGGAGTCATGAACTTGTATCCCACCTTAACTACTGTTATGTGAGTTGTTGCATAAACTAACAGTGTTCTGTGAGTGTTTTTCAGGATGATTTTGTGATGGTGAAATCAGAACTAGATCCATCGGCTGGCACCCAGTAACTTCCTTGAAGTTAACATCTGCAACCTGCAACTTGTGGACCATGGACATGAACTGTGAAAATTGCTCCTTCTTTTGAGAATCTGCTACAATAGATGAGCATCAGCAATCATAGACTCATTACTTAGTGAATTTTAGCACAGAGAGGTAGTAATAATTTGTGTATAGATATGTTTAGGGATAAGAGATAGTAATGATTGGAGCATGACGCAAATGGTATGGAATAAGGGGTGTCCTGGTTTGGGCCAGGATAAAGGGGATTTTCTGTCTTGTACTTTTGCTTTTAGCTAAGTCTCTTGTAAGTAGTTGCACTTGCTGAAACTAACAGCAAGTTTCTCAGACAGTGTGTGTTTCTAGGACTGATAACACTTGATGTTTATAGTTACTGCTAGAGATTGGTATGCAGAGCCAAGGACACTGCTCAGCTCTGAGGAAAACATAAAGAGGTCCCACCTGTATCCCTCCTTTGGGGAGGAACGGACAAGATAGATGCCAGAACTGACCAAACAGAGTATTCCATCCCATATACGTCATCCTCAGTATAAATTTGAGGGATCACGAGGGCCAAGCCAGATTTCCTGCCTCCAGCTTCTGGCTGCCTGCCCTTCCTGCCTTTCCTGCTTCCCTTTCCTTCACCCCGGCACCCTGGAAGGATCCCATCCGTTCGTCTGCCTGTGCTCCTGATCCATGCCAGCCCTTATCTGTGTGTTCCTGCCTCCAGTTCCCAACTGCTGCCGACTCCAGGAGTCCAGCCTGGACTTTCCCAGGGCTGCCCTGCAGCCTCCGTGGTGATGTGAGAGCTATTGGGGGAAAGGGGGGAGGAATGTGGTATTCATTTTCCTGTATATTTGTATATATTTAGTAATTTTTCTTATTTATCATTACTGTTTCATTAAAGTTGTGTAGTTTAGTTTCCAACCCATAAGTCTCTCTCCCTTATTCTCTCTCCTTCCTTATCCGGGAGGAGAGAGAGATTAATAGAGAGTGTCTGTTACTCGGTTTAATTGCCGGGCCAGTGTTAAACTGTGACAAGACCAAAAGGTGATCAAGATGAGATAATTAGAGGATGAGTTATATCTGCATCATCAGATCACGTAAACCATTCATAGATCTTTAATACTGCAAAACTAGCTTGCCCATTTAATCAATAAATCCATATGTTAAGAGCTGAAGCTGTAAAATAACTCAAATACCAGTGAACTTCAGCCTTGTACTTGTATTTAGAATTTCCTTAGGATGAGCTTTACAATTTATAGGGGTGCTACACTGTATTACTTCTCTTAACCTTCTGATCCACATTTTGCTGTATGTTGACTTATTTGTGAGAGCTAGAATTAATTATTTTTTTAACCAGAAAATGAGAATCCCCATGCCTCAAAAGCCACAGGAATATCTGCAGCCTCAGCTTATATTCTAAGTCATTCGCTCCCTTTCCAACTCCCTCAGCAATTAGTATTACTTCTTACAAGATTTCCTCTAAGGAAAAGAAAATCAACAGCACCATTAGAGATAATGTCACACAACACACTCTTACATTTCATATTAGGTTTTTAATAAGCATTACTTGATGTCTCTCTTGTAACAGTTAGCAAACTGCTTTTGTCCCACTGGAATTGATATCTTGAGCATTTGGGCTACTAAAAATTTAAGGACTGCAGTACTAAGTACCTCAGAGCAAGTATGATGATCAGGAATCCTTAAGGTTCTTAAGGGAAATCATCCCCTCTGAAGTTTAAAATTTTATTTATTGCACTGGATATCACCAGGGTAAAGATGCTAAATATGCATTAGGTTGCCCAGACTGTTGGAAATGTCCTTTAGCTACTTCAGCACCATACAGAAAAGAATGGTCTCTCCTTTTCAAGGAAGGTGGCAGAAATACCTATGAAACATCTGCGTATCACTTGGGGAGGAAGAAAAAAGGCAGAAATCAATTTACCTGGGAGTGATCTGTCCTCTCTCCCCCTGCCTCCAGTTTGCAAATTACTTAGGATTAGACATGAAAATGAAAAATTTATGCACACTATGGGAAATGGTAGAAATGTAATAAAAAGAAAGTATTGTGTAGGAAAATCAAAGCTAATGTTGTCACATCATCCTGTCCCCTATTATCATTGACTATCTAGTTCATTTCTTGTATTATAAAAGTCTTAAGGAAATTAGGCTTAAAAAAATGAAAAAATGAGATGTACATGAGCAAATGAGGAATACAGTCCAGAAAATACTACCCTTGTCTCTTATTGTGTCAATATTATGACAGACTGACTCAGTCCCTTGTAGCTCAAAATGGAAATAATTCTCTCCTAATAGCAGGACCAGCATCTCCTTTGGTGTAAGCACAAAATTACAAGGGGGAAAGTATCAAAAGAAGCTGGTTAATTCCCATCCCATATTCTATTTGTTTTTTTGGTCATCTTTGTGAAAACAGAGGGACAGAAAATGAGTACAGATGCTAAAGGCAGTAACCACTAATCTCATGGCTCACAATTAGAGCATTACAATCTTCCTATTGCCTGAGAAAGAAACCAGAAGAACTGGGGAGAATTTTATAATTTCTTCACCATTAATCTGGAACAGTATTGCAAGCCCATAATAAGCAAGGCACTGAGAACTTCACATCATATTTGACAGATGGGCTTAATTAGTTATTCACATACAGACGCATAATATTTGCTGTTAATATTCATTCTAAAACACCCTGCTGGCTGTGATAATATTTGTGTTAATCCTGTTACGATAAGTTTTTGGTGCCAAAAACTCTCAAATAAAATGACTGGTACATTTCAAATTTTGATAAAGAAATGTTCAGGCATCCTGGTTAAATTTGTCACTTGCACAAGTGCCTCCTTAATCTGTGAAATTACACCTGTCACAGTAAGTTAGCTTTATTAACACTATTTTCTGATCCATGTAACACTATCAGAAACACAAAGGTATTAAATCTTTAGCCAATTATAATTGCCACCTTTGCATTCATTTGATCAGATCTGATTTTTAAAAGCAATTAAATAATATACAGAGTTTGTTACAATTCAAATTGAACTATAAAGCAAATAATTCGGTAACAAACATCACTATTTAGCTGTTATCTATTGTGTATGTTCAGTGACACACACCTAGACAAGGAAGCAATTGTGTCATAGAAGATGTTAAGCACACTCCCATATAATGTGTGATCTTCTGAAAATGAATAGCTGTGACTACATTTAATGAAGAAAGCAACATATTGAAAAATACATTGCAAATATTTTACATTTTTTACAAAATGAGGAAGAAGTTCTCAAAAGGAAGCAAAATGCAAAATCTCAGCTGGGAACTCAGATGGAATAGAATCAAAACAGAAGTTATGAGTTACACATATACCTTGCCTTCACGCAGTTTTCTTTCCTGTAGAAAATAAGATGTATATAAACTCACATTTATTGTAATCAACATGAAGCAATGGCTATACTTAGCATATGAAAACACAAGAATCCACAACCACTGGATGAAAGGTATCATAGTAATTTTTTTTTTTTTTTTTTTTTTTTTTGTGGTGTGTATGAGGGGTCATTTTGAAGGCTTGCCACTGAACGATAAATGGTGAAGGGAAATAAGTTGCCAAGCTTTAATTCACCCATGAGGTTGCAATATATTTTCCTGGCGAGGGAGAGAAATCAGGAATGCACCATAATGAACCCAACACAATAAAGTGTGACAGAAAACCCACTGTTGATATAATCTTTGATTATGAGCCAATGAAAATATTCAGTCTTCAAATAGCTTTGAACATGGATTTTATAGAATCTGCCTGACAGCTTATGCTAGACAGTAGGAAGCTCTGACCTTTGCATATATACACATTGTCTCTTTGAGCAGTAAATTTCAGTGAGATATGAGACAATATATGAGAAAATTCCGGATATTTTAGCAGAGAGATATGGTAGAAGTCTCCTTAAAATAAGGAGGAAATTCTGTCATTATTATGAAAGAAAACTCTTCCTCTTTTTTCAAATGCCCAGATTGCAAGGACATGAAACTTCCTAGTTATTAGATAATATTTATTTTTATATTCTAAACTCCAAAGCACATACCATTTTGTAAAATTTCAGATGTAAATCACAGCACAGAATTTCCATGTTATATGGTGAGTTCTCTCACAGCAATGCCAAACACCACACACAGACAGGCAGCCAGGTCCTTATCAATATGCACTTGCTGTACAGTTTCAGAAAAAATGAACAAGAAACAGCAAATTTCATTCCTATTCACTAAAGCAATCAGTTGTGATCAGAAAACGAACATCCACCTGCCAGGTGAAGGCTGTTTAAGGCAGATCAGTGTCCTCTCTTAGTTGCTGCACAACAAGAAAGGAAAATGAAAAATCCATTCGCTTTTGCACCTTTAGAATTAATAGTAAAATCTCACCAACAAAAATGTGGGTTTGATAGCAGGAGTATATTTTCATTTCCTCTTGATAATACACACACACTGTATATGTGTATGTATGCATATGTATTTATTTATATTAAAAATAACATATATACATATATATAAACCAAAAAACTCAAACCATTAAAAAAAAAAAAAAGAAAAAGCCAGCACAAACAGCTGTATAATCGCCCCCTGCTAGAATAGCTGGCAACAAATAATTTGAAGAGATTAAACTAGTCACAGCCAGATTCTAAGACAAAAATGTTTTCTTGTAAACATGAGGTGAAAACAATTATTTCCTACCAGTCTTAACTCCCTTTGAAAGAAAAACATTTTCATCATACACCGCAATAAAACTTATTAAAAACATGGCAAAATGCTTTGAAAAGGGAAAACAACCATCAGTTATTAGTAGATAGACTGCTGGAAATGACCTACCTGTTTTCAGAGGCAGCAGATTTCCTTTGGCAAACAATAACAGCTGGTGCATGTTTCCCAGTATAATCCATGCTCTCTCTGATGTCCCACAAATAGGGTCTGCTGGCTCTTACACTGAAAACGTTGACACCTTTCTTCACCTTTGCCCTGAGAGAAACAAGCAGAGAATTCACCCATTAAATACAAAAAAATTAGCTTCATCTGTTACTTGTTTCTTCATCACTTTCTCATTACTGCCCCACAGAAAATGCTGCTGCTTGTTAGAGTTCAAGAGTATTACGAGGAGAAGAGATGAGAAAATTAATTAATAATTTCTTCAAACTATGGAATTCCATCAAGACAAATCTTATTGAGCTAATGGTAATTACAGCTTTAGTCATAACTAAATTGCAGAGTAGGAATGTTCTGGAGCACACTCCTTGCTCCCCCTCTTTTATCAGCCACACTCTGGGCACCATTAAGTGTATTGAGGTTCTCTTTTGACTAGAAATAATTGTATTGCAGAGGAAAGCATCAATTTTCTCCCCCAAAGCAGCCAGGTTGTTGCTGGGGCTTGTATCTGGGAGTTGGGAGCTGTGAAACACTGTTGGGCCTTGCATTAGAAGGAAAATTTATTCCTCCCCTCCCTGAATGACTCAAAGATGACATTTCATATAATTGCTCCAATGTGTCCACTACATTACTTCATTTTCTTATAATATTGTCGGGCTTAACTGTCCTATCAGCTAAGATCCTAAAAATACTTAGAGATGTCCTTATTCTTCCAAAAGTGAGGTGTTTCTTATAAAGTCTGTTCCCACATACAAGGTTAAACGATTAGGAAAAGTTGCACCAAAAATGTTAGTCATGAAAATTTGACTGGCTCCTACTGCCTCTTGTACGGTGTTGTAATCCCTCATTCTTTCACTGCCTTTCTTGAACTAAATATGTAAATATGTATCTTAAGGCATTACTGATTTAGTCCACAGCTATACAATGTTGGTCAGTTTACTGAGCAGGAGTTTCTGTTGTTGGCAACTTTTTTTGTTTCTGAATGTGTTTACGAAAAGCAAAAGACCATTGTGGTCAAACAGCCTCGAACATGAGCTGTCAAGAAATGAAAGTTTAATTATATTTGCTTATATCTCATACACAAAATCTATTCAGTGTTATGGCAAGTTCTCAATTCTGGGAAAAAAGAACAAAAAGGTATGTGATTTTTTTGTATGAACAGCTGCTGCCATGCAGAGATGCTAATATCAGTAAAACAAGCACCATGAGCTCTGCCTCTGCATGAAATTACTTTTGAAATCTTTGAAGGACAACATCCACACAGATGTTTTCAGAATAAAAAGCCAAAGAATTCCTTAAACTATTTGGGACAAAAAGGGATATATCTCATTTCTTCTACCACTAAATCAAACCCACTCCTTAGCACACCTGGGAGAATTAATACAGGAAGGCTGCTAATTTGTTATGAAGTTCTTCTATTCTAGTTTCACAAAATGCATTTTAAGAATGGTAGTTACTGCTCCCAGACCACAAACATCCCTCAGGACAAGAGATCAATGGTTAAAGAAGAGTGCAGATGGGCAAACCTTTCTTAGGGCACGGCCCTTCAAAGTCAAAGAGGTCTTCTCACCAAGGTGCACAGTCAGTGCTCCCATTTTGCTGCCTTCAGACTTGGGTAGCCTCGTTCCATGCTTCTGCTCCAGACTCAGCTCACCTCCTCCTCTCCTCCAGAGTGAGCTGAGCGTGCATTGGGAAGCTACCCTTTTATTGGTCTCCCAGTCCTGCTCATGCGCAGCCCTAATTGGGCACAGGTGGGCTTAAAACAAGCTGATGCCTCCCACCTCGTCATTAGCAGCACCTGATTGTCTCATTTCACTACAGAAGAGTGGAAATTAAACTGCATTCATAGCATCTTAGAAAATGATAGAAAAAAAACCACAACCAGATAATCTGGATGAAAAATTGTTCAGCATGTGTCTTTAGCTATTCCTACTGACCAGCATCTGCTCCTGCCTTTCTGTGCCACCTCAAGGAAGGACAACTGCTTGGTGTCAACTACCACCAATAACAAAAGAATTATTCCCACTTCACAGGAAAATGAGAGTGTCTCAGATCTTCCCAAGCTAAGCTAGCTATGATGAAGAAATTCCTACCCTTCCAGCTCTCCAGTAGCTGGTTGTGGCTTAAGAGAAGGTGTTGATCTGGAATCTGGGCCACCTGGCTAAGTTTATGGATTTGAGAGGAGAACTGTGGGGATGGACGCACATGGCTACACACATAGCTGCAGCACAGGTCAGCAAATGAAGTGCTCACAGCCAGAGTGCTTGCTGGAGTGCATGCCTGTGGCTGGTTTTATTTTAGAAAGTCACATGTGCCTTGGCCTTGAGCTGGAAGTTTGGCCCCTTGGGTTTGCCATGTGGGTGTAAAAAACCATTGGGATAGGGCATGGTGGGTTTGACTGACCGCTGAGCTCCCACTCTGCACATGCCAATGATTATATTTAAGATTTCTTCATGTCATGGAGTCTCCCTGGGACACATGCAGGAACACTGATCCTGCTGTGAAACATTGGGAAGTCCTGAACAAAGATATTAAGCCCTTGAATTATCCTGGACACCATTTCAGCAAGGGGGCAAGCACAGATGTCCTGGAAACCCAAACAGATGGCAGCCATACATAAAAGCTCCCATTTACCCATGACTGGAGGTTAAGAGCAATTACTGTGCTACAATTACTACTTAAAAACACACAACAGATTATATTGACTATCCAAAAGCTATGTTTTTATAGGTTTTTTTCTAACAAAACTGGTAGGAATCAAGAAAACTGCAGCCTTAGAGCATAACATATTCTACCTTGCTCTGCTGGCACATATGCAAAAGCTTCAGTGCAATTGAGAAAGTTGTGCACGGTCTCAGTACTGCTAAGTAAACAGCCACACACTGAAAACTGATGAAATTTCTCACTTTTATTGGAAAAGCTTTAAAACAGGTTCAAATAAGTGTATGGACAGACAAAATGGATATCATCCTCTTATTTAAATGCCAGACTGATGAGGTAAACCAGAAAAATGGACACAAAACCATTAATGTAAGTTGAATTTTTTATCCTTGACATCCACTTTATCTAATGACAAACTGCCATCCTGCCCTTATTTCTAATGTTTCAAAACAAATGCTTATCCTTGTGCACTCTCTGCAGGGTAATTACAGCCTGTGGTTCAGGATTTTTTTAAAGGAGTTTTTGGTAGGGACTAATTTAGCCATATATTAAAAGCCTCAAAGGCCTAATTTTACAAAAACAATAACACGAAGTGGTTGTTTTCTACAGCAATAGAGTCCAGAAACTTTTTGCAGAATGAGTTCAGCATACTTCTATAATAAGCACAAAATTCTCAATTCCATAATCCTAGGAAATACTTCTCCCTCTAGAATGTCTCAATGCTGTTTTCCCACTGTTGGGGCACTGCAGAACTTATTCACCCAATTTACAAAGGCAGCAGCACTTCACAATTACTGAAGAAGGACCTGGATGAAACAGGGTCAGTAATAACTGAAGGAATGTTATTTGTCTGTGAGAACAAGGTGAGAACACTATGACTTGTGTCAGGGCTCAATTACTTTCTTGCAAATTTGCTTCATTGAACTGCCTGCCTGGCACAGGGCAAGCTGGGTCTTTGACCCTTTAGCTGCTCTTGAGAGTGCTCCTGAGACAGCCTCTCAGTTCAGCCACAGTTCAACCTAAGATTTCTCCACTGCAATTCACAAAAATGTGTCTAACAGAGCTTTTTTATATTTTTTCTCTGAGTTAACTGTCTAACTATAATAGATTGTGTGTTTGCTTGAAACACTCTGGCTGGACAGCAGAAAGTGTCTTGTGCCTATCACTTCACTTTCGACCAGATTCTACTTTGGAAAAGAGGAGAAAAGTCTTGAGCATTTTGATCATGGTTGCTTTTAGCTTGTTGGGTTTTTTTCAGACAGAACCTATTCAACTAAACACTTTCATAGATGTTTCTACAAACTGTTTCTTACGTCTGGATAACTTCTCACAGTGCAGCACATCAGTTAACTGAGACTTGTAAGTAGCTCACCCCTTGCACCAGATCAATCATGGCAAACAAAGCCCTTGGGATTTCTCAGTCCCTGAAAACTCATCAGTGCTGACTGGGTACAAATCAAGGGAAGGAAGACAAAAAACATAGGAAGAACTCCCAGAATCAATACATCACATCTGAAATCAAGGAAATACATTTCTTAAGTGCATAAAGATAGTGATTTCCAATTCTGTCTCATGACTCACTGAACACTGTGTTTGCAGTAGAGTTAAAGGAGACTTCAACTTGACCAATTAAAATCCTGGCAATATTCTCTCATTTATCAAAGTGTCTGTTTTAGCATCTCCCAGTTTTTGCAGTTTACAACCAGTTAGTGCTTAGCTTTCAGCCCATGTCATTACTGCAGGCTGGTAATGGCTGTGAAATTGTTACTTAAGTGTTGTATAAAGTGGAACAGGTGGCTGGTGAAAAATAACAGTATTACAGCATGTGTGCTGCTAAGTGCCATGGTACAATGTCAACAAAGTGTCTGGTTTGAAGTACCACAGGGAAAGGAAAGAAAGAGAAAGAGAGCACACATGCAAATTTACTCTCAAGATGCAGGAGAGATTAAAGACAAAGAGCGTGGAGAAGCTGCAGGTATCCTGCCACAGGCAGGACTCCCCTCTCCATGTTTTATTCCTGACAATGTCACTCATGCAGCATACAAGTATCACACATCCCTCCATTCCAAAACACAGTGCAAATAATCAGGGAATCGAACCCCAAAACAGCTCTAAATAAAGATATTTTAGACCCATGACATTGACTCTAGTTTTCTATTACCGTGAGTGCTCAGGGCAAAGATCTGTGGGAACCTTTCATGCTCTTCTTTTTTTATTCCTTTGATGTTGAAAGAAAAGAGAGCCTGTTAACACAGGTGCTGCCACTGGTTATTATCTTGCTACCAATGAGGACTAGAAGGTGGCAGATAAACTGTGTGCAGAGGGGGTACAATTTTGAGGGCTCGTAGCAAACATGGGCTCTGAATATGCCTTGTCACTGTACCTCTCCGAAGCACTCCAGAAATAACTGGAGGGGATTTCTCTTTCTATCTTTAGCTCTTTTTCCTGCTCAGAGCCTAATCTTAACCCAGCTATAAAGACAGAACAAAGCAGTGTGCAGCTGTATAGGACAGCAATATTCACTTTAATATTCACCACATTTGGCCTGTGACACCAGTAATAGTTCTGGGAGGGGCTTTTTGCCCTGCCAGTCCATTTGAAAGCAATCAGCTTGAGAATCAGGTAGTATGGGAATGGATGCTACCATGCGATCTAAAATCTAGACAGCAGTTTTCAAAAGCCTAAGTTTGGGAATTATTCAAACTTCCGGGTAGCTGTCATGCTGGGAAGTCAGTAAAAGCAGAATAATCACTGTCTCAAAAGCTAACACTCTAGTACAGTAAATGCTGTCATCCTCTGCAGTATCTGAGGTCATTCTGTTCCTGCATGTTGCATAAATGAGAATGTTGATAACTGAACACTTCAGTCTGACATTTACATAGTGGTTTTACCTTCTGCAAACACCTTCATCCACTCCACAGAACAAAGAGGACTGGTTGGAACTTATGTTCCTGGCATTCCCACTTCTAATTTTGTGCTCAACATTGTGGTGATGCTAAGTTTATACACTTTTAGGCCCTAGTCTTATTTTGCCTCACTTTGCAGTTTCATTGCTTTTTGTGACTGAAACCCACATAGGACAGAACTTGAGCCTGAAAGAGATTCATCTCTTTGAACATCAGTCAAAAATAAAATGTCTGTCATTGAGAAAAGAGGCAGAACCCAGTCTGCTTTTGTTAGACTTAAGGCTTATTTGCAGTGATTAAACCAAGTGTACAAATTAAAACAAGTGTACAAAGGCTTCCTGGATTTTTATCTGTCACCAGCCTCTGAAGAAATAAAGACCATAAAAAAATAAACTTTTCTCTATCAGGATAAAGTCTTCATAGTTGAAACTCTTTCAGTGGAAGAAAGTGTATTTGAGAAGGGCCTGTTTAAACAATCTCTTTTGGAATGGGCTAAACAAAGTTGCAGCTCAGTGCAACAGAATGAGTGACGTATCACTAAAATTAGGTCATATAGTAAGACATTTCATATTAACATCTCAATGTCTGGCTTCTAATTTCATCATCAATTTTGGCATAGCTCATACAAGGTAGGATTTGGATGCCAGGATTTAATGTATGTAGCTGGTTTTTGTAAAGCTTTTTCTAGTTTTGTTTTCCCCGCTGATTATTTCATGTACCAACCAGTGTTGTCAATTTTTTTTCAGAGAAGATACCTCAAAGTTTCTTCAGATTACACTAATAGTTTCAGTGATTGAAAATCCACAGCAGAAGAGAATCGGGAGTCCCTGAGATACTGATGGAGTTAGAATAATTTATGGAGAGCAGTCTAGCACAACATAAGCTATTTAAAGCTGTATAATATACCCACAAACTCTTATTAAGGTCTGTGGTTTTCAGCCCTGTGAGACAAACCAGTTATCATTATGCATCACCATGAAAGCAGATTAAAATTAAATCAATCTGTTTATCTACGGGTTAGCAATGCAGTTTTTCCAAAGCATAAAATGTTCTCCATCTATTTAACATTTCAGGAGGAAAAAACATTCCACCCAGACACTAAACCACCCTCATTCAAATGGAGATATTACAAAAAATAAAGCCCAGGTGGATTTATAACAAAATTTAATTAGTGAAAGGGCAGAAGACCTATTTAGGCTTCAAAAGCTGATCTGTGCATACCAGGAGTTAAATAAAATAGATCTCTTTGTAATACATGCCTCTTGAACTTGACAAAATTGCCTGTTGTGCTTAGAGTTTGTGTGCACACAGTTGTGAGTGTCTGTGTGTATATGTATGCACACACATGCACACACTGGACACACAAACTTAGATTTTATTTCTGTGGCTTTAAAAAAGAAAGTCCTTATTAAAATATGTTTTGCAAGATATAAAATGCACAAATCTCCAGAGAATGAAAGCAGAGAAAGCATAGAAATCAATTTAAAGCAGAAAAAAATTGATTTTGTAGCTCTGACCTCTACTCACTGACTAAACAAGCCATGAGAGGGCCCAATCCTCAGTGGGAACCAGAAACCTTCTGTGAACACCAGAACTGAATCTTTTTTGTTCTAGAAAGACCCTGAACTAGAGCTCAGATAGCAAATCTTAGGAGTTATGTCAGCAATAACAACAGCACTGTGCCTCTGCAGAGACCCCAGCAGCAGTCATCTTGGGACTCCAAACATGAAGAAAAAGTGAGGAAAAGGTTTTTTAGAAACCTACTGTCTGTGTCAGCCAGCAGTATGGCTGGTGCACCCTTCTGCTAATTTCATCTTGTGAACTGCACGTGGTGGCAAATGATGGCACAGCAGTGAAAAAGCAGAAATAAGCAGCATTGCAATCTGAAGTGGCACTACAGAAATGCTTGCTACTAGCAGGCAAAATCTCAGTAATATGATAGAACACCAGTTACAACCAGCACCATAACTACTAGTGGTGTTCTAAGAAGGTATTATTGCTTTCAGGGACACACTGGTGCTCCTGCCCATAGCCACATCTCAATACGAAATATGAAACAAGCAGAGAGAGATTTAAGAGGAGATTCTGTCTTAAGCCTGATACTTAAAGATCCAGGTGAGGAAGTGATCCATGGTCCCTCTGTTACCCCAAACTACTCAGAAAATATAGTGCTGTAACATAACACTGAGTGTCACCTCTCCCAGAGTATGTCACTTCCTCCTAGAGATATGGGTAATTGGGCAATAATGAACAACAATACTAAAAACCCAAAACAATTATGTATTCAAGGGTGTGAAGGAAGATATTTGTTTACAGAAATGAAAGACAAAGATAAATAGTCCTGCTTGCTGATTCAAAGCAATTGGGAGCCCTATGGATAGTGTGCAAATACTGTTTCTAAAATAAACGCAGAAGTATGATGTAGGGTCTGAAATATATTTTCCTAAACTGCTTGTAAAAAGAAAACAATGAAATTCATCCTTCCCCAGCCAAGCATCAGCAAAGCTTCTAACAGCACAGTCTATACAACCAATATTTTTTTCAATTTTACTTAGATATAAGAAAGGATAGAAGACACAAAGCACAGTACTTGGGACTCTGTGCAGTCAAAAAAAGTGCCATTTGTCCCATACACAGGGGGAAAAAATGGTAGGAAACAGCTCCCATACCACAATAAGCACATGAGTGAAGCTGGCTGTAAGCAACCCCCTGAGAACTATTTAGAGCCCAAGGTAAGTGTGATGAAGGAGTACCCATTTATCCATTGCAGGTGAATGGAGCAAAACAGAGCACAGCACAATGAAACAATTTTAAGTGCACATTTATATGTGTGTTTATGTATGTGTACATTTTTATGTTGGGGGTGCAAGTACGAAGTGGAGTAATCCTTCTGGATTCCCTTAAATTGGCTGAGAACATTGGGAGAAGAGTGATAAGAGAAGGCTGATGGATGATGAGCCTTCCAAAACAAATAGTTGCAGGTATATTCTCCCCATATTTAACAAGAATCAGTAGGGTTGGCAAGACCATTTCCAAAGAAATCTTTATCTGCAAAGCAGCATCTGATGCAGGACCTCTTTGTACTGAAGTCATGTTACAAGACACAATTTTTGAGGGATGAAGATACTACTTCAGAGCTATGGCTTGGCTCATCACCTTTTTACAAGACTTGAATGGAGAGATGCTGCTAGCAATCAAAACTACAAGACTTTGTAGTTTTGACTTTTTTTGACTTATCAAGTAGAATTATGCAGCAGATCAACAACCACTGCCTAAACTCCCTTCAATTTGACTACTAACTCCCTGATGTTCAGTGAAAATGAGTGCACACCTTAAAGCAAATGTTACAAGGCTGAGGCTAAAATGCTTTATCAATCACAATAATTTCATAGACGCAGATAGCACATTTATCTCAAAAGAAACTCCAAACGTGTTCCTGTCCTCTCCTGGAGAGACTGAACTGCACAAATGCCTGCAAGCCTAAGACTCCTCTCAGTGAGGGCTCACCTCCTGCAGCCCCAATGCTTGACACTGAATCTGTCCTTTCTGTTTAGAGTGACACTTTGAAATTCATGGTGAAAGTTTTAATGCTTGCAGGTGACCTAAAAAAGGTTCTTTATTAGAAAGTTTGAAATAAACTTGATAAACCGGCCAGTTCTGAGGTATTTCCAAATCACATCCAACTGCAAGATGAAACAGCAATATCACTGAGCAACAAAAGAGAAGATTATCTCAACAGTGCTAATGAAAACTGATCAGTGAAAATGAGTGAGCTCTGTTCCCAAGCAACTTTTCACAGCTGCAGATAAAGTAATTTTCTGGACATCACAGAAATTATGAATACTTAGTTCTCCTGTGCAGGAATTCTCATCCACTGCCTATATGCAATTCCCTCTAGGAGGTAACACCAGAGTAATTTACAGCCACCTGTACCATTACATTATCTTGTCCAGAATCTTTTTAAATGACCCAGGGATCAATATATGTTGTGTTTCTCCTTCATTCAATGATGTGTGTGTCAAATATTCAAAGAATAGCATCAAAGAGAGAGAAGAAAACAGCACGTAACAATCTTTGATTTGGGTTGAAAGGGACCTTTAGGGATCAGCTAGTTCCAGTCCCTCTGTATAGTCATCAGCACCTCCCACTAGACCAGGTTGCTTAAAGCCCCATCCAACCTGGCCTTGAATACCTTCCAGGGACGGATTCCCTGGGAAACCTTTTCATAAAGCTGCTTCTCCACTTGTGAGAACAATTCCACTGATTCCTAGTGACATTAGTCAAGGTTTACAGAACCAGGTCTACAGTAAATAAAATGTAAAGTAAATGTATAAATAAAATGTTCAGATTCTTTAATGGAGAATAAAGCCTGCACTGCTCCAAAGCGTTGCTCTTGGCATAAAATACATATTCACTAGGAAAGTCAAAGAGAAATTTTTGTTATATACATAAAAACTCAAGCTGAACACTATAGTTCTATCATCTGCACGAGTGGCTACAAAAGCAACATTTGCTAAGTAATAGCAAGAATTTCTGCTGCAGGCAAACCCTAGCAGCTCAGTGAAGCCACTGATGCAGAAAGGAGTTCAATTAATACAAAAATGACACTGCCCAAAATTATTGCATCCTTAATGTAGGGTATACACAACATTGTCTGAATCCAGCTGCAACACTTAACCCCAGTGCACGTTATGGTTATGAATTTAAAGATGCAAGAGCCACAGAAGGGGGCTTGCCTGATCCAAGCAAGGAGAAACAGAGATCACTTGGAATTTCTCAAACACCTCCCTGTCAATTGCTCTCCTAGACAGAACTCTATTTTGCAGGAACACAAAGGCAGCTGGTAATCATCTCACATATAAATCCTGAAAAACTAATAATTGCACTTCCTCTCAGCTTCAAGTTTCATGCATTTCTTTGGGCTTTTATTTTTTATTTGTATTTTAATATAAGAATAATGAGAAGGAGTTAGAGATTTCTCATCACAGCATAGAAGTGTTCAAACAATCCTACTGTGGAATTCCAATGTGTAAGAACTCCCTCGTGGGCACTTATCAGTGCTCAAAATTAAACATACTGGAACAGAATATGGGAGTTTAGAATATGGACTGAGCAAGAATTATACTGCCTATACATTTTTTTTCCTATATTAAAACTTTGTAGTTTTAGACATCAGGTTTAATGTGTCAATTTTTGGAAGCAGATTGCTCTTTTGAAAATAGAGGTTTTTAAATGTTTTAGTGAGCTGACATATAGAAAACTTACTTATGGCAAAGACTGACATTCTTTAATTCTGCAGCAACAGCCTAGTAGCAATCAGACAAATTTTAACACTAAATCATTTGCCACTTTTTAAAATTCTGTAGAAAGAAGTAACCCACAGGCAATTGTTTCTGAAAGTAAAGGTATCTCTGTCTATCAGCTGGGAGGATGAAACCTGCTAAGAAATACAAACTGTTTTATCATGCAACAAAAGCATCAACACAATGGATAAAATGGGGAGGTGATAAAGCACTGAAAGCGATGGAATACATGGAGGCTGAAGAAATCATGATGGAGAAGAAAAATTGCAGAAAGGGAGTCCAAAGAAAATAACTTAAACCACACATTTATCAGACATCAACTTTCCCTCATTCTTTAAATGACAAGAAATGTGAGCTATAGTTTCAGGAATCCCCAGGATCCTGTTAGGCAGTAAGGATTTTACAACACAACTCAACACTTCCATTCAGTATGGGAAACACATAGTTTTGGTAAGAAGGAAATGAATCTGCCCAGGGATTAAGGCAGTGCTCAGACCCAATAAAACCCCAGTGACTGCTTAGCTTCACCTCTGACCAGTTAGCTCCTCTGCCAAGTGAATGTGGACTCAAACCTGTCTGGGGAGCTTTGGCAGTTTTGAAAGACTTGTGGTCAAAATTGGTATTCAAAATTTTGAATTTTCAGCTACATGCAGGAGTCTTCTCCTGACTGTGCATTGAACCAAACCCAGGCCATACAACTCTCCTCTCCTAGCTTTGGTCTGGATAAGAGCTGCATCCCACTCCAGGTACCGGTCTGATCAGACCTCAGGGAGCACTTGCCAGCAGTTTAATCGCATCTAGTGCTGGTGCAGACGTGGCACCCAGACTCAAGCCACTTGCCTTTCTGGTGTGGGGCTCCTGCAATCCTCAAGCACCCTGAGACACTGCAGCATGCCTGTTGAAGCTAGAGCAGACCCAGCAGTGCAAGAGGAGGGCTTGCTTTTAGATCAAGGCATGTCCAGGCAATTGGTGAAAAGTGAAGTCACAGACACCACTCCTACGTAGCTTTTTTTTTTTTTTTAAATGAATTTAAGGCAGGGGAAAAGCACATGTCTGTTTCATAAAGAACATTTTTCCAGCTGTAGCTGCAATTTCACAAAACGTGCTATCATCTTTAAAATCACACTGGTTTATTCCCATATTTCAGAGGTAAAGAATGAATCAATAAACATGGCAATGAAGAATTCAGCCCACAGTTCACTCAACTGCATTGAAATTAGCACTTCACGAGCTATTTTGCACACAGATTCTTTACACAGAAAGTTTTCTTTGAAGCCCTATTTCAAGTCCACCATAAAGGTAGCACTGTGTGCATCACACTCTCCTGTATATTCCTTTGAAAAAGTGCCTTGCAACTCGAGGCAGTTTTTAGAGAGGGTAATTAAACAACAGCCCCTGCCACCTCTGGTCCTACTGTGACAATCCTGGTGATGACATGACACACATGCTGCAAGCAAAGAGCACAACCAAAACCTGAAAACAACCAGGCGTGGCAAAAGATCAGGAGGAGGGAGCAATAACTGTTCTGTGTATTTAAATCTATTCCCAGTGTGCTATAGTGGGGTGCACAGAAAGTGCCCTAAGACTGGGGACTCTAAGAGAGCTAAGCAGAGTTGCAGAAGGTCATTGTGGGGCTGGGGAAACAAAGATAATGTAGGAGAGACTGCTGTAAAATGAAAAAAATCTCTTCTCTCTTTAGCTCCAAAGGTTGTCTTTCTCAGTCAGGAAATATGGAGTGAAAACAGCCAGTAAGATACTTTTTAATAAAATGTTTTTTCCTGTTGGCTCCAGTGCTAGCTACTGATAACCAGTTGATTTTAAAATAAATAAATATTTAAAATCTCTATTTTTCAATTGATGTGTTGCTTTCAGAGGAGAAAAAAAAATACATATATTTAAATAAAAAAATGCCAAGGGTAAATATGGTAGTAATTTAAGTCACAAACCTGTTGTATCATGAGGATTACAGTCCATTAGGATAACATTCATGGCAAAGCTTTTAATTCAGCTATAGCTCAACAAAAACCTCTGACTGTCTTTTAGGAATTACTATGTAACAATATCGTAAAAATCATCAGGATGTCCTAGCAGTGAGAGTTTGGGGAAAGGCAGCACATATCCTCCAACACACATGTAACATGTCCTACTTGTCCTGCTCTTACCCCGTGGCATGGGAAATCTGAGTGGCCTCCTTTGGATAGGCAGATACAGAGCACAAAGCCCTGCAACCTCATCTATGTTTGGAAAGTTCCTCCCTCAACTGGTGAAAACAGATGTTGGTAGAAGCTGGAACAGCAGCTGCCATGGGCAAACCAAGTCCTTCATGCAAGATCTGGCACAAGGCACAATTCTGTGTAGAGAAGAGGCAAACACATCTGGGTACAAGGGGCAATAAATCAGCACTAAGGTTTTGTTAAATACAGAAATTTTCCTCTTCCGAAAATATCAGCCCAGAATTGAAGGGATTGACTGCTAGAGAAGATTGACTAAAAATGGTACACACTAAAAACAAAATAAATTAATCTGACAAGCTCTTCTGAAGGCAAGTTTGAAGACCTTCCCTCTAGGAGACTGCTTCTGACAGAACTATCACTATACATATTTATGTGCTGCAACAGTGTAGGGCAGTACACTAATTAACTTGCACTCCACCTGCTCAAAAAAAAACAACCCACACCACTCTGAAGGGAAGAAAAGCCTCAAACAGCACTGGTAGTGCTGTTAGCAAATCCTACTTGTATTAGCAGGTAGGCAATATCTCTGATATATACAGACTGAAATATCTAATGTCAAATGTTCATTAAGTTTGCCCTTGAAGTAGAGCAAAGTTAGATGGAAATCCAGAAACTGGGTCAGTCAGCATGGTACTGCGTATCAGAGCAACTATCATATTTGGTTGTGCATTGACTGATGAGTGCCACAACTCTGTCTTGAGATGTGCTCTGCTCTGTGTAAGAGATTAATTAAAACAGAGGCTAGATGCTACTGATACTGGTGATGTAGGAAAAGGCTTATCTGGTAAAAAACAAAGATGCCTAATTGCAACATTAGATAAAACAAAATCATAGCAAAAGGTAATGTAAATGTCCAATTTAAATAAGTTTTTAGTGCATTATTTCAATAATTCACTCTGTTCTTCCCAACCTAAAAAGAAAACATGAAATTTGAAAGAAAAGAAAACATGTTATTTGCAATACATACTCAAACTAGTGACAATGCAGCAATATGGTAGATTCACATTTTCAGATGTTCATTAATTTCCCAACACTTCTGAGGTTACTTATTTACTCCATGATAGACCAGAATATTTTTAGCTCTGAATAATTGGACTTGAGCAAACAAGAGAGACAAGAAAAAAAAAATTAACAATGCAGAATTTCCTGGATTTTACTTGTACTTAGAGACTGAGGACATGCACTCTATGTGGATTTTAGAAAGCTCTTCTGCATCCCTTCTGCTATGTATATGTAAATTGACAGCTCTCATCTGCAATGTCTGATTTGAATGAAATTAGATCTCAGTTCAGAATTAATTCTATTCTATTAATTCTAAGCTATTGGAAATGTTCCTCTTACACGTTTTGTGTTCTGTGAAGTCACTTTGAAAGCAAAGAAGCTACAAGTCCCATCAGGATCTTTTAATTCCAAAGATTAAAAGTAAACTTTCATCAAGCCACTAGTAATAGAAAGAAAACTCATTGACCTTAGGTGGGTGTTTAAGAGCTCGGTGGCCTTCCTTGACTCACACACTGGCTCTGCAGCTGGAACCATTTTAACTCCCAGGCATGACAGGCATGTTTTTAATGACATCATAGCAGAAAATTTCCTCTCACTTGGAACAGAAGGAGAGAAAATGATATCTTGCTGCTGTCCTCAGCAAGCCACGTTCCTATAATATGTCCCTATAACAATACTATCTTCCTTACTTTTTGGAGAGAAACAGAGAAACTGGGACCACTTCACCACATTCCATGGTATGGTAAGTAAGTGACCATTACAGTCATAAAGCAGGGTGCCATCAGGGCTCTAGAGAGAAGGACACTTCTGCACTGCTCATCTGTTCTGTGCAAAGTGTTAGAGCACATTTGGGTGAGGCCATACACCAGAAATAAAGACACTGGTTACTAGCAGGTCTCTTCTCCAGTCACACACTTGATACAATAAAAGTAAAGGCAGTAAAGTTGGAACATAGAGTTCTGGTGATCCAAACCCAGAAATGATATTTTTTTCAAAAGATGATACAAACTTGCTGATCTTCTCAAAATCCAGTCTTGTCTTCCACAGAAATCTACTCCAGAATATGATACCCAGGATGAACGTTCCCACTTGCAAGCACATCTAATTCAGCTTCTTGTGAATAATAGCACAGAACAACACAAATTAGATGGAATCCCTGAATCCATGATGTTTATTCAGTTTTATACCAACCCTCAAGTTCTGAAACACATCCTTGTAGTTTTAATCAGAGATTACCTAAATCCCATTTCCCTAAACACAGAACACTACTGTTTGTGTGTGTTCTTGTCTTAGAAATTGAAAGCCTTATTCTCACTTTTATCCCTAAGGAGCTCCTCTATACCATCCTCATTTCATGTTCATGATTTAATATCTCTCTTATCTTGTCTTTTCCTTTTATTTACCAAATAAAAATATGATATTTGCGTATAATCAAGGAAACTCCCAACTCATTGATTTCTTTCAGGCTTTCTTAGAAATCCCTTCAGAATCCTTGGCTGTTGCCATTCTTAAACTGGATCTGCTTCAAAATTCTTGTAGTTTGCAATGAGAAAGCAGCTCCAACTCAGGAGTGAAGAATTGTAAAGCAGACATTTCTATTGCTAGAAAACTGCCCATTGATTTCAGTGGCCACTGCAGATAGCTCAGGTTCATTGCATACAAGTTTATTTTAAGACATCAATGAAACAGCCATATATTTCAAAGCTGTATTATATCACTAGGCTTTGCTCAGTAAGATGCTTGGAAACCAAAGGGTGTAATATACATATTTGCTCCTGTTCTGCACAATAATGTATTATGTCTGTTTCTCATTTCAAGATTCCTAGACAGGTAGTTAAAAATATGTGAAATGATTTATTCAAGGTCTGGAACACTTGCAGCATCCAGAATATAATTCAAAATAAACCACGTAGCTTCCAGAAAATACTTCATTTTCACTAGGACTTTTGAGACATCTATAAAACTTCTGAACAAGCTTAATAAATCTTCTCAAAAAACAGATGTGTATAATTGAGCTTATAAACTCCCCCTGGAAACAGGAGGCACGATTCATTTTTTAAACCCTAAGAGGTACCACATCTATTAGGTTTCCTAAGGTACTAAGATTTAAAAAAATTCACTCCCCTAAGTAAAAAAATTTCACTCTGCCAAACTCCTTTTACACTGTCTGCTCACCTACTAAACACACAGAATCTGTCATTTCTGCAGTTCCCTTTTGAAGAAAACATTTCTTGCAATTTTGTATCATCAGAGCTACAAGATGTTTTCAAGGCCTTTGTATTCAAAGAAAATGTTCACAGCCTGTCTCCAGTTGGCATTCCAGAGAAAAGAACTTATTCCAGTGCTCTTGACCAATCTTTCTTGCATTGTTACCAGCCCTTTAAAGATTGGGCTTTACCCTGTAGTTACTAATTACTGCTTAGTAAAGATAAGTACAATTTGTGACGATGCAAGGCAGCAATTTACCTAAGATAAAAAGAAGAGGGCACTTAGGACACACAAAGGAATGTAGAAGATATGGCAGTACATATATTATGAATAAGCATATTATTATCTTAAAATTGTCACTTCACTAAATTATTCTTTCCCATTATAAACCTATTTCTAAATTCCCTATCACCAAAATAGAGGAACTCTAGTTTTGAGGTCATCTTGAAAATGTATTTATTAATACCACAATATAAACAACATCTATGTAAGACTAATTTTAGTTCTGTCTTCTGTAGAAGCGTTTTGGGTTTTCAAGGGTATCTGATTTGTACTTTCTTTTTGTTACTGCAATTAATTTGATCAGCTTGACCCCCATCTATTCAGATTTGGTAGAGGTCTATACTGCAGTAGCCCCCAGACTGTAATTATAAATAAGAGCAATTGTTAACATTTTGCAGGTTCATAGGTTCCCCTCAGAGCAGACTACCTATTCATGTGTTTTTTCTAAATTATTTTTGAGGTCTTTGAAAATATTTCCCATTTTAAAAAGATATATTGAGGTCTTGAAAAGCACAGTGTATCCAGTTTCTCACTGAATGAGCTCCAACAAATTCTGGCTCTATAAAAAACAGAGTAATGAGGCTTAGAGCTATGCAACCCTTTGCCAATAATATTCAAAACCAGAAACCATCCACACAAACACCCACTCCCAGCTATGCAGTTTCCACTCTAAGATGTCCCTTTTCCATCATACAAACTCAGAAGCTACTAAACACCCTGGGAACACAGCACCATTAGCAATCAACAGAATCCAGGCTACAAAGTCACAAAGGTGCCAGAAAGCACTCTGAAAGCATTACCTACAAATTAAGAAGAAGAAAGAAAACCCCAAGCCCATAATCTAAAAAAAAATGCACTGAGGCAACAAGCCCAAGTCATATCCCTTTCTAAGTCCAGCTGCAGTCTTCCCTAATGACTTTTACTTGTAAAGCATGTGTAAGTAACTGGAACAGAGTGAGCTCTCATTTTCTACCTTGGTGCAACACCATTTTTCTCCTCCTGAGACTGTATTAAGATTTGAGATAATCAGTTCTTTTGGCTTAATAACTGGGACTATGAGCCTCAAGTATTTCACAATTCTGAAAATTAAGTCTATGTTATTAGGATAGGAACTTGGATACAGATTGTCTTTTCTCACTGTTTATATCTTTTTTTTTTTTTTTTTTTACTTCAAACAATCTTTGCCTATGAACCACAAAGATTTAGTGGTAACTGGATGAGTTTCATATGGCAGCTGGCCAGGTTTTAATTCCCCCAATCAGCTGATACCATATTTTTCAAAGACTAAATCATTGTACCACAGGAGCACTGTACTCAGCCTCTGTTTTTATGCTGACTAAGCCAAAGAGAAGCTCAACATTTGAACAACTTGCTTCTGTTTCATCCTATAAAATATTGATTGGCAATAAGAGGAAAAAAGAGACAGTATACTACAAGGTACATGAAACAATTTTCTGTAAATCTCAAAACCTTTAAGCTATAATAGTTGTGAAGCAAAGGTAATGCATCTCTAAAGGATTTGGAATGCTGCCTCCTCTACTCTATCACTGGACAAATCCAAACCTAAATTGCTGTTCTCTTAATACTCCCAGGATGAGTGACCCAGCCAAGTTTACAATAGTAATAAAGAACAGACTTTCAAACTGAGTGTGGAGTGATGTATACAGCAAAGTGAAAAATAAACATGCTAAAGCTGCTACATAATTCTATCAAGCATATGGCTAAGTTATGATTTTATTTAGAGAACAGATTGTAAGAGTGAAGTGATGACAGATGAGGGTACCTTGGTCAGTCATAAATAAGAGTATTCTAATAGGAGCTGGGCTTGTTACTGATCATATGCTGCCACACAGATTTAGGGAGATCTAAGCATTTGAATGTACAGCTTCTTAAATATATTTTGCAGCTCAGTTTCATCTTTAGGTTGCTCAGCTGAGAAATCCATGAGCATTCCTTCACTTTACTCTTTAGAGAGTGAGAAGGGAGTTACATTTATGGACTCAATTAAACACCCTGGTTCCTTGCAAAAGGTAGAGTTACTCCCTAGCACTGAGTGCTCTGACTAAGCCAGACAAAAGGAAACACTAAAGGCAATCTACAATCCTTTTTCTGAACAGGTTGTTCTACAGAATCATAGAATGCTTTGGGTTGGAATGGACCTTACAGACCACCTTATTTCCAATGACCCTGCATGGTCTGGGACACCTCCCACTAGCTCAGGCTGGTGGTCAAAGCTTCTTACTTCAATAGGACCTCATTAATTATATCAGAACTTGGAGACCTGGAACCACTTTCAAGCTCCTTTTTTGTGCTCTCCAGTTTCTTCTGAGGCAAGATCTGGGTACTTACTGGCTCACTGTGACTGCTTCTGCAGAAAAGTTTTTGACTGGGAAGGAAACCACAGCATGTTCCAGCCAGGATCCCAAACATGTAGTGACACACTCCTGACACAGAATTAGGTACAGTTTATGCTGTCAGTCCTTTACATACAGAGATAGGACCCAGCTGGCAGGAGAGATACATGCAGAACCCCCAGTTCAACACCCCTTTTGCTGGGTAACTGCTCCAGCAACTCCAGTATTTTTCTGACAGTGGGAGGGGATAGTACCACCATGACTTCTGGTGACTGAACACACAGCTTGTGTCTACTGAACTTTGTGCTGAAAACAGCTTTGTCAAAGTCTTATTTCTTCCATTCAGAAGAAATCATCTACCCAAGGACTAATCAGTGTTTACAGTTCAGAAGATGTGAAAAAAAACTTTGTCAGGTGCCAAAGTAACTTCATATTTTTAAAGTAGGCAATGATTAACTTTCTGTTAGCTACAATGTTAAATAAGGGGCTTTTAGATTTCTACCTAAATATCTATACTCAGGTATTTGAGACCCAGACAATTCCTCTGTTCAGGACTGCTTTGTCTGTGCTTCCTGTAACACAACTTATGTAGAAATATTGATGTATGACTTTGAAGGGAAATTAAAATTCCACTATCAGAGTATATAAGCCAAGACAACATATAAAAACTCCTGATGGTATCTTTTTAACAGCAAAAAGACACAAGTAAAAATTAATACTCTGCACCACCCTCCTGCAGAGCAAAGAAACAATGAGATGATGCCCCAAACACCTCCTCACTCTCCCCTGCAGCAGTTATTACACAACCATCAGTAAGTGCCTGCCACAGCCAGGCACTGCTGGGCCTGACACATGTGCCCTCCCCTCTAATGCTCCATGGGAATTTCATTCATTTCCAGGGTTCAAATTGAATTGACATCTGTGACTTTTCTTTTGTATTTTCAAAGCTAGAAAGGAATTTCACACCTCTTAGAATGTCACTCAGCCCCAGGTAGCACATTGCAGTCCACCAAAATGTCTGGAAAAGCAAATTATAACCTTCATTTTCCTACAACCCTAACGTGTGTAGCCTCAAGGTGAGGAAGTCTTACTTGAAAATAGTAGCACCGATGTTCTGGCACCCAATAGTCTTATCATTAAAACTGTGAGCACCTGAAGATGTAAACAGGTCTCAAAGGAAATTGATTCACAATTATTCTGGAGAATTGTCTATTAAATTGCTTTGGAATATCATGTACAGTCCTAATTATGCTAGATTATGTGTCCAGGCGAAGACAGGTGGCAGAAGAAAACTTTGCAGTAAACAGACTGCTTGGGGAATACACCAAACCACAATTTGTGCAACTGAGAAGCTACAGCTCAGTGTTGAAAACAGATGAAGTGCCAGTGCTGTAGCAGCAAGGCATCTCTCAAAACTCATTCTGATACCACCGCAGCATCAACACTGGTCTTCCAGCAGTCACAGACATTGAAAGCTGTGACTCAGGTTTCAGCCAAGCCTGTCAGATTCTCTTGCCAGTGGAAGCCCCAGTGCTTTTCAGTTGGTGGAGAGCTCCATCCTTCTTGCTCTAGTCTGCCAGGCTTGATACTAACACATTCACCATCCATACTTAGAACAAGGTTGTTTGTTGGGTTTTTTTGTTTGTTTTTTTTTTTTTTTAAAAAACCCAGAGTTATGAAGTTCAGGGTGGGAAAGGACCCAGCTACACCCCAGTGTAAGACTTGCTGAGGTTTCACCACAAACCTAGACCAATGCACCCCAAGGCACATGGCTACTTTTGGAAGAAGTCTGCTCTTGGACTGGGACTTCATCTCTAAGCCCCACCTTCTGCATATTTTATGATTCTACACTTGCTAGCAGGTACATAACTCTGAGAAAGCAGTTCAGCAGCTCACTATTCAAACTCAACTTTGGAAGAAAAAATTCAGTTGATGACAGCAGCTTACCAGGTCACATCCAACCTCTATTGACTGAAATGTTTTGGGCCATGGAAGAAAAAACAAAATATCAAAAATGGTGGCACTGCAGTGACACTCTTAATGAAAGCATTTTATGAAGTATAAAATAGTTTATTTTTGTCATCTCAGTCTCAAAATGCTACATTTAATTGTTCCAAATGGCTTTAACATCAGTATTGTCTAGTGCAGTTAGGGAACCTGACCACTCTCTTCTGGTTTTCCTATTTGCTCTTGCTGTTCTCCTTTTATCATCATTATCAAATTAGACATTAATAAAGCTTTCTGAATTACTTTTCTTATTTTACATGCTGCTTCTTTTGTGTATAAGCTCGAGGACTTGTGAGGGTCAGAAACAGATGGCTGAATCATTTCGGTACCAAACAAAGTGCTGGCTTTATGCTCTTTCAACATTTTTGCCTGTGTAGCACATATTAAAAGCCTGTCATTGCTGCTACACAGGCTGGATCACAGGTGGATCAGATGCTAAATTTCAGTTATTAACAGGGTTATGTTTCCAAAGCAACATATTCTAATTGGTATTTGCAGAGTACTGAAAATGGCCAAATACATTGCATTCTTTTGCTTGGTTCCACTGTAAAGAGCAGGAGAAGCTACAGAGAAATCTGCCACTGGCCCACACTAAGATGCCTCAGCATGTGGTACCTATTACTGAAAACAATTATATAAGAGAGCAGACAAACAACTGGTAATTACCAGGCTTTACATGCCCATTAGGTTAAGTATTCTTGAAAGTATATTCATCTGGCATTACATTTGCATTCCCACAGCAGATGAGAGAAAGTGGATATTAAATCTATTGGTTCCCTTAGAGGGCAAACAGAGCAAAAGGGTCTATTAAATCACAAAAGGAGAAAAAAAAAAATTCCTCAACTATTCCCCACGTATTGGCTGACCTACCTTTAAAACCTGCTACTGTGTTTAAAATACCAAACAAGAAGGGTGTAAGGCATCCTAATACCACATAAAAGGAAAATAATCAACAAGTCTGTTGACTTGACAGTGAGCAATTCAGCCACACATTTTTCTTGCTTCTGCTCACCTGACTGCAAAATGGAGTCAAAGATTTCTGTAAAAGACTATGAAATCTAAAGATAAAGTTAGTTTTAGAAATGCCAAGGTCCTTCTCACCTATTTCCATTAATTTGGGGGCAAGGGATTGGCTTTTTTTTCCATTTTAAGAAGGCATATAATAATCACACAGTATTCACATCTAGTTTTTTCCAAAGCCTCCTGAACACATTTAGCAGTGTGATCATTAGGGTTCCACAAAAACCATCTTCTAGTTTGACTACAAAAGGCCTAGAAGTTTCCTGTCAGCACCTCTACAAAGAATTATATGCTCCATACACACAAAACTTTTTTTCCCCATCACATTCAGCTCCATCAGGAGACATCTCTGATGTGGTTTCAAAGCTACAGGTACCTGCCTTTCCTATGGCACTGCAGTCACCTATGGAAACAAATATCCTATCAGTAACAAGCTTGTGATACAAATGAATTAACTAATCCTCTTCCTTTTCATGGAGATGTCAATCACCCCCAGACTGTGACAGTGCCAATGACGCACGAAAGGCCATGCATTACATTTAAGCTTTTTATTTCAAGTTTGAACAAAATGCCTCAACAGAGCAGAGACTTTTTGTTTAGCTGAGCTCTCTTTCCAGGCTACAGCAAATCCAGTTCAGCTTCTAGAAAAAGCCAAATCTACTACAACAAGAAAATGAGAAGTCTGCCATAATTCCAAGAGAATGTGCCACAAGAAACAAATGTACAGTCAATTTTACTGTGCCTCTTTAGAAAGGGAAATATATATAAAAAAAAAAAAAGCATAATGCCCTCAACAAGGTTCTGCCTTTCAAGACCACTGCAATAGATGCCAAGTGTCACGTCTTGCAATCTTTTCCTAAAACAAATGTAGGGGAAAAAAAAAACCAACAAGCTAACACTAGAATTACTGCTCCTGTATAGACCCAAACAAAGACTGCTGACAAGGACTATGTGGTCTAAAAATACAGGGGAAAAAAAAACCCTCAGTGCAACCAGAGGGGCCACAAAATGTCAAGAAATATTATTTCCACATTCAAATGCACTCATTCAAGTTTAAATGCTGAAGTGAAAGACTGACTACTAGACAATGACCTAATAAATTGCTTGCATCTTTAAGCAGCCACTAGAAGCCTCTTTCACTGTACTTAGATGTAATTTTGAAATCCATTCTAGATGGATTGTAGCCACCTGCTATGTGTAAACAGCTGTAGAAATTTAAAGTTCTCCTACACTCTAAATAACATCCATGTACAATTCCACATACCTGTTACAGATTTTCAGGTTACACAGCAGGAAACACCTGCAAGGTCACCCACTCTACAAAGCTGGACATGGAAAAATACTGGGTGTGTGGGCTGTTAGTTGCAGGCCCTGGAAATATTGTTCTTATGTCATCAGGATTTATATCAAAATAACCTGTCTCTACTTTAACAACTCCTGACATTTCCAAAATAAACCCTTGTGTGGTACATACCTGCAACTCTGTTATTCTTTGTTGCAGTCACATAATAGGCCAGTGCCACAACTAGAATAAACTACCATAGTTTCATTGCCCACTTATATATATATGACTATGTACAAACATCACACTAATTCTCAAAAAGCCCTCTTTGTCCCAGCTCTCAGAAAGCCTGGATCTGACACAAAGTTCAGCCTTCCTACACTGCCAGTTCTCCATCTGTAAGTAAGGAATCTAACACTGCCTGCTCTCTGCTCTATTCAGATGTACAGGTGCAGCAGCATCAGAGCTTCTTAGTAAAGCTGTAGCTGAACCAGGCTGATTTAAGTAATAATACCCAGTGAGGGGAAAAAAAAGTACATTTTAAGTGGAACACAGTGAAGGAGGATGAGATCAGCTGTGAGTGACTGTGGACCTGTGTGAACCTTCCATTTGACTATTATTTATCAAAGCAGCAGCATTCAGTCCTATATTCAAAGTGCTTGAGAATCCTCAGTGAAAGCAGCTATGGTAACTTGCTCCTCTTGAAATTATTCTGAGCCACTAGAGTCATAATTACACTGTCATAATGAAGAGGGGAAAAAACCCTTCTACACAACTAAGTTCTTGTTGTAAATTGCATTATGAAAGTAGTAATTCCCTCTGAAGTAGTCATTATCACGTCTTACTGCCCACATCAGTTCATTATGATGTCTCTGCTATCCCAATGGAGCCTTCTCTTAGTAAATGAATGTTTTGGGATGATATTGCCAACTCGGGACTTATTACTCAATTGAATATGGAAACATGTAGGCCATTAGCATACATTTAGAAGTGTCTTATTTCACAGATGTTAATTTATCTTGGGGAATGCTATTTCTTCCTTTTCCTCTTTCAATTATTTCCCTGCAGCCAACTTATTTATTCACTTTGGTCCTGGTCCATCCATTTGCAAGCCTGTGGTGAATAGCTTGCAATTTTAAAACATTGCTGAACTCAAATTTGGAGTCTTTTTTAAAAACAAAACCAACCTGGACAGCCAAGCTCTGTCTTCCCTCACAGCTAAAAACTCACTAACTCTAGATGATGGAGAAGCTAAAATAATACAAAGTAGGAAATTCCCCCTACTCCATCATTATTAATACACATTGAAAAACTTAAACTTGCCAGTGTGTACAGGATCCTGCATGTCTTAAAGTAAGCTCCAGGTCATGACAGATATGTGAAGTTGTAGGTTTTGGTTTCCTTACCATGTTTCAAAGGCTGAAGATCTGCACAGTAACAAAAAGGTGGTAGGAAGCCCTTCTCCATTTTACACACTGTGCCTGAGAACTCTTGAGATGTTAAAAAACTGAGAAACTGCAGTTCACCAGAGCAAGATGTGTTCAATACAATTGTTTCTTGGATGTATTTCTAACGTCACAGGCTGCCTCAATTCTCCTCAATTTAGAGCTCAGAGTACAAAACTCTTACCATTCCTTAGGTAACAAGAAGTAAAATATTGAATGTTTCCACAAAGATGAGGTTTTTATATACGAGATTATACAGACATAGACAACAACCTGTGATGCCAATATTCAGCAGCACAAGGTAATTGGAATTCTTGCACCCTGAGATTTTGTGCACCTTGACTCATCCCTGTGTCGTTTCCAAATCATACAACCTTTAGTGAATGTGTATAGTTATTTGCACAGGTCACCTCAGTTTGCACCCTTGAAAGGTGTGCAACAAGAGCAGTACATTCATGTTGCCATGTGCTATGACACACTGTCCCTTATAAAATTACTCCTTTGAAACTTCCTGCTTTTTAAAGCTTTCAAGCCATCTCTGTACTGTGATGTGCAGCTTTTGCAACCAGTTTTGGATTTCACTGGTGACCCTGAAGCACAGCAAATTATTGCTGGGTTCCCAAAATATTGGGCTATTGAAGTTCTTCTACTAACCCCTGTGAACAACACTTTTGTTGAAAAAAATGCAAGAAATCCACTGGTTAGAGTCCTACCACACTGGCACTGGGAAAACCCTCCACTACAAGGTACCCACTGACTGTATAGCCTGGAGGGTGAGCATCTTGTCTTTGTTCCTTCCTTCTCCTTCCCCTCCAGCTCACCTTGGTCCTCACAACATTGCCCTCATAGTGTGGAATCTGGCACTTGTCTTGGTGCTTGGAAAAAAAGGGTCTGCTTTCTGCTTCTGCAGTATGTCTGTTAAAGATGGAAATGATGTTGGAGGAGAGACAGTATTATCACAAGAAGGCATTTTAGTCAAAAGGAGCCAGGATATATGAAAGAGGCAAATACAATAGCTGCCTTTGCTGAAATTCTGTTTCAAGTTTATATTGTTTCTTCCAGCAGCTTTGATGTTGATTCTCCTCATTGTGCCTCCTTTCTCTCCTAGCAATGCACACACCTATAGCTCATCTCCCTTCCTCTTCCACTTAAAGCTATGGAAAACCTATTTAAACATTTCTCTGAACTACAGTGTTAATATTGAAAATTGACTTTCCCCTTCTGGGTTGAATTTGTCCACAAACAATTGCTTCACCTGGTGGCAACTGACATTTCTCTTTCAGGTTTTACAGAAAGCTCCAACCTACAGACTGGCAAAGCAATTACTGTCTCTGCAAAAGCCAAATCATGGGCACGTTTTAAATCGAGTGTTTTAACAAAGAATTTATAATTTTTAATTTCACACTGATAACTCACTCATTTAGCATTTCTCGATGCAGAGGAAAAAAACTTCATACATGAATTCTTAATGTTCAAGAACTATAGGCAAGCAATCCTATCACTTAAATAAATCAATGAACAAAGCAAGCAAAAAAAAAAAATACCCACCAGATGATTTAAAGATATTTTCAGTACCTGTTACTTTGAATAACAAATACATAAAGTAGGCAATTTTTCAAAAGAAAAGACAATCCTTCAACCCAAACATGCATATTTGGGGTATTAGATCCAAAGATTTGTAAATAGAAATATTTTTGTTGGAAAGCCTTTGTAAAGCACAATGCACCAAAGTTCACAGAACACAGGTGAGAAAGGAATGGGAAGACCACAATTAAATGAAGTGCGAAAATAAAGTTTCCCTGCATTACATGTGCACAGAATGCTTCTCTTTACATCAGAGGAAATGCACAATTGTATAACTAAGCCACAGAGAACCACTGAAGTAGCTACATAAGATTTTGAGCAAGATCCTTTGACCTTTTCAACAGAACACAGCAATTTGCACAGGTTGAGGATTTCTGCTTGTATGGTACTAAATCCATTACATTGTCCTTGCTGGAACATAGAAGGAATTGTCTCCTTTTTTGAAGAAAAAGAGACTGTAAAAATTTTTACAAAGAACATTTAGCACAAAATAATCAAAGTAAATACAATACTACTCTGATTTGGCTCCAAATAGTCACCCTCTATCAAAATACTGAAAACAAGCAGAGAATAACCGAGTATTGAAAATAAGTCTGTAAGCAATGCTATTAAATATACACTCATAAACATATGTTTCTGTAATGAAGCTTCTAAAGACATCTACAGTGGTTTATATGCTGTACTAAGCACTGAAGAATATTATCAGTTTGGGCCATGATGCCAGATATCTTGTCTCAGGGTGTGCAGTTTTTAATATCCTAAAGGCAATAACTTCTGTGTTGACAGAGTTTAGTTTCATCATTTCAAAATAACAGTTAGAGATTTAGATCAGATTATATCTACTACAATACACTTCTGATCAATTATTTTGTGCAATAAGGTATCTACCATAGGCTATTACTATTGATATTCTTTGTGATGGTGTTAAACAAACCAGCCATTCTCAGAGGGTTTACATGCCATGGGAAATGGATCTGGATGTGGCAGCAGTCAGGAAACATTTATATGGGAAGCACTTTGCAGAAAACTAGGTTGGGAAAGGTCACTGAAATGGCCTTTGTGTTCAGCAGCTTTTATCTAAAGATGCCAGATTTTTGATTGCTAGAATGTTCTACATATTTGACAACCAAGATTAAGAGAAAAAGGGAGCAATAGCCAGATAAACATAACTAGGGACCAACAAGAATACAGGAATAATATATTAGATCCAACATCCATCTCCTAAATTTGTCAGTAATAACCAGGAAAGTAAAACAAATGGAACAGACGCATTCATTGCAACAACCTGACCTAGCAGAGAGGTTCTCAGCACTGTTAGAGTATGATCAAGTAATTCTATAACTTTGTGATATTCTATAACTTTGTGATCTTACACAGTGTCCAGGCCACAGAAGGGCTGGAAATAAAGTTTGTATTAATTTTTGCAAAACTTTCGCTTTAGATCCAAAGAAGGCAGGAATTCTGCATTGTGACAGCTCCTGAACTTCCTGAAGGGGCACATTTTCCTGTCCCACAACATCAGCATGAAAGTGTTTACTCTCAGGGTAGCAGATGAGCAGTGACCCACTGTGAGACCTGGCCCTGGCCCCAAGCTCAGAAGAGACATTGGTGTGAGATGTATAATCCCCTGCTCCTGATAAAACAAATCCTTACACAGCTTAAATGGCGTAAGAGAGCATGTGCACAGCAAAACACTGTGTGTTATCTCAAAACACAATATTTGATGCTCCTTTATCTGTGTTAACACACCTTAAAGTCATGCTGTTCCCAACACGATGCCCTCACCCAAACCTTTCTTCCTGTTGGCTTCACTTTATCAGTCAGCTGGGGATTTCAGTACATCACAGTGACATCTCCCACTATTAGGTGAAAGTGTGATGGATGACAGGAGCAGTACCTGCAAACAAGGCAGCTCACACCTTGTCAGTGCCAATCACACTTACCATCTGTCTTCCATTTATCTAGCAGAAACCTGACAACCTTCTTTCATATTGTTTCATTTCTTACCACAAAGGAATATCTAGCATTTTCTCCACCAAGATGTAACAACTACTATGGGAAGAAAATACTCAAAGACATTGACTCTAGAGGTATCCCAAATCCCCCTTCACACACACACAAACAAAAAAATTTTAAAAGCTACAACTTTCTGTTGGAAAAGGCATTTGTGCCTTAATAAACTCAGGGATTCCTTTAGAACAGGACTAGGAAAGAGGCAGAACAGTTAACACAGATGTGGTTGGAGCACACAATGGAATCTTGCAGAAAGGCTTCCACTGACATTGTCAGCCATAGCTCAGGGTAAAGGATGCTGATCCTGCACTAAATGCTGAAGCACATTTTATGCTCTTCCCACTTGAAGTTAAGGGTCAGCGAGGTAAGCTCTTACTCTAGTATACACGTGAAACTTAAGTTTCATCGCCTGTTTTTTTCTCAATGAAAAGGAAAAGAATTCCGAGAAAACAAAGCTGAAGTGTCAAAAAGCTTCCACAACTAATTTTTCTTTGCTCTCAAGTGATAAGGGGAGCCATGGCTGTGACTATGTGGCCCACTCTTACTCCTGGAAGTACATCTCTAGGCAAGCACAGACTGTGCAAGCAGCACAGTTATCCTCATACATGTTAGCAGAACATCAATGTACTGATCCCACAGCTTCATTTTTATTGATGGTCCAACCAACTGTGCTTGCGCCTTGCAAAGGCCATCAGTCCTTGTTCCACATGTATTCACAGTAGGGCTGTAGGCCTTGGAATATGGCTGTAGCTCCTGGGTACCACTGCAGTGCAATAAAGCATAACAACAGTTAGCTGTAAAGACCACTCATGTGAGTAATGGTTTGCTTGATCTGTCTCAGTTTTTTTGACAACTGCTCAGGCAGCATAACTTTGATTCTCAAAGACAGAGGGTTTTACATAGAGTAATTTTAACAGAAAGAACTATTTTCTTCTTTATACTATCTGCCAGTGCACCAGGAGACAACAGAATGTCCTAGAAGTCAATTGTTCTGAAGTATTTGTCTCCATACTGTTACTGACAGTTTTGGGGCCATTACCAAGTCCCTTAGAAATGCAGGAAAGCTCTTTCCCCACCTAGAAGATGGGGAAAGTCATATTTTCTTGACTACTTCATAAATGGGTTATGAAAGTTAATTGATATTTGTACAGTATGCTGAAAAAAAAAAAAAAAAAATCAGTAGAAAAGTGAATCCATTCACCAGCCAGTATCATAGGTGTGACTCCACCTCAGCACTGCTTTAGTAAGGCCATCACTGTACAAGATCATATAGGAAAATAATCTTTACTACAATTAAACAATAAAGGCACAAGACTCATCATCTTAGGTGCCAGTATAGAACTCCCACTTTCTTCAACATCTCACTTACCTAGTTTAAGTCACTGAATACAATCTCACCGACATGTCAGCCCAGGAGACCATCAAGAGTGATTCACCTTGTTAAAGGCCAAAAAGGCAAAACCAAGCCACAAGGCTTGAAAACCTTGAGGTTCCATTAAACTCACTGTTTAAAGAAACTTTCTTTTGCCTATGGTACCAGCTCTTGTTGAAGAGATTACAGTAAAGGGTCCAAAAAAGCAACAAGGCAGGAGAAACAACACAATCTGAGAAGCCATTGCTTGCTGTGAATTTTTTTAATTGGCCAAAGTCAGCCATAAGATCCACTAAAAGAGGAAGGAAAAAAATTCAGTTATATATATGTTGCAGAGAAGAGAAAATCCCAGGTGTTCTTTAAACCAAAATGTGGCAGGGGATGAAGTGACAGGACAAACCAAAGCTATAAAAATAAGGACATAAAAAATGTACATCAGGATTCATTTCAATGCTACAGGAGTACAAATTCAGGATTGGGTACCATGAAATAGCCATGTAATCTAAGGTCTAGAGGAAAGCCCATCTCATTAGAGTCTTATGTGGCTGGTAACCTTCTTGATCACCATTTATTGCCAGATTGTTTCTACTACTACGATATTTTTAGCTCATCTCTACGAATAACATTTTATTTAGCTCAGCACTAGAAGAACACACAAGCAACTGGATAAAATATAAGTCTTATCTGAATTTTCTTACTGTGTAAACTGTGTTAATGATCTTCTACCTTCATGTATTTATGCAGCCTCTTACATCTTTGCTGCATTATTATTATTTGTTAGAAAAAGTGACAAAGAAAAGTTCATGTAACCTAAGCTCTAGGAACTTTCTACAAAAAATTCTCCTGTTTATCAATGAGCAGTGTTTATTCACTATGACAATTTCACATTAGTCACTGAACTCCCACAATTGTCAGCAGAAAGAAGACATTAAAGACACCATAGGAAGAACACAAACCCTCTCAACAGTTTATTTAAAATATACCTACTTATTACAAATGCAGATATATCATAGATACAGTTTATACAAACCTCTCAGTTCACCATTTCCACATTATCTGCATTGTACAAGTTCTCTGTAAAACCTTAAGGCATTTCCTAAGAATAGTGGCATTTTATACATCTGGTGACAAGAGTTTGATAGTAAACCCCAAAACTATATGTAGGTTAAGATAACATAGACCAAATAAAGTGAGTGAATTTGCTATTAGTGAAACTAAACTGGATTGTCTCCAAATGAAAATATTTTCCAATAGCTACTCACTCAGCAGTAACTGCTGAAGAAAATACTTAAAGCCATGAGGCTATGAATATGTAAGAATACAAGTAACATAGGCAGGATTTTTCAACTGGAAAACAAAACCTATCTCTTCCATTTGAGAGTTTATTCTCCTTCAAACTTTTTAAAGTTGATTGAGAATATATATACAATTGAAGGGAAGAGACTGTAAAATGTTAAATAATTCAGGACTGCTTAAATTCATTGCTGATAGGATATATGTCTCTCTCAAAACCAAACAATTCAAACCAATAAGCAAAGCAAACACAGCAGAAGGGAGCTAGCAAATGACTTCAGGGGTTTGGTGGATAATAATTGTCATCTGCATTTATTGAATATCTTCTAACCAAAGATCAAGAGAATTCATCCTATTTAGAGAAACAGCACATTTTACCAAAACAGATCTTAATATCTCCTGGTATCTTAGGATATGAGGAACACAAAGATCTCATACTTTAAAACCTGTGGCTGCAAGTATTATTTTTTTTTCCAAATTGCCCTTGGCTGCAACTGTGATGCTCAGAGGTTCTCCTTTCTATCAACCCACCATGCACCAGCAGGCTCACCACTGGCCCTATCACCTTCCAGGCCACAGTTTGTGACCCCTCTGAAAGTTAATTTTAGATCTCAGCATCCCAGTAAGACACTCACCAATTACCCATCAGATGCAAAGGAAACCAGGATTTCAGTTTGATGAATTCCAGCGCCTAACTTTAAAGGTCTGAAGTTTTAAGATGGCACATACAGATCTATACAGACCAAGTCAGTAGGAAATATCAGAGTGGAATGTCTGCTGCTTCAAGGCCCACATTTTTGTAGATGCCACCTGGAAGATAGTGCATAACAGGAACAAGAAACATGTGGCTATTACTGGTGTGACTGGACAAATCGATAGGTTCCTGATGGATTGCTAAATTGAAGTCAGATTAACAAATTCTATTTAAAGTGTTATTTTGAAGCATCAGGTTTTTTTAGTCTTACACTTCCATGTCACAATGAAAAGTCTATGACACAGCTAGAAATAGATTCCAATAGCTTCTTCCAGCTTCCAATTCTTCCTGTCAATCATGAAATTTTCTTTCTTCTCTTGGAGTTTTTTTCCACTAGCAGCATCTTCTGAACGTATTAGGTCACGTATATAAAGACAAAACCAGAACTAAGCAGACAAGGCAATTAACTAAGTTTCTCCATTTAGATCTTCATACAAAGCTATTGCAATTTCTGGCAATAAAATGCTGGTCAAAAGGTCCTCCTTTCAAAAAAATAAAAACTCCCATCCCCTTCTGCACACCTACATGTCTTCTATTGCACAATAGATCTCACTTCTTACCATTACCTCCCATGCTTGCAGTGAGGTCATCAAACACTAGAATAGGAGCTTAGCTGATCCCAGCAGGGAAGAAAACCCATTCCCAGGAAAGAAAAATGGAGCAAAAGCCCCAGGTAGGAAGCAAAAAGAGAGCAGTTTGCAAAGTGTGTATTTTGCATATAAATTACTTGCCATAGGAGAGCAAGACAGCAAGAATGCTTTCATTCTACAGGCACTCATATCAGTGGAAACTCACTGGAAGCTCACTTTAAGAGTAATCCAGGAGCCCACTGGGCTGCAGGAGGGGCAGCTGAGCTCTCTCCTCACAGCTATCACTCAGATACCACCACTGCCAGGAAACCACGTAAACTCTCTCTCCCCCTTTAGAGAGATTTGACATGGAACAATAGCAACAAAACCCCACTGCAGCATAAAATAACACCAGAATTCATCTCTCATAAAATGGGGACAGTTTTAGATCCTGGAGTTTTCCCTGTGCCCCAGGATGCTTCACACTCTGCTGAAACTGGAACACTATTCCATACCCTCAGTTTCTGGCAAAATCAGCATCACAATGTGAAAAGAGATGGATGCAACAAAGGCACACTTCCCAATGTCCTGGTAACCTCTGCTATCTCAGATTCTGGTTTAGAATCAAGTAAAGGAAAGAATGTATTTCTAGATTTTTGTAGAAAAATAAGAGAGGGAGGGGTGGAATCTGATTTGAGAAACCAAAGGATCTATAACCAGTTGCTGTCAGAATTTCATTTACATATTAAGGATAATAACTCTATATAACTTAACACAAGGCTTCACTAGGTATTATTAATAAGTGAACAACCATAAAAAAAAGCTACAAATGTATGAATTTATGTATGTTTGACAGTAAGTTCCTTGAAGGATTGTTGATTTATCTACAGAACAGTCAAAAAACCATAATAAAGATAAATGACATTCAGTCATTTATTTTATAAAGGCATTTAATACTGCTTCACTGGGAAGATATAATTGTTCTTTGCTTGCATACAGCATGCAATCTTCAATTAATTGTTGATATTTGCAGTAAAAAATGGCCTCAGAGAGGTCAAGTGACCTGGCTGGGACCAAAGAGGAAGCAAGTGTGTAAATGAAGTGGAGAAATCAATTTCTTAAGGCTCAATAGTCCCAGTTCAAGCTCACAAGTCTGTGTCTATAACACTATTCCATATTTATCCACCATTTTGTCTTCTTCCTTTCCTCTTCTGCATACAGAGTCAAGACAAATATTTTTAATTTGTCTAGTTCATTAAAAAAATAAAATCCAGACCTTGACTCTTATAGTCCAACTCTTTCACAAAATTAAAAGCAGTCCATCAGTTTCACCTTCACTACTGTACATCTTCCACTGCACAGAACATTAATGAGGGAAAATACAGATACACCTTTTCTTATATTTTAGTACTCAGCAGTTTCTACAAGGCTCCCCATGGACACAATTTCCTATTAAAAAGAAGATAAAGTTTACTCTAAACATCACCCTTTTGAAACCAAAAATATTCCGCACTGATAAGTAATTTTGATTTGTGTTTGCTTTGCCTGGCTGTTTCTTTTTTTTTGATCTGTATATCCTATATTTTCCATCTGTTCAAGCCATGGTTTCCAGTCCAGTGGAGCAAAAGCAATGGTAAAAGCATTTTGCCAGCAGCCTTTGGCCTCACTTTATGCATAGAGTTCCAACTCTTGCTGCCACTCAAGCTACAACTTCTAATAATATAGAACTGTTTCAAAATAAAAATTAATACAATTTCTCATTAAATTGATAATTTTATTGATTATCCACTTTTCTGCTCCTCCTTCCTCCATCTCAACTGGCAAGATGGAAAACCTTTTACATGCCTGCTCAGGCCCTGATGTTTTCATGTTGTAACAGGATTTAAGTTTCTTTTCAATATACCCTGACCCAGTGTCTACAAAACAATTCAAATTTTTAGAGACTTAAAATTTGATCAGGTCACAAAAGCAGCCTCTGGTGGCTTTTACACAACACCAGCTGGGGAGTCTGTTCTGAAATCAGACCATGCAGCACATCACAAATGCAATTTTTTGTTTAGCTGACCATGTCAGAAGAGCACCTGGGTAGGTTAATCATGGAAGGGTCTGTGTTGGGATGCAGCCTTAAAGATCATTTAGTTATGGATAATGTATATAATAGACTGGCATCCAAGATTTTCAATCCTGAAATAGGGCCTTAATTCAGTCAAAGGCTACTTCAATATCTAATTACTTAGAGCAACATTAACTCCCAAAGAGAGAGCCATGAAAGTGGCATCAGCATCTTGTCTGACAATGGGAGTCTAGGAGCTCCCAACATAGAAAAGAAGCATTTACTCAAGCCCAGTTTTTGCTCTTACTTGGTAGCTGTTTTTTCCCCTTGCAGCGGAAGATTTTATATATATATATATATATATATGCTATATGTATTATATATATATATATTTTATATATATGTATATTACCAACCACTGAAAACTGAATTAGCTTTGTACATGTAATGAAGGGATGAATACAGAACAAAGATATTACAATTCTGACCAATAAAAGCAAACAAAAGCTCAGACATGCTGTAGCTAGATCAAAGAGAGACAGGCAACGGTGCTTTAGAAGCACAGTAGAACAGATATTATAACAACTCTGATATTGCGACAGATTATAGACTGAAAGCCAGTTACTGCTAGAAAAAGCAGGTCAAGAGAAATCAAAACTCATGAAAGCAACATGACTAACAGCAGGCTGTTACAGAAGCTTATGTTTTTAAAAGGTAACATCAAACTGACGTTTTTGAAGAAGAAAATGCCACATTTTTCATTTTTAACTGATATTTGCTATCTATTTTACCTTTTTTCTTTCTGTGATACCTATCTCAAAATAAAAAGCAAAAATTCAAACACATCGCTTCCTTTTTGTTCCGGAAAATTAATTTTAGCAGCATTCATTTAGAAGTTCAGGTGTTCAGTTTTTCTCCCAATTTAAACAGAGCAAGATTTTTCAAAATATTATAAACCTATGTGTAATAGAATTGTGATGGCTATAGCTAGCTCTATGTTTAAGTGATCACAGCCCACAGAAAAAGAAATGCTTTGAAGTCACATTTCTAAGACCCTGCATTCAGAGAGTAAAAAAAAGACAAGTATTTACCTAAATTCTCTCATACATTGAAAAGATTTTTAATGTTTACATTTAAGCCAATTTTCAAGTGTATCAAAAGTCTCCATACATGTCTGGATGTCCATACATCCTTTTAAAGTCACTAGTATACAGAAAGAAAGAAAGAAAGGTGTCCCTGAACACCTAGCACAAGGAATTCAGGTTGTCTGTCTTCAAATTAGTCATTCAGGAAATAACCCATAGGCAAATTGACTTAGAAAATAAAAACTGAACATGGTAAAGAGAGCAGAGAGCCTGCAGATGTTTGCTCTCTACCAGATGATGAGTAAATAACTCTCCTCAAGTGAGCAACCAAGCATTGTGCTTACTCAGTTTATATATGTTGTAAAGGTAAAATACTTGATGGATAATATTTAGGAACCTCAAGCATCCTATAACAGAGAACCAGGCTTACAGCAAGTTGGGGGAAGTTGTTCAAGCACATAAATCCTAACTCTTAGATGCCTAATTCTTGATCACTTCCTATAAATACCTCTGTAGAACCTGGGTTAAGATCAGTCAAGTTCAAAGCAACAAGAGATTAGGAGCACTGCAAATTCAACCTCAGTAGACTTTAAATGTTATCTCCTATTGCTATATAGATAGGTCTCAGCTCTATAGCTTCATTTTTTTATATACTCAAAGGACAACTTCAGAAAAGGCCTTTCTCACTGAAAGATATTACATCTCGTACAATATTAGACTGAACAATAAAAGTGTTGAGTCAGCCAACTCCAGTTTTTGTAGAGCACCAATTGAAGGATCACTGGGCAGTTTATACACAAGAAGGCAACTTCCTATATCAAGGGAAACAAAAAAAAAAAGTACAAAGGAGCCACAGAACATCCTTACCTTAGTGTGAACTGATCTTCTGTTGAATTTTTAGCAACAGATACAAGGAAAGTCAAAATGTCACCTTGCTTGACAGCCTTTGGTGCATACTGGATTGCAATATTATTATCCAATCTCGTCTCACGTAAGGAAGGGACAGCATGGGTCTGGTAAAGGAAAACACTTCCAATCCTCTGCAAGGGAGGACCCGACTCATCAATGTCATTGCTCCCTGGCCGGATCCCATTATTTTTCCTTACATCCTCCTTGGTGCATTCCCCTTTCTCATCTCCTGGTTGTATGGCATAGTAAAGCTCCACAGGGCTCCCTGTGGACTGATCTATTGGTTTCTTACGGCCAGCAACAACCGTGGGGGGGTTAAACCAGCTTGGCAGGAGCTCCAGCTCTACCACACACAGCCCCAGATCCCCTTGCAACCTGCAGCTGCCCCTGACTTCTTGTGTCTCTCGAAAAGCAAAGACCCGCAGGCAGGGCAGCTGCTCCGTGGTGCTGTAGTCATCCCAGTCCCTGCCCACAATGTAGAAGACGACCTGGACTTTGGGCTTGCTCAGGTAAATTTTGTTGCTCATTATGAAGGCCTTAAGTTTCCAGTTAAAGGAAAACTTGTTAGTAGATCCAAACGGATTTGAGGACAACATTAAATCCTGGGGCACTACTTGTTCAACAGAAAAAGGTCCATAGCTGGCATTTAACACAGGTGGTACCTTGGATTTGTAGATCAGAAAGGATTCCACTCGGGACTGCAAACTAGAATTCCTCATAATATCCTGGTTGGCTTCCTTCAGAAAGAAGGAAACATCCGCATTGTGGATCCGATAGGTCACAGGCAAGTAAGTTGGCAGCAAAGAAAATCTCTGTATACTCTCCAGGATCCCTCGACTTTCAGTCACTGTTGGAAGGAAAGGAGAGATTCAAAAGTCAGATCTTCAAGTCATACTGTGATACAACCTTCATTGATTTTACTGTGGGGATTGACAGTATTGAAGCTGATGTTGGTGGCAATAACAAGCACCACCAATCCATGCAGAAACAGCCTGGGTAGTTGAAAATGTATCTGGTTCACACAAAGAACAGGTTAAGTTATGTTCTACATAACAGCTAGATTAAAAGTAGTAGCTCCTGCAGGTTTACCCATGTCAAAGGTCACATCCTCATTTATGATGCATTATTGGAAAGCAAAATTACCCGTTCAGCATCTGCAACACATGATCACTGCACAGGCACATTTAAAAATTAATTTGAAAGCAAAAGCTACAGCTGCACAGGAAAGCAATCCAAGAATTTTACATCAAATGCTGCACAGAGACCACTCAAGCGTTCATCTCAACCTTCTTTCCAGCACTCTTAAGCAATACATAGACTTTAAGTGGTTTCATGAACAAGGCTGAATTTCACTGTAAGAATAGGTAGCACAATTTACACAAAAGCTCCTTTACAAAACTCCAGTACTAGAGGATTTCAAAAGGAGCTTTATTTGCATCCAATTTATGGTCCCTTCTAGTTCACTTCATCTATGAAAAGAGGGTGGTTTTTTTTTTTCTATAAAAAACTATCAAGATTCATGCCACTGTTGTTGCCTAACCTTACCTTGTTCCTTAATACAACTGCATTAGCTGTAGGCTGTACATCACTGCACACTGAAAGAACATTTTCAATGACACTGAGCCTCTCTAACTGCAAGATATCTATTTTAATTGTGCCATTGAGCAATTACCTGAGGCAGGCTATCATATTAAGGAATAAACTCTATCCTTTCAAGGAACTGTCAGTCTCAAAGAGCTAAGACGTACACTGCTAAAAAATACAGATGCAGATACAAAATTCTCCTGTTTGAACACCTGAATTTTGTGCTTATGTCTTCACCATCTAATTGTGAAATAGATTTTTTTTTCCTTAGCAAATGCAAGTCTTTGCCTTTATTCAAAAAACTGAAAAAGGGTTGCTACAGATGGCATTCAAAGGCAATCCAATTTCCCAAGCTTTAGTCCATCAATGCTCTATTAGTCCTGTTTTTCAATTCTAATCTACATATTTGTTTACTCATCAAGTACTGGGGTGGCCTAAACTGATATCAGTTCCTCCTAACCAATCTACCATTTGTGTACATTGGTAATCACTGCAAATCCTGGAACAGGATAGAAGAGGCTGGTTATCTTCAAATCCCATAGGCAGGTATTGTTAGTTCTGATTTCAGGTTTCCATTACATAAATAACAATGCAAAACAAACTGGAAAATTAGACCAAAGAGCCTTCTATATGGGAAAACAAAATCAGTTAGCTGTTAAAAAAACACCAAAAAAGCCCAACAAACAAACCCCAAAAAAGGAAACAAAAATCCACAACAAAGCCAAGCAATCAAGCCAACAAAAAACCCTACAATAAAAAAATTGCAAACAAGCCCTCTACAAAGGCAGACAGCATTCAGCTGCAAAACAGAAGGAAAAATCTCAGATTGAAAGACAGGAGGAAAGGATTGTAGAGAAGAGCTTAACAGTTTCAGAAATTCTCCACCTTGAAAAACCAAAATTCTTCTTCCAATAAACAATTAAAATAAAACCTTCTTTCAAATGTTTGATTAATGCCGACTCTTAAATCCCATCTGGGAATAGAAATAAATTCCATCTGATCTGAAGAACTGGGAGAACAGCTTTGGCACACATCATCATACGAGACTTTAAATTGCAACATCACTAAAGGCTGAAGTATCAGGATATCTGGGGGTGGTAAATTCAGTTTCCGTCTTTCTTAAATTTAGAAGTAGTCACACCCAAGGCTTTTCTGCTTGTTTTAAAATGAGTAAACTGCACAGATTCTTCTTACCCCCTTGATTTTAGCCTTTGCCTGTTAAGACTTCAGCTCCCACTCTCCCTCCAGATATTCATTGAGAGCAGCAGAAGTACATTATTTTTATATTAAAACCAACTGAGTATTTGACCTCTATTTTCTTTTTTTTAAAAACATTAATTTTAGTACTTCATTATCTAAGGGATTAAAAATGTTCTCTCTGTACGCCCCATCTCCACTGGACAATGTTCCTCTTCAGAACAGGAAAGCAGCACAAAATCAAAAAAATAAACAAAAACACCCAGGAGGTGAACTGCTTATTTAAAAAAAGAAGCCATCTCATCAGATAGGATGCAGTCCAGAGGTTTGTAAATTTGGGGGCAATGGCAAAGTGGTCTCCTTGCTTTTGCTCTTCACTCTCCCATTGAGCTGTGGATATGCACTGAATTTGAATTAGCTTATACTGGAAGCTGACAGCAGCTTTCCAAACAGCCAAAGGCCAAAAATTAAAAAAATCTTAGACTTTTATCTGGGGAGAGTTATAATCAGCATAAACAGAAAAAAAACAACCCAGAAACTATACTGAGCTCTGAAATACCATCTGGATTTTGACCATGGAAGTTTATTAAGGATTCTGAAGGATAGGAAACTAAAACCCAAAACAAGTATTAGCATCCATGGCTATTTTTATTAAAATTAGGCATGTTTTTACAAAGGCAGAATAACAGATTATAAGTTTGTTACTTGTTGGGAGAGACCCAGCATTTAAGTGGAGTTTTAAAGATTTCAATTAGATCATCTCTCCTAAATATTACATCAGATATCTACCATTATAACGAGAATTCCAGGACTAATCCACCTGAATAAGCAAGACAAGAGCCACACAGTCAATCTTTTAGTGCAAATAATTGTCAGGCAAAATAAAGGATGGATAACTGAAGTGCTGTTAAGGCAACAATCAACATCATGACAAAAATATGAAGTTAAATTGGAAAACTGAAATTTAGCTTTACTGTACCCTCATATCTGAAATACTTGTCTACACAGGGAACTTGGCAGCAGTACAACCAAGTGCAAGAGTACGTTAAGTAACCTAAATAGTTCTCTGTGGGGATGTACAGCAGAGTACATCATACCCTCGTGTGAGTGGAAAAAAATCAATGGCACCAGATTAAGAAAAAACTTTGAGAAGTTTAATCTATTTATGTAAGGACAGATTACTATAATCCACAGCTATCTGCTCAACTTAAATTGATTAGTTGTGTCAAGCTGCAAGACCAGTTTATTTTAAGCTGAGACATCACAGAAAACATTCTTCCAGAGGACCACAGCAAGTGATGCCTCAAAGTGCTTCTGAGCCTTGAAGGATTGACCCCCAAATGGAGTAAAATGCATCACCCCAAGGTCTGGTGAAGGCACTTTATGGCAGAGTGGTGTTACAGCATTCTGGATTCAGAACATGATCCACACCAGTTGAAAGCAAACCAATAAAATCTAATCTTGATGCTGTGCTTATGCCAGAAGCTATTATTTCTCAATCTCTTACTACTACAACTGTATTTGACCTCTCAGGCTGTGAATGGTTTTTCTTGAGGATTTCAATCAGTGACCACCTGGGAAGAGATGCTGTAGCAGGTGTTTTTCTTCTCTCTCTTTAGTAAATTTTCCCCTGACTGACACCATTTAAAAATACTTGTCATTGATGGAAGCAGCAAATTCTTTGTAGGTCAGTGAATTTGAAAAAAATCTGGGAAAAAGGCAGCCTTCTCCTGCACAGCAAAAGGTTGCACTTATGATGTATCCGTGAACATGGCACTGTAAACAGGTTGTAATTACTTTCCAACAGGTTACACTGCTTTCTTCAGGAGGCTATTCATTTTGTATTGCAGTCTGGTAAAGATATACATATATATTAAAGAAATAAAGATTTCATTCATGTAACAGCAGCCCTCAGTCCATGACAAAACCATTATTCATAGCTCAACTTTACTGCAAAGTTATTGACCATGGCTTCAGAAAATTGAAAAAATCTGCCAGACCACTAACTTCATTCTGTATTGCCAAATCCTCTGGACTTCCTTGTCCTGACAGTTACTTTAGTTTTGAAAACTCTTCAGTCCACAATTATCCAGCATTCACAGCAAATAAAACATTTCTAACCAATTCTATAATTCTACTATTTTTACAATAGCCATTTTCTTGTAGATTGAAGAGAACAGCTTAAGAAAATTGCCTTACCAGCTGCAAGCTCAGACTGGTAATAGAATAGATGAAATTTGCTGCTGTATCATGGGGATTGAGATAAGTGGTTCTTTGTAGTCTGACCAGAAATTTTAGCTTTCTCTTTAGTTTCAGCTATTCTCCTTCAATGTTCTGAACTCTTTTGGTCTCCCACACTGGTTAAGCATCAGAAATTTCTGTAGCCAAAATTCCTCAGAAAAAAAAATCTAGTGTGATCCATTTCTAAATCTGAAAATTAATGTTACAAGGATGTCTGTTCCAGTAAATTTTAGAAAATTGAGACATTTGAGTCTTAACCTAGCCTAGTTAAGGGGCCAAATCCACCAGTGTTCAAAAGTGAAGTAGTTCAAAGCTATGCAGTCAATGGGATGTTATTAGACTGGAGTGACTTTTATCACACATGGCCTCACCACACAGACTTTTTCACAGGGGAAATCTAAGTTGGATTTTACAGAAAAAATTAGATGTTAAACATTGCCAAAACACAAGCCACCACCTGATACTTAAGAAGCAGGGCAATAAATTCAACCAAAATTGTTGTCTTAATGGACCCATTGAATATTATCAGTCAGATAAAGTCTTTTTGACAACAGCACTGTAGTCTGATGACAATATTTTCTTTGTATACCTCATTTTACTGAAGTCTGAAGAAACTTTTGGAAGTTAATCATAGACCTCAGGACACACTGCAGCTCATCATTCCTTAGGAGGGAGATGAACAATCCTGAAGTTTATTATTCACAGTGCCAGACAGATAAAAAACCCTTTTAAATCAAGGTACCATAGAGGAACACATACACCTTTATATTACCAAGTGATACGAAAACGATCAGAGCAGTATCACATAACAAAGGCAAGTTCCCATCTGAAAAGGCAGCAAAGTAATAATTACAGAGAAAAGTATCAGATAAATGGATATGGCACTGTTCCACAAAAGATCTGATGTCAGCCTGAACATAAAAGGGCAAAGCAGTGATGGGCACCACAAAGTTTACAGTAAGAAAAACAAAACAAAAAAGCCATAGTCATGGTAACTACTGGGGAATAAGGAAAGAGTGGCTGGAAAAGCTTGACACTTCAGATGCAAAGCATCAATAACCAGAGCTTTGTCCACATCAACTGCATGTGATGCAAAGGTACCAGACATAAGATACATCACTCCCTTGAGTGTATTATTGCTTACAGCAAACAGTGAGCTTTCATCACTATAACTCACTGGACCACCTTGACACACAACATCTCTTGGCTTTTTTGCAGTTTCGATGTGTTTATTTCATGAGCCATGAAAAGATAAAATCTATTTCATGAAAACAGTAGTAGGCTTGATGCTAACCACTTATGGCTCAACGCACTCCTGTTCTTTCCCCTTCCTGTCCTATGACTCTACTTTCAAAGTAAGAAAGAAATTGCAAAGACTTCAAAGACTTTAAAAACTAAGATAACCAGAACACACACACACACAGCTCTAACAAAAAATAATTAAAAAAAAAAACAAAAAACCACAAACTTAAGTAGCTGAAATCCTTGCCAGGGGTATCTTGATTAAATACTATTTCAAGTGCAATTACTTCCAGGAACATTCAATTGCCTTATACTGCTGAAACACTGTTCTGTCAATCAGATTTCTTCCTCAAATGTCTGCAAAATTCCCCCTCCATTTTCTGCAAAGGTACCACACAGTATGTGGAGGCTGCAGAGCTGCTACCAACTCATTATTGATGGGAGGAAACAAATTCTAAGCATTAACACCTGACACAGAAAAAAATAGAGGGCCAGGTTCTGCTACCAAGCAGCCTTTTATGAGACAAGCCATGTCTCTATGCCCTAACCCAATTCCAGCACTATGTGAACTGCAGCAGGAAAGTGTTGGTGGCTGCTGGATGATCATTCTCTCCTATACTCTTCGGAGTATGTTGGGTTTTTTAAATTCACTTTGTTGATCCCTGTCATGCTTCTACATCTTCCTCTACACTCTGTGCCTAACATTGAATTTGTACAACAAACATTTACAATATTGATCTTCTGTTGCTACATTCACTAACAGAATAAGATTTTATATTTTTTTAAGTGTTATTTAAATAACACCATACTGCTGGTATATGCAGTAAACTTCCAGAAATGTGAAACTGCAGCTACTAACTGCAAGTCACTAGACAGGTGAAGTACTTTTAAATATTCAGTAATGCATTCACAATTTTTGAGGCTTAAAATACATTTGAAAATCTGACTTACTGTTCTACAAGTTTGTGAATTTTTTTTTTACAAAAGCAAAGTCAATTTGCAATTTGACAGTTTATTTTGTAATGAAATATTTTGTCTCTCTTGAAAGATTTTACAAGTACATGGCATATTATTGTATCATTAAAAACCTTTGTGTTCTTCTTCTGGAAATAAATCAGCAAGCTACTTATTTTCTCAAAAGTGTAATAGACAGAAGAGTTTAGAGGTTTGCAAGTATAATTTTATGGCTCTATATATTTTTTTACCTATCCAGGCAAACTCCAAAGGGCATGAATTCCTGATCTCACCTAGTATTCATTCAAGGAAATCTAAGGAAAATTCATTGCTTATGCAAATCTTCAAAGTCTTATTCAGAAACAGATTCTACCTTTTCAAATCATCTTCTTATGCCTATTTAAGAGTGTTTTCCAGATAAACTGATAGTATAGTGTTTGACACTCTGTAAACACCTAAAAATAGAAAGATGTTAGAACTCTTTCTGCCTGACAAAGACTCAAATGTCTTCTTCAACACTTCTTTAGGAGTTTATTCTAACAATTTTGAGCCACATTCACATCCCCTTGCAGATTCTAAAGGTCGTACTAAAATGTGCCTCAGCTAAAGACCTTGTTTTCTTGAAGCCTGGCTAGAAATTGCAATGTTATACCAGGGTGTCACAGTCAGAATCCTCAGAGGAGGATGCCATGAGATATGGAATCAAGGACTGGCTATTTAATTTCAGGAAAGTTCCTCCTGAAGAATGTGGAGGACATTTGAAATTCAGCAGCTATGAAGACTGCAAGGGAACTGCACAAGAAGCACTGGGAGCTCAAAATTATTTTCCCCCTACCCTGCAATTATCTTGGATATTTTAAAAACCCTACTTGGACATGAATAGTTTTGCATTCTAGTCCCACCAAGAAGGTTTGAACAAAAGACTTCAGAATCACTTGTGAAAAAAAAATACAATAGAAAGCTCAGAAACAATAATCCTACACTTAAAACAAATTACAGCAATGCTTTCTGCCAAGCAGGTCATAACACTTATAAAACCACAAACTGTCATAAAGGGCTCTTAGAGGCTGGTTCTCTGAGCACTCCAAACAATCATCCTCAAGAACTTCTCAGTGTGCACTGAGAATGCATATGCCCATTTGTAACAGTTTTTTAGAATCTATGTTTGTGCTCAGCTAAAAGCAAATCCTACTGCAAGCAAGCCTATTAAGTTGTATATATTAAGTCCCCACGAAATGGGTTATACAACTGTATAATTGATACGTCACATGCTTGTAAGCAGCAGATATTCTCTAGTTGAATATCTGCAGAATAAAGAGCAGTATCTGAGGTCAAGAAAGACATGGTAAGATTTTCCTACAAGCAGAAAGCCACCACAAAAGCATTACTTGATCTAAGTTGCATATGGAACATACATTGGCCACTGCATTTTGTTCAGTAGGGCTAATTCATAGCAGTGATGCCACAGTTTGACATATTTGAGTCTAATTCCACGTGAAAAACTGACTTTTCAGCTGCCCATCTAAACTGACCAAAACTCAAAACTAATTCTCCCAGGCTAATCCAAAGCAAAATTCCTTTTTCACCCCATCATTTCAGAAGCGGAAAAAAAATCTTGAGAAATTATTTTACCCCTTAAAGTAAGAAATAAAAATCAAAACCTTTTTTCTCAAGCTCCATCTTACTTTTTAAATGCTACATCCACAGGAAACTTATTCTGCTCCATTAAATTCCATAGTCTATTAAACTGGCGTATAAAAGAGGTAGTGGATATTTATTTTTAATCCACTACATTCATAATAGGGGTAAACAATTTAAAGCTTGACATTAGCCATTCACAGGGAAGCATTCTTGAACATACAAGCTACCTCTCATTTTCCTATTTAGATAATAATCAAATCACCAGATAAATGGAATTAACAGATGAGCAAAGCTTTCTATGCCTATTTATCATAATCCACAAATCACTACTAACTTGTGTTATGACATAACAAAGACAAGAATTAAATCTGCATTTGGAAGACAACAAATACATAGTTAGGATCAAACAGAAAACTACTGGTTATTTAATCTATGTTTCCACTTGTTTTAAAAATTAAGTTGTAATTCTTTACACATCTACACATGCAGTCTTCAAACACTAAAGGCATCTTTTGTGGTCTCTGAAAAAATGGTTTGTTGCTCAAACAAATACCAGAATGTAGACACATTTAGGAAATATCCAGGAATAAATCAACCAAGAGAAGCCAGTGAAAGTGAAGGAAAGCAAAAGCATTAAAATGACATTAAAAGTGCTTTCCCAAATTGCATATGGTTCACAGAGGTGTCATATACAAAATTTAAGAGTTGAGCACTTTAAATAGTATAAATAGCAAACAGTACTACCAATACTATAGTTATTAAAAGCGAAGAACTCCAGATATCTTAAGCAGTTTTGATACCTTACTATTCCACCTGAAGAAGGAAGGTGGATCAGATTCACTGTGAATATCTTGGGAGGAGATGCTTCTAATAGGTGAAGAATCTCATACTGTACAGAAATAGAAGAAGCATTCTCAATAAAAACTTCAGAGAAAGTGCACTTAGAGCCCCATAAGAATTAGCAGCACAGGTAGCTTGACTACTAAAACATCCCTTTGGGTTTATATGTCTCTGATAACCATGCATGGAGTTCCTTCTTATGCACAAAAGAACTAAATTCTGTCTAGTTCCTACTGCAACACAAGCTAGAGTAAATGCTTTATACATGGAGTATCTCAGTTGTTCTATTACCATTACTCTGCCTGTTGCTTCCTAAAATCACCGAAAATCCATTATCACCTTGTCCTATGACCACATCATGACCTATAGGCTAATTCTGTACAATAAACTGTTTTTAAAGTACTAATCCTGCCAGAATGTAAGAGGATGCACAGCCATAACATACACTTACTCTAAGCTCTGCTTTCTAAAGAAGACACTTCTCCTTTCCTCAACAAAGGACCTTGTGATCTCTGCTTCTAAACACACTTAATGCCACAGGCTGAATAACTGCAGGCAGTAACACATCACCTTTTCTTGTAGGTACAAAAGCAGTCAACTCTCACCCCTGCTCCTGCAGAAACATCCCTTAGGGTTTATGGCCTCTGGGTTCTTTCAGTCTTTTAAAAGGTCATGGTCTGACATTTCAGCAGTGTTAGAAGTCATCGTCTTCCTTTCTGTATGTTCATTCCTGTTTAACCATTTTCCCCTTCTAGTCACAAGGCCCAAAGCAACAAATTACTTCTGTAAAAGAAAACTAGATCTGGGACCTGCACTCAGAAACTGATTAAAAATAAGACAAGGTAGCTAAGCTGAAGTAATGCTACATGTTAAGAAGTTAAGCATAAAGCTAAAAATACACAGAAAATATTAAATTACAACAAAACATGCAGCTTTGCCACATGCACTTAGTTTGAAAACCAGAGCAAAAGATGAAGTCCATCTTACTCATAGGCCATAGCACCTCAGTTCTTTTCTACAATTGCAAGTAGTGAATTACCAGTTATTACAAACACTTCCATTTAAAACATTATAATTCTCTTCTCTCCACTAAACCACAGCCAAAAAGGAAAGCCCCCAACCCCAAAAAACATAACTTACTTCATTTATACACAAGATTTGAAGCTTCAGGATAACACATTGCCCTTCCCAAGCTATTTTAACTGGTGAGTTCACCAGCTAGCATGAGGTGCCTTAAATGAAGTAGAGTACTGAGGGCAGGAACTCTGTATTTAATTAGAACCCACACCAGGGGATGATTTGGCTAATTGCATGACTTAGCAAAACCCCAAGGCTGCTCCAGGTTAAATTAGTTTGGGAGAGCCTTCTCTACGCTTTTACAGTCTTACAGCACTCAGAGCATCATGCACTCCAGTAATGCTTTTCCTGACAACCACCTCCTCCTGCCCAGAGTTATTCAGCTAAAAACCACCTTGAGAAAATTCTTCAGAAGTGTCTCCCTTCTCACTGAAACACTCAAATAGCACTATGCAGCTATGTACAAGAGAAGAACCAGAAAGCCAGGGAGCCACCTTCCCAAATTCTTCTGAAAGCATTTGCCTAGTCCTAGCAGGGAATAGGTAGGAGTTGATAAGAACACTCCTCAGCTGCTTTTTATATTTTGATTGAAGGAGAAATTGCAGCAAGGCTGGTCTCTGAAAATTTCTGCAGGTGTAATTAGGGTGTATATCAAGTATGTTGCCAATTTATTTAATTGCAGGCTGATTATGGCCTGAGTAGGAAAGGTTTCTCATTACTTTAGAGGAGTAAGAAAGAAGTAGAGACAAAAAATTCTCATAAACTTAGGAAACTTAAAATAAATAAACTTCAAATAAACTTTCTTAAACTTAGAGGAAAAAGACCAAATGATGCTCATGATGAAGTAACAGCTTTCCAAAAATTTGAATACAATAAGCACTCTGAAGAATGGTATCAGCTGTACCTCGCTAAATTCCACACCACGTTCCAGACAATAATGATGGTTGATGTTTTTCAGCTGGCTCTACTCTGATTTCATCAAAAGACCAGCCAGGAAAGAAAAAAAAAAAAAAAAAAAGAAGAAAAAGAGATGAAAAAAAGAAGAAGAAAGAAAAAAAAAAGGTCTTCTTGGTATTAGCTGAAGCTCTGCTTTGAATTGTAAAGATATGGGTGTTTCCATGCCAACGATAAAACCAAACAATATTTCTAGAAGTAAAGTTAAAGGAAAATACAATAAAAATCAAGATATGTGTTCCCATACCCCAGTGAAAACATTTGCTAATGGAAAAAATAAATGCATAGTAAATTTCTATTGACAGAAATCATACCTAAAGGTCAGATATATCCTGCTCAAAAATACACCATAGTGCTTACCAAGTACAGGCACGTAAGTGCCATATAAGCACTTCCTAATGCACAATGCCCATTTCTGTTTGTAAGTAAAAATGAAAGAACTAAATTAAATGAACTAAAGGTGGTAAATGTATCCCAATTTGAAAAAATAATAATAAATGTCCTCCTTGTATTATTTTAATATTACTATGAAAACTCTGTATCATTCAGTTATCCAAGAAATTTCAGAGGGGCTGTTGGCATTTCAGCCTTTCTTGACAGTGTTATTTCCTGATCAAGGTGTGATCAAGGCATTAACTGGTAACTACTCCCATTCACATGAACAATATCAATATTAAAGTTTCAGCTGCAGTTTAACACCTAATTTGAACTATTGTCTTTGAAAAGAGCAGATTCAGCACATCTCCTTTATGTGCTTATCTAAACAGGAGCCAGCCACACAATAGAATTTAGTGTATAGAGCAGTTTTTTAATAGAGAAACTTTGCACTGAGTAGCTTTACTCCAAAGGTTTCTGTAGCTTGAAATCTGAATATTTAATACAGCAGAAGAATTTGATATTCTGGGCCTGGTTTCCCACTGACACAGGTGCTCTTACAGGAGAATTTACAGTGTCCATTATCTTCTCATACAGGAAGCACAAGAAATGACCATGCAAGAGAAGACATTATAAAAGACTTCACTTAATCTGAGATTTGTGGGAGTAGGGCTCCAGTTTAAACATCAAAAGGTAAGTTCAAAGTCACCTGATATAGGATCTGCAGATGATAGTGTGTAACTTCAGGAGCTGCCCTGCCCATTTAGACAAATTATGCCTGGAATTCTTACACAGTCATTACACAGCACCATTTATCTTACTTACTGTCTCTGAGTAATGGAGAGGACACAGACATTGACAGACTACAGAAGATTCATTACGTTGGCCACTGAGGAGGGGAATGAAGAACAAATACAGTGCTTTTCATCTTGCTTTGACAGAGTGGCAGGGAATAAGTATAACAAGGTCAATGTACTCCAGGGAATACCCTAGTGTTGGTTAACTAAGAAGCAAGCACGCCTTTTGCCTTAGGCTGGAAAAGCAGCTCTTAATTGGAATCAGGTTGTGACCAGCAGTCACAAAGGGAATTCACAAAGGCCCTGCTTTGTGACCAGCCCACCAGATGTCAGTCAGGCCACTTGAGAGGCAAGATACCGGTGTTCCAGTTTCTTCACAGTTCAGTGGTACTTTCCTCTCTTTTGGATATTATGAGCCTCTCAACTTTGCACATGGGGATGAAGTGTGCTAGACTGATGTTAGTCCTCTCTTTGTCCCAGAAGCCTACATGTCAGGGGCAATCAAAACAAAATTTCTCATGTCAAGCTTGGCAACAAATTTCAACTGTGGAATAGGAGAATGAGTCAGAGCTCTCTCTGATAAGTTTCTCATTATACCTTCACCTATCATTTGGGGTGTGATATTTTCCAAACAGATCCCAGATACTGGAAGTCCCAGGACCTGGAGGTCCTAGCAGAAATGTCCCAAGAAACAACATGACAAGGAAAAAGCTGTACCTGAATTTTTTTGTTTGTCCCTGTTGAAGTTAATAATAAAGGGTCACCACAATGAAACAGGAACCTCAGCTTGGTGCGTTTAAATGGCACTACTTTGCACATAGTGGTTAATACAGATAACACAAGCACATATACTCACTTAACCAAGAGAACCTCCAGGTTTAGAAAGCATTCAAACCCAAAGCTGACCTAGTTTCCAAACCTCATACATGGAAGCACCTTTATAGTAGTAGATTCAGAGCTGAAAATTACCAACTGCAGCTTCCTTTAATGATCCACTAAGTAAAGCAGTTCCTCAATGCTGGTAAATGCTGTCCTGGGTGGGGATACTCACTGACTGCTTGAAACAGGGCAAATTACTCGGTTAGGTGTGCAGAGTGCTTAGGAAGTTTGAGTCCCTGTCACAGATTCTGCTGTTGCTAGCACTCTGCTGTGGAAACCAAGGCTAATTAACAAAGAAAGCAAGAGCCAGAGCACATTTGAAGGTGTACAGGTAGATAAATATACTTTCTATACACTGGAAAAATTCAAGAGATGAAAAGGATAAAACCCACCATAAGCCAACATGCAGTGGGAATCTGTCAAAAGGTGCTTTGACTTCAATATCACCTCCAAAGTACAGGTCTCCCATTGTGTTTCAGCCATGAACATAGCACAGTGAGATTTCAAAGAACATTACATAAAATATTTTCTTGGCAAAGATCCATGGTTTTATGCTTTGAACCATCTTTTATGTTATGTTTGGTTTCAGTGTACCATTCTGATTTTAACAATATCATAGATAATAAATGAAGATGTTTCATAACTTGGTAAGATAACCAAAATGTCAGCATCTGTCTAATGAGCCTTATAATTGAGTTGCAGTTAATTTTATGCAGTGCTGTGTGATCTGAATGGTGAAAGAAGAACTGGGAATATATATATGAGGGAAGAGTTCTAACACCTCAGTTTTCAAAAGAAGGGACAAAAATCACCTCTACTTTACTCACACAATTGTTATTCCTGACAGCACAAAATTTAAACCAATGAGATTATTCACGTGAGCATATTTGTCATGGAAATAATGCTGCAGAAAGAAGCTCTGAAAAGTAAAGACTACGATACTTAAAAAGCTTTTCTTTGTGCCAAAACTCTGTAACACATTCCTGTGAAGAAATGGTTTACTCTAACATGACATGAAAGCCTGGTAGTTCTGAAAAAACTTATATCCACTTAAAAAAAATATTTCCTACTGATCAGGATTCAGGCATAAAAGCAAGGAAAGTCAGTTCTGTGTTCTTTTGCTTGTTTTCTCTATTTGATTTGAACATTGCTTCATTTGGATTTCAACTGGAAAAGCAATTAAAAATTAAATTAGGTCAATGAAATCAAAGTATCTTTAGAATTCCTAACTTGCTGCAAAATTTTTTTTAAAAGAGTAACAGCAAATGACAACTAACAAATAATATGCTTTCACAAAAATGTAACTTGAAGTAAAATGCATGAAATTCAAAACACCTCAGAGTACTTGTGAGAGTACCCAGAAAATTCTGAAAAATTTGTTGCTTCAGGAGTTCTGTTCAATGTTTCGTGTACTAAAAGTGTGTGGCTACAAGAGCTGAACAGAAACCACTCATTTTACTTTATAGGAGTTTGTGTCAATGTCTTATCTGGGTCTGCTACACTGTGGGAACTTCAGGTTATCAAAGGATTCAAAAGAAAAGCTGGATGAAACTCAGTTGTATGCAGCCATACAACTGCATACTGTGGTTTTGACATGCAATCACAAAATACAGTCTGATCCAAATCTCCATGCAGCCAATTAAAAAGGGCTCCAAAGGACTTCATCATCTTCAGCTCAGCCTCTTTTTCTAGATTTTGTACCATGGTAGAAGCCAAGACAGCAAGCGATTATCACATAAGTACTCAATACATTCACTGCTCTACAGAGAGGTTCCATGGTGCCAAAATGTGGCATCAATACAAATCACATAGCTGTGCTAATCCAGGAGTAAGAGAGGCAAGCCCAGTAATTGTTATGACAGGCATATTCTCAGCTCTGCTGGGACTGCATCTGAAATAAAGCTTTTGTGTTGCTCTTATTTAAGGAATGAATTGTGCTTTGCTGCTGGGAGTCTCATTTTATACCAGCAGAATAGTCAAATATCGGGATCAGGTAATCAAGTGACTTACTTATACCTCAACTTTCCCAGTATGCATACCAAATGAAAACCAAAATCTTTCTACTGACACTCTGGTATGTTATCAAGAAGTTCCATTCCTGCAGATTATGAACAGAATACAGTTGAGCTTGACTCAGCTCTCCTATTTTTTAAAAGCCTGATGCTTGTACAACCTGGCAGCTTTTTAGCTCAATCATATAAATGTCTTAATACCCTGCATTGATCTGGAATCAACACAGTTGCCAACACATGGATAAAAAGCATCTGGAGAATTTGTTGGTTGTTATTTCAAGCTGTTTATTATTCCTTGAGGACTCATATGAACACTCAGAACAATCATGCCTGCATTAATACTGCTCTCCTACACCTCTGGGTACAGTAACACTGTACATTAAAGATGCTTTAGAAAATTGTTTGTGAGTTGATATTGCACTGGGATTACTTTGTATGGTCTGCAGCTTTGCACTAAATAAATACTGGAAAACTGCATGCTGTGAAGTAGGAAGTTTGAACTCCTCAGTCTGGCCTTTGGAACATGGTTAAGAATAAAAATAGAGCATTGATATTTACCAAGTTGTATTTTAAATCTTGGATTTGGCAGACTTGTGATTAATAAAGACTCAAGGAACATTAGTAATGCTGTGCTTACAGACTAGCACTGGAAAACAATTGTTCACAGGCTAAAGTAGGAACATTTTGTGAGCTGTTCTTGTCGCCCATATGGAGGTATAGATCTCTGGTTTTGTCACTCTGGAGCAGTCTGACATAAAATTATGAAAAAGGCTACCACAAAGAAAGAGAACAAAATGAGATGCATTAGGGAAAAAGTGGGAGAATGAGGATGTGAAAACTCCTTTCTGGACCAATCACCTCTGATCTAGTGGGAGACCACCATCCATTATTATAAAAATAAGTTTAAATCATGCATATTCATGTCTTTAAATTTTATATACTATTTGAGAGAGTCTAAGGCAGACAATCAAATATCTTCATCTGTCATATCTCCCCCTTAATGAAGGAAGATTTTTATTTTTTATTTTCAGTTACATATAGCACTTAAAGAGCTAAAGCTACAACCACAAGAGCTTTAGTAATAAATTAAATGGAAAAATTCTGGAAACCCAAGGCATGGTATCCAAAAAGTATGAGCAAAAGCAAGCTGCAAAGTTGCATGTGTATCCACATAGGTAGCAACAACAAAAGTAAATACCTGAAGTGCTCTTCCCTGACCCCCAGGCAACTTGCACAGGCTGAAATTGAACATTAAGCAGTCAGCCTGTTTGTCCTTAGTAGTCAGCTGCACCATAGCCCTTTTGCAGTCCTATAATTTCTCATAATTTTAATTCTTCCATAGCTTGCCAGACATTCTGAAAATGGAGAGGGTCAGTTCTGCAGGTCACAGATCTCACACATAAATCTGGGATGACAGACTGTTAGCCACAACTCCCACTCTTTTTCCAGTTACAGCTCAAAATCTCTCATCTCTTTCAGTGAATACTCCTATACATTTTCACAGTCATTTGTAATTGTGCGTGTTTTATTTCAGCTGCAACTCCCGAATGCTAGAGAACATGCCTTATCTATGTTAGCAAAGCACAGCATAAATTAAGTATTATATACATATTGGTAATAATAGTAATTAATATTTACTGAATAGAGCAGAAGCTCAGATACACACAGAGGTTCAAAAAGGTCTTGTTATTTTACCAGAATCCCCGTGGATTGACTGGAGGGCAGATGTGCTAGAAAAGTAGTTCAAGATCTTAACATAAGCAAGTGAAATCCCAGACTACTCACAACCTCAGGAATGGTGGTTACCACCCACAAGATAAAAAAAATAAGTTTGCAGGACTGTGGTGGGTTGCCCACACCTAACTGTCAGGTGCCCACCCAGCCACTCAATCACTCTTCCTCCTCAGCAGGATGGGGGAGAAAGCAAGATGAAAAAAAGCTAAAAAACTGAGATAAAACCAGGGAGAAACATTGCAGAAAATAATAGAGTGAAACTGGCAATATAGATTTTCATTGCCCTTCTTGAATTTCTCCTTCCACTCAAAAGATCAAAGGAAAAAAACCACAAACAAAGCAATTGCAGCTCTTAATGTTTCAGTCTCCACTTAGAGGCTTAAGAGTTGATACCTCTCTGTCTGTTTATCTCCTGTCTCAGAAGGAATAAATTGCAATAACTTGCACAGAAATATTAAGGATTCCTTTTTTATTTGTCTTTAGATATAAACCAAATATGTTCAGGGTTTGTTCCACGACCACAGAAAAGTGAAGGGTTTTTTTAATAAATGAAAGTGGGATTCATAGCTAAATCCATAGATTCTCAAAAGCACCAAATACCACGAGATTGATGTAATCCCTCAGATGCAGATTATAACCATACTTTTAATTTTACCTATCATTATTACAGCAAAAAATTTTCCAGGCTTTGAAATCAAGGTATTCATTATTTTCTTCAGCAAAATAAGAAAAAATGCTGTGCTCATGCATGAGTGATCACAGCTGTTCGAAGGGATTTTTGGTTTAAGAAGAAAATATGCATGATACACAGATGGGCAGACTGCAGGACAAGACCTGAATCTGCTCTACAGAGATTCCACAAATTAAATATATTGCACAGAGGAGGAGACATACATTCTGATAAACCACCTCTCTGCAGAGGGCTTTTAAGGAAGAAAAATCTGGAAAAGAAATCTCAAGCTGGAAGGACCATGAATGCTGAGAGGAGGTGTTCTCCAGAGTCTCACAGGGAAACAAAAGGAAAGTAAAATGTGAAAGATATATGATTTGGAGCTCTGCTCTCTCAATCTCACTAATAGCCCACTCTTCCTAAAGCAGTAAACTCATGAACTAATGGCTTCAGCACATTCTCTAGCAGTTTTCCAATGGCTGGAGTTTCATAGCTACTGGTACATATATCAGGCAGATGAAAGCCAATTCAGGTTTATCGATGTTGCAATCATGCCTTTATTTGTAGTTTCAGTGTATCACAAATCCAACAACAAAAAATGTACCTGGAAATAACCCCCAAAACCACAGAAATAATTTACACAGATTGGTGAAAGGACTAGCATCTTCTAATACATAATGAATAACTTTTCTTATTTGTTTTGAGGTGGGTTTTTTGCCACATAATCATCTTCCTAATAGATCTGGAGCTACCAGAAAAGTACCACTGGCAGAGTTCTCCATACTTACATATATGTCTGTGTAAACAGAGAACAATTCTAATAAGAACATATGTAAAAGTGCTTGCCATATCCTCTACATGATTCAAAGGTAATCTTTGTGAAGCAAAGTGCCACATTTGTTTATATTAATGTTAATAACTTGCTAACAAATGATAAATATATGATAATTTATTCTGAGTGAAATGAAGTGAGCCTTTAAGACAGATGATGCAAATGGGAGCTTCTGCTTATACAAGTTTAGAGCACGTACATTAATAACCAAGTATCTTGACTGGGGTGAAAATTATTGCGTGAGTGATATGTTTAGGCAGATGATAGATAATCTTCTATTAGGAAGAATACAAAGTACCACAGGGTTATCTAAAAGGCAGCCTGCTACACTACCATTCTTAATGTTTGAAGGCCCACAAACACAAAATCTATCATTATTTCTCCTTCTTGTAACAAACATACTGTCCAACTTATAATGACATCGTTTTTAAAAGCTTTATACCTTCAAGGTTTCACAGAGTGCATAAGTTCAGTCCTTTTTCCTTGCAAACAGGGATGAGAACTCCAGGACAGGGTGAGTGGCCATGACTGGCTGTGTTCCTTCCTCACAGAACCATGAACAGAAGCATATGATCTTGTTCATCTTTGGTGTCACCTCTCTAATGTTTTTATTTGTATTCTGGAAATAATTGTTGCTGTTGAGACAAGGGTGTCACAGTGCAAACACATAGTTATTGTCCTTATTTCTTACATCATCCTCTAGGATGCTCAATGCATTCCTCCTCGGGCTCTTTTTTTCTTTTGTATTAAAAAAATGGAAGGTGGCTTACATGATTATGTTTGGGATGACTCACAAATTCATGCAAGAGGAGCAAAACATAACAAAATTTTTCTTCATTCTCAGTAAAATACCAGGACGTTTTCACTCACACATCTGAAGCCTTTCAGTGCAGCAGACTTAGCAGATATGGGAAACAGAACCCATAACTACCATCAAATTAACTCCACAATGTTTCTTCCTAGAGTATCATGGTTTCAGCCAGCAACCAAGTGACAGATGCTCTGTTATTCATATCCATTCATTTCTCATGATGAGAAAGATCATGATCTACTGTTCTGCACAGAGATCAGATCACCAAGCCACAAGTTTACTCCTGCCATTTGGCCAAGCTGTAGTGAAGCTCTCAGGAGGAGGGAGGCTCCTTTAACAACCAAACACAAAATTCTAGGCAAAGAGCTGTCTCTCTACTTTGTGTAATTAATTCTTTGACCGCTACAGAAGGATACTCTGAGTGAAAACACACCCCCAAACTGTAATGATTATGCTAATCTTGCAAAGAGAAAAGGTGGGTTGTGTATTAATCAAAGTCCTAAGCTCAATTTCTCATTGTTCTTGGACAAAGTGATCAATAGAGTGACACTCACTTGCCACAAGTACAGAGGGACTTCACTAGGATTTTACATTTATCTTGTGCTTGTGATTGAAATGCAACTAATGAAGGTTTACCAGGTAAGAAAATTAAAAGATCATTTTGGGGAAAAAATGCATTGTCAGAAGGTACAAAGTAGACAGTCTAACTGGTCTTTTACCTTCACTCTCTACAGAGTATCATATGCTCTAAAAAAGCCAAGAAATTAATCAAATGTCTTTGGGGAAAAGTCCTTCTTCATGCTCTAAAGACCATTTGGACAGCATTTTTATAATAATTATAATAACACACACATATATACATATAGACACCCTTTCTTCCCTCTACCATGACTTGTTTTCTGAGAATTTTAGAGTTATTACTGTGTTACCCAATAGGAGCAGAAAGCATAAATTATGGTGTAGCCATCAAGCACTAAACACAAAACCAATGATATAGGTAATGTGTGTGTATGTGCTGTATGCCAGCCTCTTTCTGGGTAGCCTTACTAAGCAGTTCAGATCTCAAATTATTAAGAATATTCTATTATCAAACCCTTGTGACTTATAATGTGCAAAACCATAAGATTAAAAAGTGAATATTAAAAAAAAAAATTACATGGGCTAGCTAGCAAAGACAGTACTAGTTCTAAGTGCCTTATTTGGTTTAGAGTTATTTTTTTCTTCATAAAATTAACTTCAAAATTCAGAATCCTTACATGGCTTTGGATACCATTTCTTAGATTATTTAAGTTACCTCACAGACTTCTGCTACAGAAGGCTTTAATCAGTTTCCAACAGGCTGTTACCAGAAAAGTCACTCACACATTGATTTGAATCATGTCAAAAAGACAGCTAGGGGACCACAGACAAATGGGACTTGGTCTCAAGGCTCTGTGTGTGTGTGTGTGTGTGTGTGTGTGCTGTAATAAGCAGAATTCCCAGAACTGAGGGAAAAATCCCAGCAACCCATGAATCTAGTTTTACTCCATGAAAAAAAAAGGAGAGAAGACTGAAACTTTCTTCTCCTGAAATTGATTTCAAAATAGTTGCATTGAGAGTCAGTTTTCAGTTGCTGGTTTCAGTCTGTGTGAAAAAAAAAGATACTTTATTCTGAAATCACTAAAATCAAAACATAAGAGGCAAATGAAAAGCATTCCAGAATTCAGAATTTCCCTATTTGAGGCTATGCCAGTAGGATACAAACTGCATCATGAAAGTAGCTTGCAAGCAAGTTGAAACTCTCATATTCCTACAGCAACTAGAAACCATCCCTAGTTCACATGAAGCTGTATTACATCATTTAACCACTGGGCCCAGTACTGTTTAATATCTTTATCGATGACTTAGATGAAGGGATTGAGTCCATCATCAGCAAATTCGCAGACGACACTAAGCTGGGAGGAAGTGTGGACCAGCCAGAAGGCAGGAGGGCTCTGCAGAGGGATCTGGACAGACTGGAGAGTTGGGCTGATTCCAACAGGATGAGGTTCAACACGGCCAAGTGCCGGGTCCTGCACTTTGGCCACAACAACCCCATGCAGCGCTACAGGCTGGGGACAGAGTGGTTGGAGAGCAGCCAGGCAGAAAGGGACCTGGGAGTCTGGATTGACAGGAAGCTGAACATGAGCCAGCAGTGTGCCCAGGTGGCCAAGAAGGCCAATGGCATCCTGGCCTGTATCAGAAACAGCGTCGCCAGCAGGTCCAAGGAAGTGATTCTGCCCCTGTACTCAGCCCTGGTGAGGCCACACCTCGAGTACTGTGTCCAGTTCTGGGCCCCTCAGTTCAGGAAGGATATCGAGGTCCTGGAACAGGTCCAAAGGAGGGCAACCAGGCTGGTGAAGGGACTCGAGCACAGGCCCTATGAAGAGAGGCTGAGAGAGCTGGGGCTGTTCAGCCTGAAGAAGAGGAGGCTCACGGGAGACCTCGTCGCTCTCTACAACTACCTGAAAGGAGGTTGGAGCCAGGTGGGAGTTGGTCTCTTTTCCCAGACGACTTTCAACAAGACAAGAGGACACAGTCTTAAGTTGTGCCAGGGGAGATTTAGGCTGGATATCAGAAAGAATTTTTTTACGGAGAGGGTGATCAGGCAATGGAATGGACTGCCCGGTGAGGTGGTGGATTCTCCATCCCTAGAGACATTTAAAAAGAGACTGGATGTGGCACTCAGTGCCATGGTCTAGCAACCGCACCGGTGGGTCAAGGGTTGGACTTGATGATCTCTGAGGTCCCTTCCAACCCAGCTAATTCTATGATTCTGATTCTATGATAAACCAGAGAAAATTCAATTTGTCTTAGTAAAAACTTAGTAACACATTTAAGTGGGGGGTGTGTATCCCCCTGCCTACATGCTCTTTCAGATTCAAGCTCAGACTAATAGTGTCTCTCCCCAAACCCTTGCACAGTTGTCTCCAGCCCACAGGAAGGGGAAGGGGAAAGTTTTCAGCACTGCAGAGGCTCTGCTGTGTCTGTTCTTTCTCTCAGGCATTTTTCAGCCTCTGAAAGATACACTAGCACTTTATCTACATCCTACTTGTCACACAAATGGATCCCATCATAAGAGAGACAGGAAGGATTTACAATACTTTACTACTTGCTATGTAGGCTAATAGCTCATTTTGCCTCCCACTATACATATGACTCTCATTAGTACTAATAATTCGTAAGAAATAGACAAATGCCTTCCAAAAATATGAATGAGTTATCATCTTCAAATGCTTTTTTTGGTAGCAGTAAATCTCTATGTATTTTTTCCTAATACAGTGTGTAGAGATCAATAATGATCATACTCTAACCAGCAGGAAATCAGACTTACACAACAAGTCTTGTAAAACCAGACACTAACAAACTAATTAAAGGAAACATTAATAAATCCATCCAAACTGATTTCAGCTTCTCTAAAGAATAAGAAAATCGTACGACAGAAAAATATGCTTTGAACATGTGTCAGCTTGCAGGGCAGATGAGTGAACGGTACAAAAACTTCCTTTACAATTGTGTCCCATGTAATTTATTTCTTTCCTCTTTATGCACACAAAATATCCTTCAGTCACCACACTGTCTTAGCAGGATGAAGAAACAAATGGTAGTCAGACTGGCTTTCTGTTCCAGTCACCTGAGCAGAAACACTGAAATGGATTGGATTTTATTGCAACTCCAACTGATGAGTGTGAATAGGATCTCCAGCAGCAAGAGACTTATTCTGAACCAAATAAAATGACATTGAGTGATGTATTTATTTCACCACTTAACTCTAACAGTGAGACATGATCACACCAAAGCTCTCAGGACTCAGTCTTGTATTGTATCTTCATTCCAAAAAACCTTCCCAGAAATTTTTCAGTTTTTCTCTCAGGGAGAATAATCTTGGACTCTATCCAGAATTTTCTAAAGTCATTGGTTTAGCATCATTGGATCAATTTTTTCTGAAGTGTTTTCTTTTGAAGGTATCTAAAGGATGTTTTTAGGAAATAATTATATAAGAATGTGAATATAGAATTTTTTGCAGAGTTTCTATTCTTAGGATTACTATTGTTTCAGTAATTCTCAAATTTTATGTGAGCAACAGAACTTAAATTTTTTTTCCTAAATAAGCAGTAAGCAGCTCTTATTCTAATTGGAGGAAATTAATTTTCTTTTTACAAGCAGCCTGTATTTTAAACTGCTTTTTACCTATTATAGATAGTTATTTTATATGTTGGCACATATCCTCGAAATTAGTTTTTAAAGTACCTGGATTTTTCTGTATGTTTTTTGGATTTTTTAAATCAAGATATAAGTAACAATAACAAAGATTTTTCCATCAAAAAAGAATATTGTTGGTACATCAAAAAGGTGAAAAAACACAAGGAATTCAATTGTAAATTTCTTAAGGTAATTTTTATAATGGGAACCAAAACAGATGCCAGCTTTTAAAGAAAAGATCCTAGAAAGGCTCACCATACCAGATAATAAAACCATGTATCAAATGTATGTGCTGTGAAAGCAGAAGTGACTCCAATTAGAAAGTTTCTCCTCCTGTTAAAATCAGAGGGGATAAATTCTGTTTCCTGTTAAAGCAAAGTAAATCCACAGTAATTCCCCAGAAACTGCTTTGCTTTTACATTAAGGTTAAAAGTAGCTGAATTTAGTCAAGGTTCTTGAAAATCAGATGAAAATTAAATTACACAAGTGCTGCCCTCCCACCTAGAGCATCGTGTTTTATGAAAGGTTTTTCATGTTTTAATCAGGAGAGGACAATTACATGGCTAAAATAGAATCTGTATATTCTTAATAAAACTTAAGAATTGTTTGGTTCATTAAATACTCCCAAAATGCCCTACTGCACCCAGGGGTCAATGCAGATTGTGACACAGACTGGAACATGAAACCTGGACAGTATTCAGTTTTGGGATTTAGGCAAACCAAAACCATATGAAGAATTTATTTTTAAGGTTCTTTTCTTAATTTACTTTATAATCTGAGGCATAAAGATTAGAGAATTTGTCTTTTATCCATATGCAAGTGGTCTATAACTTCAGAGCAAACTTGGAACATTTTGTTCCAAGACAAAGAACGAGCAAGGCCTCATTCCACCTGCAAATAAGAAAGTTACTTAAAATTTACAATTCAGAGAAGTAAAACCCCAAAAGTTTTGGGAAAAGCTAGTTTAATTCATGCCATATCCAATTACACTGTTAGTTGTAATCTCAAACATCTATTGTGTTCCTTCTCAGATGTAAGTGAGCCAATTGCCCAGGCTCAGAATTAAACGTGTTTCACAAAGGATATTAACCTCCAAATTTTTTTATGATTCAGTAAAATTCAGTCATTCAGCACTGCTCAGTAACAGTTGTTTTCTCCATTAGACAAATTGCTGCAGCCAATTCCTCAGCATAAACCACAACAGGGACTGAATTTAAATGTAGTGGGTGGGCTGTTATTAACACAAGGATATAGATGATGCTTTTACTAATATGATAGATATACAGATGGAAATAAGTATCTAGGTATGACAGAATCAAGTATAATAAAAGGAAAAAACAACTGGTAACTATACATTTTGGAAAACATGTAGATCATGTTTCCCTATTAATCACAAGACTTTTAAATAGAATAACAATAATTTCACTGCTTTAATTCTTTTCCATCCCTAGTACATACAAACCAGTCACGAATAAAAGGAAAGCAGTCTAAACCATGACTTCTGTTCTTTTAAGTAAACTTTCACAATTTTAAAAATGAAACCTACAACCCAGATAAATGGATTTTAGTCAGGCTCTTCAGCAGCATAAAGAATGGTAAATTTCCTAAGAGCAGGTCAAATTCTGTCCCAGGTGCTGCAATGTAAATCCAAAGTGATTGGATGGCATCTGGAGCAGCCAGTCTGCTCAAGAAATGCCAATTTTCTTTTCATAATTCTGGGTTTTTTTATTGTTTGTGTTGCTGAAGGCAACCCAGTGCTAGAACAGTTCCTCAGGCGTGGAGCTCATGTTTCAAATCTGATCTTCCTCTTCCTGATGCTGTTTTGTTGTGGAAAACATTTCCTATTTTAGTTTGGAGCCATGCAAACTCTGAAATTCTATTCCTCCAAAATTTTCCTAGACACTGAGCTAATAAAATACAAGCAGTTGTGATGTGTTCTTCAATAACTGAGATCAGCAAAAATGGTAACCAAAAGTAACAGCTAGTGTAACAAACATGAGACTAGCAAATCAACTTTTGAACTTCATAGTAGGTTGCAGATCTGAAATTCTCTTAATTTAAGAATATTAGAAATAAATGACTGTGGAAAAAGAAAACCAAAACACATGCACTTGTTTGATCTTGCTTCATACTATGCCACATGGAATTTGCATCTTCCCTTCTCCAAAGGGTAAAGGATGAACTCCATTTCAAATTCATAATTTAGTAGACATTTTTCACAAATATATCTGGCATATCTAAAGTTGTGCCTATAATATGTTTAAACAGGCATTGAGTTAGCTATTTTAGATTTCCCTATTAACCCTGAAATTAAGGTGATGTAGATAGAAAATTAAAAGCAAACTTGATTCTAAACTTATCTCTACATCTTCTTATACTCATGCCATAATAAACAGCTGCAAAACAAGTTACCAATTAGCTCCTCCAAATAGTATAAAGATTAATAGTCCTTAAACGAGATGCATATGCCAGAAATCAAAAGTGCAGGAAAGCAGTTTAACCAAACAGTGAAAAGCGAGTGAGATTATAGAAAATATGTACTCCAGTCCCTGATCTCTCCCTTCATTTGGACAAAAGATGCTGTAAAATTCCTTTGAAAAATGGTTTGAAATCACCTGATCAAAACCACAATGTAAGAGTAAGGCACTATTCAATTGAATTATAAATTTTGGAATTCAAACTTTTACATTGGCATAATCCTAAAGTAATTCCACTAAAAGATATGTTTCCTTTTTGCATCACAGTAAGAAAACCATATAGTCTTAGTATACAAAAGAGGTGACTTTTACTGGCTTCAGTAGGCCAGATGCTAGGCTCTGTCTGAGCCTCTTCTAACATAAAATAGAGCAGGTAGCTCAAAGGAAATCTCAAGAAAGATCAACATTTGCATTTACTCCTTAGTGTCTTCTCTTCATGAAAACAGAAACAAGGTATTTGACTTAAATATGAACTTTCATCAGGAAAAATTACAGAACAGACATTTGGAAAGTCTGTGTATTCTAACAGGACCATTAGATGGTTTTCTTCCCAAAATTTCCCTAAGCCAAGTTATCAAAATGTTTGAGTTTGAGACCAAATTCCCTTGAGAGGAAAAAAAATCTACCAAAATAGTTACAAACACATCACATTGATTAAAGGTTATATAAAAAGCCAATGGATCAGAAATACTTCCCTCCTATCCCTCCACAACACTATCTAATAAGATTGAATGCCTTTTTATTTCATTCAGTGCAGAGAATTTCTGAAATCTCAGTTTAATCAAACCTGAGTCCTACTACTCCTCTGAGGCCCCATTGTCTTCAAAGCCATAAACTTCAGCCAGGGTTGTGTTAATTTTACAGTCAGGGCTTTTTTTCCCCCTTGAATTGATAATAACCAAAATCTAATAGTATTTCAGTGTCTCACCCACTCTTTATTAAGACACTTAATTTCTGATTTCTTTAAATATTGTCCTTTATGCGAAGATCTATCTTGTATATTAGTAAAAAAAGAAAGCATTTAGAAGAGATGAGCACAATGAAGATGTTGAAGAGGGTGTCAGGCACTAGGGATGTAGCTCCATGCCCCAACCTCAGGTATCCAACCACAAAGCAGGTGTTCACTTAAGTAGTTTAAAGGCAGCTGTGTTTCTTTTCTGTAAGAATAGAATACTGGATAATGTGGGGAATAGCTGAAAATGTGGAATGAATTAATTATTGATTTTTCAGCCACCTATCATTTCTTGTTTTATGCATCCACTGTAAACTCTTAGGTCTGCACAGCTCAAGGGAAAATAGGACCTGTTTAAGTGGAAACCAGAAAAACTCAAACTGGAAAGCATTTGCTTTTAATTACTAAGTTGATAATCAAAAGGATTAAGCTCTGCCTCTTTAGAGGTTATCAATACAAGACTAAGTTTGATTTGTATGCTCTGTTTTAAATGTACAATACTAGACCCAGTACAAAGGTAAAGCAATGAATAAAAGTCTATTTAATTAAAAATTACAGGTTTAACATTATAAATGTAGTGACTAGATGACCATACAGGCCACTCTGTCCTTAAAATCAGGAAAGCTACAAGTTTGCTTACTTCAGACAACAATATCACATACCTGTATGTAGTCAGGGCAAGAAAACAAAGCCAGAAATCTAACAAAACCACATGCAACAACGTCACAGTTGCTAAATTAATCTCTCTCAACATCATTTTCTTCTTCCACTTGTTTTCTGCCCCTCCCTCACAATAAATAAAATTGAGATCTTTGTCATGGTAACTATGGTGTTACTTAGACAAGCAGCCTCCCAAGCAGAATTGCCTCTGAACAATATGCTCATTAGATATGCCAAGGAAAGCCACAAGGGAAATAAATACTGAATTATTCTGGCGTTTTTAAATGATGTCTCAGTAGCCAATGTCTCTGAAATGGTATATAAACAGCTGACCTGCCTGCAGCTTGGAAGAACACATAAAAAAATATCAGTCTGTAAATGTATTAATAATAGAAAGGAGATTTTTTTAAAAGCTGGAAGGTTGGTCAGCTTGGAAAAAAAAATCTGACTTAACAGAGTACTCTAAATATGATTCTCAGAAGAAAACCAAGCACAACCCTACATCTGAGAACATCAATCTGTAAAGTGGATATCCTAATAAAAAGGTGGATATCCTAATAAGATAGTGGATATTGTGATATTAACCAGCTCTGAAACAATGTGACAAGAATTAAATTTTAGGATTGTACTGTGCTTACAATAAGTATGAAAGCTTTATTCCAGAAGTATAAAAAAACTACCTTGCAAGGCAGCAGTCATTTCTGTAATCCTGGTGAAAGGAAAATGCAGTTCAATTCTATGATCAATGAAAGTCTTAAAAACAATCCAATCAATGTGATTCTGCTTGGAAAGGACATCAGGACTTGCTGATGTTCAGTCCCTTAAAGTTGCCTTGTATAAAACAGGGAAAGGGAGGGTTGATTTGACATAGATGCATCTTCCCCCTGCTTCTTCCCAACCCCCCAAATCCTCTAATCCAATTTTATCCTTCTGAATATGAATTCCCACTGCAGACAGGAATTTCATCATATTTCCTAATATTTTTTTCATAATCTCATCAATATCACTATTAGGAGGTTGGGTTTTTTTTCAGTTCAGTTTGAGATACTCAATACAATACCTGGTATTTCTCTTGCTTTGAGACCTTTTGAGGGATATAGATGTATTTTGATGTTTCTTTTTTTTCTTTTTCACATCTTAGAAACCTCAAATGTGGTACCCATCTGAGGGGTACAAGCCATGAAAGACTCCATAGCTCTCATGAGAGTCAGTAACTTCAGGCAAAAGGAGTATTACTGAAAGCAACATCTTACAGGTAACAGGGATAACATGAACTCATGAACTTTTAGTACAGAGCATGACATATAAGCTGAGGCCTCAAAATTTAACTGTTGATTAACATTAATACCATTCTGACTAATAATTCACTGCAGTGATTCAAGATATTTCTGTTAGAATTCATACAAAAATCTGATCCTTAGCTGGTGGTGCTATGGAGCCATTCATTCAGACAGACAGCATAAGAGGCTTAAAAATATCCAGTCTGGTGGACAAACATATTACTTGGGTGACTTGCACCCTGCTGACAAGCACAATTTCCTAGATAATGATAGGGAGGTGTGCTCACAGCCTCTGATCAGAGCTTATTAGGTCCCTCACATACTTGAGAAAACACTGCGCTTCATAAAGTTGACAGACTAATGGGTAAAGCACTCACACATCCATTCTTCATTTCATTCATGCTATTAGTGCCTTGCTCCACCTTTTCCAAAATAAGAAAGAGCTTGCAGCATCAACAATGCACTGTGTTGAGGTTTATGACAGGACTGAGCTAACAAACTGAGGAGGTACAGATGCTGGAGACAAACCACTGCTGGGTAAAAACTAAAGTCTTGAGGCATTGTATCTATCCAAGAACTTATAGAAAATGTAGGTGCTTTTTAAATATAAATAATAAAAGACCTACTGCCCCATGTGAGCAATTATCCTGTTATAATTTCTCTTTCAATTATGAAAAGTCAGTTTCTGCCATCCTGCACCTTTTGTGGGGGTTCCTCATGATTAAACTTCACAAAGCATGACTAAGGGTGACTAAATCTGTCCTGAAAGCAGAAAAAAAACCATTTTATTTTAATAGGATTTTTCTTCTTGGTGAATTCTAGCAGAAGAATTGGATTTGTCTCTTAACTGAAGCAGAGCATGAATGTATAAATTTATCCAAACAAGATCTCAAGCTCATAAAATGGACAATGCACATATTTGGATTTATTTCTACCCATACCAGCTCATGTTTCACAAGAAAGGGTAGAAAAAGTCTTGGTCATATTAAAGGCAATGACTGAATTTGTAGAGCTAGTATTTTATCTCACGGATTGCACTCTGTATTAGAAACAATGAAAACAGCATCTGTCCAGAAAGTAATCAGAGAACATCAGGAAAGTCTCCAAAACCTTCAGAGTGGCAGTGCACATTTTAAGATTGTATCAGGCTGGTTTAGAGGAAATGTTTGGGTGATGCATTGAAGAAGTGTTTTGTAATAAGAACACTGACTGTAGAAAAGTTCTGTCATCAATTCAAGTCTTTCAGCAAAACTTGACTTGGCTCTAGCATCTGAAAATGTGAAAAAATGAAAAAAGAAAAAAAGGAAAGGAAAAAAACCAACAGAGATAAGAACAGTTCATGCCTCACATATCCACTAAAGAGCATAGGCTTCAATGTTTTATTTTCATCATGTGGAAACAAAAGTGGTTTTAATTAGAAAGAAGACAGCTATCATAAGCCAGAATTGGAAAGCAAAAAGCCTTAAGCAGTTCTTTTGAGGACTTCAGAATGTCTGAGACTTTCAATCTATTAGGTATCTTTCTGCTCATAGAGATCACAATTAGCCAGGAAACTCACCCTTTCAACTCACTCAAAGCTGCTACTTCAATCTATTCCATCTGTGCTCTCTGAACCTTTCATTTCCAAGAGGTTCAGACTAATTCATGGTAGCCAGGGAGGCTGACAACATCTACCTTTCTTTCACATCCTCAGGACTCCGTGCTGACATCTTGAAAAGAATTTAGAAATAAACACTTGCTTCAGACAACAAAGTCCTTCTTTTGAATCCTGTTAGGGAATTACACAGCTATAATCAGGAACTGGTCCATGACACAAAGAGCCATTTGACTCCACGTTGTTTTCACCATTCCATTGGGATAAAATAAAACACATCTGCATGCTTAGACTTTGACCTAAAATCTCGATGCCTTCTGAGTCAAGATGGACAAAATTTTTAAAAAATTGTAGCTCTGCTGCAGATTATGGATGTATTTGTAACATCTGTGTATCTTGATACAAACTAGTGGCAGTGGTAGTTGTGGCAGATTTACAATTCCCATTTTGTCTACCACTACCTACATTCTGGTGATGGAAGAGAAAACAGGGGTTGGTTACTGGAAGCCAACACAAGATATGCTGAACCATTAGGACTTACCAGTTAATCACAGCACTAGTTCATAAGGAAAGAAAAAACCAAGTGACTAGGAACTGGGAATTGCCTGGGTGATAAGGCAGCTGTGAGAGATTTCATACAATAGTAGTATGTAATGCATAGCACAGACATGAAAGCCAAAGAGAAAATGCTAGGCTGGCCCAAATCCAGGATTATGAAAGGGAGATGCTCAGCTTTTTGGAAATGGTTGCAATAGCAGCCATTGGTGCTGGCTGAAAATGACAACAGTTACGCAAGTGGGACAAGGAAATAAAATCCAAATTTCTTCCTGGAAACTCCTGTGTCTTACATTGTTATCACCATACTGCAGCCTCTATCACAACTGCTATAGAATTCAGCTATTTAGTATTAATTTGGATGGCTTAAAAACATAGAGAAGTTTCAAAAAAATCTTTCAATTCACTCCTCAAGGTACTCAGCATACAGGTAAGTAGTGCCCACTTCAGGTTGGAGTATTAAAGCTGAAGCCAAAAGTATAGTGATCACCACATTGTCACCAACAGTAGAATGCTTTCCCTTCCCTTCAAAAATTTTAGATAAGCCATGAAAAGGATTTTACTGAGAAAGAACTGAGACTGGTAGTATTTGGTATATGAAATTACCATATATTGTTCTAACTTTCATAGTTTTACCTTGGCCATAATTAAATACTACTATTTCAAAAGTGTTGTTTTCTTGATGAAATAGGATGTTTCTTTGGTAAGACTTATCAGCTGAAAATGCAAAATTATAAATATATCAAGTGTCAAACTTTTTTTCCATTTTGACTGGCTTCCCTGCCATTCCATAAGCTTTAACAACACCTGATTTATTTTTTTTTTTCTACAAGGAAATAAGAAAAAGCCTCCTCAGAGGAGGAAAAAAAATCATTTTCCACAGTCAGATTATAAAAATTTTGCACATTTCTCCTCTAAAGACAGACCTTGACTCCAAAAGACGCATTGTTCCTTGCTGTGTTTTCACAGCACTTAGCACAGCTTTCATTGAAATACAAAATATTGTGTCATTTAATTATTTCTTAAGTTGCTTGGTACCACATAATGAATTATTCCTCTTTTACCAGCACATTTGATGACTACTTGTCCAGGGCAGAAGGCAAGTTCTATTGTGAGAGCTGTGAAATCTGCTTCTGTTGAGAAACAAAAAACTCTTCAGTATCACCTTTTGCCAGCAGGCTAAGGAAAGACACTGAGGGCATTTATAGAGTGTGAGAGTTTCCATTGAACAAAGAAAAGTATGCTGAGAAAAGACTTTTCCTACTGGAAAAAGAGGTGAGAATTAAGAAGCTTGCATGAATGGGAAAATATTTTACTGCAAAACCAAAAGCTGTTATTCTCAAAAACCGATTATGGAGAAGTAAGCATCAGTTATTTTAGTTTTCCTTTCAGGTGAGTGAAATAAACACAAACCCCTTCTTATGAATTATTATGAAAACACACAAAAGATCTATCACACCAAATAGATCACACCACCTGAGAAAAACACCAAACGCCATTTGGTGTAGAAGGGATTGTGTCGTCTTAGTTCACACTGCTTTCACTCATGTGAGGGCAAAGCTGCAGTTTGATGCCAGTTTTACAGTACAGGGGCAAATATATGTTTAGCTTCAATATGTGTACCCCAGGCTATGGTAGAGGAATGTGTGAGAGAAACTGAGGACATGAGAGCTCCTGAGACCCCCCTGGTGAGGGGCTGAGCCTGCACACAGACCTTCTGCCTGAAGCAGGCTGCAGAGCACAGGAATCAGGTTTTCGAATTTTCTTTATTTTGCAGTCTTTACAGTCCTGTTCCTCACTGTCAGTTCTGCAGGGCAGCAGCAAAGAACAGAGCTTGATCTTCATTTCTTCTTCTTGTCTTCCAACTTTCATAAATTTTTTTTCTTATTTGCCCCAATCTTAATTTACTGGGCTCCTAGCCTCGGTGTCCAATTATTTTCTGATATCTCCTACAAGTCACTACTAAAAGTTCAATGTCATCTCAGAAATCTAAGATTATATAGTCTGTTGTCCTGCATTATTCCTTCTCTTCATCTCAGTGCTGAACAGTTTTGGACTTGCAATTGGAAGGAAACCAGTAATGGCACTGACCTTGCATTGTGGCAAGCAAAAGTGCAGGAACTATAGAGGAACTCACTGAGTGTGAAACATTTATTCAGTTATTGGGGGGGGAAAATGAAGAGGTACCAGAAAACAGCATTTGCAAAGGACCAATTGGATTTAGACCAGAATGAATATAATAGATCAGCTATTCCTAAAACTGATGTCAAAGAACCATAAAACATAACCAGAACTGCTACAATAATTCCATAGACTCCGGATGAGATTTTGATAGTTCCTGTCTGTCAGAAGATAAAACAAGTGTGAGAATACACAGTTTCTCTGAGAAATTGATCAAACTGGCAGAAAACATCAGCAGTAAGTCAAAGACCCAAGAAGTTGAGGGAAAGGTACAGTGTCATCACAGATATGAAGACTACAGTTGCTGCTATTCTGAGGATGAAAACTCAAATGAGAATGCACTTACTAGGAAAAAATTATGGACTTCAGCACTCCATGCTATGAACTGAAACACTAGAAAAATCCTGTTACACCAAATAAGACCCCGAAATGCTCTCTTTGCTTTATGGGTGGAGGGGGAGGATTTTACATCATCCCTTGTTTTTCACTATCTCCCAAAACTCTCCACATAGAAGCTGTAGTCCATAAGGACTGAAGTTTGACAGAGCTAATTACCAGACAGATTATCCTGTGGCTTGTTACAGTGGCTAAAATCAGCTGTGAATGTTACCCCTGCACCCAAAGGCAGTCACTGTCAGGACATCTCTGTGAGGGATCTTCAGTTTTGAATTCACTGCTCCTAATTTAGCCTGCCAAAGCCCAGATTTGTTAGCATGGCAAATATGCTGCCAAATCCATCATTGTTCTCTGTAGCTGCTGAAAGAGAACAGTTGAAAAGAATCTCTTCATGATCCATCCTTTTTATTATTACTATTACTGATGCAATCTGATTATTTGATGAGAAGGTATAATGTATATGGAGAAATTCTAAACATCAGGACTGTAAATACTGGAACAAAAACCTTCTATATATGGTATTCTCCACTCACAAGCATTTATTTTTTTTCAGTGTTTGATCCAAACCACATGCATAATTCTGATAGGAATAGATGAAAGGACGGAAGAAGCATGTGACTGCATAGAAATAGAAAGAAAACAAACAAATAAATGCTTCAACAGTGATTATTGTACCATTACTCTGATCTACTGCTACTCAGATAAAGAGTCTAAATAAAAATTCAAGAAAAGACACAGCTGATGTTGATACATGTATTTTAAACTACTGCAGCAGGGAACACTTACAGCAATATCCAAAGTTATAGTAGGACAAAAGAGGGGAAAAAAAGGTAACAGCAGCAGCAAAAAACTGTGTAAGTATCACAGATCTTAGGTATTTGCCTTAGTTAGGATTTCATTCATTACACAAACGAAGCACTAATAAATGCAAAAAGAAAGGAACAGTGAAATGCCACTCAAAACATCAACCTGCTGGAGAGCATTTGGGAAATACCATTTTAATTCCCAAGGGAACTCATTCCAGTATTTTTGCTTTATAATGGATCCATTAAATTCAGTCTGAATTTTGGAACTCAAGAAGCTGGGTGTTTCCAAAACACAGGAAGTCCAAATAAATCTATAAGGATGCAAACATAAGAACATCAAGGGAACCTGCACTTCAATGCAGTATTGCTAGGATGGTCCACAAGCTTTAAACAAAACTAGCCAGAAAATGTAAGAAAATCTGCAAACAGAAAAGACTCAAATAATTGGAAAACTTCACATGGACAGCTCTGCTGTTGACCATTTATTAAACAATGCCAGAACCATCTGTTTTTTAGCTGCAAAAAGATTTTGACAATTTTCTCACCAATGGTACTAACATGTGAATGTTCCACAGGTTTAAAATATGTCTTCACTGCACAAAAGCTTCCAAAGCTAATCATTTTGAGTGGTTATTTTATATTAATTTTCTATTGCATGTCTCAGAATATACAAAAAAGCTGCTTTAGCCTCGTGGTCTCCTCACTCAAAATGTTTGCTTTTCTTGAGGACCTCAGCAAAAGTTATTCTTGAGTAAATGGGCAGCTAGAAACAGAGCTGTAAATACCTTGTACTAGCTCACTACACAAATCTACAACTCAGGACTAGTATTGTGTAGGGCCTAGAGACAACAAAAGAAACCCATCATTTAGGTGGAAATCTTCATTTGCAACTGGAGGTCAAACACCATGTAATTTAGAAAAAATACTTAAAGGTTAAAGAATAAGGTTGTGTCTGATTCTGTGTGTTCTTATAAAGTCAGCTAAGAAGTTGAGAAGAAGCCAATTGTTTTGGCTTTTAATTTTCATGTCCCATCACTAATAGAAAAGCCAACACTTCCTTTCACCAGTGCATCCATCACAACCACTTCCCACTGTGCTTACAATTTACAAACATGAAAGACCTTAAAATAAGCCCCAAAGACTTGAAGGTGTAGTGAAGGAATGAAATATTTCTGAGACCCGTAACATCTGCCAAAAAACCACTTTTTCATTCAAAATGGTTTCTAGCATTATTAATACAGATATTCAAGATCTGGTGGGTTTCTTTAGTAGTTTAGTAACATGGATTATAACAGAAAAAAACATAAAACCATCTTCATGACATCTTTTATAAGCAGCTTTTAATGTTCCCTTTATAATTTTTCTGTTTGAAAAGGTTTAGATAGCTTATTAATTGTAACATCAGGGGATGAGATCTACTTAAGCTCTTAGAATTTTTTAATCACATGCTTTCATTATATCTTTATTTTTTCCCTTTCCCTACTCTTCTGTTCTTAAATGCCTCTGAGTTGCTCTTGTTTTCCAGAGATCAGGACAATCAGAATGCCACATTTCAATTTCTAACTCGGCCACTAGTAATTAATTATTTTCTTGTGGTAAAATGCAAATTCTCATCTAAGAAAAAGGGCAAATGCTAAATAAACAGCAAATAAAACATGTTCTGCCCTGAAAAAACGTATTTTCTGAGTAGATGAGACAGTTTAAAAGGGAAAGGGAATGCAGAGAACTGATTTTCCAAAAGTTACTGAAAGCCAATGGGTACATTGACTCCTACATCACCATTATGAACCATTACATTCTCCAGGTTTCTTAAACAGAACTCTAACAAGGTAAAATTATTACATTTCTGTACAAGCATAATAATGCTTGACCGAAAAAAATAGGACAGGAAATAATGCTTTATGAGGTCATTTAAAAAATATACTAGTACTATTAGAAGACAATTGCAAGCCATCAGTAATTTTCCTATTTTAAAGTCTATCAAATACAGATATTTCTAGTCCTGTCAAACATTAAACAGCATGTAATCCTCAGTTTCACTGGAGAAGCCAATGCTCCTGGATAGCTTTTCTGAAGAGATTCTGTTTATTTTTAAAAATACAAAGCATGCTGTCAGAGCTGTAGTACAGGCTGGCTCAGTGGAAACCCATTAAAACCACTTTACTGGGCAGATGGTGTCAAAGAGTCAGAAGTATATAACAGAATCCTACTGTGCACAAGTGTTCAGTATGCAAGAAATCATCTCTTATCAGACAACTGCTGCAGGGGACACAGTCAACCACAAAGGAGAAAGCAGAGCACAGCTAAAGTCATGATAGTCTTACAACTATTTGCCCAATATTATGGGAAAGAATATGGAATGAGAAAACTTGAACTGATAAACCCTCAGTAAACAAGGGAAGACCTATGGAGAGCATGATATCAAACTTGAAAAACAATATAATTTATTTTTATTCACTGGAGGTGTAACTACTCTTTGTCATTAAGAGGGATATCACAACTCAGAAAGATTTTGAGGTGTCCACTAAATTTTGGATTGCCATCTTTCCACATGCTGATTTACTGGGTTGCTGAGCAGTTGGCATTTCAGCAGGATTTCTAAGAATGGGTACAAAGAAACTCATTAGATATATCTGGAAATAGCAGCCTTGCCACTACAGTCTGGAATATGACAAATCTGAATTTGTCATTTATTGGATATGCATTTGCACACCAGTAGATTATGAGACACTCCTTTTGCATATGTTCCTTTTCCATTATCTTCTAAAGAATGTAGGCAAAATTCTTCTACGGGGTCATTTTCACATGTGGTTTTATTTTGCTTGCTTTCATTGTAAAACTGCAAATTAATGAGGCCCAGTGTGTTCCACTGAGAAGAAGAGCTATTAAGATTAAAACACACCATTAGCAGAAGAGCAAGTGAGTATAAGATTGAATAAATTAAAGCTGGAAAATGGTTACTAACCATTACACGACAAATTACTGAAACAACGTGTCCAAATAATCCTACACACAACACAGTGACAGAAGTCTTTATTTACAAATAAAACCCCAAATAACTAAACAAACCAAAGCAATTCAAAGTGACTTTAAAACCAGAGCTAGATGGACCTGTGAGAATGAGGAGGGTAGAGGCCTTCTCTTTTGTAAATTTGGAGAAATGTGGCATTAGGTGCATCTACTACCAGCCACTTCTAAGCGATCTGTACAAAAATAATAAAAAAACTGTGTCTATTTTGCTGAGCAACTTTCAGGATGAAACACAGGAAACTTCATCCAGAAAGCTTTTTGGAAACCTTAATTGGAAAAACAAGACTGAGGGTGTAAGAACAAACATCTTCTGTGAGTACAGCAGAAGCTTTTTAGGAAGTTAATTGACTCTACAGTGCAGATGCCATTCAGTGACTGGCAGATTACTCCTACATTGCTTCACTAAACCACCACTCAGTGTTGATTTAAGTGAGGCCATGCTGCAGTGCATTAGAAACACTCACACCATCACTGATTGTGTCTGAAGTATCCAGGCAATACCAAACAGCTCAGAGAAATACTTTAAATTACTACAGTGAGTCTCACTACAGTGTTTTTTCACAGCCCTTTTAAGGATGAGAGCCATCTAACTTTCTAAAAGAAATCCAGACCATCTTACACAGCATTGTCACAAAGGTCTTTATTTACTACCAAACACAAATTGGGATGCACCCTGAAAGCACCCTTGTTACTTCTCTTTCCTCCCCTTGTTTTTCTCTAGCTTGCCTGCATAAGTTTCCTGGCACTGGTTTCACAACACTGCTCAGATGTTCTATGAATCACCACTGGTGTGTGGGCCACAGGCTGAAAAATCCACTCCAGATAACTGTCTACACTTTGAATTAAAGGCTACTGAAGGCAATGAAACCCCATCTACTGACTGCAATGGTCTCTGGATCACACCCACTATGGCTCAATAGATGGATTTAACATCCTAGACCCCAGGGCTGGAAGGTATTTCATCCTGTAGGTCATGTTTAAGTCATACAACTGAAGAAGAAAAGTGGAAGAGTGCATAAATACTACATAGGCTGTACCTTTGTGGAGGACTAAGATTTTCAATCCATTAGCTCTGTGGGGCCATCAGACTCAAGAGCTTATGCTGGAATTCAGTCTATTCTATAAAAGAAGAAATCAAGGACATGAAGAAACCAATCCTCATTCTACAGTTAACTTTTTACCCATAGATGAGGGTGAAGTAGCCTAACATTCTCAAATATGTACTTTAAATCTGCTCATAATTAGTGTTATCTAAATGTCTCTGAACTATTTAAAATCCACTTCATTTTGAACTGTCATTAATAATGCAGCAGGCAATATTACAAAGACTGGTGAAAATCAAGTAATTTAATGTAACACTTTATAAACCAAACCTGCAATGAATTTCAGCTGCCTCTTCAGCTTCTCTGCAATCAGTTTGTCTGGAGTCATGTTTATGTATTCTAGGACCCATGACAGACTGCCACTAGACTTGGCATCCACAACAACCCCAGGAGGTTGATTTAATGTAAATGCAGCATGGAAAATCAGATTAATTTTTTATTCTCTCTTTTATTAAATAAAACTGATCTTTATTCAATAAAGCTGTTTTATTAATATATAAAACATTGGTTGCTATCACAGAGCCCACCAGTCCTATGGAACTAATAAAAGAAAAGACAGAAGTAAAAAATGAGAACATTAAAGGGAAATATTAGAAACCAAATCAGATTTAGCCAGCATTACAGCTGACAGAAAAAACATGGGCCTAGCTGTAGCATTATTTTTATTGAAGGAAAAGAAATCAGAACAGGTCTTCTCCCAGAAGTTCACAGTGGCAAGAAACACAGTAAGAGCAAAAAAAGTGCAACTTAGTTTCCTCAAATGACTGTAAATTCAGTGCAGCTGAGACAACGTGCAAAAGACTTTGATTTTATGGAAAAAGCTTGAACCTTAAGCTAGACAGATTTCCTTTATCTATAGGATTTTTAAGAAAACTCTTTTGGCACTCTGCACATAGGCAAAGCTTAGAAGAAAAACTTACTGCCCACACCTGTAATTTATGGTCATCTGAGTAGCTGTCATCTGAAATGAGCATGTAGTAAATTTTCTGTGCATATCAATTGCTCAGCTAGAGCAACAAGTGCCTATGATGAGTCTGCCACAAGATGGTGTCAGCACTGTTACTTTGAGAAAAAGAATGTGTCCCTCATTATGACAATAAAAATCAGTCAACACGAATGAACTGAAATTCTACACTGAAATCCTGTCTAGTTACCACCAAGGAAAGGAAAGGAACGATAAATCAATCAATTAAATAATAAATCAATCAATTAAATAAATCAAATTAAATCATCTTCAATTTTAATCCTGTATATAGCACTATTTTCTATTACTAATATACTACCAGGGTTCAGGAGTAATGAACTCCAAAGTAAGTAGTGCTGAAACACAGGTTGTTGCACTTCTCAGCTTTTAATTTTCCATGTTCCTACTTATGTACACTTAAGTGCACTTCAATATCAGTGGAAGATCTGCAAATAAAGCTCATCAGAAATGGCTCACACTTCTGGAGGACAGAAGATAACTAACAAGCACAGCTGTGCAGTTCTGTGTACACCATTACTCCCACTGAAGTCAGTGGATGCAGAAGTGAGAATAAAGTGAAGGAAAGTGTTTTCCTATACAACTACAATTACCAAAGATATAATCCACTGAATTCATCAGTGAAGTATTTCATCAATGTGCACAGAAGGATACAAATTATCATCATGGAAACAGTAAAATTGTGTAGGGAAAGCCAAAGCTGAGAGACAAAATAATGAGAGAAAAAAAAAAATCCACAGTCCAGGATTCAAGAGAAATCAGGAGGGTTCAAAGAATACTGTAACATGTTTTGGGGGTTGGTTTCTGGGAGATTTACACACACACACTTTCCTCTAAGAGTAGATTGGCTTCACTGCAAATGTATTACCCACATCTCCAGTCTATGGGGAACGTCATTAGGGGTATACAAGTAATACTGCTTTATACAGTTGCCAAACCTCCTCATTTATAAAAACTGAAGGATAAAGAAAGTCAAACAGGAAAATTCACTGAAATATTCACTTGGTTTTTTACTTTCAACTTAGACCTGAAATGTGAAATTGATTAAATCACATTTTTCATCTGACAAGAAATATTCATAATGTAAAAGGCTGCTCAATCTTAATTCTCACAGCCTACAGCCTGGAATTGTTCAGTATCTCAGAGGAGATGCTCAGGTCACTATAGACTTAAGCCAAGCTTGGAACCTGGTGCTTAAGTAAAGCATTAAAGTTTTTATTCTATTCCAATGAAGCTAATGAGAAGTTATCCCCTTAAACAAGGGAACAGAATGCCCATGTTATTATGCCTGTTGTATTAGTCAGTTTTCATTGACATCAGTTTGGCCTGGTTACTCTTTGTTGAAGATTTCTGAAGACTTTTTATTCGTGCTTGACACAAAGTAGCAAAATGCCCAACACACTGAGGGTAAGTACTGTCTCCCTAGACCTGACCCAAGAAAACTCCTAGTTGAAGACAAGGCTGTGAAACACATCTGCCTCCATTATGTACTTCTGTCTAGTGCACACACACACATATATAATTAGACTAACAATATATTAACATACATGGATTATATCATCAGTGACAAATTTTTATGACAAGAACATGAAGCTTTTTATTGAAACAACACTCATTTCTCAGGCTGGATCTTTTTTCCTGCATTTACAAGCTAAAAGCAAAGCAAAGCCTCAATAGTATTTCAAGTCTTCAACATTATTACCCAAAAGATTTGGAAACTGCAGGTGTGTTGCCATGGTTCTGAGTAATCAGCAACAGACCTATACACAATAGAGAGCTGATTGCTGTTGCATGCTAAAAGATTTTTTCCCTCTTTAGGAAAACTTTGTCATCATGTCATGAATAAGAGTTTTTCCATTAGCAACATAAAGGCACCAAAGGTATATGCCACATAGTAGTAATCAAGCCAGATTTTTTTTTTTTCACCTTCTTATGGAGTGAGGTGGGAATCAACCTTTTATATTTTCAAGTTTATCCTGTAAATCTGTGGAACACTCTGATCTTTTCAGAACGTACAAAGACATAGCAGTACAGTTGCAGTCTGTAACCAAATATGGAAATAGACAATTACTTTAAAGATAGATATTTGTCTATCCAGCAAGCACACAGTAGTATATTGGATATTCAAAGTGCAAAATAAATAGCATAGACATTACTAGTAATTCTAATGGGATCTTGTGTATATGGTCTCAAGACATATCAGATTTAATAAGACTTCACAACCACAGTACATAGAAAAAACCTAACTTGCCAGTTTTTATAGCTTTTTTTCCCACCTAATAGATCTTCTTTCCAAGATGTCATGGTTTAACACTGGCCCGGCAATTAAATCACCTTTAATCACCTTTATCCTGGCCCAAACCAGGACACAAGACCTATTTTTGGTCTTTGTGTAGCTGTCAAAGGAGACGTAAATAACATTTAAGAATAAAATAACAAATTAATGTTATAATTGCTGATCTGGCAATAACACAAACCTTCTACTGTAGGACAGAAATGCTACTTAAACTCTAATCTTGGAATAAACTGCAATCTTAGACAAATATTATGTCAATGCATTTTTAAGGCTGCAAGCTGGGAAATCAAAAGCTACTGGTGTGCAATGTGAATGAAGCAATCTGTTGAAAAGGCTCCAACTTCCAATGCTGCTAATGCATTTCCAACTGCAACTTTCAGGCTGTTCTTATGTAGGCAATGCATTTAGGGAACATATGAGGAGACATATTTTTGCTCTGTTCTTTCTTAACCTGCTCTGAGAAAAACAGAAGGAAAAGTGACTTTTATACAGTGAACCAGCCAAGAAATACATAGCTGTGTGTTTTGATTTCTGTCAGTAAATTCAGCTCTGGATACAGAGTAATTAGTAAAAACAACCCACTGATATCTGGAAGCGTTATGAAGTGTTAGAAAAACTAATACCTTTTTAAAATATTGATGTTTATAAGCAGAACTCCTAATCAGTATGTTTGCAAAATCACAGATTGAATGAATATGCTATTTTTCTTTCCTAACTAACCACGTGCAAACTTTAAGTTTGCTTTCCTGCCAAGATATAGCCGTCGATGCACAATGTCTTCTCAGTAGAAATGTGTATTTCTTCTAATTGATATTCCACAGGAATGCTCAGAATCATCTAACTTTAGTACTGCAAAAATGCATTTGCCTTTTGGAAATTCACCTTTTGACTGAGGCCATTGATGAAAATTAAGTTCAAAGGAAAATTTAAATACACACAAAAATGTGTGCATCATCTCTATGCTGTTTTTCTCATTCTTACTGTAAACACACTCGAGGGCAGCAAGAGGGTATCACTGAGTCGTGGGAACTCATGCTGTCAGGACATTCAAACTCTATTCAGCCTGCAAATTACCAGACACCTGGTTCAAGCTCCCATCACAGTTTTGAAACATTTCAGCAAGCACATATTCCTCTGGTCCAGTAAACCACTGACAGCCATTCTGAGATACAGGATGTTTAGCTTGAAAAATTACATAAAAGATAATGGTGGGAGCTAACTCCAATAGCTTGGACCCCTGAAGACTTCAAATTTCCAGATATCAAACACTTCACAGTCCAAAACTGGTTGGATACCAGTTTAGCTCATCACCAGCACTACTAGTGCATGATGTAGTACAACAGGCAGTTAACAAATGCCTCAGTAAATGGACAGACTGTCACAGTCGACCAAGAAAAAATCCTGCCACTCAGATTTTCCTATCAAGAAATATTTGCTTTTGACTAGCACATGACTTCCCTCGAGTCTTTCAGGCATGAATCGTGGGTATCAACGTTCAAAACATTACAGAGAGGGGAAAGAGGCTGTCTATGCAAAATAAACAAGAAACAAAATGCAGTGAAGAGATTGAGCCTTACCTTTGGAAAAAACTGCTGCCAGGCTCAAAAGAAGAGGTGACAACAGATGCCCCATATTGCTAATCCCAGAAGTGCACATCCTAGGGGGTTGTGGAGAAGTTAGAGCTCAGTTTCATACACTTTGTAGTCAAAATAAAAATCGGTCAGCTGGAGAGGCTGCATTTTCAGAAAAGGTCATCTGGAGAGCGCAAAAGGCATTTCCTTCAGAGAAAGGACTTAGTTCTTTATCTTTAACCCTCCCCTTTACTCCCTCCTTTCTTCGAAACAGATTATGCTGTGAAAGAAAAACCCTCTCCCCTCAATAAATAAATAGGAAACAGTTCTGGATACAATCCAAGTGCCGAGCTTCTGTTGCCTGAGGCAGACAAGCAGCCCCCCCTACCCCAGAACACCCGGCAGGTTCGGGCGCGCTGAGCAGGGGCCGCGGGGCTCCGCACACCCCCGCCTCCTCGGGTGGAGACTCCCTGCCCGCTCCTGCCCGCGGCCGGGCTGCGCTTCACCACACCAGTGCCCGCATCCCGCTGGAAAGGCACGTCCGTTCCCCGGGCGTCACGAAAGTTTTTCTTTAGGTGATGCTGATCAGCCCAGAAATCATCCAGACACGGAGCAGGGGTTTTGTTGTTGCACTCTATCTGTCGCTCGCTTGTTTGTTTTGTTTGTTTTGTTTGGTTTTTTTTTTTAAGTTCTCAGTTTCCTCATTGACTTGTTTGACTCTGCAAGAGCGGGAGGAAGCGAGCGCGGCTCCCTCCAGAAGGTCATTGCCACAGATGTGCTTAGTGCTCTCCGGGCCGGCGGACGCAGCAGCGGCCACCGGTGACGAACTGCTGCTGCCCCAGCGGATGCTGCTCGGCTTGAGACCGTACCGGGGAGCCGGCCCCGACCCCGGCCCGCCCGCCTGCCCGCCTCCTCCGGCCCCCGCCCATCCTACGAGTGCCGCGGTTGCTGTCTACAGAGAGACAAAGATTTAAGCGAAAGATAACAAGAACAGGAGGGAAACAAATAAATAAATAAGCACACGACCTAAGCCCCGCCTCGCACCAGGCAGCTCGGCAGCCCCAATCCCCGGCCAGCGGGGCGCGGAGCAGGGCGGAGCGGGGCGGAGCTGCCTGGCCCGGCTGCGGCTAGGCGAGAAGGTGCCCGGTACCGGCGCTGCCCGGGGGGTGGTTCCCGGCTCACCCTTGGCGGCGGGGAGGAAAGGCGGCTCTGCGGCTCCGGGCAGCGGGAGGCATCCCTGGCAGCGCCGCTCCCGGGGACCGCAGAGCACGGGCAGTCCGGCTGTGCCGCTCCGGAGCGGCTCCCGCAGTCCTGCGGGCGCGGTGCTGAGGGCTGGGGGTAGAGCAGGCCGGCCCCGGGCCAGGCAGAAGCCCGGCTTCCCCCGGCACCCAAACAAACCGTGTCCCTCCGGCTGCCAGAAGAGATAGAGCACCCTGCGCTGGCATGCGAACGCTGCTACACGTGGTAAGGTTTTGGCTCCTCTCATCCAAATTTCTTGTGCGTTCAGCTCTCCTAAAGCCGCTGAAGCATTCGTGAGCCAAAGCGTGGTGCAGCCGGGACAGGGAAATAATGTGGAGTAAAATACATCATACATATTGCAAGAACGTTTGGTCTAAATAGCGTTCAAAAGTGGTGGGACATAACGTTTGCCAATATAGAAGGTATCAATGCAAGGACCATTCTGCTAACTCAGTCCTTTGATCGAGCTTAACAATGAGATTTATAGGATCCTTGGTAGATAAAATGGCAGCGAAAATAAATAAATTAAAAAAAAATTTTAAAAAGCTACAACAAGAACCTAGAGTCACTCTTTTCCTTCATGGAGTACCTGTTTGGAAGCAGTAGAAACATTATTTTTATATTAACATACGCAGTGCTGAAACTTTAAAACAGGTCTATCAAAATAAACTTTGAATCTACACTTTCTGTTTTCCAGCACTGAGAAATACCTGACCAACCATGCAATGGGAAAAGTCTGTGCTTTGTGATGCGTTGTCAATTAATTCTAGAAGTTCACATCAGTTTTAGAAGTATTATCAGTCCCAGAGATTACCTCTAGAACTGGCATAATGTCTGCAACATAAATGTATCATCTCAGAATATCCACTATCTGAAAGAAAAAAAAAATGTGACATGGTATATAGCATGTTGTAGCCAAAACTTAGTGTTGTCTGACATGGGAGAGTTATAAAGTAATACACTCTATCCAAGACAAAGCAATAATCTAGAGGAGGAAGTCAATGCCCAGCTTCATTCACTGGCAGGCTGAAATATGGAATACACCTGTAATCTGTATTCTGATGGATAGGAGAAGCTACCTATGATCTATAAAAAGCACAAAAAGTGCAAAGAAAGAGATTCTCTTCAGATAGAGGTGTGAGGAGTTTTGTTACTGACTTTTCTTTCAGAAAAAATAATAAAATTATTGGAGTAAAATAATATTAAAAATCCACAAAGTTTGTCTTTCTACTTTTACAGTTTCTGTCTCTTTGGTCAATTTCTGGCTTTGCCTTTTTGTCATTTTTTGAAACATTTGGAGATATTTTGTGGGTGCAGCTTTACTGCCTTCCAGTCATTCAGGGTTAACTACTCTGAAAGAACAGCAGAAGCAGTTACAGCATTGCAGAGAGAGGGGAAGCTTTATTGCCACCCTTATATATTTGCACAATTAGGTTCGTTCCCTTCTTTTCATATTTTACAATATACTTGTTGTAACAGGAGACTTGGAAGCACTTACTTAATTTTCCAGCAAAAATATGGAAACTAAGGAATCTAGAATACTTTATCCAGATCCAGATAAAATTCTGCTACTCACTGAACAGATTAATTTTGAGATTTGGGCTTGTGAAATAAAACAAAAAAATTATTTCCTAATGCTTTTAAAAGTCACTCTGAAAGGTCACTAACTAATTGCTAAATTTTATGCATCAGTACCCTTTTTGCTCTAAAGTACTCTGCAGACATTTTACTAAGTGGTAATGGACACATGATATTTTAGCAACATGTTCCTCCTCTTTCTTGAGCCTGTTACCCCATGAACCAGTTTAGGGTCTCAAGCCTTCAATCAACTGACTTACAAATAAACTGTTGCCTCTGGTGCCTTTGGAAATGGGTAAATGTGTGTATTTCTTTTGTGTGATCTATGCAGAAATAGTCATAGGTATTTTACTGAAGAGAAAGCTGAAAGTTAGGCCACTTGCCAAATTTCACTCTTTGGAGCTGGTGTCCCAATTCTGATTTCTTCTATGACTGTAGGGACTTAAACTGTCCAAACTCTAGCCTGGCTGTCTAACACTTGTGTGATTAAAACCTTTTCTAGACACCTCTATCATCACATCAATTCATACTACTTAGTAATAAAAAAACTGTTTTATTAGCAATAAGTTACTTTGACAAGCATGCCTAATCTCTTCCAGGTAATTAACAACTAATTGTGAATTTCCTTTAGGAAAACAAAAGGAAGGGGCCTGTGGACCTGCAGCCCTACAACCTATGGCTAAGGTAGGAAAGGTAGGAAAGGTAGGAAACTGATCAATCTGCATCTAACAAATTAATGAGAAAATCCATTGTTACCCTGAGACTTCTTGTTTTGTCTTTAGTGTGTTCTATCAACTAATATACATAATCTGCTTTATGTAATTAAGATTGCTAATTGTTCTAATCAGGTTATCAATTCACAGTTTTGCTTGTGAGTTTTCTGTGGTTACTTGTTGTGATGGGTGGTTTGGGGTTTTTTTTATGAGACAGTAATGTTCCCTCATTGACATTGCAAATCTGGGAGAAGCCCTTTAAACACAGCAAGGAATAGACTATAGAAAAGATGTTCCTCTGCCCAATATTCCAAACTCCTTTATATGTACATATATGTATTTATATAAGTGGAAATACAAAATTTGTCCAGTGGTCTGAAAGACAGCAATTGATTTCAAAAGTAAAATGCATTCAGTGTCCACAGCCATGGAATATCAGGGCATATGATTGAGTATTTCAAACTGAGCAGTTACAGATTTTTTTCTTTAAAAATATTTTTCACTTTCCATTAAAACCTGAGAGAAAAGTACTGGCACTGCTGAAGTGCATACTTTACTATTGATTTTTAGAAAGACAGAATTTTACTCCTATTTTTTCCCCTGAAATGCTTGGAGATTGCACAGAGGGCATTGAAATGGATTATCTGGGTTTGTTACTGCACAAGATCCAAAATAAGGAGCAATTAGAATCATAGATCCAGAAGATGAAAAGGAATCATCATGATCAGTTTGATCTTCCAGCAATTTTACACAATTTAATGTGTTGTCTTCAAAAAGTTTAGTAATCATGAAGCACCAGGTGCACTGTGACTGCCATTCATAAGGCAAAATTTAAGTTGTTCCACTGTTATTTTGTGTTTCTATCATTCATTTCTCCATCACATCTATCTGTGGTCTTTTCTTTCTGTGTAATGCAGAATCTTTGGGAAAAGGACTTCTTTCTGTCACTTGTGTATGCTACATCTTGGCCAACTGAGTCACAGTCAGCAGCTGAAGTCTTTTTGTAATGCTCCCACATAAATAATGTGAAAATCAGAACAAGATAATGGGAGATGCTACAAAGACCAAACTGAATCACACTCTTCAAGTTCATTTTAATTTCTGGGTCTTAATTCTCTTTTGATGTTAACCAGCACTTAAATTTTTGTTTCAGTGGCTGCAGGATGAAGCATTAAATCTTTGTTAATTTGTTTAAGACTAATTCTGATCTGTTCACTCATACCACATGGGAAAATAAAAATTAAAATCACTTGGTTTGCTTATAATGCTTCTCTTGTATGAGAAAAGCAGATTCAGTTCAAAATCTTCACCAGGCTGAAAAAAAAAAAAAATCTCTTTGACATCCTGTCAATGGTAATACCCCTTGGAGTGCCTATCTCTTTAATGATTAAACACTAAACTTAGTAGTGAATAGTATTCCTATCAGGGTACTTTATGTTGCTGGGCTTGCTGTCAATTCACAAAGGCTGAAAAAGCAGATGATGTCAGTGAGAGTTTTCACTCTCCTTTACTTGTTTCCCTTGAAAACTCAGAAATAGCCTCATTCCAAATGAGTTCTAAAAATGACAAAGAACCTTATCACAACACAGCTAGGATGTTATCAGCCAAATCAGCAGCACTCTAATAGACAAAAAATGTATCTAAGAGGACTTTTTTATTTGAATTAAAGAACTGATATATTAACCTGCTTCATCTGATTGGTAGGATTTTAAAAGCTGCTTTGGCTGCAAGCTACTGTACTCAAAGTACAATGAAGGGTGGAGATTTATAAGCACCAAATCCTGTAAGATTCAGAAGCCAGCTTGAGTAAAAGCTCAATAAATAAATAAAACTAACCAGGATACATGCACATTAAGAAAAAAATATCACTAAAATAATATATATATATAAAATTAGTAGTTGTAAACAAAAGTGATTCTTCCTTATTGGGTTGAACTCAAACTCCATAGCACTGAAATGCTGTATACTGGTACCAGTTCTTGCCAAGTCACAAGATGTGACATATCATATGATGATACTATATATTCCTTCTATATGCTACTGTTGGTTAGTTTTGAGAAGGAGTAGGACTCAGCTATCATCCTTGAAAAAATAATGGTGTTTACAATATGAACCAGAAAGAAAATTCTTGCTTTATAGAAGTGTCCTTATCTTTATATAAACTGGATAAAAACTTCCAGTCAGAACATTCCTCACATATGGTGTATGGAAAAAACAATATATTTTCCATCTTGCCTTTGTTCCCAAGACTTTTTCCGTATTTAATTAATAAGCTACTACTAATAATAATGTTACTAACAAAACACTAATAAGATACTGATTTATTATCTAAAGAGGTTTCTATTTTCATTTTTCAGATCTCCCATTGTAATAGAAAAATACTGAAAATACAGAATTTTACTAAGCAGGACTTTAGAGTGCAGTTTTTTTGTTTAATCAGACTTTTTTAGTGTACAGATCATTAAATGCACAAATTATATTTTGGCAACACAATATGTATGTAGGGGCCAGACCTACAGTGATTTGAAATTTTTTTGAGAACCAGTTTATGTTCTCTGGCCAACATTTCTAAGAACCAAGAAACCCATTCCTGCAAAAACTCTCAGATACAGCATATATCAGTGCCACACACTGATTACTCTGAGTTAGATTCAAAAAGCATGGAGTTTCACAAGAGCCAGTGAAGTATGGGTACAGCAATTTACAGGCTGACTGTAGGTTAGTAGGAAATATACAAAGAAACACAATACAATGCTGTCCCCTAATTTGGAAGGAACGAGAAATCCAAATATGCAAAGAATCATAGCTCTGAATATTTTGTTATCTGTCATAAACATATCTTTGTAAACACATATGGTATCTACTTGTGTGTATACATTAGACCTTGAAACAGTTGCTTGTTTGGCCTTACAGATATTACTGAACTTCATAGCAAAACAGACTTGTTGCTAGACAAAAATCACCCGTTTTTCACTAGATGCTTGTTAAGAATGGAGTGCGAGTGACCCCTAGCGCTACAGTTACTCTGTAAGGCTTGAGGAAACAACAGTTCATTCCACAAGTCATTACAGGGGGCACAGCATATTTTCTCCTCAAAAATTAAAGGATTGTCATCGGCTGAAGTAAATGACAAACGGGAAGTGTGAGGATGAGGAAACAGTAAAACAAAGGCATTAGAAGAGAAAGTGGAACTTTCAGTTTGTAAAGTTTTCTATTTATTGATATTAAAGAACAGTGTCAGGAGTGTACCTTAAAGCTCACTGACTGTATTGCTTAAGACAGTTTCAAAAAGGTTGGGATCACTTGAATGATCTTTTGAAGGACACAGAAAATATTTTTTTCTGCTTCCCTTCCTGGGTCTCTATTAGCTATAGAAAAATTGTTGTTACCCAAAATATTGGCAAGATTTTTCTGGAATATTTTTGTTTGCATACCTAATTCTACATATTTTATATCATATTTATATCATATTTTATATCACACTGTATCTTAAGAATTGATCTATAAAGTGCACATCTAATAGATTTTTAGTGCAGGATAAATGGGCTTAGGTATGATAGGTTCTGTTATCTGCTTATATGTAATGCAAAACACTGAAGTGCTTATTACAATTTTTAATATTATATCTGTGTTGTAATGCTCTTAGAGTTTAATAATTTATTGGCTCTTGATAAACTATTTATGAAAGGAAAATTAGGATAGAAACATGAGTACTTAGATAGAGCCAAATTCAAACTGACAGTGTAAGAAAGGGTATCCTTTAACACCAAAGCAAATTTTGGTGATTCCATTCTTTCAATATTATAAAAGAAACAATGAACACATCAAAATAAAAAACTTTTGTAATACAGATACTTGTTAGATTTAAAAGTAATTTCCATAATGACATTTAAAATTAAGCAGTCCCCCTTTTTAACTTTTTTTCTGAGTTTGTTTGGGGTGGTGCTGTTTGAGATTTTTGGTTTGATTTTTTTGAGATTTTGCCTTACACACATCTTCCTGCTCTGGCCTCACCTAGATTACAAGTATCAGGTGTAACCAGGCAGGAGGGTTTTGTAGAAATCTTGAAGAAGTTATAAAGACACTTCCATATAAGTTTAATATGTTGCTGTGGTTAATCTTTATCAAAGGTGTAGCCTCTCCAAAGTGTCAGTCATCACTGAAGGCCTAAAAGCCACTTCAGTCAATTGAAGTGCCTTCAAACAGTTAATGGAATTACATTTCTTAAGATGTATTCAGTTCCACTGATTCTCCAGGCCTCATAACCAATATTTTTTGCAGAGAAAATACTTGATCAGCAATGTAGAATAAACAGGCAGTAGAAGAATTCAGGGCATCTATAATACACATATGTACTTTTCAAGACTTTCTTAAAGCAGGCAGACATTGCATACAGTTCAACTCCACTGAAATTTTTGCCTTTTTTTCCAAACCCTTCCTTCTAAACACAGATGGGAGAGCATATGGTAGGAAGCCCTTATAATATATTGGAAACAGCTTCCACATTGTAGTGGATTTCATATTGAAACTGCAGAGTCAGTAAGTGGGAGGAAGCAAGCAAAGATATTTAGAATATTTTAACCTTCTCACTGTAAACTCTGGCTCTCCTTGCAGTTGGAGGTGCTGGAGAAGGAAATTGGAACACAGAAAATTAGGCTAAACCAAAACTTCAAAAGCAAGATGCTGTTAAAAATATACAAAATTACACACAAAAATAGAAGGCTGAGGGAGTAGAACCTGCAATTAATTTACAGTAGCAAAACTGAAAGATAATGAAAAGGGAGAGGGTAAGGGGATAAGATGATATAGGAGATGAACAAGAAGCTTGATTTCTTTTTTTTTTTTTTTTTTTTCTTTCTGATGGTTTGATGCCAACCCAGGTTTATCAGGAAGTACCTTCTGATGCTTAAAATTTCACCTGAAGGAGGGAGCTGCTGGTATTCATGCTGACAACACTGCTGTTCTAATTGGCAGCCTCCAATCCACAGAGGTAGCACCAACTTGTTGGTCATTACATTTGTATTGTGAATAGATAGAGAACATGAAAAGGAGTAAACCAGGTTAAGAAAACACAAACCAGATCATCAGTGGGTTTGCTTGACGCCCCATCCTCCAAGACAGTTTGGTTTTGTTATTCCTCAGGACAAAACCATGTAGGACAAAAGTCTTTCCCTAAGACATTTTTTCATAAAAAAACCAAAATTTTCCAAATAATCAGTTGAACATTGATCAACAGGAATCTTATTGGAAACAGCTTGTTATGTACTCAGCTTGCCCCTGTACTCAGTGCTGGTGAGACCACACCTCGAGTACTGTGTCCAGTTCTGGGCCCCTCAGTTCAGGAAGGAGATCGAGGTCCTGGAGCAGGTCCAAAGGAGGCAACTGGGCTGGTGAAGGGACTCCAGCACAGATCCTATGAGGAGAGGCTGAGGGAGCTGGGGCTGTTCAGCCTGGAGAAGAGGAGGCTCAGAGGAGACCTCATCACTCTCTACAACTCCCTGAAAGGAGGTTGTAGGCAGGTGGGTGTTGGTCTCTTTTCCCAGGCAGCTCTCAGCAAGACAAGAGGGCACAAGAGGTCTCAAGTTGTGCTGGGGGAGGTTTAGGTTGGACATTAGAAAGAATTTCTTTACTGAGAGGGTGATCAGGCATTGGAATGGGCTGCCCCAGGAAGTGGTGGATTCTCCATCCCTGGAGATATTTAAAAAGAGACTGGATGTGGCAGTCAGTGCCATGGTCTAGTAACTGCAGCGGTAGTGGATCAAGGGTTGGACTTGATGATCTCTGAGGTCCCTTCCAACCCAGCCGATTCTATGATTCTATGTTGTAAGAGCCTTCCCACTGCTGTCATCCAGAAAAAAAAAAAAAGAGCATTAGACAGGAAGCACAAGAAGAGCAATGGCTGTTCTTTCACAGGGCTGAATAATGTTAATTCTATCCTGTACTTGCATCTGCAAATTGCCTTCCTGCACATTCCATGGGTTTTCATGATCTAGATTGTCATACTGCACTTAATGCACATTTTCTGTTGCGTTAACTACCAAAAAAAATAGATTTTGCTTAACTTCTCATGACACTGAAAGATGTTTATGATTATTTCAGCCACCAAACCTTGTGTAAGTTTTTTATTTTGGAATACAAAGCTGCAGCTACCCAGAAGTTCTTGTCTAGCCATTACTCATCCATCTTCAGCCTGTAAGAGACAAGTCTGGGAAGCCGAGGCTCAAAGTGATTCAATGACTAAGAGCAGATTAAAACTTTCTGTGAAGTACAATCATGCTGAATACTATTTTTTTTTCAGAAGACTAAACTGAATGCTATCACATTTCAAGTCAGCCTTGCTTCAGGTAGGTCAGTCATCACAGAAGCAGTTTGAATTTTAATTGATTCCTTCTTTGAGATATGCACAGGCCCTAGTCCTGGACGAATACCCTACTGCTAAACAGGTTGGTTCTCCAAACCAACCTCCACTGCAAAAGATCCTCAGACTTCACCTGTATCCTACAGGTCCCTTGGGCTCAGAAGCTTTCTCTGAAACCTTGATTCAGTTTAACATGTGAGAGCATTAACTCCATTCAAATGCCCACAAATGATGCAATATGAGAACAGAAATGAAATCCTCTGAAAACATAACAGGGCTGTCAGCTACCAGTTAAAAATCTACTGAGGGCAAACACACAGCTCAGAGAGAACCTTAGTGCCCAAGGTTATTAACAACTCGTTTTCCCTGAGGTTAATGAACAGAAGCAAACATCTTCTATGGAGATAATGCTCTCAGGAAATGCCCCGAGTCATGATCATTACTGTGATTTACATTCAGTATAAATGCTTTGCCTGCAATTTATAGCATTTTCCAGTGCAGCATCTCAGAATGGCTTAAAATGTAAAAGCACACTTATTGCTACATCTGAAGAGGATGGAAATTTTAAACAGAATGGGGAATGAAGTCACACAGCTAGATCACTAGATCACAAAGTACTCTAGTACAGTCAGGAGCAAAACCTGGATTTTGTTAGTTATATCTAGTCCTGAAAGGTGTTTTAGGATGTCTATTGTGCCACATTCTCATTTCTCCAATTAGCTTTATATGTGCACTAACATTATGCAGAAGACTGGTTCTATTTCACAAAGGATTTTACATTTGATTCACTCTGAACAAACATTTTCTGTATCAACTTTCATAACACATACCAAAAAAATCTCATAAAAATTAAACCACTGCACATTAAAAGACAAAAATATTTCATCACAATAGGATCAACTATTTTTCCTGGTATGCTTCATAAACAAGATTACAGCTAAAACTGCCAAATATAATGAGAGATTAGTATAAATCAATATGGTTCCATATGTTTCTCTTACCAGTTATGATGCCTGTAACAGATAAAGTGCAAAGAGATGACTAAAGGGGAAAGATATGAATATACCCTGAGAGGCACTAGCTCTTAATACTTGAAAGACAGATATTAGAGTCATTATAGATTTGGGTTTTTTAATTATAAAAAAACCCCACAAAACATCAGCCCAGTGCCCACCAGTTGTCTAAAAGGGTGGCAGGAACTTAGGGATGCTTGTGATAGAATGATGCAGTAATCATAACAGTGTAAAGATATGAGGATATGAGGAAGACAAGGCATAGGGATAGAACATTCTAGTTCTTGTGCAAAAGTCAAGAATTTGAGTGAGGATATTCATAATCTGACACTAATTGATTTTCTACTGTGTAATTTAGAAAGCAAATTAAATCTTAAAGTATGTCCAGCATCAGTTCAAATTGTTATGTACTCAGAAGGTTAAACTGACATTACGCAGAAAGTAATATTCTCAGCAATGCATGTTTAGGTGATTTAATCAAACAGTATCAGTTAGGACATGTAATTGATGCAGTTCATTTTATTTTATCTGAAGATATTATATAGGAATGAACATATTTTTCTTTTGCTTTGTGTGCAATTGAAAATCTTGTAGTCCAAGGCAAGTGCAATTTTGTTACTGGACTATTTTTATTTTAAAAAACAGCTATTTTGTCACTACCTCATTTTTTTAAGTTTACAGATTTTAATAATCCTTTCCCAGTGCCTATTTCATGTGTCAAAATAAAGCTCTCTTCTTGGAACATTATTGTTCCTTTAATAGCCATAATTAATCTTTATTTAGCAAGTAATATTCCAGAAAAATTTACAATTAGTTGTCAAAAAACACTGCAGAATCTTGTTTCATTATTGGAGCTCTGTATTGATAAAACACATGGTCAGTAAAAGGTGTAATAAAGCAGTTGTTATAAAATAGAGCTCACAAGGCAAGCTACATACTTTCAAAATTCTCATTTAAGAGCAGCTGATTTCACTTTCATTTATTTGTTCTACTCTATGTGAGCTTTATACATTTTAAGAATGTGGCATAGTGTTGCAACAACTCCTGTGCTGCAGGACACTAAGAGGCATTGTGCTTAACAAAAATTCCAACATTTGAAACAACTGTTGGTCCTGTCCAGGAAATCTGTTACAAACATCAGTGGATTTATTATACCTGAATATAGTAGTTTAGAGTATGCTAAACTTTGTAAATGGTCTGATAAGGAAAATGGACTATTTATGTCACTCAAACTCTGTTCCAATTTGTTTTCTTTCTAAAGTCATTGTAAGTAAGTGCACTCCTCAGCAAAGTGGGTATTTAGCCTATCAAAAGATTGAAATAAATGGAACAGCATAAATAATTAACATATAAATCCATTCCATCTAGTTAAAAAGATGCAATTAAAGAAACTATTTGTCATCTAAGGACACAAATTATGTACCCCATGCACATATGCAGATAAACTGTTCAATTAAATGTGCCATTAATAAATAATTTAAATTATTTTGCCTATGTTGGGTAAACACCATAGAAATTAAGAACATTCATATTAGAAAAAGAAAAAATCATTTTAACCCCAGACTATGCCAGAAAGTAATGTGGTTTTGTGGTAAAAGCCACAGGGTGAGATAGGTCTCTCTACCCAAATGATCTTTAGGAAGGGAGTTGCCAGAGGCCATCTCCAGATAAAATGGAATGGAAATCAGATGGCTTGCCAGCCCAACATCCACCAAGCTAAGTGTGCTGGAACAGGAAACTGTCCTGTACTCCATGGCAGCAGGATGGAGCAGGCGTTGCACTGAGATGGTTGTACTTCTGGACCAAAGCTGCCCTCACTGCCTGGCCCAGCACAGCAGCTCCCAGTGCTGCTCTTGCAGGGCTCTGCTCTGGAAAGCAGGTTATGCAGGGTTTCCTCAAGTTCTTCAGTCATAACACTTTCTTATCTGGGTCACACTTAGCATCACTTCATGCAAAGATGTGATGTGTTCTTAGCCTAAATAAACTTAATCAGGTCTAAATGGCACCTCAACAAATTTACAGAATTTTCTAAGCTGGATTAAACTTTATAATAAAAAAGAGGCCATATATATAGCTTGTTTATTTAATTTTAGGGTTGCAGCCACATTTTCCAAAATAGTTGTTTCTTACCCGTAATGCAGTCAGTGCTGTGCAGTTTGTTGTGGAAGCCAAACAGGACTGCTTTTCAGTGTAGCTTTTCTTTTCTGTATAGAAAACACCCCAAGCTTCTTAATTGCCAGTAGTTGAAAAAACAAAACAAAATAAATCTCAAACCCAAAAGCCCAAATGGTTGGAGGGTTCTTGCAATGGAAAACTATGTTCCTTCATTAAAAATAAAGCAAGAAAAAAAAAATTCATTTCTCTGTATCTTTTCATTCCAGTGAACATTTGTGGCTACTTTTTCATGTAAACTAAGATGGCATGTCAATAAATGGTTGGGACAGACTTGATCTGTTTTTCTTCCCCTTCATCTGCTCCTAATAGAGCTGCCCTTCCCTTCAAACGTTATTCACTCAGAAAAGAGTGAATAACTCTTACTTAAAGAAGTGCCTTCTTACACCTTTTGTTTCTCCATTAACTCCATCCAAGTGACCCCTCAAGTATTGTAAAAGCTTATCTATTTCCTAATTGAATCAAAGTGAGACCAGACAGCATATTGCATACAAAAACTCAGTCAGATCTTTGATCCTTCCAAGGCAAAGCAAATTCAAGCACTCCTGGATATAGCTGTGTATTAACACTAAAAGTACAAATTTGATTATCCAATACATGGCTGATGGAAGCAAACAGTTGCAGATCAATGCTATTGAAAAAGGTTGTAACAAAATTTAAATATTCCCTCCCAAGACTTTCCTCTCTTGTATTCAGTATCTAAAAGAATTCTTGTGTTTTGCTCTAAAGCATTGTTTTTTAAGAGAAAAACCTAAAATATCACACATACCTGATTAGAAAAGTAGTTTAAATCTCATAATTTCATTTGTCTGTGAAGACCTACACTAAACCAACTCTTCTGTTTATCTCATACTCTAAGGGTCATTCAACAACTGTACTGAAAGGACAGGTTTCAAAGAAATTACAACAAACAGAAGAGAATACATACAAAGAAGTTTCAAGAAATAAAACAGTGGCAATTGCTTAGAATCAACTATACTTAAGATCTGAGGTTATTTCAGGATCACACACAAAAAATGGTCGGTCGTAGAAAATATCCTGTTCAACTTCTTTTAAGATAGGGATCTTACAAAGATAAAAATGAAAGCAGATTTTGGCCTGTAGCACACAGATGCAGATAAAGCTTCATAGGATAAGCTGTTAGACCTGAGGATGAAAAGTCTTTTTGCTTAACTGAACTGGAAACGATGCAGTGTGCATTAAGTAGCTATTTATAGATTACATTTCCTTTTTAAGTAGTCTGGTGGCATTTTTAATTTACAGAAGCTGTAGCATTAACTATATGTATAAATAATGTTGCTATCATAACAAGAACTCTTGGCCTATAGCTCTCTTGTGCCTCTGCAGAAAATTAAACACTTTTCCAGCTATTTATTTTCATTTCTTGATACTCAGTATGCCTGGCAGAAAAACTGAGAGAAAATTAAAACCAGAAGGGGCATGGAAGTTTGCAGTTATCCAAATACAAGGGGGGTTGTTTTTGTTCATGGCATTAACAAAATTCTGTAAAAGGCCAGGACAAAAAGGAATTGTTCCTGTTGCATACATTTAATCTTCTAAATATTAAAGAAGTAAATATGTGACAGAGTGCAGACATTTTCTCTGAGTGAAGAACCTGTATTTATAGATTTAGGTATAGGTGGTGCTGGTGAATTTATACTGTACACTGTATCATGTGAAAAATTTTGGATTCTGAAGAGTTTAGTTCTGATTTCATAGAACTAGTATGTTTTGAGTTAAATGGAAAATCAGCTGCATAAAATGTTCTACAACAGATATTAGTTTAAGTGACATGTTTCATTTTGCACCTTTGTTCATCCTAAATAAATGAAGCAGAACATTTAATTTGCAATGTCTGTAGCTGGACTGAAAATGAGACATTTTCTGCAAAGTTTAGAGAAGAATCTAATAGTAGTCTAGCAAAGTGAGTAAGAAGTCTTTGTGAGACTTTGTCATCTCCATAACAATCCATTTATTTTTAAGGATTAAGAGATAATGTAAGAATAGTGATCCTAAGTTTGGCTACATACTTTAACTCTTACTACAACTACAATTCCTTTTGCACAACAGATGCATCAAAAAGAAAAAATGAAGATTTTTCAGTCTTTTATCTAAGCTTTTCTGAATTATAATTAATTCCTATCTTGAGACCCTCTCTGATAGACTAAAATGGCTCTCAAAGAAGAACCTTGTTTTATAGAAGGAAACCACATTTTCCAAACTTTGTACAGTAGGTCTGAGGTAGTGGTAGCTGCAGTAGCCATATTTAACCTGTTTTCATATACTGTTTTAAAAAGGTACAAGAAACATCAAAATAATATTTTTAAAAGCCCACTGTGAGTCAACATTCTACAAACTGGGAATTTAATGTGAATTTTTACCGAGCTGGCTGGCCATCACTGAAGTAAATTTTTTAATGAGATCCAGGCAGATAATGCAGAAGGCAGTCAAGCAAAAATCATAACTGTTACTATAGTCCTTTCCTTTGTCTTCATGAACCATATATTATTAATTTATATATCATTTTAATTGTAGTAGTGCAGAGGGCCTTAGCCATATCTCACTTGAGAATAAAAATTGTGCAAATTGTGGCATAAATACAGAACAAATTAATTGTATTTTAAATACTAAACACAAGCAATAAGTTGCTCCAGGATGGAGTCAAGGCACAAAAACATTGCACAATGCATTTAATGAGAGTTTTGAACAAACCATCAGAACCTTCAAAAATAACCAGAGATAAGAGATCAGTGTGTGAATATTTGGATGGGCTGGGAGTGCTGCCAGTTCCCATGGATGTCAAATCACATCCTTTGCCAGGCACTACAGCTATAGCTGAACACAGGGCACAGCAGAGGCTCTGTTACACTGTGGACACAAGACCCCTGGAACAACTGTAAATACAGAATTTTCAGCTAATAAGAGTGTCTAACTCTTCATGAGGAACTTACACAGCTATTAACTGCCTTTGTTGATGCTGCATGAAACCTGAGATTGTTCATCTGTTCTATAAAATGAGGTATCCACTGGCATTTGGCTACCAAAGACTCCATGCTTTATAATTGCTAGGGCGTCTCTCTCTTGACCTTATGAATCTATTGAGGTTGCAGAGGTTGCTTCAGTCCCAAACCTGTAGCAGCTGAACAACAGTTCACAGCTGATTTGCAGGCCAAAGGTGGGCAGAAGAAACATTAATTTTTTTGCTCTAGGGTCTGGGATAAGTGCTGAAGGTGAGCACTAAATCAAGTATTTACTCTTCAGTCACAGGGTATGCATGTATATGGTATGAAATGCTGGTCTGCCTCTGGAAGACAATGACCTTGGTTGCTACTGCTGAAAAAAAAAAATTATGAGTAAATTTAACACCAACAAGCCAAAAACTCTGGTGACAAGAAAAGCTTGGTAGTGCAAGACACATGGGAAGAACAATCAAAGCCTATCCTACCCAGCAAAAGTAAAAAAATAAACTGGAAGAATAATTAGGACCTGTACAGTTCTTCTGAGCTGCACATAGCTGTCTGCTACCAGGAGAAAGATAATTCATCATGATAAAAACAAACATCCATTTTAAACTTGCTTGGCAATGAGGATGTCCTTATTTGCATAATGATGGTTATTTGAATATGATGAGAATTTGCCTGAGCGAGTCTCAAGCTCAGACACATTCAAATGTGATACAGTCTGTACAATTTTCTCAAGGATTGCAATTTAATACTATTTATCTAATGAAAGAAAAATAAATATTGGCTGTAACATCCTATTATGCTTGAGAGCTGGTTTTAAATTACACTTGAATAAAGTAACTGAGTGTGGGATGTTTGCATTTCCTCAGGGAACGGTAACACATCCCAAAGTGGTGAAAAGTATCCTTTTCCAAGTAGTCTCTATCTCAGTGATGGGACTGCATGCATAATACTAAAAGTAGGCCCTATCACACTTTCAACATTGAATAGCCACAGCAGCAATGAACCTAAGAGCACTTCATCATTTCACCAAAATAAAACAATATCAAAGAGCTGTAAAGCCAAGTTTAAAATTAAATGAAATTAAAAAGAAAAAAAAAAAGACACAGTGTTTTGATCCTAGTAAATAATAATTAACAATGTTTATACTAGAGATGACACAAAAATTTTAACAAAGGGGAGCACTGGTCATGGGAACCACTTAGTAAGGAAAGCCATAGATGGGACATTATTTAATACGTTTGGAGTCTTCCTATTACCTGTGATACAGGGATTTCTGGTTGGAAGCAGCTTCTACACAGATGACCAGAAGAGAGAAGTTGCTCTCAGCGTTATACATAGTCATATATAAGAGTGGAAAAAGATCCGCCCATATGGGGGGAAACAATAGCACAGTCACAAATACCTTTAAATTTTGTGCTTTCATCTGGTCCAGGTATTGTGACAGACTCTGCTACACAGGACAAGCTCCAGTTTTCGTTCTGAACACTCCTAAAACCTTGGTGAGGTACAGTTCCAAATCAGAAGTTTACTATTCAAACACTATATCAAGGACAAGAATTTTTGCTGTTTTATTGCAGGAAAACCTCTACATTTTTTCAGGATATTGGGTGCCACTTCTAGTGGGGATTAAAAGAACTGCAAGATTTTTCAAAAGGATATTGCAATGGTAAGTAGAGACATGGATAAACTGGTGTTGAATATATAATCACTTTGCAATAGACATCCCTACCAAAGTCCACCAAATCAAACCAGCATCTGGCTTTTCATAATTTCAGATGTCTTTTTAAGAAGGATGCAATTTTCTGACTGCAGAAACATGTATCTTGCTTTGCCAAACCTTAAATGGCATAAGACTGAATTCTGTGCTGCAGATGCTGTGGATAATTAGCAAGCAAATCCATCCATGTGAGAGAGATTATATTATTTGTGTCTTCAAAGGAGTAAGAAAAAATTATGCCTAAGCTTAGTTCAAAGCTGATCCTGCTCCTATTCAAGTCTACAGGTTTCTTTGCTGCTGAAGTTAACCTAAAATAACTTAATTGTTCTAATTATGTCTTGAATAAGACTGTCAAGAAAGCTTTGTTCTTGTAAAACAAAAAGTGTTCTTGAGAAACAATTGAACAAACTGAAACTATAATGCTGAGAAGTTCATAATGCATCTCAAACAGGAAAGGATGCAAACTGGTATTTTCATTGCAATCCTAATAAAGTGTTCTTGCAAAGTAAGAAAAATTCATTGGGTGGATGATCTTTTTTTTTTTTTTTTTTCTTTATGGTGGCTTAGTCGTCTTCTGAATTTCATGAACTTCCACTGCAACTTTCCACTGTGAATTCACCACATCACAAAAGCATCTACAAGTCTGATTAAAATTCCCTATACTTGAATCAAGATAAAGTGACATAAATACCTCCAGCTTCCTAGCAATTTACCCTCTACCATTTCTCATCTGTCTTTTACAATCAGGTCTCTCTGGTCTTCTAAGCAACCTGCTCCCCTGACATCCAAATCAAACATTCAGAGTGCTGGAACAGGCTATTTTTCCATAAGATTTTGTAAAGAGCGAATTTTTCATTTAATTTGGCATACCTATGAAATTTTCTGTTGTTACTTCTGTTACTTCTGTTTTCCCCATAGACTTATAACAGAATGACAATGATGGATTATACTGATTTTGTACAAGTCTTTACAATAGACAATAAGCCAAATAAGGCTTTTTGTATTTCCCTAAACATGGTATTACTTGACTCAGAAGGAAAGAAGTAGTGCTTGCCAGAAGGTTTTAGAGAATAAAATCAAATGCTTTCAGACATTATCTTCAGTAAATGTAAATGGTTGTCCAGCTTTTTCTAAAATTTCACAGGTATGGTGAAAGATTAATAAAAAAAGAAAAAAAAGGAAAAAAAAAAACTGATCATATATTTTTTTCTCATATTTTTAAGTGTCTGTTTTCACTGGAAATATGAGTAATGATGACAAGTCAAGAGACCTGTGTAGGAAGACACCACATCAGAGCAACAGTGCCTTAGATCAAGCCTGCTAATTAATTGTTATCAGGGAGACTGTCACACCATCAGGGATTCATTGAACTCCTGCATGTGGAGACAGCAAGAGTGTAAACAAGACACCTTGTGCTTCCCCAGATGTTCATGTTACAGAGTCCCATTGTTAGGCAGAATGAGTCCTGTGTTTATTAGCACAAAAAGCAGCAATCAGCTGAAACCCCCAGCACAATCTGGAAAGGAGCTGATATCTCTCTGCTGAGCCAGATGGGAACAGTTTAGACCAAACAGAACTGAGTTTGCACAAGCTGGTAAAAAATGTGCTCAAAGCACATTTTATTTTGGGTTGATTTTTTAAAACTTTTTTTCAGTTAGTGTTCCTTATTTAGTTGCAATATATCTATCTAGGAAAAGAAAACTACATGTCCACTCTAATTAAACCACATCAGTAATCAAATACACAAGTATTCCATTTTTTCCAAATCATTCTTTTAAGTTTTAAACCAAAACCAAATTAAATTTCAAAATCAGTCCAGGGACACTATGCACCCAAAGAAGTGACTTCTTATTCTCAGCTTTTACATATTTCTATATATATGGCTATGCCAAAATATTTATTAATCATCTACAATTATTTGGTCTGCATATAAGAAAGCTTAAGAAAGTGTAACAGTTTGACTCTGTTGGGCTATAAGTCATTGAAGCAACAATTGATATTAAAATACTCAGCATTTTGTGGTAGCTTTTCCTCCTCTCACACTGGTTTATTTTTGCTGTGGGATTGCAGTATATTGGTAGCAGTTTATATGCTAATGGATAAAGTGGTATATAAATTGTCTAGCTGAATATTAATGAAGAACAAGGTGGTGTTAAGTTATGATGCCTTTACACAGTGGAGATAGAAGCATTTTCTCATCAGCTGTTGATATCTAGTTCTTGGACTGTTCTCTAAATCAAAATTCCCAAAAGTTCAGAAAAAGTCAGGGAAAGTAAGGAAGAAAGACAGGTCTAAACTTAAATTAAACTGACTTCTTTTTACTAAGATTTGACCAGAAATGCCTACTGAAAAAATAAGTAGCTGGCCTTGGCTTTACTATTCACAAATCAGATATCAGGCCTTAAAGTTTTAAAGCTAGAGTTGATGATAATAATTTGCTGATTCTTAGTTTAGCTGTTCTATCTGTGTTTGCTGGACAGTTAAAAAGCAAAACAATTGCTCTGTAATCGTGGTCTCAAAATACCCACTAAGAAACTAATTAGGAGTATTGCTCAGGCAATGTCTTTGATTACTATTTGCATTAATATAGCACCTAGAGTTAATGTACCAAGAGCCTGTTGTACTGGTTGTTGTACTCAGAAGAAAAGAAATAGCTATGCCCAAGAGAACAGCTTACAAATAAATAATCATCATCCTTCTGTGAACCAGTATACTTTTTATCCTTGTTCCCTTCATCCCTGTTAAAGCAGCTACCATCTACTCCTGATTCTGTGCTTAAAAATTGAATCTCCATCCACAAGTCTTTGCCACAGAAAGAGTGGTCCATGGGAAACAGAACAAGCAGCATCCAGCACAGTGCCAGAACAGGGAGTAGTCACAGCAGGTCAATCACAGCACTGTGCTAACACAACCATGCTGCTTTCACACTTCATCTTAGAGCTCAGCTCTGCATAGGTTGACCCTACCTAAGATTCCCCAGAATCTTCTGTTGCACAAAGCCAATTTATCTTGTACCTCCTCTACTTCACATTAATTCAGAGAAAATGGTGCACACTCTGCAATCCCTTGGAAACAAAACTAAATCTCTCATTCCCTTCAGCAGAATACTAATGCTATTTTCCTCAGGTAGGTCCCCACAGTGCACCATTCCCCAGATAAAAGTACTTTATTATACAAAATACAGATGCATGGGGCTGGCAGAATGCAGGTTTAAGGGTTGCAGAAACAAGAATTTGGTGACACCATCTCCACTGATTATATAGGGACAATGCCTTGTATGGCAGTTATCTCTGCAGTTCTTTAATTTGGTGCACCTTTAACAACCATTTTTCACTGAGTTTAGGAAAACATGCAATTAAGCTTGTATTTGTTATTTAATTATTAATATTGTGATCATTTAATTATTAATAATTAATTTATCCTCACTCTTAAAAAAAAATCTTTCATCACGAGTCTTACAAATTAAGATGTTTTGATAAGCAGCAATAAAAAGCTACTACCCATGTTTCATTTTTCATGGAAGAATCAGATAGCCAAGAACTTGTGACCCATGCTGGATTATGCTCAGTGACACATTTCTTTCAGGAATGGAGCAACCCTATTATTTTCTCAGGGCATGTGCTGATCTCTCAATTGGAGTTAATCGTTTCCACTGCCAGATACTGCTGTGTAGCTTCATGTCCCTTTCTTTTACTTTTCACAATATGTTAGGTACTTGAACTAGGATGTCACACATTCTGCAGAAAAGGATTTTAGGAGTGTACTTGATGACAACAGCCAAGATTACACCTTTCAACAGGCAAAAGCCTGGAGTGTACCACCACAATAAATATGTCTTCAAATTCTGTAGTACCCTTCTTGAGGGTTACTGAAATCCCCAAGTCTTATAATTTTATTATTACAGTTGAATTCAGCAGAACTGATTCAGTCTTGTCTCATACACAGAGACATGATGACAACTTGAGTATTTTGTTGTTGAGCTAGAGGGGTTTGTTCTCATGGCACTATTTTAAGATTGCTCATCCATTATAGAAGGAAAAAATAAATATTTTATTCATATTAAGAAATTTTGGTTAAGGGTTTAGTATTACAGGGTCTCTTAAGGTAACTAGATGGCATTGCTTGTACTCTACTGCCAAATAAAATCTGAACATCTTTTCTCAATCACTTTCTTAATTCAGAGAACTGGTGCCTTTTTTTTGTCAATTTTTCTTATACTCGTTTGCCCCCAAAAAACCCACCACAGATGGTAGCACACACAGTGAATTTCTGATTAACTCTACCAGATAACCCTGCTTTTCTGTCCTAATATTGAAATCTGCAGTATAGTAAACATATGGCTTCAAATTATTTGCCTTTGGGACTCTATGAGTACATGGTTTCAGACACCTATAGCACAAACTGAAAGGGAAAGCTTTAGCAGTTTGAGTGTGCTGAATTTTTAAGGAAGCCTATGGGGAAACTATTTTATTTGGAAAATATATATGCTAATTCTTTAAAGAGTTCTAGATTAATCTGGGAAGAAGGTAGCTGGTTAGGAAGTAAAAGAAAAACTAAAATTTCAATACTTTTCCTTTTTTTTCCCCAATTAATTTAATATATGCTTTGGATAAACACTTATTTACATATTTTATCACTTAATTTCAAGTGATTTTTCTGTATATTAAAATTATAAAGATAAAAAGTTGGTTGATGCACCTACCTTCTCCAAGGTAAGACACATTGGTCATTCATGAAAGATGTTTGTCCAACTTCTTGTCGTCCTCTAATGATGGACACTATTTAAAGTTTTATAAGGCCCCCCATGACAATTAATTCCAGCCCATTATCTCTACCACCATGTTAGTTACCAGAAAAAATCGTTTAAGTCTCTGCAGCAATTTGTTGCCATTTATCTTTTTCTGTTCACCCAAGGGATGAAGAAATAATCTCCTTTCTCACTGCAGCAGGAAAAAAGCCAATGACCTAGTGATTGGGACGATTTGAGGATAACTTTACTACTTCAACTGAGCTTTCTGAGTCTTTCTTATTTAAAGCAGAATGAACTAATTTGTTAGTGATAAAATCTAGAGTTTACCTCACATGGATTTAAGATACTATTTTCCAGTTACTAACTGGCGTAAACTACTGTGTGATTTTTGGTCTTGGTTTTTTTTTTCATTTCAGCAATAGGAAGATGGACTACTGAACTTCTGAAAGGGTATGTTCTTTAGCCTGAGAGTACAGTCTAAATCTTATGTTCAAATGCTTTCAAACATGTATCCCTGTACATATGGCAAGAATAGAAATCTCAGTTCAATTCTATGTGAACAGAGAACCAGGTTGAAGGAGTAGATTTGTGTGAGCAGTAAATAATCAATTAGTCTTTCAACCTTTCAATGCTGTTTTCCCTTTAAAATACAGATAATGGGTGCTATCACAAATACCTGAATTACTTAGGTCTGATGCATAATTTTTTTTCACCTGAAGACCCCACACAGTTTATTAAGCCTTGCCAAAAAAACCTTTATGGATCAGAAGGAAACAAAACCACAGGTATGTAAGCAAAAATAGAAAAAAAAGCCACACTACTACATTTTCTAACTCATTAGAAGTAAAAAAAAAATTGTTAGAAAAGTGTGCTGTTTCTTTACAAAGGGAAAACTGCAGTGAGATTTAGAGGATATAGTTTGGTGTTACAGAAAACCAAGGATTACCAACATATAGGAAGTACAGATTTGGTTTTTTATAGCTTTACATTAGCAAGTCATAAATTATGTCTTGATAGATTCCCTTTAATAAATCTCATAATTTTAAATATACTTCTAAAAAAATGAAAAAACAGTGTTCTCCTATGAAATTCATATTCACAGGAAAGGGTCCAATATTAAGCTTCAATTTTCATTTCCTCTCTATCCTCTGGGACAGAAGCAATTGTGAAAATATTTACTCACATGAATATTCCTGCTAAACCCAATACTTAAAATTAACCCAAATATTTTGAACATGAGGGTTTTCATTAGGCCCTAAATGTATGCAAGTAAAACTAAGATGCAGTTTGTTCATGTCTTGAGCAACAGCTCTTTGCATGGAAATAGGCTTGAGCATTAACTGGAAAATGAAAAGGATGAGGGAAGGTATGCAGCAAATGTAATGATGAACCCAGGAGATTTTATAAAGCCAATGAACCGAAATGCTTTCAGACAAATTGACTAAAATCTTAACAGTGTATTCAATTATGGATAACTAAGAGTGTGTAACAAACACTTAAGAGATTCAGTGGATCTGAAGCTATTACCTTCAATTATGTCTCAGAAGTATGTTCCAGGGCAGTAACTTTCTGTAGGGGAAAAAAAAAATAAAAAAAATAATTCGAACCTACCCCCAAAACAAATGCACGTTCAACAATTCAGATACTGTGGAGGATTTTTTCCTTTTCAAATGTGTGTACTTGGATTTTTTCCATGAAAAAAATTCTGGCAAAATATTAATCTTAATAATTAAATAGTTTGGTTTAAGGGTGGGAAAAAAAAGTCTGCTAGTCTTTGAGAAACTAAATTCTGATCTTTTTCCTCAGTGATGTGAAGTCTACCTCAGTCGTCAATTATGCTGCTAAAAATGTCATGCTGAGAGAAAACTAGTTTTCCGTAACTTTTTGTAGATGAGATAAAGTAAGTCTAACTCCTGTCAGAAGAAAACATCATGGATTTACTGAGACAGTTACCATGGTTCAGCTGCTGGGCCACAGGCTGAACCCAGCCCATGACACTTCAATCTCAGGATACATTTTCCCTGTCACAGTCCTGACCTGTGTGTGGACAGTAAAGTGCTCTGTGTGCACTCATGCCTTTCAGGCAGTTGTCCCATCAGTAAAATGCTTCAGCACAGTTTGTTTCATAGGTTTGGTGCTGGTGAAGTTGAATCCTCTTTGTAGACTTCCTCACAGTTTACAACAAATGGCAAATGTATATTATATCACTTGCAACTCTACCACTGTCTGTTGCTTTTTATAATGATAGAACAACAAAAGGTCTACCCCAACATAAGTAAAATTTTTACATGGGTCGGTTAACCTAGTTAAGTGAAATATATATATATACATACGTAGCTTGCGATATGTCTCATTTTTAGTGTGCAACTCCAACAGCAAATCCAAATAAGTTTACAAAAAACTGAATTAGGATAAATGCAATGCTCAGGTCGATTCTGGGTTCCAGCTATGAGGAGTATGCCTCAGTATTAGCTCAAAGCCCAAGATAAGGACAGTTTAACACGGGCAGAAGTAGTGCAACACTCATTTTCTCAGCACTATTAAGAACACCCATCCCGCTTCTAGCAGACGGGTCTACTTCTGCATTACAGACAATTCCTAGGAGGCTGGGATGCTTTCAGCCTGCCACCCCCTTACAAGTCTTAGCTTTTCTTCACAGCATCGCTTCCACCTGTGTCCCGGCACAGCCGCCACACGTTTCCCTCAGGGGAGCCTCAGCTCAGCCCAGGTGCCCCGGGCACCGCTGACAAAGAGGGACGGCACCAGAAGTTCGTCTGGCATCCCCCCCAAGCCGATCCCTGATCCCTTCGGCTGCTCTCTCCCACCTGGACCACCGAGGCGGTCCCCTGAGGGGAGGAGGAGCTGCCTGCGATCGCCGGGCGCCTCTTCCAGCGCCTCCAAAGCCGAGGAGCCAGCGAACGGCTCGGAGGGTGAGGGAGCGGGGCTCGCGCTGTGGGCGGGAAGGCTCCGGCACGGGGCCTTCTCGCTCGCTCTGTGGCGGAAGCGGTGCCTCTGTGAGGGGAGACCCGGCCGCAGCTTCTCCTGTCCCTGCTGCCCCTCCTGCCCGCCATCAGCTGCTTGCTCTGGTCCAGGGGTGTGCTTGCAAGTCAGGCAGGGGAATTCCCTCCCCTGTTGGGCACCAGAAGTGGCTACAGACCACTGTGGTGTTCCTCAGGGTCGTAGATTCAGCACCTGTGACTCCTCTGCTGCGGCCAAGAAAAATTCCCTTTGCGGGGATGGAAGGTGTAGTTCCTGAGGTAACTCGGGACAGAGAGGGCTTTCATTCATGCGTTGCCTGCACCAGGTAACAGCCATCTCCATCTGTGCAGAGTGGGCAGGAGAATGGAAGTGTTTTCCTTCTCACCGTTCTGTTTGTTGTGTGAGCGAGAGCCGTGGGGCTGCCCCTGGGGATGGTGATCAACATTGTGCCCATTGCTCTGTGGTGGTCTGCCAGTAATCTGCAACAGGAAAAATTGTGGTCCTGTTGTGTTTACACTGTGTTTTCTCTAAGCTGGCAGTCAGGCCTGCTGGTAGAGTCATAGTTCTTGGAACTGGTTCAATTTCAAAGTGGCTTTAAAGTAAAAGGGGAGAGAAACAACAACTTTTGTGGTTTTCTTTCCATTTGGCATTGCAATGTGTTTTTTATTTAAGAAATTGAAAACTAGAAGAGGTTTCAGAAGTGGCTGACTGGTTAAAAGCAGCCAAGCCTCCTTAATTTGGCTGGTAAAATGTGTATTTGCTTTAAATGGAATGCAGAAAATACTAAAGCTTGGAAATACATTCTTTAAGTCACAGTAAAAGCTGGGAAATACAACACCGAGAAAGTATCTAATAAAATTGTAAGTGGTTTCTTATTCCTTTCTTCAAAGAGTAACTCTGCTATCATCAATGTGCATTCTTCCCTAAACCTATAATATATGGAAATGTCAATAATGTTTAGTTCTTTAAAATGCATCATGTACTTTCATATTGCATTCAGGTTCATAAAAGTACACTTGAGCTAATAAAGAGCAGCTGTAAAATAGGTTGTGTTGAATCAGAACAAAAGCTGATTTGGTTTTTTTTCTTATTGACCTAAAGCTTTTAAGAAATAAGCCTTTGTTCTTAGGCTTAAGTTTTTGTCAATGAAGTTTTAAAAACTAATTATTATAGTGTGTCTTCATTTTACAGCTTGTTTAGAAAAGTAATAGATCTCATCCCAGCCAATAGAGCCCTGTTGTTAAACTGACCTCTTTGTTTTGCACTAGTTTGCCATTTTAGTGTATCACAGCTATCTGTTCTTCCACTTAGTAGTGTTAGATGTGCACAGAATAAGACTAACATTATTTTTAAAAAGTAAACCAGCTTTTCTTATGTTCTCTGCACCTGTAAGACAGTCATAAGATACTATAGGCAAGTGTACAGCTTTTATTTCCCCCATGCAAATGATGAAACCAGACATTTTAAGCTTACTCTTGTTATTTTAGGGTTTAGCTTAAAGTCTGAGAATTACTTTCTTTTCCTTTAGGATGTATTCTAAAAATAACGCTCTCATTTGAGGAAATATTTTTGGCATATAAAGAACTAGGGAAGGGGGGGAAAAATGCACGAATATTAAATGTCTTGTGCTTCATGTCCTAAAGTAGCTTTGAACTTTCAGATACTTGCCACAAATTACTGAGTCTCACCTATCATAAGTGTATTTATTTCAAAATGGATAAATAATTATAGTAGTCAAGATAAAAGCAATACACAGATTTGGTGTGGGGATGTGATGTTTCCTTTCCAGAGGTTTCTTCAGAGCTTTTTTCAGAAAATTTCTCAATACTTTGCCATGCATGCTTGCTGCTCTTGTAGATGCAGGTGATACCTGTTCTTTATTAAGTGGAAATTAACTTCTGGAAGTTTTCAGGACTACCTTGGAAATAATAGTTAATCCTCACAATTCTATGGGGTTGTAGGAAGGGCATTCAATTAATTGCCCTGTGCTATAGAGTAAACCAGTTGCTGTCCACTGCATTGAATAACTAAGAATACTGTCACCATTAGCAGAGGAGCACAAAGTAATAACTTGTCTTAACATTTGTTGTTTGCCTGTTTAATCAATTTAGAAACAAAATATACTAATCTGTAATTCTTTTCTCTCATAGAAGCAGTCCTAGAAATACAAGAGAAATGAAGTAAAAATGTGTTGAGACTGCTGTTGAAAGGTAAGAGCTGATCTTATGTATTTGTAAGATCTTGATGTATTTATTTAACAGCTTTTGGAGATGATTCTTTCACCTGCTTAAATACCACATGCAGAAAACCAGAGTTTGGGTTAGCTATACATACACCTGTGTCAACTCTGAGCCTAAAACCAATGTGGAATATCTTGCTTTTCTGGCCTTTAGCCTAAGAAAGGCTTTGGGGAGGGAAAATTAAAAAACGTCTGGCTTCTATCATATTGCCTATCACTTATTCAATAGTTGTGGAAGTACTCTTAAGGGTGTTATGAGAAATAGTTTTCTAATAGTGAACAATGTTGGAATGTGAAAGAAAAACTTCTCCTGTCAAACCAACTGGGTGGTTGAGTAAATAAATTTGTTCCCTTAAAAAGGTTCTAGTTTTCTAAGGATCATTTATTGAAAAGATATCAAATATTTAAAGCTAAAACACCTGTATTTATGAAGAACTATGTATGTAACATTTGTCACTCTGAGTTGGAAAGTACAAAGCTTTAGCAGCACCCTAAATCATTGTTGAAAATGAGGCTTCTTTGCACTTTAGCAGTTATATACAGTGGTGAATGCTAACAAATGGCTGCTGTCACTGAAATTTGCAGTGCCAAGGTCCATCAGGAAAGGAGACAAAGCCCTTGGCCCCAGAAGTGTCGTTTCACTTTGCTCTGCTGAGAGACTCTGAAGTACGTTTGCTTTTGTCGGTTTCTGCAGCTCAGTCCCAAAAGACTCTAGAACAATTCTATTGCCTATTTGCTAATGTTAAAGTTCTTACAGAAGGGCTTTGTGTATTACGTTGCTGTTTAGTTCATAAATTTGTGCAACAAAGCTAAAGAGGGTAAGTGGGGAAATTGAAAGCACTGTTGTCTGCTGGGTCTTCAGGCTAGTAATAGCAGACTGCCTTAACTGACTCCTACTGTTAATGTTCAGGTCACGATATAGTCTTACAAGAGCTTTCTAGAAAGGTGGACAAAGCATTATCAGTAAGATCTTGTGCATCAAATGACTGAATCACACGTGTTAAGACTGACTTTATGGTTCTGTTCTATATGAGTTTTGTTTTAATTCTTCCCTGCTCCACAGAGGAAATGAGTCTGCTTTTGCTATTAAAAGGAAAAATAGCTGCTTCAGCACAGGGACAGGCTCAGATGCCAGCTGTTACACAGGTGTATTCCTTACAGCTACATCAGAAACATCAGTGGTTACTACTTACCACTGACCCTCCCCTTCTGTGGGATTTTTCCCTAGTATCTGGAGCTGGAGGGAAGGGTTGCATTTTTTCCTCAAGTTGAAGTGTGCTTTGTCTGATCATTCTATATGTTGCATATTCTGGACCATCCCCATCACAGATGTTCCTCTCCATGCATTAAAATTGGGTTTCGGCTCATTCAGCTTCAGCACTTGACTTTAAAAGGCAGACAAATCAAATCCCTTTCTTGAGGGTATAATGCATCATTTTTCCCTCTTTTGACTGTGTATTATCTTCTTTCACATCTGATCACATCATCAAAATCTAACTTCCTGCATCTGTGTTGGCTAATCAGTGCCTTGGCTTTAAACCTCCTCCCATCAAAAATATACACGTTTTTTTTTTAACTAGTCAGTATTTTCATGTTATACAAAGTTTTCTGGGTACATTTAATGAAAAGAGGATGAGTGGTGGTTTCTTTAAATTGGACAAACCAATGAAGAGTGAAATAATTCTGGGATGCAGAAGCAAATAAACAAGTGACGTGGGGGGCGGGGGAAAAAAAACACAAAAGGATCATCTCACTAGTAACTAGGAGCAAGTAGGGATGGTGTTTCTGTGGCAGTAACTAACTAGTCAGGGTGATATAAGTGTAGCTGACTAGTTACTTATTTTCTTCAGCCTAAAATCATTTAGTTAGAATATTTCTGCTATTAGTACACTAACTTTTTGTATACTATCAGGTGTACCTAATGAGTTGCAAAGTGCATTAATTCAGTTTAACAAATAGAAAAACTAGGTGATAGATTTAAGGCTGGAAATAATTTAGTGTTAAGTATGTGCTGTCATCTAATGGTCATCCCATGCAATATTGTTTCCTACCTACAGCTTTTATGTCACTGTTAGTGGAGGAACAGAAGTGGCAGTCAGAGATTGCTTCTTTGCAACTGTTTTGGTTGCTGTATTGTAGGCATTTTAGGGATGTGGTTCTAAACTGCTAACTACTTGTAGAAATAATAATAATAATAAAAAAAATCAAACCCAAGAGAAGAGGTCAAGAAGAAACAAGTGTTAGGATTAGTGTTATGTAGTGTTAGCTACATTGTGGAGTTAGGTTTTCTGGAAGTTAATGGGACTTGGCAGATTGCCCAAACTCAAAAACATTATCTACAGTGCCAGTGGCCTGTGTAATCCAAGAGTGCCATGAGTTGAGCTGCAGCTATGTTATAACTGTGGAGAGTGGTATGAAAAAAGGAATCTAGTGTAAACAAGGCCTTTGGGAGCAAGATGTGCAGCTCCTCCCAGGCCCCTTTTGTGACCCTGGGGACAATGAGTGAGTGTTTTGAACAGGCAGAGAGTTAACTCTCAGCAGAGCTTGAACGAAGTCTATTTGAGTTATTGCAGCAAAGATTAAGTGTTTGGCAAATTCCCATATTTAGTTAACTAAGAAAAGGAGATGAGACACAAACTTGATTCATTGAAATTAATATAATTGACAAGGCTGTTTAATGGCAAAATTTGTCCTTACCAATATAAAAATAGAACTTAAAAATATAATCTAGATAGCTAAAATGATCAGTAATTTTTTTCCCCCCCCAAACACAGTATCTTTTGCAAAATATTGGGGGTGTGACTTAGTTTTTTTACTTACTTTTTCCCTAGCTCACTAACAGTTACAACAAAACATATTGGATATGTATTGGATACGTATTCGATACATTCCGGATACTATATATTTTGTCTAGAAATACAGAAATTCAAATGGCCTGTGGTGAATGTTGGCATTATGGACTACATTATGCATTTTCATTTGCTGTTTTACCACCTGGTAGATAGAAATATACTTCAGATTTAAATAAGTGAAGCTTTTAATTAGGGACCTAATCTATTAGTAGATGATAAAGATGATACAAATTTCCTTCCTGCAATTTTGAAGACAATAGTAAGTTTTAACAGAACTAAACTGGGTCAGGATTTCAGGGGTTAAGGTAAGTCTTGTTGCTTTTATTGTTTCATCTCGTTTAATTCGGTGTGAAGCCTTATTTTTTGTGCATGGCGTCCTCACGCTCTTTCTCTGGTTGTGAAAAGCCGTGTTTCAATGATGACCGTAGTGGATGCTGACATCTAGTGGCTCTGCAGCGCAGGTTATAATTTAACTCGGCCACCCATATTTTTTAAGAGTGCTGAAAATAGTAAACCATGCTTTTCAGCGCTGCAGCTAGGTAATAAGCTTTGCTTTTAAAACTGAAGTTTCTCTCAGTCTTCATTCTTGTAGAGGCTTCATAGTTCATAGTTCATAGTTTTAAAATAACTCTCAATTGCAGCTTTCTCTTTGTAACTTATCTCAAGATCATGTAATCTAAGTGCTCTGCAAAAGAAAATTCTTTCATTGTCTTGTGAGTTTGACATGTGAATGTATGTGGTTATCTCGCTTGAATGTAGCAGAAAAGCCTTTAAGTGGTTATTAAATTGTTCTATGCAGAAATAAAGTGGTGTTAGAAGGCATTAAAAGCTTGCAGTCATGACCAATTGTTGCATTGTATTTCAAGATATTGAGACAAAATCTTGAAATCCAATTCAGAGAAGTACATTAAGAATTTCCATTGCATTTCCAAAAGCAACACCGATGATGTGTATTCGGTATTTTGCTAACCATTAGTGCTGATACATTAAAACTGGACAAATTCACAGAGGAAACAATTACCAAGAACTGTTAAGCACAATTACTTGTTTCTAAACAGCCTGGTTGGAACTTGCTGAAGTATTCTGAGGAGTATCACTGTCTCTTTTTTTCCTTGTTATTATGCCTTTGCTGGGGCCATGACCAGAGACAGGCTGCTGGGCTACTGTACTTTGGGTATGATCCAATAAATCATTCTTTGTGGTTAAGGGAATAATATTTTCATCTTGTATGTTGTAACATCCTTGACTAGGTATCCCAACTATTTTTTCCCATTTTGTTGTTTTTAGTGAGCTAATTTTATTTCTGTTACACAAGTCAGAAAGATGTTACACAAATTAAAAATATGTAGTTTGCAGTTCTATCTCATGAATAAAAATTTACAAAGTGCCCCAATATAGAGAAAAACAAAAGACCATGTTACATTCTAGATGCTACATAAATCCATGTTTCCTGGCATGCATGGGCTGCTGATTTCAAAATTGTCTGATGTGATTAACTATTTTCTTCATCTGTGTGTTATGTCAGATTAATTTTCTCCAGCAGAAAGAGATCAATGGAAAAATGAAATACAGAGAATGTCAAGATGCCCCCTTTAGCTTTTAATGATGTTATGTTCAGAATCTCAGCTAGCTAAGACTAAAAAAAAAAAATAAATTTTTTAAAAAAATATTTTTAAGATTAAATATCATAACATTTTAGGTCTGAATGGTGCCAGAATCAGGTACCCAAGAGTCTGCCTCTGTTTTCATCGTAGTTTAATAATCAATCAATAATCATATAATTTTGCCAAGATTTTTAGGACTATCAGAAGGGATGTTCACTACCTGTATTCCTTAATGTTTAAAGTCTTTCATCCCCTCTGTTTTGCCCTTTTCCAGAGCAGTGATACATAATCTTACAGCAGTCCTGTGTCTGGCAGCTTTTGGAAGTAATTGCTGTGTTATCTTAAAGCCAAATGAGTCATGATTTCTGTCAGTATGACTGCATATATTACATTAGTTTTTCCAAATTCAGTTCCAGCCGCTAGTAAACTGCATTTTTATTTGAAACTGTTCTTAGTGAGTAATCTAAGTCTGGAAATACAGAACACTTTGAAGTTATATTTTTGGAAGAGGATGGTCTCAAAAACTCACAATTCAAGATTTTTACTGTACAGTTTACATTCTGTTTTTATATGAGTTCTATCTTTACTTCACTGCTTGATAAATTTTAATTTTTCTCTAATATTAAATCTAAATTTTCTACCGAATAATATCTGCAATTGCATTACACAATTGCAATTAGGTGCCAGACCATGATTAATTTTACTCCTTTGACTGAAAGGGTAAAACAATGTCAATAGAAAGGACTGAATCTTGCAAGTAACTGTGCATTAGTCATTGGAATTAACATTAGAGGCAGTAGAAATAAAAGCCCTATTTTTGTACTATTTTCTTTGTAGATAACAGACTGTAGCAGGAAAGGTAGAAACCAAAGTGCAGTGAAGGTATTAAGACCCCATTTTATGCAAATCATATCCCTTGCTATGCATATCTTTATAATGCTCTTATGGAGGTATTCAGTGCTGGCTTTTTCTGTGTTCAATGGATTGAGAAGTGAGACAAATTCCAAGAAAGGATGTAGTTTACTCCAAGCCAGTTGAAGTAAATATGGAGATAATATGTAGAGTGTAGGTGCTTCTGGGGTTAAAGAGACAGATCATATTTTTGGACTAAATGGTAGCTAAATAACATTCTATAACAAATGATCAAAGCAACTGCCAATTCAATAAATTCGATTCTATTGCAAGCATATTCCTTCTGGCTAGGGTTGTTGTAATACACAGTCAGGCCACGAGGTAGAGCTACATACAATGGTTAGAATCAGCTTTTGTGCCGTGTAAATTTTCACGGGATTCAGTCACTTGAGGCAAATACATTCAAGAACAGCTTGTTGCTGTCTGAAGTAATGTGAAATAATGACTTTATATTTGTTATTGGAGAGATTTTCCTTTTTCTTTGTAGTTGAAAAAGAGAAAAGGTGAACAAGGACACGCAAAAATACTATTTGGTCACCAAAGTTGAAATAGACTGGAGTTTCAAAAAGTTATTCCAGGGTTTGGTTTTGGTGGTGGTTTTTTTGTTTGTTTTGGTTTGGTTTTTTTTACTACAAATACTTGTGACCATTCAGAGACTGACTTTACCACACTATTTAAGATATTATCCAAAAGACTAATGTTCAAGTTCCTGCCCAAGACTGAGTATTTTACATAGGAGAGAGGTTGTTCTCCTAATAACTAAGCTGTAAAAGAGGTGTATGATGTCAAACTTTCCTGAAGTATTTTGTCATCAAGGAAAAGAATGACTTGGTGATTGAAGTAATTCTTTTATTAGACAAAATATGTGTGCTTATACGAAAAGGTAAGATTGTCCTTTCAGGAATGCAGGTTTCTTCAGAGGTATTTTACACCTTTGGAATGTAGGCCAGAATTCTTGCATGCTCTTGCTCTGAGTGCTTGCATCAGTAGGGTTATCACAGATATAAAATCTATAATAACTGTTTCTTAATTAATATGTATTTTGGATAAGTTTTGTTGGCTCTGTGTTAAATGTTTCACCCAAATTTATGAAGTCTAAGATTAACATTGGGCCCCCTCTTGTAGTTTGTCTTTCTTTTGCATTTGTCTTCTTTTCTGTCTCATGTAATCTTCATCTGAAAAGTCAATATATGTCTCTTGTCTCACAGGATGCAAGTGTGTGTTTGAAAGAAAATACTTTATTTCCCTTATGCCCTCATACTTAGTTGTTTTGTAGTAGTTACTCAGAGTTTGATCTTCAGTGCTGGGTAACATGTAGTAGTGTACGCAGTGATTATTTGGTACAGCAGCTCCAAGAACATTCTTACACAGAAGGCAGCTTGAGTTGCTTGGGAGCCATGCGCCTGTAACTTAGTTGTGGTTACCTCTACAACATGATAAGCATAGTTTTGATGCTAAGGAGTTTATAGTCATCATAAAAGAGTTCTTTGTTACTCTGAAAATTATGGCATAGGTACTGGCACTAAATATGTGGTTGAATTAACTGAAGTGGTTCAGATGTTAGTGTTCTTGTTCTTGTTAATTCAGTAGAAGAATGCCAAGGAGGTTTTTTTCTAGAACTGGATGTACTTTCTCCAGATAGCATCAAGTTTGCTATATTTAAAAAGGACTGGCATTTTTTTCATCATATGTCTTTGTCAAGTTTTCATTCATGTATGCAGAGTTCCTCAGGATTTTCAAGCTGAAACAAACCAATATATTGCATATTCTACTCAGAATAAGTGTTTGATACTGAACCACCATTAATCTGCCCAGTATCTAGCAGACTATAAGTGCAGCTCGCAGGTTTGGCAGTTATAGCCAGTTTTGAGCACTGAAAGAGTTGTCTGCCATCATGCACACTGAAAAAAAAAAATTGTAGCACTCAATTCCAATATATAGCATATTGTGGAGAAGTATAAGTTTTGCAAATTTCAGTGCAAATGCTGTGCTTTAGTTTCTTTTGGTGTAATTTTTCATATGGGAGGAAAGTATCTCTTATAGGAGTGATTGAAGAAATAAAGTACAATTATCTTGAGGTAAGAGAAAAATGGTGCACCTCACTTCTAAAATGCAAATAATGCAGAGATTGTCTGCAGTTTTGCTCAGGTAATCAGAGTGGTGTATGAGAAACCCAATATAATGAGACTGACATGGTTCAGAGGTCAAAGGTTCTTCAAATCTGTAAAAGCTGGGCAATGGAAAAGTGATTAGGCTCTCTCTCTGTCCCCTGCAGATTGGATGAGCAGTAACAAGGAGTGGATTGCAGCACAATGTATCCAAGTCAGGCATTAAGAAACGCTGCTTTGTGGAAGAAAAATTGAAATAGTGGAATAGATTTCCTGTGGTAAAACTGCAGTGTCTGCAGTATTAAAAGTCTTTAAGTACAGGTAGACTAATATTGGTCTGTCTGGAGTGACCTCAGTGTAGCTGATCTTGCAGTAGAGCAAAGCGTAGATGACCCCTGGGGTTTTCTTCCAGCTGTAATATTTTATGGAGGTTTTCATGTGGAGGTTCCAGCTGGGCCTCACCTGATAGAGGAAATGACCCTTCCTTGTAACTTTGGTGTTCAGTTCCTTAAGAGTTTGTTAGTGTGATCACTCCTGTATGCAAAGCAAGAAGTTCAAGGGCTTTTGTGGTTTCTCATCCCTCTTGCATTCCAGGTTTTCCTTGCCTTAAACTTGATGGACTTTGTTCACATCCTTTCCCTGCTTTCCACTCCTAGCCCCTATTAGCCTTAATGCTTTTTATTCACTGTATCTGGCACACACTAGTCCCTTTTATCAAAGGACTTTCACACCTGAGGCCTCCAGTCACATACTTGCAGTAAAGTAACAGCTTAAAAGCAAATCCTTTTAAATCCTGAGGCCAAACACTGTAACAAACATATCTTCTCAAGGGATCAGTTTCCAAATGTGCTTTTGAACTTAAGTACCAGCAGGCATTTGGCTTTAAGTGTGTGATATGACTTTATTTATTTATTTATTGTAGAACCATCCCCCCTTTATTGTTCCCATTTCAAGATGTGCTATTTAAACCTCTACCTCTGGTGAATTGTACCATTGAAGTGTAGATTACCAGAGTGCTGCTGGGTGGTGAAGCATTGCAGGACAAAAAGATATATCAAAATAAAATGTTTCAGTTACATAAAGTGTCAGTTACATGGAGAATGTGTATCTCTTGTTTCAAGAGGGAGAAGGAAAATCATGGTTTCAAATCAACATTTCCTTGAAAATGTGTTGTACGTGGGGCAAGGCACTTGGACTGTGGCTATTTGAAGGAGATTTTAGAACTGTTAGTGATCTTTGAAATATTGTGCAAGACTTGCCATAAGCTACTTTAAGGTGCAAAACAGGTATCATAGTGAAGTCGCACCTGAGATATTTTTAAATGGTATAATTTGCAGGTACTATTTGGCATACTGACCTGCAGAATCCAGACTCTACTATGTGCCTTCAGATACAGTATACTTCACTGTATGTAAAGTTATTAGTTGCACTTGCAGATTTATATTAGCACTTTCAGATGTGCAGTTTTGCAGTTTGCAATTAGCTGATGACTTGCGTGAGTTTTGTATGTATTGCTGTTTGGAACATTTAGCCTTGTGTGAGCTCAGTGGTAGATTGTTTATAAAATATTGCAGTTGTTTCAATGTGCTGAGTATTGCCAAACTGACAGACAATATCAACGCTATGTATAGCAGCAGAGTTCCCTGAGGATAGGGCTATGTATTAGGTAAGACTTGATTTTAATCTTGCTCTTGTCAGCTGGATCTGCTGACAGTTCATTTTGAGGTGACAATGTTCTATAATACCATCACTCACAATGTTTTCCTTTTTGTCTCTCAAGTACAGTCACATTAGGTTGTTATTCTTGTTTGAGGAAGATATCGAGTAATCATACTGGGAAGTCTTGCACCATTTTTTCTTTTTTTGGATCTTTAAGCCTTGCAAATTGGAGCTGCTCCAGAACATCAGTATCTGCTCACATTTCCTTATTCTAGTAAATCTATCTTTTCATTTCTTCTTTTTCTCTCTCACTTTGAAAAGAGGGTTTGTTTTTTCATGCTGTGGGACTTAAAGTACTTAGCAATCTCAGTTCTCCCCTGTTCCCTCGAAATTCCTTTATTCTCATTTTACTGAGAAGAGAAAAGGGGATTGTCAGTAGAGACAAAAGTTAGAAAGTCCAGTTCTGTAATACTATGTAAATCTAGCCCTCCAAATAGCACTTTTCCATTTGCCTTAAATATCCTTTGACACTTTCCAGACGCCTGACATAATTTTGTTACTCTGTGTCCTGTTGTTTCCCAGCTTGATGGAGGCGAGTGTCAGATGAAAATCTGGGACTTATCTTCAGTACATTGTCAGAGCAAAATAGACCTTAAGATTTGTTTCTAATTCAACTTTTATTCACACATGCAGATGTCTAGCTCAGTTTACCTAATACTTTAAATTCAAGCTAGGTAATGTCTTGAAGAGAGAAGCTGAGGTTTTGATAGCAACTGATGTTTGATGTATTTTCCTCTCAGCAGTTCAAGTTACTGAGCTTATAAAATGTTGACTTAGCTTCTCTTTGCAGACCAGCACTTTTCCATTTAGTTATTTTTTTAAAAGATACAATAGTTTTAAATGTGTCATTTCAAGAAAGTCAAGTTAGCTGTTACAGTTAATAAAAGTGCAGTAATTCGTCAAGACATTGAACTGAAAAGAGGAAAACCAAAAGCTGCCTAATAAAATGACTAAAAAGTATAAAGTCCTGTGAAAATAGCATCTAGAACAATATATAACAAAAGAAGGAAAGCAAAAAAATTCTTTAAGCTAAATATGCCACAAATGATATGATGAGCCAGAACTCTGTCTGAATTTTTGTTGTGCTGAAGGTTACTTAAATGAGCATGTTAAAAAAAAAAAAAAAAAAAAAAAAAAAGTGTGATTATTTATTACAAATCTTTTGCATCAAGAGAGCATAACTGTAGTTCAATCCTTTTTTCTTAAGAACCAGAACCTTGAAGTCAATCTAATGTAGCCTAAAGTAATAGATCCATGATAATATTATGTTCCATTTCAGGTAAGTACCCCATGGCAGTGTGATAGTCCTCACTGATTCTGAAAGTTACTCATAAAGTCTGTAGATGTGAAAACATAAATTGGATCTGTAACAGAATAGAACAGATTGTAACTAAGTTGAAAGCACACCCATGTGGCACAGTAAGCAGATATCTGTGGGATATTGAGATGTAAATCAGTTGTAAGACATGAAGTCTATTTTGTTATTAATTGATTTGATGGAGTTGAGATGTTTATGTTAGTATACATCATTTCCCCTCTGGTTTATCCCCTTAATCTAGTCTGGTTTTGGTAATGAATGCTGCTTCAGGTAGTCTCGTATTCATTATAGTATAGAGTAGATGGGTTTCCCACAAGAATATAGGTCTAGCCCTAAATGAAATCCTTTGGCCTCTTCTATCTGCACTGTAGATCTGATCAGAGTTCTATTACAGGTTGTGTCCAGATCTTGAAACAAAAGAGCTTTGTACTATCCTGTTAAACACAACCCAGCTATATCATGGGAAATATGCTACTTACCTGTCTTGAGTGAAAGATGCCATAAACACGTGGGATTTCTACTCTTTTGGTTTGTTCATTTCTATTCTTTTGGTCTTGTCAAGCAGCATGAGCATGCCCCCAGAGAAGATGTCTTCTCAGTGTCTCTTTCAAGTAGTACAGTTCTATTATTCCCTTTCTGCACGTTGAGGGTTTTTGTGTTTTGGTTATTTTTGGAAGCTACAACTAAGAAGGGTAAATTTTAAAAGAAGGTAAATGCCACACTCATTGAAATCAATGGAAGAATAAAGCCTGCTATGTTCTACTGGATAGTTTTCTCCAAAAAAACACATTAATCCTACAAAAAAAGTCTGAAAATCTAAATAAAAATATCACTGTGTAAATTGTACAGTCATCTAATAAGGGTTACAATTTTTAAGTTTTTTATTTTTGAAACTGCTAAAAAACCTCTGGATTCCTGTAGAGGAAGACCATGTGGAAAAATAGGTGTAGTTTTCAGGTCTTTAAACACTCCTGATGTTACCAAATTTGATACACATTTGCAGGTCAATTCTGCAACATACAGATACTTCTCTACTCAACTGGGTGGCCATTTGAGATATATGACAACCTCATATAGTGCCAGTAAAAGTTGTGCTAAAAGTAGCAGCAAACTTGCAGTTTATCGATAAAAGTGATGGGATGGACATGCTCAGGCACTTGGACATTCTTTATTTTCGTCCCTGGTGTTTTTGTTTTAGTTTTCTTTATATCCTCATTCTTCCTGTCTATGCATAGTGTATGCATATGAAAGCTGTAAAAGTAAAAATTTGCTCCTAGAAATATGTCCCAGGAGTATATTTCCTTGATGTATTCAGCATTTCAACAGATAAGTAGAATTTTTTTAAATGCCCAAGATGTTTTTGGAAGAGGCACAGGAATATGTTTAAGAAGTGCTTGTACTAGGCTTAAATTCCAGTGAGCATCTGCTATAGCTCACCTGAGTTTCACTAAATGTTACCCTCCACTAAGAGAAGAGAGGTAGGAAAGTCCTGTTAAATACGTGTTATTTTTTATCATTATGTAATTGTGGCCATGTAGGGGCAGTGTTATCAGTCTGACATTCTCTGAAACTGAAATATGCATCCCATTGTAAATACTGCCATGTGAATGAGTTGTTTTTACAACATTAACATAAAAATAAGAATAAAATGATAGATCTAATATTTTTCCTTTCTTCAATTTTTTCATGTCCATTGGAGCTAAATATACCTTGGAGAATTCCATCTAAGCAACACTCAAGCTTACAACTGCCATTGCAGTTAGGGATATAAATGTTGAACAGGCTTCCATTAAGTAAAAACATGGAGTATAAATTTAAAAATGCAAGATGGATCTCCTGTCAGTGACCCTTCAAATACTGTACTTTCCTGTGAGGTGTCAGTTATTTGGTTTCAGATATTTGATGTAAATTAGGTATCTAATAACCAAGCTGAACATGCCCTTATACCATATTTTGTGTTGACAGGATAGTTCACAGATTCCTTATATTAGGAGCTCATCTTATCCCTTTAGAAACTAATAGCATGGTCCTTTTAGCAAGGTAAATTATCATCTTGCTCAGATGGAGTTCTCAGGACTGTGTCACTCCTTCTGCCCTAAACTATTGAGGTTAATGTCATTAGGTCTATAATGATGCTCACTGACCTTATCCCACGTTCCTTTTCCTGCTGTCCTTTCTTTGATGTAGCTCATTTTGTTGTCATAAAGTCTACATGCCAAATGGTCAGACAGTGATTATTTTAGATCAGGGGTTATTTTCCATTGGTCGTCTTAAAGATAAGGAAATATATATAATATATAGGGTTTTTTTTTTTTTTGTTGGTTCCACCACAAAAGTAGTCGTAAAGAAGCAGGAAGAGGGGGATTCATAAATAATAGCACTTTTTTTACTTCTTTTTTTTTTTTTTTTCTCTCGCCTACTATTACCAATGGGCTTAAAGACAAAGGGAGAAAGGCAAATAGAAAAAAAAAAAGAGGTTTGGACTGTGTGGGGTTGGTTGTTTTGTTTTTTTTTTTTTACATGTGTTTTTTGAGGTTTCCTATATTTAGAAACTAAATCCTATTAGCTCAGAGAGCAGTCACCCTGCTCACCAGTTGAAGTAGGTTTCCACCTAAATTACGATCTTCTAGAAAACTGGGAACAACTGAAAACAAGAAATTAGAATGGAAATTATTCCAGACTTAGTACAATGTATCAGAACCTCAATTATGGTTTTGATTAGCAAAGCTGTATTGAAGCCATTGAGCTGTATCTAGTTAGCACTGTTAAGGCTGTGGTTCAGAATGCCCATGGATTAGACCCATCATCCATGGCTCTGGCTCAATGATGTCTGTCCACTTCCAAATTACTATTAGCACTTTCTAGGGTCCTCAGTTATGGCTCAGGACCAGTGCTAATTAAACATCTTGGAATACATAGTTTTTTAAAGTACAGTTTCAGAATTTGATGTGATACAAGATCAACAAAGAGAAGTCAGATACTTTTCTAAAAAAAAAACATGCTGCAATAGACTGTGAAAGATGAAGAAACTAAAGAACTCCAGTGTATACTGAGCCTGCAGGAAAAGAAGATCACTTACCTCTAGCTGCTGAATGGCATTAAGGTGTCACAATGCCACCTGTGAGCTGCAAAGAACCAGGGAAATGACAAGAAGCATTGCTACCTTTTGATTTCTCCATTTGTTACATACAATCCATTTATGTTAGTCCTGGGTTAGTTTGACTGGAATCAGAAGCTGCCTTGTGAATAGTGTAGATATTGTATATAGGAACATGTCTAGGTTCTTTTCACACACAGAAGTATCTACGTTCCTCAAGAAATCCTCTAATTCAGAGAAATCTCAGTGACATCTAGACTTCATAGAAAGCACTTCACATCCTATGTTGTGGGTTTTTTTTTTACCTTCAGAATATAAAATCTAATTGTAAAAACCTGCATTTCTTCTGAGATGCAGTTCCTTTGTACAAAATCTCTGTGGAAAGCAAAGGTTAGGGCACACACTTCACTCCTGTTTGATTTACTGAGTATTCCTTGGAGCTTTATAGAGCTAGATAGAGAGCTGAATTATTGCAGCTCTGATGTAAAAAAAAATTTAAAAATCCCCATCCATGAAGAGAATCAGGACAGCTATATTCTTGACCTCAACTTTACTTTGCTTTTGATTTTAAAATTTTAGGTACGTAATCGTTCTTATGTTTATTATTCCCTGTAATATGACACACTATAGTGATGTGTTCAGTGTAAATAATCCTTCCTTTTATATTCCTAGAAGACAACATAGAAGCAGAAAGTAAGATAGGATAGTAAATCTGCTTGATTGGCTGCATCCATTGGCAACTCTTTATGTTACAGTGTAGAATAAATAAAAGGTGAGACTACCTTGAGGTAGAATGCTACCCTTTCTCTTGGAGAAGAGATAATTTATGTATTGGTATGGAAAGCTGATATTGCTGCTGTATGGTGAAATGTAGGACTTCTACTTCAATTACTATCACCCTTTAGGGATAATTAAGGAAAAAGTGGAAATGAAGCCCAAAGCTTTTAATCAATTCTGTAATCACTCAGTGGTTTCTGTGTGACTTGTTTCTGAGCGGCAGACCCCATTGCTAAAGTTGCCTAGGAATGTCAGATTTTTAGCAATGATGAGACAACTCTTTCCCTCTTCCTTTTCCTACTATTTACATCATGCTGTCAGCTGATGTGTGTTCCTGCTGTCTAGAGTTTAAGAAATACAGATATGATCTTACATGGAAAATCTACACAGCAGCACAGACAACATTCTAGGAAATATTTTCACATCATCTTGGCTTTAGCTGAGATACAGCCACCTTGAGGGAGAAACTATGTCACCATGTTGCCAGGACAGAGTTGTATTTATTTCTAACATCCCTGCAAACTATTAATCTGTCCTCTAAAACATGTATGAAAGCATCTCCTCTTAAACTTTTGGACACCTGAGTGCACACTTATATTCTGAATACTCTTACCTGGATTTACTTTCAGTCATTCCAACGAGCTGTTTGGACTAAATTTTAAACAGAGGATTTTTGTTTCATGATTTCAAAATGCCCAGTATACAAGCCTTTTCTGCTTCACAGGGATTCTGCAGAGTAGAACACTGGACCTCTAAATTCCTGGGTGAATGAAGTAATTCTAGAAGAGCAAAGTACTGGGATATTCAGAGCAATGATGCAGTCCAGCAGGTACAACCTGCAGTGGGTATCAGGAACCAGAATTTCTATTCCTGATTCAGTCGCTGATCTACTAAGAAATCTTGGGAAATCACCTTCTCTCCTTCTGCCTCTGTAACTTCAATAGCAGGTGTGAAATCCCAACTTATACATTCTTTTCTTAAAATTTGACATAGTTCTATACTAACAGACATTTGCAAAGATGATTGCAAAGTTGAATCCCCTTTGAGAAGAGCACCTTTTAAAAAAATAATCAAGAAATAAAATTCTGGCAATATCAGGTCATAAGTCTTCAGTTCAGTACAATCCTCATTTTGTATTGATATCTTCCTAATGACTAATCAAAACAATATAAAAATGCTTCCTGTTTTGGTTCCTGTAACAAAAAAGATTCTGGAAAATTACTCAAGGCTAAAGTCCCAATTGTAAATGTACTAAATTTTCAAAGCAATAACTTGAGTTATTCTTGCTCCCTTTCCCCCCCTTCCCTCTCTTCCAGAAGCAGCAAGCAGCAGTCTTCCAGCTGCCTGATATTGGAGGGGGAGAAAAAAAAAACAAACAAAACAAAAAAAAAGCCAAGGAGCCAGGGTCATGTAGATGTCACTTCTTCACTGTGTTACTTAGTTTCTTTGCACGCTCCTTGAGGTTGCTAGGGTTTGGCATTTGGATTTTACCAGTGTGCTAATTACAGAGGAATTTGAGGATCTCCAGTCAGCTTTTTGACAGATTTCATTGTTGCAGCTGTGATATATAATCATAGTAAGATTTACCTTCTTAAATCCATGGAAAGACTATCTCTCTAGAAGTTTATACACTAGATGGAATAGCATGAAAAGTGCCATCTTAAAAAAAATTACTAATGGCTGCCCATTAGTAAAGCTCTCCACTAAAAAATGATGAAATCTTGAAAGTTAGGCTTTCACATTAAAAACTTTTAGAGACTAAAGTACTCTACCAATTCTAATGGGTGAGATCAAAATTCAGTCCCAAAGGAAACTTTCGAAGTTTTAGACAAGAAGTATTTTCCTAGCTGTGTTTTCATTTTCTCAAATGAAAATCTCTATGTATGGATTTATGGCTTATGATATTGCATTTGGTCAAGCAGTTTATACGATTGCTTTCTTGGTGGGTTTTTTGTGGTTTGTTTGATTGTTTGGGTTTTTTTGTTATGTTTTTATTTTCCAGTTTCTGTACATTGTTGTGAAATGAGGCATATGGTAGTAAATCTTCAGATTTAAATGCACTTGAAAGTAGCACTGCAAAGCATCTCCATGTTCTTTTCACCCTTTGAACCATTTATTTCTACATCTATTTCTAACTTCAACAGAATGGACAGCACAAATCCTTTGCCAGTTCAGATCCCTTGGGGATTTTCGGAGTGTACGTTTCAGTCAGCATTGGCTGTAATATTGTAAGAGATTGAATATCAAAATTTTTGGTTTGATCACACTAAAAAGCATGTCTCCATAATTATATGGTAACATGACTTTTTCTGTTTACCAGTCCATGTTCACGTTTTTACACCTTTTTTTAAGAGAGTACAAAAAGGATTATACAGACCCTGTAAGTTTTGTAAAAGTAAATGTATTTCATTAGTAGGTTTTGGGACTGTAAAGCTTGGAACTCATGCTTCATCTTATTTGCAGGTGTCATCCCTTGATTTCAAGGTAATTACCCCCCAACAGTAAAGTTCAATACATGTCTGATGCACAGATCTGAAATGGTTTTCTTAACATTTTTATTGAATATGATGGTTTGGAGTTTTTGTAATAAAGGTTTTTAAGAAAGCATCCACAAACGAGACAAATCCTTGTAAAAACTTTGTTAAATTCAAATAATCTATTCTGCACCATATGTATATACCAGATGCAGTAGGTTCAGACTCTTGTCAGCAGGAAACATTGCTATCCCATACATGCTATTAGCAGCAGACTGTTCATGAATCTACTTGTTAGAAGATTAAATTTTCTTGGCAGGCAAGGTAGCCCAGGGGTTAAAATCGTGTCTCTCCGAACATCTGCATGCTGGTGTCCTTCAAGTTTTAGCATGCTATCTTCAGGATTATGCCACAGATTAAAGAGTTTTATTTTACCATCAAAGTTCTATAACTAGAATCTCCTGGAACAGGAAATATGATCTCTTTTGCTAACTGCTCTGGGGGATTTCTTCTTTTCAGGGGGCTGAAAATTAATGTTCTTTGACATTCAGTTTAAATTGATACTTGATACTGAGTAAATCAAAATAAAAATATAAATTTGATCTGTGGAAATCAAGATGAGTTTAATGTTTACTATCCTAATGCAAATTAGATTTCTCTTCCTGTCTATAGAGTGAGTGACAATTTCAGAGGTATTACTCATGTGCATGTTGACTTCCTATAAACTGGAACAAGATTTTTGGCTAACAAGAGAGGGTTTATTTAATGTTTCTCAGTCCATGCATACAGTAAACCTTCTATGCATTATTAGTTTAATTTGCCTTCTGTTTCACTGTGTGAAACTGAGATTTATATTTTTATGGCAAAGCTTTTCCCTCTAGAAATATACAATGGATGTTGGTGTATACAATGCATCTTTCTTTAGTTAATGAGTTCATAACTTCTTCAATATAGCCAGAGGCAAATTTTTAAGACTGAAATTATAATTTTAGTTTATTTTTTTTAATAGCAGGCTAATAATAAGCTTAAGTATCTAGACTGCAAATTGAAGAAGTGGCAGAAATTTCCACAAACAAGCTGTGAAGATCTTGGCAAACTGTTGCCCTGATTCTCTGTATTTTCTCTGTAAACTTTATTTTCAGTTCTACATCTGCAACCTGATTATCCAGCTTTTGCAGCTAAGTGGAATCACAAGCATCAAGCTGTTCAAACTAGCTCTGAACAGATTCTCTCCTAGAAGTGCTTGTTAGCTCAGACTGTGATAAGCAGATGCACTGATTTTGCTGTCAGTTCAGATCTCAGTTCATGTGAGGCTAACAGACTTTTTCAAATACTAAGGCAGTTTTTGTGTCTGTGCCCTGTATCCAGAACAAGTTTTGGGAAGCTGTAGGTGATATATTTGAGCTGGCTTTTTGTATTTGCATGGCACTGTGGCCAAGCTTGTGAACTTTCCTGGAAACACCCACACTGGAGGCTGTGTACAATACACAGCCTTGCCTTTTGAGAGCTTACTGAGTTCTAGATGCAGCATTGTACTGATATTTCTATTACCTGGAATATCATAACCACTCTTTGCTCAAAATATGGAGAGTAATTTTTATTTAGATTGCAAACTCCTCTGAAGCAAGGCTTAATTTATATGCTGGCAGAGTGTAATATTACAGTAATAATATAGGTCCCGAATATGCAATGGGCCACTGTGTTATTGTAATAGAGCTAGTGTTTTAGAAAGATGTTGTTCATATATTTGTGCTACAATTAAAATTATGAAAATAATAGCAGAATTCCTTGAGGGTAAACAAGTGAAACAGGATTTACTTTGTTAATAAGGAGTAAAAAAAAAAAAAAAAAAGCAAACCCATACCAGACACACAAACAGGGTGGAAGAAACAAAAAAAACAAACTCAAAACCAAGAAAAGATAGAAAACATTGTGTGGTAAAAACTTCAGCTTGTTCTGCTATGAAAAAGTGTGCTTGGAAGTGTATTTGTTAAAAATCAAGCACATAAATATCACATTTGTGATACATAGAGATATGAAAGTTTACGCAGGGCATTTTGACATAGGACTATTTTCTGTGCTGGCACCAGAAAGATCGTTTACTGATCCGGGTCTCAGACTATTTTAGAAAATGTGCAATTAAAAAGGGTGTGTGATGGGGGGTGGAGGAGAAATTGCTGGAGTGGAATTATTCTACTATAGTGTATTGTGTCATTACTAGACACAGAAGTGACTGCTGATACATTTGAATGCCAAGAGAACTACCTGCTTACCTGTGGGACCTGTAGCAATAGATTTTATTTAGAGAGGAGAGAATCTCATTTCATATGAAGATGATATTGAGTAGTATCGAATACTGACAGTTGGAAATCTTCTAGATTTCAGATAACTGCATTGAAAAGAAAAGCAATACATCACCCAATGGGTGATATGCCTGAGTGGAAAATTGTGTGCCAGTCTGTTAGTGAAAATGGTAAATTATGTGATGCTTAGGAAAACTGAAAAGTAAATACTTAGAAACTCCTGGAAACTGAATGTTTTTTTAGGTATAGGTGAATAGTCTCACCTAAATAAATCCCCATCACTACATATTTCAGTCATTGAATAAAAATTCTGTTGATAAAATTCCACACAGATCAATCTAAAACCTGAAAGATGTCTTCCCTCGGTTTATTTTTAACATAAGCCAAAAATACAGGTTTGATTCTGTGTGTTGATATCAAGTGGGTGTGTATTATTTTCAGGAAGGTCAAGTGACACTTGTGAAGGATGCAAGTGCAAAATGGATGTCTCAATCCAGCAAAGCCAAGGATGCAATAATTTAGCATGTGGTGGCATGCAGGATCCTCTACTTGATGAGCAAAATGAGACGGTGCTTCTCAGAGCAACACCAATAGGTGTATCTGTATTCTGAGTCCAGCTGGTAGGGTGTGAAACAGTGAAAGAGTGGGCACCCAGAGGGGTTTGTGAATATACCCTGTTTAGCCACCAGAGTGAGAGCAAATTAAAACTTGAATGCTCAGGGTTATATGAAAGTGTATGCTCAGTGATGCGTAGGCTTAGAAAAAGGTGAGGATTTAAAAAAAAAAAATCCCAGAAATAATAATGATTTTCCATAGTGAAGTGTAATTGTTTGCACTATAAAATCCATATGGTGGAACAGAGCAATTTGTCAGGGTGGTAATGGGACAGCTAGAGTAGCAGCTCATGCCAAATGGCATTAATGGACAGATTCTGATGTGTAGCAGCTGCTGTTAATTTTCTATAACAGATTTTCAATACCTTTTAACTTCGTAAACTTTGGCTATTATCTAATGACTATTAATCACTTAAACTAGGTAACATTTTTCTTGTGTTTGCAGGAAACAAAATACACGGTTGAAGATATGCTAATTTTTTTATATTGCATAAGGCTTTATTTTCTGAAATACAGCTTTCCAGGCATTATATTCCTTAAACTTGCTTGTGGATGGGCAATTTCAGGGGTTATCACATTTTCTTTGTATCCTGTGTGTGGTACTTCCTTTGCTCTGGATAGTCCTCTGCTCTACCCATGTGTCATTTGCTGCCACACAAATCAAAAGCAAGTGGTTTGCCACATCTCTGAAACAGGTTTTTGTTGTTTTTTTTAAAAAAAACAAACAACCCAAAACAGGAAAAAAAAAATGTAAGAAAACCCCACCAACCTTCCAAGGAGGTCACTAGACCCAGTGCCATTCCCAGGAACCAGGCTGCAGCGTTTCAGAGCCCATTTGTTTCGTTTTATGTGCTGCTTCCTGTTCTTTTCACATTCTCTTCTCTTTTGTCTTTTAAGCCTGAACTGTAGAGATTCTCAGGGACAGATTATAACTTTCCTCCCAGGTGAGATCAAAGAGGGTCTGTTAGAGGCCTGGTTGTCTCTTTTTCACTTAAAAAAGATAAAAAAGCAAACTTTCCAACATCTGCTAGTGCCAGCACAGATGTACATACATTGTAGTATGTTAGAGGATTTAAGAGAACTTTTTGAAGATGTTTTCAACACTTTCCCTGCCCTTGATGGCTTATTTTACAGGATTTAAATGGAGAAGCTGACTTCATGGTTTATGTCAGAACCTATGGGGTAGGCTCTTGAATACCTTATTTCCAGCTACTGTGTTTCTGTTGAGATACTGCAGTCCATGAACAAACTGAGATCTGATTCATTTTACAAAACAGGCAATGCAATGTAATGTCCAAAAAGTGCTCCCTGATTCCAGAAATTCCCTTGTTAAATTTAGAGTAATAGCTTAGTGTCTCATAAAAGTTATTACCTGGGAAAAAAACCACAACTGTTGTTCCGTTTTCCCTTTTTGATCACTTGTTATTTTAAAATTTAAAGATTTTGGAGGAGATTTGGAATGATGTGGAGGTCATCTCTCTTAAGGGTAGGTAATGTATGTAGGCTCTGCTCATTATCAGAATCTCCATACAAAGTGGATCCACGTCTCCTGTTTATAATTTTTCACTTTTTCCCTGTGCCAAATGAAGTAATTGGGAGCATGCAGTTGTTTGTGCCACTAAAAACATAGTTTATTACAACTTTACCAGTAGTTAAGAGGAGGGTAAAATATGGTCACTGAATATGGAGATAGTTTTGCAGAGTCTGTAAATTGTTTTTGTAAGGCAAAAAAGAACAAGAAATAATAAAGCACTCATTATAGTCAGCATAAGAATTTAGCAGGAGAGAAGGTATGACTGAGATTGAGGGAACCTTCAGGGGAGAGATAGAGGAGGGGAACTAAAAAAATGAGAAGATAATTTTACCTTCACCTACACAGAGCCTTGAACAAGTGTTTGATTTCAGTGCAGAGGAAAATGCAATTGAATGAAAGGATTGGAGAAGGTGGGACAAGACACTGTCAGAACAGCAGGAGCTTAAGAAAAGTGGCAAAGTCTCAAGATTACTTGAGTTGAGGAGGGTGGAGAAGGTGGCTCCAGTACTACATTCCTTCCTTTTCATTAGAGGTCATGTGTGTGTACGTAATGTCATTTCTTTTAGAACTTTTTCAAACTACCATCCTTGGCTAGTAGCATTTGTATGACTTTCACATAAGATCAATAGCAAAAACAAGTTTCTGCTGGACTTAATAAAATCTCAGCAATGTCTCCCTTGGGCGGGTCAAAACTCTGCTGAGGAAAGACAAGATAGGAGCTTAGTTTATATTTTTGTTTTGTTTTGTTGTTACTCTGTAGGAGTTCAGCATAAAGGGTGTTATTTTGGTGACTGGAATTCTGAAGGTTATGAGAGTTCTTCCTCCTATGCATGTGTCTTCATCTGAGAAGTCTGTAATTTTTTATTTGTGTTTAGCTTTGTTGCCTTCTTCTAGAAGAGCAAAGCATAAATAGGGCCAGAAGAAGTAACAAAAATTCTAAGGAAATTTATCTGTTGCTGGAAAAAAATGTTATAGCAGCAGAGAAGTACCACTGAGGTGGTGGTAATTGTGATGTGTATTGTGTTATCTAAGAACATTCTGTGTAAACCTTTTTGTCATGCTGGAGGCTTTGTCTACGGTAACAGACTTCATAGCCAGAGTTCAGACAATGGAGCAAATCATAGTAGCTGTGATATAGACTGGATGCTGGTATTTTTCCACTGCATTACCAAAATGTTTGACAAAACTACAAATTATAGCTTCAAGGCTTGCAAATGTACATGATGCTTTGAAGAATATTGTACTGTGTGAATTTCTTGCTCCGATTTATATTCCTCCTCCTCCCCCTTAGGTATGGACTCCTGCAATTCTTTGTTTGTGACTTCTTTAGCGCATTGCTCTGCATCAGACAGTTACTTCAAAGTTTTCTTTTTTTACACTGCACTACATTTGTTTGTGTGTTTGTTCTGCAGCCAAATGCAAAACCTTCTCCAGCTGAGGCAAGTTTAAGTGAGGATCATCCTTCTGAATCTTGTGCTAAGATTCTGAAATTGTGCACTCCTTTAAGTTGGGAATAAGAGGTAAGGCAGCACAAAATACTGCTTGATTATGCTTGGTATCCAACAAAACTTGGGTAGCTTGGTTCTTTTTCAGTATTGAGTCACTTAATTGGTATATCCTGTCGGTTTCGAATGACAAAGGAATTTGCTCTGCATGGTGTGAATATCGTTGGTTGTAGCATCTACCTTTGTGTGCCCCAAAACTCCCCTGTAGAATGCCTGTGGTAACTACTTAAATACTCTTCTGGGTAATCTGCTAGAGTTAGGCAGGTATTGCCATTGTATAAATTCTGGGAGAGAATGTAGAAAAGCCAGTTTTACTTGACTTCTGGATGAAGCTTATGGAATACAGATTAATTTTGCTCTTATTTTCTCTGAATTCTTACCCACATAATTTCTCTGAATTCTTACCTGTATAAAGGTGGTAGGATCTACCCTGTGTTGTGTACCTGAGAACAGAGTTTGGATCCATAAGTTTAGCCATACCTTTAGATCTTTTCCTTCAATACTACTTTGTGGGATTGCTTTTACCATCCTATGTAGTACTCCTCACATTAGGTCTCCATGTGGCTCGTTATTGGTTGAGATGATGGTTCAGGCAAAAGACATCCCTGGAAAGTCAGGGATTTCTGAGTGGGTGGTCTCATTACAACCAGAAGAAACTGACTGCTACCTGTCTGTTCTGCTGGCATGTTTCCAATGTATGTGGACAAAATCATTCAAACACAGAAAGATATTTTGGCATAGTTTCCCTGAGCCTTGGTGCTGCACTGGGACTATTCCTGTTAGCATGTCAGCTTCTGTAAACAAGAGCAAACATGGGAGTAGGGCAGCCACTACTGCTATTTCCCTTTGGTTTCTTAGACCATGAGACCAGGTACTCAATTATGGCCAGACTGACTGGAAAGTAGCATTTGGCAGTGGTGCAGGCTGAAATGGGTTGTTCAGGCTGTCCTACAAAAACATGTGTTATGGAAGCATTTATTTTTAAGAAAATGAACATTTACATATTTAAGCAAAATGCTGGATGTTGTAGTCAGAATAAAAGAAATGTCTATGAGAATGTAAATAAAGGGAAGGTATTTATCAGAAGGAGCTCAGTATGAAAGGAACTGTAATTTCAGTTGCCATTGATACTTGTTACTTAACTAGTGATAAACTCATCTGTTCAGGAAATAAATATCAGTGTACTTTTGTAATTTAAATGAGAACTTGTAATATGGAAAATACACTTCCTGTTCAGATTCTTGAAGGTTTGCTTTGAAATGGGAGTCCCCTGTGATGCCTATTTCATTTTCTTTTATTGTTAAAGTGTTGTGTCACTGATGACATTTCTGCTGAGTGCTGCCCAATTATAACAGTAAACATCTGCACAGGGACATTATATCTTCCCAGGGGCATTATGGGAAGCAAGTACACTGGTAAACAAAAGAGTAACTGAAATTATTTGTAGGAAATTTAGTCACTTTGTTGGTTGCCAGAGGTTGAGGCTTAGTAACAAAACATTTGCCTTTTATAGATAGATCAAACATTAAGAGAAAAAAAGCTTTTATGGTAAATACAAGGAAAAAGTTGTGGTTTGCACTATACTTTTAAAAGTAATTTTCATGGGTGAGTGGGTGTTGGGGGGCGGGGGGGGGAGAAGGGGGCAAATTGCTTTGATTTAAAATATGTGTTTGTAATACCCTTACTACCACCATATAGGGCAACTTTTAATTTATTCTTTCTGTGCAGTAAATGAAAATCTACTAAAGTGCCCAGGGTCATGTAAGATAATATATAGATGCAAATGTCATGTATCCAGTCTAAAGTTAAACCATATTATCCTGGTGCCAACGTTCTGGATATTTAACAATTCAGTTGATGTTTTAATTTCAATTATGGCTTTTGTGGTCAGACACTGAAATGATTATGCACAAAATTCCCATCCAAGTCGGTGGGAATCTCATGTGTGCAAGTTTTGCACGCTTGAGGCCATAACCACATACAGGCTATTTCCAGTTCAGCTTCACCAGAGTCCTTTGCTTTCAGACCTTTGTAGGGGAGAAACCAAGGAAACAGGTGGTGCCTCCCTGTCTCCCACTGCTATTTGGCCCTGGGGTAAAAGTATGGGCTGAAGGCAAGCATATAGTCCAGCCAGTCCATGCTGGAGGTACCTTTGAATATTCTGAAAGACTTCTGTGGTCATGGAAGGATTTTGTTTGTCTGGCAGTGGCTGTTTGGTTGTGCTAGCCTCATCCCATCTCCTCTCCTTCATTGTTTTGTCACTTGAGCTTCACTAAATTCTCCCAGTCTTCCTTTGGCTCTATACATTCCTCTGTCTTCCTTTGTCTTTAGTTTATTCCCTATAAATTGACTGCATAGGAAAACCCTGAAAAAAATCTGACTTGCTGTCTGCTGCATCACACAGTTACACCAGCTTAAATGTTACATGTGTTTTTATGATTTGTCTATTTTGACTGTAAGATTGGCAGAATACAAAATCCTGACCACTGCTTAAGGTCATGGGATCAACTCTTGCTTGCTTATTAGAAGCTTCCCTAATAAACCTGAATCATAGTTATCTGAAGTAAAAACCTGACACTTCCAAGAACTGCTATATCTCCATTCACACTTTTTCTTTCTCTTTGTGTGCTGGATTAAAGAATATGCTTACTCTCACCCTGGCAGGATTCGAAAACTTGAATTAATCTCATTAATTTATTTCAATGACTAGTGAAAATATCCTCAACAATTGTACAAAATGCTACAGCTTGAAGTGTTAGTGTAATGCTTAGGACCCCTGTGAATCATTGTTCTTTAATACTTACCTGTTATTTTTAGGAGAGATACAGCCATTAGAATGGGTCATAAAGGAAGTGTTCTTTTTTTTCTTAATGGATAAATATTGAATGCCTTTTATTTCGATTCATCTCAACACTATATATGTCTGCAGTTCCCCCTCCCTTTCTGCGCCAAAATAAATAGTCCTGCTGTTGAAATGAGAGAAAGTATGTTTCTATGTCTTCAAAACAGAACTAAAAATACCTGCTTGACCTGCGGGTTTTAAGACAGCTTGCAGTTGTGGTTAACACAAGCCCCCCTGTGGAGATCAAAGTCTCGCCCCATCCGGCTTGAAACACCACTGTCAGTACCTTGTTAGGCAAAAAGTAAGAGAGTGTTCCCCTCTGCTGCAGAAAAGCAATGTTTATTTGATCTTGGGCCTCTTCTGAATAATTTTGCTAAATCTAATTGCTCTTGATGTTTTACCCAGTACATCATGGGCTTTTTCAGAAGTAGCTCTTTATGCAATGGGTGAAACATCAGAATACAGTAAGGACCACTTCAAATATCTCATCAAGGCAAAGAACTCTAGATAGATTACTGCAGATCAATCTGTATAAACCCTGCATAAAGGCTGAGGCTCTTTTAAGTTAAAATGTACTTTAAAAAACCCTTGTGTTATGAAAGGTGAAATACTCTATCTATTAAGAGAGTTATCATGTGAAGAGAGGTAGAGAAGTCTGTTTAATTCACTGGTTCCTGTCAATTATGGTTAAACAAAGCATATGATTAAATCCTTTCTACTCTATTTATTAGCAGACATTAAGATTTTATGTTACCTAAAAGCAAACTTCCTGTATGTCAAAAGCCAATCCTGTACCTAAATATGAACCACGTTCTAACATGGATTGTGCTGCTGCTGCTTGAGTGAAATGAAGAAACTTGACTTCTGCTGATTGCTACTCCCACTTCTGCTGACATGAAAGTAAGAAGTTTTAGGGTGAAACCACAAATGAGAATGACAGCCTGCAGTTGATTTTCAGGAAGTCCCCTCTGAATAGGGAAAGTGTACATGAACTCTGCTGATGGACCATAGTACTGAATGACCATACATTAAGTGATGGGTAATGGTGATTTCTAATGTCTCAACTGTGAGACTGGAGTACTTGGGAAATGTGGGTCCTCTTCTGAAGTCCACTGCTGGTTTGATGGATGGCATAATCTCTGTTTTTATGTGATGAAGTTATTTAAAATCTCTTCTTCATGGCACTCCTCCATTCATTTTAAGAGTATATTTGTGTGTGATTTTATCAAGTATGATGTTGCCATGAATCAGTGTCAGAATGCAGGAGTGTGCTTTAGGCAAATGCAGAACACAAAGTGGCAGGTGGCAGATTTTCTCCCTTGGGCAGGAGGAGCCCAACTGCTCAAGCACCATTTGTTTTCACCTTTCTATTACTTTTGCTGCAACCATAGAAGCTCCTAAGTTAGGTGTATATAGAGGAGCTGATAAAGTGAAGGAAACTGATCAGGAGGTCATTTCAGCAGCAGTATCAGTTGTCAGCCCAATCTTTTAGCAGCTTCAAGAGTAAAAATATCACTAGTAGTGGCTTTTGATTCCACTTCACACCTTCTTCCTTGAGACAGAAGAGTGAGTGCTCATCCCCTCCTTTTTTCCTTCCTTATGTGGAGGGCATTAGACAGCAACAGCCAAGAAAATGGAAGAAAGAAAAAGGGGCTGGGGAGGGAGGAGGAGGAGGATGCTTTGAGGTTAACATCAGGTTTATGCCATTTGGCCTGTACAAAATGTGCCCTTTGAGTCTTCCTACTTAACTTTTACAAGTCTCTGTACATGGTGCTGACTATGGTTGGGTAGAGTAACACAGCTGAATGGGACATGGGACTAGATGGATCTTAATTCTAAACTAATATAGCTGCTTGGAGATTGTGCTGTGTTTGGGGCAGGAGATCATCTATTGCTACTTGTGACCTAGGGGGAAAGCTCTTCCCTGCACTAAGCCTGTATACTGAAGGAGTAAAGGAATTCAGATCAATAAAATAGCAGCAGATCTAGAGGAATTCGCTAGGACCAGATGCATAATCACTCACTCCTTGTACTGTAATTTACTTATGTAAATTTCAGGAAGATCTTTTCTACTGGTGCTGGACACTGGACCAGGTTCTTAAGGTATTTTTATCAGTGGCCAATTTTAGCTTGGAAGACAGGAGTTCCTCCACTCCTTCCACAATCACTGGTGGAAAAAAGGTGGATTGCAGCCATGAAAAAGAGAAAGAGCTTCTTAGGATGAAGTTTGATATTCCTCCCACTGCTCAGTGCACAAGCTCTGAACTTGCTCTCTGTACAGGACTGATTTTCTTCCAAAATAACAAAATGATCCCTCCTGGCCCATGCTTGTGACTTTCACCTTCCCTTTTTAATTGATGGGAGATATATAGAGTGAGATCTCTAGTCATCAGCCCTGGCATTTGATTCAACATTAGATAAAATTTGTGATTAAAATCATGGATCTGATATAGCAAACCAAAGTTCAGTTTAAAAAAACCACAACTTTATAAGTGCTATGATGATTTGCCTTATTTCTAGGTTTTTTCCACAGCTCCTCCCAAAAAAAGCACTTTATAGTTTAAAGACTTTAAATTCAAAACATTTATTAATAATGTAAAGAGCTGCCTGTCACTCAAAAGCTATAAAGAAACTCTGAAATCAAAGTGAAATAGTTTCCCCATCAAAACATAAAACGCCCCATCACTTGGATACAAGCTTTAGTAGTGCTTTATTTTGTTTGTAAGCCTACACAAAAATAAATTCATATCATAATCAGTCTTCAGCAAATTTACAGTCTGTCTCAGTTTGTCACTACTAAACAGAATGGTACAAAGTACTAAATTTTAGAATTTTGGATTCTATTTCTATATATATTATTCTATACATATTATTGATTTGTATGTGGTTTTCAGGTAATTGATTGTGTCCAGGTTTTCTATCAGTTCTCAGGTTTTAGTGCTTTAAAATTTGAAGTATCTGGGGAGAAATATCTTCAGTCATTGAAACCCTCAGAATTTTTTAAAACTGACCATTTTGCTGGCTTTAAAACTGCTCTTTTTGGAAAACGGCACATCTGATCTGTATGTAAAATAGATTGCGAAAGAGCAGTGAAATGTATCTAACCCAGTATTTACTGAATTATTTGAGAATCGTCGAGCAAGGTGAGCCCTGTAGTGTACAGTGTCATTCAGCCTTGTTGGGACACTTGCTGATCAATTGCCTTCCCCCGGGAGCCATTAGGATGGTTACTGAGTGCTCTTGTTAATATCAGATTACAAGTAAACAATGTTCAGGCAACCTCAAAAAAAGGTGGCTGACAAAATGTTTTCCCTTGGTGAAAATGAGCATCAAATTACATTTCACTAGTATTTGTTTGCTTTGGAAAGGGGGGGCTAGGGATTTTCACCTTGTCTTTAGGGCAGCAATTTGCTCACCTTACACTTTCTAGTATTGAAACATTTGTTCAGACTTTGTGTGGGTTTTTTCATTTGATTTGTTCTCTTATTTACATAGAGGTAGCTTTTCAGTAAAATCCAATATAATTATTGACAGATTTTGTTCTGCTCTGTAGGTCATACCAAACCGGCTGGAATGCACAGTAGAAAATTAGTTGCTTTAGGTCACTAAAACTCCTATTCAGAATCAGTTAAGTCCGTATGCATATGAAAGCCTTTAAACAGATGTCTCGCTGTGATCACAGAACCTACAAGTGCTGTAGTCGGAATGGGTCTAAACGTACCTGATTCGAGGCTTCTGAGCAAAATAAACGCAATTTTATTTTGTGGCAATGGCAAATTACATTGCAGGGGACACAAAACAAACGGGAGGTCTGGGAGGGGTCAGGGAAGGAAACCAGAAAAGGTCAGCAGAGGAATGATTGGGCTGTTGGGCTGCACGTGAACCCCAAGAATAAGTTAGGTGGGAATCTTGAGAGCTCAGTTAGATTTGAGGAAAGACTTTTGCAGGCAGAATCAGATTTTGGGGTGATTTAAGAATCACCCCATGCAGAAATTTAAACATGGAGGGATGAGTAAACCTATCACACAAGGGCAGGGGTGAGTGGTGGTGTTACCAGGAGAAAGCCCTGAGAAAAGCTTTCAGCAACGGTAACCCTGGCAGCCTGTGATCTGTTACAGGAGCGGGGGATTTCCTTTTCCCAGTAAGGAAAAGCCTCAGAGAGACAGAGCACCGATCAAAGCTCTCACTCTGTTGGTCTGATGTTGGTTCCTTTTAGTATTGCTGTCTTCTGAGGCACTAAGAGACCGGAAAAATTGCTAAACATTGAAAAATGCAAAGATATCCTAAAACAATTATGCTTATATGTATTTGAAGACAAATTTCCAAACAATTAAATGCAATATCTTGAGTCTACTGGAAACATAGTACCTTTTTTGAGGAATTTTTAATTATAGCGTGGCTGCGTTTTTTTCTAGTAGGCAGTTCTGCACTGATATCTTCCTTGCTGTCATGATCATGTGTGTCCTTGTCCCCTTCCATAATCCACAAAACGCACTGGATGGAATCTGTAATTATAAATTTGTACTCTTCTGCTCTGGTTTTCAAATATTCCTTACTCAAGTAGAAATGCTTGATGTGAGATGATGTCATAGGAGCTTCCGAAGATTAATTTAGATAGCTTTGTTCCCAGAACCGTATAATGAAGATTTTGGTGTAAACCAAAACAGCAGCAAAAGGAACAACTTTAACTGAATTTTATTTCCTGCTAATTAATTTGAATAAATTTTTTGAGTATTTTGTCACAGAAGGGCCATTATGTCTGCGTCTCAGCTTCTTGGGCATGCAGCAGTGTTAGGTCACTTGCTGTCCCCTTGCCCCATGACACAGTTTCCATAAGTTAGGAACCCAGGTGCAGGGGCTGGGAGGAAGCTGGGTCTGGGTAATAAAGAAATCAAGATGCACTTGCAAATACGTTTTGTAGATGAACAAAGGAACCATGATCAAATCTACATGCTTTGGATCTGGATGGATTTTAAACTACTTTCACATTCAGTAAAACTTCCGTCATTTTCTGAACATATGTCATGTAAGCCCTAGTTATCTCTATTTTTCTTCACATTTTAAAAATTGTGACTAGATCATTGACCAAATTTTTGGCCAATGCCCACAGTGGAATGAAAACTTGTTGAAGATGTGTGGCCAATACAAAAATAGCTCAGGAGTATCTTGATTTGGAGAGGGTCATTTTTGAGGTTTAAAGTTCACTTTAATTTACATAATGCTCCTGTTGATACTTAGCAGAAATTGTCTTTTAATCATTAAAATGCATCACAAGTATCAAACATTGTCAGACACATCACTGGTAGTTTATTATGATGTAACTCAATTAAAATGCTGTGACATTTTTCATATAAAACCTCTAAAAACTGATAAAGATGTCTACTCTTTTGGTCCAGCAACAGTTAAAACTTCTAGCTGGCATTTTGTGAATACTTCTTAGTTTGTGGCTTTCTTTGGGACTTGGGATCATTGCAGCGTTATCTGGAAGAACAGTGGAAATCCTCAAAACGAATTTCCAGTACCAGGCTTCCTGTTTACATTGTTTCAGATTGTTAACAAGTAGTTGCTGGTCATGGTTAAGGATGCAATTGAGTCAACTCTTTGTGGTTCTCAGCCACAACACTGTTGTAAAATAATCCAAATAATAGGATGATCAAAGCAACAGAGCCACTGCAGCATCTGCAGCCATTACTGTGGAGTACTATAAATGTATTCAGAATAGTACAAAAGAGATGTTCAGGTTACAAGAACTGTAGTTCAGACCAGGATAAAGTATATATTCAGCTATGTTTGTTCTCCTTGAATCTTCCCATAAACTGCCTTCTTTGGGTGCCTGATATGATATGCCCAATTCTCAGCAAACAGTTACCCAGCACTTTTTTGAGAATTGAGATTCATTAAAGCATTACAAATCAAACATACAAAAAGGGAGACAACCAGAATTATTAGCCTTTGTTTTTTGTTTTTTGGTTTGGTGGGGTTTTTTACTTTTTTTTTTTTTTTTTTTTTTTTTTTCCCTTTAGATACATAAGGCAGGTGATTTCTGATTTCTTTGTGAGGGTTATGATACATATGCTTTGCTGGGTCTGGATGTTTTCAGAAAGTAGTGTTTTATTTTTCATGAAAAGCTTTTAGTTGCCATTGCACTGAGCACTGCATAAGTCAATGATAAATCAAACTCATATTTTAAAAACTAAGCATCAGAAGGTTTTACAGTTTGAAATCACAACAAAGCATGAGTGCTGACTTTTTATCACTTCTCCTTGGAGACCCAGTTTATTTCATCATTGATGTGAAGCATGTAGTACAAAACAAGATGACCTGTTTTCATCCTTGGTATAATTCCACTGAAGTAAAAAGCCTTTGCCGGGAATGAATTTGTCCCTATGTTAAAAAGATTTTCACTCTTCCCAAGAGAAGACTGAAACTGGGTTCTGTCTGTTTTCATCAACTCTCTTTATCTCACATCAAGGGTAGATGATTGAACACAAGGAATTCCTAATATGAGTTGCTTGTCATTCAAGCTCTTCTGGTTGAGGATATAGTGCTTCTGGCTTTCATTGGCAAAGTGAAAATTACCTTGTTTAGCAGGCCCAGTGACTGAATATAAAGTTGGCAAGTGACTCACATGTGCTTGGTTTCTGTCTGTGACAAATGATACTGAATTAATTTTGAATTGTGAATATAGATAGATCTTTATTATGGTGTTTTTTTTCTAAATTCATCTGTAGCATTGAATCTCCCATGCTGCATTCAGAGAACACTACAACTTGACTGCAGTAGCATACCAGGAATAAGAGAAAAGACAACACAGCTTTTAGATTTTAGCTGAAGGGATTGTTGATTGGCATGTACTCCAGACCAGTATTCACTACATAGAATTCTCACCATATAAATTATTTTCTAGCATGTACTAGCCAATAAACTGTGGTGTATTCAAACATTTTATAGATAATTTTATAACTATTTCACATAATAGCAGTGTTCCTGTAACAGTTCTTGTACCTTTCTCTAAATCTTATCACAAAGATTTTTTTTTGAATGTAACTTGCAAGTAGACTTTTTCTTTCATTTCTAGCCATCCATAGTGGAAATTTTAAGCAGAGGCAAAGAGCACCTGAAAAAAGCTGCAACTGCTGTAATCAGACACTGTCAGAATCTGAAAGAGACATTGGTTGAAGTTAGCGGGTAAGAAAAACTTTCAAGATTGTGTTATTTCAAGTGAAGTTCAGCAATTTAGGGGGGGAAATAAGTTCTCTAAATCCACCTTGGGTGCTAAGCCCTTTAAATTTTTAATAGATTTGAATAATTTTTACGTTTTACCTTGAGAACAGCATTTGAAAGAGCAGATGTGAGGGTCGTTATCTTAATGACACCACAGCAGTCTGGGCAGTCACAAAGGCTTTCTCACATAGTCAAACTGTCTTGGGAGAATCTAATTTGCTGTTGAGGTATAGAACCAAACAAATGCTTTTCATTAAAGAGCTCCATGAAACAGTATCAGTCTAACAAGAGGGCCAGGCCTTTGAAATGTAAACAAAGTAGCTCCTCAAGGTAACATCCACTGCCTTTAATTGAATCTGCCTTGAAAACAGCAGTTTCCTTGGCAGAAGAAAACAAACTTTTTACTGGCACACGGCTTCACCCCTCCAGCTTTTACATTACCAAATTTGGTATCAGGGGAGTTTGTAAGAAAATTAATACTTTTTTCTAAGTGTGCCTTGTGCTACTATCATAACATTTGAACTGAGCTTAATAGTGCCAAGATGTTAATAGGAGGGTCTGATCTGCAGTAATATAGACCATGGGCTTTTGCACTCTCATCCCTACTCAGTGGAAGCTGAGCATGCCTTTGACCTTGCCCAGTATTTGCTAGGAACCAAGTCCAGACTTCTGGCATGCTGCTTTATCTTGAGAAGTTATGTTATTATAGCACATTCATGTAACTCCAGTAAGACCCTGAGGTTATTCAAGTGAGGATGATATCGTAGGTTTGATATGATTTTTCTGTTTTGTGACAGTCTGAGCTTGACTATCAACAGGTACTCAGTCCCTAATGTAGGAACCTATATTTATGATTATTTTTTTCTGTTGTAATGTTGCTATTGGTAGATAACATCATTCCTGTGTTTCTCACCACCACTGTTCTGCCACAGTTGACTTCCAGACATTCTCTCTCCTTTCTTCCTTTGATTAGTGTAATAACGTACAGTAGGATCATGAAATGAAAATGCATCTGTAGAAATGAAATTAAACAACTTGGTAAGATACAGGAAAAGAAAAAAAAAGTCACTTTGGATCTGGAAATGTGGTTAATGGTTTTTGAAGACTTATCTGTGTTGACATTGCTATATGGATGGAAAGATAATTTTATTCAGTTCTGGTTGTCCCATTGAAAGTTCAGCTAACAAGACTATTCTTACTGTGAGTTGTCAAGACAGTCTGCTGCACAGCACTTCCCTTTTAGAGCTTGGAAATTGTAGGGGAGGGTCAACAAATAAATAGATTCCCTATAGATATTAAGCTGTTGTTATAAACCACCAGCCTCAACTCTTAAATGTAATCGGGAACTGCATGCACACATTGCTCATTAACTGCTTGCAATTTGAACCTGAATGTAAAAACAAAGCTGTTTTCTGCATGCACATTGTCTGCTCCATTTCAGGTGTTAGAGACTCACAGAATATTATTTCAGAATAGCCAGAGAAGTCACTGATCATGACAATTACTGTGTCATAAGGGGTCATCAGGTAGTAAATCAGTCAGTCCCTGTACCTGTACTGTACAGCAATGCTGGCTGGGAGTCTCCAATATCTTCCTTCTTGGGTTAGTTTTGGGGTGGTTTGTTTTGTTTTGTTTTTTCCTTTCTAAGCTTTGATTTTCTATTGCACTTTTCATAACACAATGAAACACTTTTCATTTCAATGGAAATAGAAACATATGGGTTGGCGGACATATTCCTTTGCTAATACAGTCATCAAAGAAACACAGGTTTTAGAAAGAATTAAAGACAATCGGAGGTAAAATCTTCCATAATATTTATATTATTTTCTCTTCGAAAAGGAAGTCCACTACATTTTAAAGTCATGATATGTAAACATTAAACTCCAGGAAATCAACTGCAGTGTAAAAAAGGCATTACATAAGAGATGTATCTCATAGCAAAATGTCATTTGTGGTTGGGATATAATATGCATGGTAAGAAAACAGCTTGATATTGGAAAGTGTGCTTTTCTAGTCATCAGGAAGGAATGTTCAGCTAAGTGGAAGTTGTCCAGTATTACTATTGACTTTTACTACATATTCTAGTAAATTTATTTGTTGGTCCTGCAGTTTTAATAAGCAGCAATACTTTTTTTTTTTTTTTTTTTTTTTTTTTCCCTCCTGAATAGTCTTTCTGGTTTTGAGGAGGTAAAATCTTGTTTTATTTTTTTGAGAATAATCACTGGAGTTAGGGAAGAGCATTCCAAAGTGCATCAAATAAGATTTAAACCTGCACTGAGGATATTTCCAAGTCTATGTAATTTCCAAATTTAGTTTTAGCAACTGGAACTTTTTTCTTTTGTGGGGATTTTTATCCAGTATGCAGTAAACGCAGCTCGTAGTCTTGGTGAAGAATGTGTTTTGACTAATTTTAGTTTTATGGATGTCAGTTAAGAATACCATATGTCTTGATGTCAGAAACTGCTTCTTTGTACTTTGTGGCCTTGTGGTTAGCAGCTTGTCACTAGGGGCTGGTTTTCTCTGTTTGAGTTATGTCTAATTTTTATTGGTGATTTTACACCTGGAGCATGAAAGCTCCCTAACAAATGCGGATCTGATTTCAAATGCAACATCCTCAGGATTTCTGTTTGATTCTTAGGCTCCTGTGTAAGCACTAGAAGGGCACATGCCAAACCTGACAATGAATTCAAAATGTGAACTATCTAGAACTAAACCTAAATCTTCATAGATGTAATAGGAAAGGATTTTTCTAGCATTTCTTTTTTGCTCGCTGATACGGTTTGCATCTTATTATGTGTATAAATTCACTTTTCCTTTCCTTTAAGTATGCAAAGTCTTGGCACCTAGTTGCTACTTTCTCGCAACCTTATACTAAACCCAAGAGCTATCCCGACTAGAACTGAAGGACAATTTATAGATTGTGATTTAAAGCTCAGACTTGGACTGAAATTGAAGGAAAATGCTTGATGTGCCTGTTTCATTTGTGTTAAAAGGGGCTTCCTTGGAAGTTTGTTCTGATAGGAGCCCTGCTTTGACTGGGAATTTAAACAGTGGAAGTCCACAGAAACCAGAAGGTTCTAAGAGGAAGGAAAGAACTAAAATTACTGAACATCCACAACACTACGGAAAGTATTGCACAGGTACGTCTGCTAGCTGGGAGAGCAAAGCCAGTGTCTAGAGTACATGCTGAGAGCTTTGAGGGTAAATGGAATTGCTGCTGGTCCAGATCTGTCCTACCAGTGCAGATTGATCTCAGCATTTTGGCTACCAGTTTACTACAGGACCCCTTACCTTGTAAGTGGAAGTTCCAGGCCATTATATGGGGTTCCAGTTATTGTCGCAGTTGAAAAGGTAATCCTACAGCAGTCTCAGAACATAGCAATCCCTTGTACCTTCAGATGTTGCATACATTTTGGTGTAGTGTTTCTGGAACTGTTATGTGGAACTCCAGTTATAAACCAAAATACCCCTATGGTATGGTCTGCATAAGTGGTGGGGGAAGGGGGGAGATGATCAAAGGAGATGATGATCAAGGATCTTATTCCTTTGCCTTATCTAGTTCTTGTTGCTACATAAATAATGCAAATATAAGTGCAGTCACAGAGATCCCAGTCTTCCTTCCCTCAGCTATGAATATATTCTAAAAGACTGAGTCAATTATAACAAAGAGAAGAAATGACAAGTCTTTATTTGCTATAACGGAGCTCCTACAACAATTAACTCTAATAAACCTAAATGTTGCTTTGAAAGGCTTATTTTATGAATACCATTCAAGAACCTGAATTAAAACCATCCGTTGGGCAGTAGCTTGCTGGATAGGAATGGAAAGCTGGGAAGCTTGAAAAGAAAGAACCAAGTAATAGTCACAGTGGCTTTAATTTGTTAAAGACCTTGTTAGGGCTGTAAAACTTGACCAGGTACTGTAGTCTCTTAGTTTAAGGCAGGAGGTCTGGTCACCAAGCTCCTGTTTCAATTTCCAGCCGTGAGGTTTATAGGCTGTCATGTATTGAGGTATTCCTGAACCATGACTTTATGGGATATTTTCAGAGTTTGACATTGTCTTTCCTCTCCCTCTTGCCTTAGATCACTAGTAACAAACTGAAACAGTTCCATCAAATCTGTGGCAATATTTTGTGTATCCTATTGGAAAATAGAAAAGGGTTTGTTCTCTTTTTCTACCATGTTATAATTCAAAAGAACAAAGCAGTCAGGAAGCGTAGCATTTTTTGCTTCTTCTAAGCACCATCTCCTTCTAATAATATGCTTAATATCTCTAGCATTCATCAAAGGATTATTTAAAAGAAACAGAGCCTGTAGGTGTGATACTAATTATATATGTGAGGATGGATGTTATGCTAGGGCTAAGTGTCTGGCTTATTGGCAGAGAATGTAAGAGTGTAAGGCAAAGCCAAGGCCACACCAGGAAGACTTCAGTTTTGCATCTCTGTTTGCTCTTTGCCAGCTACAGTCTCCTAAGTCCACAAAAAGACATTTGTCATCTTTTTAAGCTGACATTTACAGGATCTGAATTAGAGGTGGCTTAGGTAAGTGAAGAGACTATCATCAAGCCCTGAAGCACAACTCACTGTGGAGACAAGTAGAATGCTGAGTCAAGTGGGAGCTTTCTAGTTCATAAAATCATATACATTTGCACAAGGGGGGATGCAGAGAAACAGGGTGACAAGGCTAACTCCCTTGCAATTTTCCCTTTTTTTTTAAAATAGATTTTCCTGTTAAATATCTTGCAAAGAGCAAACACGACTACAACAGTTAATGGGCTGACTTAGTTCAACACAGTGAAGCAGGTCTGTGCTTTGCCTCCTTTTGGTAGCATAGATGAGGAGATTTGCAGTAAGTATGCAAAACACAGCAAGTGATTTAGCCAGAATGAGTGAGCTTTGGTCTCAGTAATGGAAGAGATTGCAAGATGCTTGTCAGTCCTGAGCAACAAAAGCTTTTTGAGTTTTCCAGGAACACTTACAAGTTTCTTGATTTTTAGTTCACAGCCAGTTAGAGCAAATGGAAATATAAATCTCAGTAAATAGATTTAAAAAAAAGAAAAAAAAAAAAAAAAAAAAAAAAAATATTAGCAACTTCTAACCTTCTCTGATTCTCTGATCTGGCCATCTAAACAGATTGAATGGACATATTTTCCCAAATTCATCCCTTCTGTGATTAACTCCCTTATCACCTGTGTGTAAAGAATTTGGCAGCTTGTGTTTTGAAGTATTATTAATAGTATTTTAAAATTACATTTACACTTGAACAAACTAAGAACTTCCACATGACAAATTGATATGAATCGTTTTAATAAACAGAAAATGAGAAGTAGGTTCATCTGTCCCTGGGGGCTTAGCTGATTCCATTCATTCTTCATATTAAATGTGGTCTTTGTGGCACTGTTATTTGCATTGATTGATAACTTGCCTTAGCCCTTAAACTTGAGTGGCTTTCTCCTATGCTACCATTCCATAAGGCTGTATGATCCCAGGCTCAGAGAAGCACCTCCAAATTAGTAGATGTGGACCACATTTTCCTTGGCTACAGTAAGCTAATTCTCAAGAGAGCCTGGGCAGCAACAGATGAGTCAGAACTGTTACAGCTTAGACTGTATTTTGTAAGTATAAAATGCTTCTAGCTAATTTATTTGGCAAAAGATTAGAAGCTAAATGAAGTAGACACTTTTTTCCTTCCCTCTCTGTTTTTTTCTTTTTTTAAGACTGTAATAGTAACTAAATAGTAATAAAATGAAACTGAAGTATAGAAGCAAGAGCAAGCATTCTTTTTTTCTCTCACTTGTTACAGATAACCCCCACTACATAATAGCGTGGGGCAGATCAGCATAGATGCACATCTGTGTTATCACACTAGGTGAAGTATCCCACCCAACTGAATGCGTTGATGCTGATTACAAGGGGGAAGATTTACCATAATGATCTTAGATTGCCTAAATATTGATTGGATTAATGCCCTGTGACTGATGATAAATAGTGTAACTAAGGAAACTAGATTATTCAAATCTTAACCATAACTTAGGATAAAAGTCACCAATTTCCCTACAGGACATCAAAGATAACTATCCTAAACCAAGCATCATATATAGAAATTCTTGTTTCTATATAACAGGAACCCATCTGTAGCTTGTAGTGGTACCTGAATGCTTTGCTCTTTTGGATCTGTCACTCACACTTGAGGTGTGGTCTTACTGTAGGCTCCAAAGCTGCATTTGAGCATCACCTCTCCAGCTAAAAGTGCTGACCCACGTAAGCCAGGAGTTCTGATACTGATTTTTGTGAAAGCTGATTTGGCATTTTTTGTGTGAAAGGCTGGCATCCCAGCTTTCTAGAAGGCTTCTGTCTCTTAAGGCTTACAGTACATAGCTAAACACTTGCCTTCCATTTTCTCCTTTATGATTCTTGGGCAAAGCATCATCAAATGTATGAAATCAGAAATTTAGGATTTTACAATCACAGCATACTCATTATATAAGGGGACATTTAATGAAGCAAGAGATGAAAAAAAAATAGTATCAGGCAGACTGAAAATAAGTAGCTTGAAATCATAATCATGATGAGTGTATACTTTGCTATTTGAGTGGTAGTTTGCCAACCAGTGTAGTGGAATGACATAATGGAAAAGATGACAACATCAAGATTGTTGTGACAATGTCTGATTGTTGTTTGTGTGTAATTTAAGGAGTAACCTGATCTTCTGTGCTAGCACACATCAAAGAAACACAAAATCAGTATTGCCAAAGAGGGGGCAGTTTTATAATTTCCAGACTGTCATTGTTACAAGACAATTCTTGTACAAGCTATCATTAATTCTGAGTATAAAGTACATCTTCACTGGAGTCCATTTGCCTTCCCTTCACAACTTTTCCTCCACTAGATTTTCTTTATATCCCCCAGTTTCAGGCTCTTTATCAATGTATCACCTATAGTTGAAGGATGTCACATTTGATGTGACACATGCACATCAAATCTATGTAAAGAAATATAATTGAGGTAACATGGTAAGATAAACAAGATTGTACTTTCATACTTATGTCAGTGCAAGATAAGGCAGTGACCAACTATTTCCAAAACTTCATCCCACACTTTTAAAATTGTATTTACCAGTTTAAAGCTGCAAACCACTTTAATAAGCAGGACATAATCAATCCCAGGCTAGAAATAACTTACAAGTACCTACAAGTAGTTCATCCATACCAAAAGACCCTGTGGGCATTTCAGTGCTCAATACATGTGCACTTATATATTTAGAGAACACACAGGATTGTACAAGCTGTATGCATATACACTGCTGTATTTAGGTAAACAGTTAATTGTTTGGTTTTTTACTATTGGTGTTATGAGTAAATCTGTCCAGGAACAGCTTTCCATGGGGAAAGGCTATGCAATTCACTTAAAGTTTAAAAAAAAAAAAAAAAAAAAAGTATCAAACTACAGAGGAATAGCCTTGATTTTAAAAGGATGTGTTGTGTGAGTGTCTGAAGCGATGTGTACATACACAGACACTGAAAATATTTGTCCTGCAAATGCATACAAATAAAAGCACCCCTGTGCATGTCCATACCCCCATGTTCACACACACTTACGGATTTATGTACCCATCCTCAGAGGCCACCATTTGAGATTGTGCTGCTTCCACAAGCAATGCTAGCTGAAAGTTAGGTACTGTTTTGCTGCTAAAAATCTGTAAATATTGTGAGCGTTGCTTTGGAAGAAGATTCAGTTTCCTGATCCAGTTCCCAGCATGGCAAAGAGCTGTGTGAGCGAAACCAGGGGAATGTGCACCCGGGCTGGGAGCAGCAGCAGAGGCTCCTCTGGAGGGAAGGTGGGTGCTGTTACTGGAGACAGCGTATCCTCAAACCACAGCCTTGGAGATACATACACAGGCTTTAAAGTACAGCCTTTCTTTTGCATATAATAAGGGAATTCTGACAGGGTATTGGCACACCCACTAGGAACAAAGCTGAAGCAGGCACTGTCAGCTGCCCCAGGGCATTACATAAGAATAAAAGACTGAAAGGTGTGCTGTCGGAATGATTCATATACCTGAGGCTTAGACCAGGTGCTCTGCAATTTACTGCATTAACCTGCAGCTGGAGTGAGTTCAGAGTGAAGGTTAGCTATTCTCAGTTCAGTTGCTTTAAAATCTGTACTGGGGATTATATTCAGTTATTTATATGGCTGGATTGCTGGATTTTTTTAAATTTTTTTTTATTATTTTTATTTATTTTTTTTTGTCTGACTCAGAGAGGTTAAAAAAAAGTGTTGTCTGTATGTTGAGCTCTAATATATTTAATGCAGAGTTCAGAGGAATTATTCTAAAGTTAAAGGAAGGAGCCACAAAATGACATTTAAAGCTTGGATGGCATCTATTTTGGAATATCCACTGACTTGGGGTATATGGAGAGAGATAGATGGCTTTCAAAAGCAGAATGCTTTCAGGGATAGCCCTTTTGCAGTTTTGCAGAACATGGCAGGGCTTAAAAAAATGTGCCTGCCTTAGCACATGGACAAGCTACATAATCTCTCTTGAAATCTGCACAGGATCTTTTTACCCACTGGGTTTAATTTCAGAATCCAGTGCAGTCATTAAAGAAAATAAAATTATGTTTGTTCTTTCATCTGGAGCACAGAGCAGTATCAATTTTTCATTCCTTCCTCCTTTGCATTCCCCCTTCCAGGAAAAAAAAAAAAAAAAAAAAAAAAAAAAAAAAGAGAGAGAGAGGGAAATAAAATGTTTAGATGGAGGAATTAGGAATTCACCATATAGCTCCCCTAAAATTTCTGCTCCTCAACAGCTGCTTTGAATTGATTCTGTATACTTAGTTGCCTAATGTGTGCAACATGTAACACTGTTTTTGTGCTCTTCAGCAGGAGATTGAGGAAAGCCTGGAATACTATTTTGTACACTATGTACACTGAGCTTGCAATTGACCTGAGCAGCTCTATCTTCCTATATATCTGAATTTTCTGATCACTCTCTTGTGCAGTAATAGTATATACCAACACTGCAGTGTCTGAGCACTACCTATTTGCTAATGTCAAGAAGAACAGTCTCCATTTAAAGACAGAAAACACAAAGTTAAACTCTGTGCTTTTGTACAGAAGCATTTTCCAGTTATACTATATTATTATAATTACACCACACTTGTCTGTGCACTTCCCTATGCAGATACAGGTATTTCATACTAAGCAAGTCTTTGCTCTCAGCTTGCTTTAATAATTTCCAAATAATAATAAAACAGGAAAAAAAAATCTTAACATTTCAGAGTGATCTAGATGTAGCACTTCCTCACTGTATTTCATGCTGGTATAAACTCCCTGGATAGGACAATTTTATGTATCCTATTCTGTACCATGCTGGTAGTCTGTGGATTTGAGCCAGACTGATTTTTTGGTCTAATGCTTCAACATTTATTTCAAATTCAAGCTTTAACATGGGAATACAGCTTTGTCAGGTTACATATGGTGAGTACTGCAATACGGAATAATATGCAGTGCTACGAAGGAACTCTGCTGGATAAAAGGGTCTGAGAGATCTTTACCATTTACTTAGTGAATGTTTAAGAATTCTGGTATCCTCTGCAGCAGGCAAAGGAGCTGGCCTGTGCCTTTCTGGCTCACACAGTGAGGTGTCAAAGACAAGGAGGGTATGTCAGAAAGCTACTGCATTTCAGCTGTTGTAAAGCTCTAAGGGGCTTCGGTTGGGCCAGAAAGGCCCCTGGATTAGGTAGTAAATTGCTTTCCAGCTCTCTTAAAATATGCTTTTGTCCCTCCTCCAAGGATAGCTACTATTAATTTAACATTTAGGAGGGCAGATAAAACTGGGTCAAGGAGTGTTAAAGGTTAAAATTAATACTGCTATTAAATCATGCAAATAAAATTACTTAAGACAACAGTGTAAGCTAGTGATGGTGAAAAGACATGGGGCTTCATGTAGGGAGGTCTTGTATTTTTAGCCTGCCTAAAAAACTAGAAAAACACCTTAAATGCATTAAATAGATTGCTAATACACATTCATCATTATGTTAGTTTTCCTTCTGCAACTGTTAAGAGACTACTGATAAAATTCTCAAATTGTTATCTTCTTCTTAGGACAAACATACAGGCATGAAGTGAAAAAGACCATAGAAATAACATCGAAATAATGAATGATTTTTGAAGAAATAGGATAAAGGGAACTGACTTGTTGAACTGCTGAACAGTTGATGAAAGACAATGTCATCTTCTTATAGAATAGGGGTATTGCAAAAAGCATAAGAGAGAGTGTAGCTGTCACTGATTTTTCAGTAAGGGAGATTTTTCAACTTTTGTAGGTCAATGCTTTTAAGCTGTCTTTTTTGGTTTTTTGTTGTTTTTTTTTGTTTGTTTTGTTTTTTTTTTTTTTCTCTCATTATTATTATACAAAGTCCAAGAAGTCTTTAAGAATTTAAAGGAGGAGTGAAAATATGCTGATTTTTCAGATTTTTTTGTTTGTTTCTACATAAGTGCATCATCTTCATGATTCCTTGAATCCTGGCATTTATAGAAGTACCAAAAGATTACAGAATACTATTTATAGACTTCTCCCTACACAAGTTTGGCCTTTTCAAAGGTTTAAACAATACCTCTTCAGAGAAAATGTAAAAGTATCAAAAATTAAGAACTAACATACTGAAAAAATTATGTAGGTAAAACAGGATATCAGTGGTGGACACAGATGAAACTCTGTGGCATGTATGAGGCTCTTAGATCTTAGGGGTTGAGGGTGAAAAGAGCACTCCATGTCAAAGCACGAGGGATTTCCAGCTCCCATTTTCTTACCCTGGCAGCTCTCTGATAAACCTCATTCCCTTTCTAATTGCATATTCGAAATCTTTACTTGCAGCCTTTACTTGCAGTCCTGAATATTACAGGGTGGGTACAGAAGCTGGGTTGTGACTACTTCAGCAGTTATAGGCAGATGGAAATATTTACCTCCTTTTTACATCAATGCCCACAGGACACTTCTGCCACCACCAAAAAAGAAGTGAACAAGTAGGAAAGGAAATCAGACTAAACTTTCATCAGTTTCAAATCCTCTGCCCTGTGCTGTAGCCACATTACCCTCTGATTTAGAGATGTGAGGCCTGAAAAGCATGTCTATCCTGTAACCTTCACAAGAAGGGCTCATTTCAAAACATTTTTCATTGAGTTTTCACATGAGCAAAGAAGACTTAACTCTCAGATATATAAATGCTATTTAGTACTAGGGGAATAGATGTTGCTACCTTCTACTACAGCAGTAATAAATCTTTTTATTACCATTATGTTACTCCTGAAAGTCGCTGCCTGCACCAGAAGTGCCAAAATGCTTAAGGCATTACACAGGCAATTAAAAGATACAATATTAGTGAGAAAACTGAATTTAAGGGGATCAGATGCATGGTCACCTTGAAGACCACAGTACTACAGAAGTTTAATAATGGAGAAAGATTTCTACAAGGTTATTGTCAAGGTGTAAAGGCTCTTGGTGTACTGAGGAAGGCCAGACAGAGCATCTTTCTTCTGCTGTAAACTCAGGTAAAATAGGAAAACGTCCTTATGCCGGGAATACTGCCATGTACTTCAGATTTCTTTCATCTACTCCATCATCTTTCCACAATCTTGATGCAAATTTAGAGAGGCGCTGAAACTACAACTGGGAGCTGAAAGCACTGAAAGCATCTTTCAGAAGAACTGAAGTAAAATTATTTTACCCATTCTCTGGAAGATAGAATCTGCAAATTTTTGTACTGGAACTTTATTAGTGATTCTTTACAAAACAGCACGAGGAGTAAAGATTCTCCTCTAGCGGGGCAGTTAAATATTATGTCAGAGAAGACCAAGATTATCACTTTGCTCCTTTTCCATCATCCAGCTGGCACAAATAGTGCACAGATTTGGGAATTCTTTGGAACTGACTCGTGCCTGGTGTTCTGAGTGTAGCACTGGGCATCAAGACCCTTGAGACAGCTTGACTGAGATCTTACTATACTTATCTATTATTTGCTGACTCCATTTGTATTTGTGAAGAGATACATACTCATACCTGAGAGAGTTTTAAAAAGACTGGATTCATCTTCAAAAGAGGGGAGAAGTTGTGGATGGGAAATAAAGGAAGAAGTAACTAGGAGGAAACTAATTAATCTTCCCTATAATACAGTTTCCACTACATTTATGCCTTTATGAGTCTAGATTTGGCTGCAAGATATGCAGAGTGCATGAAAAAGAAAAAGTTTATGAAATGGTGTGTATAAGGAAAAAATCTGTGTATTTTCTTGTTTTAGGTCTGTCCTTGTTGTCGGTCGCTATAGAAATTTAGGGCCTGTGCCTTAAATAATAATATCTTTGTAATATTAGAGTATAAGTGAGAAAAATATTTTCCTATCTATATGGAATTTTTATAATTGTTCAGTTTATTTCTGAGTGGCAATATTTTTTATTCTGCTTTAGCTTAAGTTTTGCTTGCTGTTTTTGTTCCTAAGAGGAGAAAAATACTGTAGCTTTAAATTAGGAGTAGTTGAATAATGAACCTTGGGCAGTGAAAAGGCTAATGTGCTGTGGAAGAGAAGGAGTTTAATCTAATTTAGTTGGAGGGTGTCTGTCTGTGGTGTTGTTTTCTGGACTGTGGGAATAGAGGAGGAAAGCTGCCCCAGTGAATGGTTCCTCCTGAGCCAGAATCAGTGGGGAGTCCCTTAGATGCCACTGATCCGAAGCCAGGCCATGAAAAGGGGATTAAAGAAATGTTCTGATTTGCAATTCACACTAATGCACCCCGTCGAACCCTTGGTAATATTTCAAACCACATTTCAAGAGAAGTGCCCTTAAAATAGCCAGCTAAATTGTATTAGAGCAATACTATACAACCCACTCATCCATTTATGATTTGTTTTTGTTTTTAATTCTTTTAACTGTTGGTGGTGGTGGCTTTCTAAGGTAATTAAAACTTTTGTGAATTGTGAATATTTGCACTTGCATGGGAATATTTCTCAGTAGGCCTGTCCTATTAGGCAGACATGTTTATTTATTGTTATTCCTCCCAATTAAATATTGGGAGGAAACTGCTACAAAGATTCTGCATCTAAGAAAAAACGAGCCCATTTGGTTTAAAAGTAAACATTTTTTTCTGCACGGCATTTAATTTTATGAATGCCTACTGGAAATTCAGTAAAAAAGGCAAGCTAATAAATTTGCTAAATCAGTTATCAGCTTGATTTGCTTGTGTGTGATCTTCTTCTTTTACAGCTGCTACCTTCTGTGTGGCTAACATTTTAAAAAATTATGTTAGAGTTCATTACCAGAATGAAACATCTCAGCCATAAGCAATTAGTGTCTGAATGAATTAATGCAAATAGAGGTCAGAATACTATTACTGGCTGGGACTCACATTAAACTGATCTATAATCTCTGTGTAATAAACAACTGGCTCAAAGTATTAAACCTGAAAAAAGTTATAGCTGTGGACTTCTTAAACATAAGACCATTGATATCAGTTCATGTTCTATTGTAATATACTATTGTCAATCATAAGTAATTTAGACTATTTTACTTAAAATCTTTAATGTATTAATTAACTCTTCAATTCCCCAGGCCTATAATTTAATTTATCTTTACTGCTGAAGTGTCAGAACATTTTATCTCAAATGGATTATCTGAGTTTTCTTTAATCTCATTTCAGAAAACCTTGTCTACCACTGTAATTTCCATTGACTCTAACACACATAGAATAGATGCAGCTCTGAATTTCACCATTACCCATATCAAAGTCTTTTATTACACTAGCACTGCAATAGATTACACAGCATTAAACTTTGCCATTGCAGGGATAAGGGGTGGTTGGTGTCTTTTTTTCTTATCTTGTTTGTGGTTTGCTTTACCTACAAAATATTTAGTTATGGATAAAATTATGACATGCCTTATTAAATGTTCAAGGCTTTTAATCTTTTGCTTATGGGACAGAAGAAGAGCTGGACTTCAAGATACAGATGATTCTTCTGTACATTTTTGGGAGGTGGGGAGATGGAGAGCTAGAGGGAGGAATGCATCTTTCCTGTGAGTTGGCACATTATTTGAAATCATGTTTAATTATAAAGTTTCATTAAAAATCTTTTGCTTAAAATTTTAGAAGCCTAATAAGATTTCCATTAATTTAAACATATCACTATTCCCACAACGGCCCAAATGCTTTCTTTTTCCTCTTTCATCCATGGTTAAATATGTAAATAAAATGTCTAAAGTCATTCTTCAAAGAAGACAAAAGAAAAAAGAGCTGAGGGAAAAGACAGCCATAAAATTCCTCCCAATTCTCCATAACATTTGCCAGAGGGGGGCCAACTCCTAGCCAGGGCCTAGCAGCAGGGGTGCCTGGCTGCTCCATAGAATCACACATCTCAAATCCCACACACAGGAGAAAAAAAAATAAAATAAAATATCTTTTCAGCTGGAGCCATCAAAAGGCTCTTTTCATTTATTAGTTACAGAGGTATCTTCCAGTTGCTGATTTCTCAGCACTCTCATTTTTCTATAATAATGTTCTATTTGTTAGTTTCACTGGCACAAGCTCGTTGCATGGGACATACCCCTAGATAGCTCTTTAAAAATATAGAAAGTAGAATAAATGATCTAAAGTGGAATGCATTGGCTAAAATAATGGCTAGAAAAACAAGGCTGATTTAAACTGGCATATAAATGATCAATTAAGAGAGACACAACTGCAAAGGTGGGGGTCCCCCTTTTTTTTCTCACTTTCATTTATATTTCTTTTTGCCTCTTAAGAGAAAAAGGTTGCTATAAGTGCTATAGAAGAAAACGAGCCATATTTTATTTCATGTCTTTTTTTCTAGATTAATGTGGAGGGTGATATAGTATGCTTTTCAAAAATACTTGTTGAAAATCAAAAAAAGCTCCCAAGCAATTGAATTGAACAAAACAATATTGAATATGCTCATCTTGCACATTATTTAAATTCTACTTTTTATTATTATTTAGATTATACTTTATAAAGCAGAATTTATTTGTCCCTTATAAAAGCTTTCTCCACACTCCCCTACTACTCCCAGCTGAACTCTCTAGAAGAAGAATCAGGATGCATAGAAATATTAAGAAAACAGGCTTAGATTAATGAAGAATGGAAATACCCCGACACACACTGTCTCTCACACACATCCATACTCACAGACACACTAAAATAAATAAAGGTTTGGGGTTTTTTTCTTTTTGCACGTAACACTGCTTGCTTTTGTAGCATTCCCTAAGGAATCTAAAAGTGCCCAAGGAAAGGTCAGCCCCTAAAACCAATGCTTTATAAGTATAATCTCCTTGATCCACTGAAAAGCCACAGAAAAGACTACTGTTTTAAAACATTTTTATGATGGTTTTTACTCTTAGGCAGAAACTAGCCACATCTTCAGGGTTTTCAAAGACAAACATTAGCCCTGGTTTGTTGTCCTTGCTTGGATCCTTTTCACCCTTATCACAATTGAGGAAGCCAACAGTTTCCTTTCTAGATCCTGGTGGGGTATTAACTCTGACCCTGCGGGATTTGGTAGTTTCCAGGAAAATCCGTGTTCGTTTTGATAAGCAACAGGCACTAATGGAGAGGAGCCCAGTTTGTGTGGGCAAGCATGAATGAAGGGAAAGAGAGATTTTCCTTCTCCATTAATATGTTTGCTAAAACTAAGCTCAAAGAAGGAAAAAAAAATTGTAGAGCTAATCTTTTGACTTCTGATCACAGTGCTCTTTTTTCAGTCTGTAAAATTGTGAATTATACTTTGGCTTGGGATTTAACTTTCTTCTTCTAGTTCTGGTAGGCCAATAAGCAAAATAAACTTCAAAGCTTAACCTAAAAAAGTTAACACTTTAAAATGATCTCCAAAACCTAAAAGTATCTTTTCTATAGTGGATGAAGTAACTTTCCCAAGGCGTGTCTGGTCCTCTTACGGTTTCCTATTTGAGGAGGAGAGGTAAAAAGGAAAAAGAAAAAGAAAAAAAAGAAAAAAAAAAAAAAATCAAACAAGTGCTACTTTTCGAGTGATGCCAAACCGTGATTAAAAACATAAACAGGTACTTTTCCATCAATCCTGCTTGTCCTGTTCATTTAGGAATTCGAGAAAAAGCACGATATTTGAAAACAACAGATTCCAGGCTGAAAGCAACCATATTTTATGACCCTGGCATCGAAGAGTTTATAGCACTCGCCATAAAATGCATCCTCCTCCCTACATCCTCCCTGCTAAAGCATCGCCCCCCCTCCAATAAGCGCAGTCAAAGAAGCACCACCTTCAACTCTCTTATTAGGAGACACGAAGTCTGAAGCACTCGCTCTCCCTGGCTTCCTACCTGAGCGAGGGAGGTGAGGCTGACGCCTTCTAGAGAAAAGATCTTGTTAAACTTTGAAGGGAGGGCAATGGGAGGGAAAGGGGAAAGGAAGGAGAGACAGAAGGAGAGAGGAACAAATGGGGCTTTTTCTAATCTGTGCTGATCAAGGAAAACCTGTAGGGGTCCTTAAGGAGGTTTCAAGGCGTTCCGAGTGATTGGAAAGTAATCACCGTGTCAGCTTTACCTTTCTCATGCAAAGTGGATGTCGTATGCAAGGCGGATCCTGCACAGGTTGTCGTGTTTTTGTTGGGTTGGGTTTTTTTGGCTTTTTTTTTGTGGGGCGTTTTTTTGTTATCTTTTTTCTTTTTTTTTTATTTTTCTCCTTGGACTCAGCCGCCCCCTAAAAGCCCCAGCTGCTCCAGCCCCAGGAGTTGCTGCTATTGCGAGGGGAGCGGAGCGGAGCAGGCACACAGACAACGCTCGCACGCCAGCCCTGTGCTCTGCAAAGCGCAGAAGAGCCGACCTATTGCAAACCCAGACCAGAGGGCGGCGAGAAGCGGCGGGGGGGGATTTTTTAGGCCCCCCTCTTCAATGCCTTAGATATTTCCTCCTCCTCCTTTATTCTGCTCTCGGATAAACCAATCCCCACCTCTCGGCGAGCAACTACGGAGCTGTGACCCAGTCTAGGAAGAGGAAAATCCCTGGAGAAACCCGCTGCACCATAAAGCCGCCCGGGACATGTGCAAGTTGGAGCAGTGATCGCTCGGATCTCCCCAGACCCAAACTATTCCGGCATCGCTCTGCCTGTGCTCCGAGGAAGCAGCAGCGGGGAGGAGGAAGGGTGGCGGAAAGACGGATCGCAAAAGTGGAAGCCCGAGGAAAAGAAAGTTGTCGAGCTCCCCGCCGTAAGTTTTACGCAACTGTGGATCGGGGGTACTTTCTCTTTTCCCGTCTGCTTGTGAAGCCGCCCGCCCCCTTCCCTCCGCGGCTGCGGGACCGATGCTGAGGGGCGCGGGGCCCTGAGGGGTGCGGGCGCTGCCCGCCGCCGCGGCCCGGGCTATGCTGACCTCCGTCTCGCCGTTCCCCGCTGCCCGGCTCCCTCGCGAAGGTCGGGGGCGATGCTGTCCCGGGCAGGAGCTGTGGGGCCGCTGAAGTGAATCCCTCCCGCTCCTCGCTCCCCGCCCCGCACGGCCCCGGCGCCAGGCGCCTGCGGGAGGCAGCCGCGCTCCGGCCGCACGCCTGGCTGCCCGCGCCGCTGCCGCCACAATGGGGCCAGCGAGGAGGAACTTCGTCCGGGCTCTCCTGGTGCTCTGCTGGCTGACCTGCGCCTGCACGGGGATAAGCTCCATAGACATTGACCGCCCCGGTGACGGGAGGTGCCAGCCGATAGAAATCCCCATGTGCAAGGATATAGGGTACAATATGACGAGGATGCCTAACCTGATGGGACACGAAAACCAAAGGGAAGCTGCCATTCAGCTGCACGAGTTTGCCCCCTTGGTGGAGTACGGTTGCCACAGCCATCTGAAATTTTTCCTCTGCTCCCTCTATGCCCCGATGTGCACAGAGCAGGTTTCCGCACCGATCCCAGCCTGCAGGGTCATGTGCGAGCAGGCGAGGCTGAAGTGTTCTCCTATTATGGAGCAGTTCAATTTTAAATGGCCAGACTCCTTAGACTGCAGCAAACTGCCCAACAAGAATGACCCCAATTATCTGTGCATGGAAGCCCCCAACAACGGATCGGATGAGCCACCCAGAGGATCCGGCATGTTGCCACCCATGTTCCGTCCACAGCGGCCCAGCAGTGGCCACGATCTGCAGCAGCATAAGGACAGCCTCAGCAGAACCTCCTGTGAAAACCCTGGCAAGTTCCACCATGTGGAAAAGAGCGCTTCCTGTGCACCACTCTGCACTCCAGGGGTTGATGTTTACTGGAGCAAGGATGACAAACAATTTGCTGTCATTTGGATTGCCATCTGGTCAATTCTGTGCTTCTTCTCCAGTGCTTTTACTGTACTCACTTTTCTGATAGATCCTCAGCGTTTCAAGTACCCTGAGAGGCCCATTATCTTCCTTTCAATGTGCTACTGTGTCTATTCAGTGGGGTACATTATTCGCCTCTTTTCAGGTGCTGAAAGTATTGCCTGTGATAGGGACAGCGGCCAACTCTATGTCATCCAGGAAGGACTGGAGAGCACTGGCTGCACCATTGTCTTCCTGGTTCTGTATTACTTTGGTATGGCAAGTTCCTTATGGTGGGTAATCTTGACTTTAACTTGGTTTCTAGCAGCTGGGAAAAAGTGGGGGCATGAAGCAATTGAAGCAAACAGTAGCTACTTTCATTTGGCAGCATGGGCCATTCCAGCTGTGAAGACCATAATGATCCTAGTTATGAGAAGGGTGGCTGGAGATGAGCTGACAGGGTTGTGCTATGTTGGAAGCATGGATGTGAATGCCTTGACGGGGTTTGTGCTCATTCCTTTGGCCTGTTATCTTATCATTGGCACTTCTTTTATTCTTTCTGGGTTTGTGGCCCTTTTTCATATCAGGAGGGTGATGAAAACAGGTGGAGAAAATACTGACAAGTTGGAGAAACTTATGGTCAGGATTGGTGTCTTCTCAGTCTTGTATACAGTGCCTGCAACTTGTGTGATAGCTTGCTATTTTTATGAAAGACTTAATATGGATTATTGGAAAATAGTGGCAACTCAACAGAAATGCAAGATGAACAACCAGACTAAAAATTTAGACTGCATGATGAATAATTCTATTCCAGCAGTAGAAATTTTTATGGTAAAAATTTTTATGTTATTAGTCGTGGGCATTACTAGTGGTATGTGGATTTGGACTTCCAAGACTCTCCAGTCCTGGCAAAATGTTTGTAGTCGAAGACTGAAGAAGAGAAGTAGGAGAAAACCTGCAAGTGTTATTACAAGTAGTGGGATCTACAAAAAACCTCAACATCCGCAGAAAACTCACCTTGCAAAATATGAATCAACATTACAACCACCCACTTGTGTGTGACCAGGTTTTAGAAAAGACTGTATCTCACCTTACAAACTTACAAATGTCCACCATAGCAGTCAGATTTTTTCTAAAAATGGTGCTTTTTTTTTTTTTTTTTTTTTTGTCAGAGAGCAGTTTAATATCTCAAGGCAAAAATGTATATGCTGAATTCAAGACCTGATGAAAAACTGAAGGTACTTACAGAAAGGTTTCCAGTGAAAGGAATATTGTGAATTAGAAGAGTCTCTTCTATTACTAATTTGTAGTTAAGTACTTCATCCAGCCCTCAGTTTTATTTAAAAAAAAAAAACACAACACCCTATTTAATTTTTTCATGTATCTGAGCTGGATTTCCTACAGGTTTCTGAGTAATAAGGTATAGTCAAGTTTTATGGAGCAATTATTTTATTTTAAAAGTGCCCAAGTGAGCGTTTTCTCCTTTAGGGAATCTAAGGTCCCAAAGAGGCCTGTCCTCAGTAGGTGTGCTATCTGTGAAAGCAACTTCCGTGCTAACTTAAAGAAAAGAGATAAATCCTTTACAACTGATCTCAGCCTAGTGGGTTTGGAGTGCCTAAAAATAGGTTCAATCTATAATGCTCACCAATATTCTTTCACTAAAAGAGAAACTTCCTGCACCAGACGCAAACTTTGTGAATAAGAATAATGTGCAATACATTTTTTTTTCTTACCATGACATGAAAAGAGAAACAAGTATTTTGCTGTACATAAAGACAACAAAAGAAATCTCTTAACAAAAGAACTAAGAGGTCTAGTCTTCAGAAACCCTTTAGTGTTACATTTTGTGGCTTTTTAATGGAAATCAAGGCAATGTTATACACGTTTGGACTGATTTGTGCAAAAAAAAAAGGGGGGGGATCAATTCAAAGAGACCCCAAGGGCTTATTGACTCTTTCTATTGTTAAACAAATTCTCAGTATGAATAGATCAAGAAGCACTAGATTCTGCAAAGGGAAGCTTTGTATAGAGTGATGCTCTTTACCGTGCTGGGGGCGCACAGTTTTGTGCTGTATATATTTGTAATATACAATTATTTTTCATGCTCCACTATTTTATTAAAAATAAAATATGTTCTTTAGTTTGATAATTTTCTGTGTTCTAAACTTTCTCTGATGTGCTTTGTGGTTAATAAACTTGTTTTCTCAATTATCTGATAAAAGCACACTTGGAATATAATAGCTGTTGTTATACTTGCCTGCAAGTATAAGTAGATAGAACAATAATTTGCTCAAAAGAAATTGCAAGCTGGAATTAAATAAACCGATTTTGAACTTGCATCTTTCTGCTGACCTCTGCAACTGAGAAAACTGAATGTGAAGAAGCTCTAGTGATATAAAAAAAGCTGCAGTGATGGTCTAGTAATAGCATGTTTACAAAGCAAGGAGATTACAATAATGATCCTTGGTTAACACCCCTTCAAATTTTGCATAGAGTCTGTTCAGCATGTTAAATATAGCTGGCTCACTTCAACACAGTTTGAATACAATTCAGTCTCTACTCTTCTGGGATTCTTTTTCCCTTCTAGCATTTCTGAAAGTATCACTACTACTTGGAAAAAACTTCAGGGAGATCAGGGGAAAGAAAAGGGGAAATATAAATACAGAATTTGAATAGTACTTTAGGAAAGCTAAAGTTAAAATTGTAAATATACTTTCAAAAAGTTTTTTAGTGCAGCCGGATTTCGTATGAACCTGAAATTTTCCATGCAGTTGACTACCAGGCTGTGTGCTCACCTGGTGAGATAGTAATGTAAGCTCACTTTCTCAAACAGGCTTTATCAGTCTCTGACAGTCATCTTTCACTTTACCTCTGCAGTGCTACAGATTCATTTTTGTCTTCTTGTAGTGTTTTTAAATGCTTCTAGCAATGACAAGGAACTGGAATGACAAAAATTACATTTCAGGTATTATTAATAACCCTTTTATCTTAAATCTCACATGCAAAGCAGCTTTCAATATAAAATTTATATTTTTGGGGAAGAGGTAATATATTTTTTCACCTTTACCCTTACATGCCACTGTTTCATCTCCAGCTTTTAGATGCCCTGGAAGTTTATCCTGCCAGAGCACACCCTGCTGGAGCCAAAGTAGGACACAGCACTGAATAAATCCACTTCTGCATCTCTGTATGCTGTAGTTAAGATCAGTTACACTAGATCCTAAGAAATACAAAATTTTAAAACAACCTGTGTATCGCAAAGGGTACAGGAACTCTTCAAATATGTGTTCTGTTTCCACATTTATCACCTTACATGACATGTGCTTCGTGCAAATTTCACCTCTGATGTAAAGGTTAGTGCTTGTTTTGCCATTGAGAGTTTTGTTTAGAGGATAGTGTCAGGCTTCACTCTACAATATATTAGCCACTGAAATAAACTTCTCACTGTTTTTGTAGACTATAGACAATTATTTGTTTTCAGTGTTGATCATGTATTTTTACAGTCTGCTACTAGAAATCTAAAAGAGAAAAAAAAAGAAGATAGATGTTCAGCAGTTGCTGAATTCCTGCTGCAATTCTGAGTTTAATCAGTTGTCACCTTAGGCCCCTTATTGTCACTATAGCAGAACTGCAAGTTCCTCTATGAAAATGCCCAATGTGAAGGCTTGGCTGGATGCATAATGTTACAAATAGATTTTTGCTAAATTGTAAACTAAGTATTTAGATTTAATTTCAGCTTTGATTTGGGATTTTTAAAAAATTTATTTTCTTTACTGGTAAGCAAACTAGATACCGCAAGTATGTAATGATGCTGATTTCATTACATCAGAACTAAAGAACTGTAAATGCAACAGAGTAATCAGAGCATAATGATTGTCTTTAAAGACATATTAAGAATTACTTAATTCAGAAATTCTAATTCTTACTGTCCCATAAGTACCATCAGTCTTAGCAGTTTAGTATTGAAAATTATACTTAAGAAATTGAAAGCTTACAACTGTTAAGGGAAAGGGATATACTTATTTTCTAAGGTTTCAGTGGTTGGGCTAATAATAACAGTAATTTTTTGTCCTAGAAGTCTGCGCATTAGTTAATAAAACAAAAAAGTCTTTGAGAAAATATCATAAAAATATTCTATGTTAAACCTCTACTTTTCACAGTAATTTGATTTTTTAGTAAAGTCATGGTTGTATTTTTATTGAATTTTCTAGGATTTTTCTCTACGTACATTCGAGACCTTTTGGGTATTTTCTTATCTTTTAAGACTTTTTAGAAAAAAATCTGTATGTGGATATACTAAAAATTCAGTTGCTCCCCAGGAAACTTGCTGAGGGAAGGAATGCAAGTCCAAAATGTCCTCCTGAAAAGGATACTTTATCACAGTCAAATGGCATTTATCAGATAAAAATATCTCATAAAAAAAAAAAAAAAAAAAAAAAAAGACTGTTAGTGTAAACGTACACTGTAAATCAAGAATCAGATGTTAGCCACAGGCTTATGTATGAGTGCTCTGTTCTCTCCTGCCAGAGCTGCAGATTACCCAGGAGGGTAAAAATTGTCTCAAGCTGTGGAGGTTGTGACAATGCAGATTATGGCTCAACATTCAGATAGAGATTCCTATGTTAGGGTGAGGTAGAAGAAAAGCAGAGATTAGCAGGGAAAAATGGGATTCATAAAAATACCCACAAAATTCTGTTTACGATAATATTGGTCTTGTTTCTCAGTGAATTTCCAATGTATATAAATCAGAAATAAAATTGAGCTCAGTAGTTTCAAGATTTAGTCTTAGAAATTATGTATTAGGACACTTTGACCAGCATAGTGCAAGCACCACGGTTGAAAGGATGTGAGGTGCTAAGTCAAGGAATGTTCAGAGCTCTTATCAGATTTTTCCCAAAGTAGCATTTCATGTGTGTTATTATGGAGCCATTATTCACATATGGCTGTCATCCTATGGCTTCAAACTATATGAAAAGGCCAGTAGCAGCAGTGTCTGTAACATACACCCTTCTTATTCTTATACTTAAAATCCATGGCTTCAAGGGGATAGTTCTGTAATGATGGGATATTATGTGCTCAGGTGGTCTTTTGATGACAGGTGGTCTCCAACAACAGATGGCCTCAAAGGAGGAACTTCAGTGCATTTTAGTTTAAAACATTTACACATTTCTTAAAAAAAATTTGAAATGTTATCCTTGTGTAATGTTCTAAGTATTTTAGACAGAGTAGCCAAGTTATTAACACTGACAGATGATAAATCGGGGCATCCTTTAAAAGGTGGGTGATGGTGATTATGTGGTCTTGGAGCTTGCTTTGATCAGAAGTGACAGGCCTGTAAGGGCTGTGCCACTCAATCCCCCCTGAAGGGAGATCAGCACCTGTTTGCACTTTGAGGCTCCTCTACCTCCCACTGCCTTCCAGCACTATTTCATCTTTTTTAACACACTTGATGTTGATTGGCTTTAAGCAAAGTCATTATTCATTTACAAAACACTCCTTGATGGAGCTTACTAAAAACCGTATTTCAGTAGCAGTGTTTGCACTGTTACAATTAAGGTTGTATCAACATTCCTATTACCAAAGCTTTCTTTTCAGTCAGCTACAAGTTAAAATCAGCCTGGGTGCTAATATTAACCTGGTTTTTTTTGTTTGTTTTTTTTTTTTTTTGTCCAAATATGTATGTACTGCCCATGAATCTGTTCAGCTTAATGCTTTCCACATCTTGACATGGTTATTCAGGTTTGTGAAACAAGCAGGTCCCTGTTTGGTAGCTTAGATTTTAGCTTATTAAATACTGTTCAAAATAGCTTTTCCTTACTTGTGAGATATAATGGATATTTCTAGAAAATAGCCATATGACAAACCACAGAAATGAGTCTCCACTGATTTAATGTTGTGAATGCAGAACTTTGGTAAGGACTTGCTAATCTAGATACAACTACTCACGGCAGTCAGTAGTATCTCATTAGTTAATTCTGGTGTGTCTCAGAACAGATGTGGTCAGTGACTCTCCAGTCAGGGAGCGCAATTCTGCTTTTCCTGTCATAGCAAAGTTGAAGCTTTTGGGAGCTGTACATCAAAGGCAGGACCAAGTGATCACTGTGTATATTTGTAAGGCATTGTTTAGAAAGGAATTCCTTCAATTTATTGTCCCTAGTTTCTTCCTTCTATTCTTCAAGGTTTCCTCATAGATCTGCTGCAGTGAAACCAATGGGTGTCCAGCTAACTTCAGTGTATGCTTTGAATCAAACTTCTTATCTCAGGGAAAGCATGTGCTACATGAAAAGTCATTGTTTTTCACTTCCCCCCCCCCCCTCCACCCCCCCATTAGAGCATTTTTTAAAGTCCTGAAAAAACATAGATCGACATAAATTCATTATGTAGAGAAAAAGATCATTCAGTGAAATTCTTTCAATTACATTTTCAAAACAAAATTCAGAAATATTGGAAGTTGATAATGTTGGAATGGAGTGGAAATTTTTTTTCTTTAGTTTAATTAGGCTTTTTGAGAATGCCACTCTTGTGCTTATTGCAAAACGATCAATATTAGTAAATCTGCATTTCCTGCTGGCAGGATACCCCACCAAAATTTCTTAAGTCAATTTCCATCACTGTCTACCTTACCTACCTTTTCTAAGGGGTTTAGACCTATACTATCCATGGGAGCCAATGGTGAGCAGTAACATTTTGAGTTGAGCCCACAATGTGTCCCTTGTTTCCTCCTCTCTTCACTGATGAGCACTTCTGTTCCTCTTCCCCTCTCTTCCACTGCTGATCAGTCTTTCATCATCTGCATGTGACTTGCTTCTCTCAACCTCCTCTCAAGTGATCCCATCCTTTGAGTCTCTAATCTGCCCACACACAGCTTTCTGTGCTACTGGCCAGTAGCTATGACTTCTTTGAGCTTTTTTGTTCAACATAAATGCAAAGATATTTCAAAACTTGTGTTTTATCTTTCTTTTGGGATAAAGACTGTGGTAAGAAACAGAGGTTCAAAGTTCTGAGCTACCTAAGGTGCTGATGAACACAGGCGACTGTCAAGAAGAGACTGCCAGTTCTGAGCAGGTGCCTTCAACTTGAAAAAACCTCTTTGTTCAAGACCAGAATTGTTTGGTTCTGTCTTGTATATCTGTTATTTTATATTTCCTTTATATGAGACTAATATCTATCTGTGTGAAATAATAAACAGGAAAGAGAGAAAGAACATTTGATCAATTGATAAAACAGGGGAAAAAAAACCACCTTGCACTCAAAGCTTTTAGCCTGAGGAGAGGTTTAAATGCCTCAGAGCTTGCAAGCTTTCCCCAGTTATACCCAGCTGGTCTAGCAGAAATATGAAATCTGCCTTCAGCCTTTCTCATATCCTTGGTTCTTCACAGCTACAGCAATGCTACTCTTATAACTACATTAGAAATGGCAATTATGAGACTGATTTTGACCATCATGGTTCTTTAAACAGAATTTAAAATTGGACTATGATCACTAGAATAATTTGCTAACATTAGAAGGTATTGAAATCTGGACCTGTGATATTCTTCCAGTTGTACAATTTTTCTTCTTTTTAAGATTTTAGTGACTCTGGACAAACTATTTTTATTTCATTTTGTCTTCTATAGTTTTTTAAAGAAAGGACAGATTTCTGTTGAGGTTTTAGGCTTTTTAATTACGTAAGTGGTGGATTTTTTAAATTCTGTCATCTTTTTTTTTAATTACATAAAAGAACCATATTTTTTGTTGTTGTTCTTTACAAGACTGATTTTAGTAATGAGATATGAGGATTCCCCTCGACTTCCCATCCTTTGGCATCAATCTCTATGCAGCCCTTTAGTTTCTTCAATTAACATTTTGTGTTTGACATGTTTGGTAACATTTTTCTAAGTTAAAAATTGACAATTGGTAGAAAATAAAAACCAAGCTATGTATAATTTTAGGCTAACTTGACTTGATCGGTTTGAAACCAAATAAAAATAAATTAATTGAGTTGATGCATTCCTAGTGTAGGCATGATACAAGGGTGATTTTAAGGACAGAGTGCTGAACCAAGTAGAGTAAATCTAATGTGGGGTTTGGAATATCAAGTCTCACTTTAGATGGTTTTCAGCCTGCAGATATTTTAGATGTTTTTAGTAACTTCCCTCTTAGAAATGTTGGCAGTTGAAATATACTGTGAGTACCACAAGCATAATGTTGTAATACCATTCTGCTGTGTTTTTATGACAAGTTAAGGTTCCTCCCAAATTATCCCAGGTTTTATGCCTTCTTTATGATAGCGGTAAAGTTGTTTTGCATGAGACTGGCTGCCTCAACCAGTGTCATGGTTAAGAAGGGGCAGACAAAAACCTTTTCCTACAAAGTTAGCTCGAGCCAGTGTTTTTCAGGGGGCTATCTAAAACTTGCTCTTTCTGCTCTCTTGTATTTTTGTACAGCTCAGCTCTGAATTCCAGGTGGCATGAGGCAGACCAATAGACTTATTTTGTTAATTCTGGGCCAAACATAACCGAAGAATCAGCCAGAAAATTTTAATTAGCAAGACTAGCCTGTGTTTCAGTTGACTTTTCAGTTTAGCCAGTCTGGAGCAGCACTGAAGTGCTTGAAATCTCTGCTGAAATACATCCAAAATTTTGGAAGTGTCTGACTGCTACTTCCAGCCCCATCCATGGACACTGCAAACTGTACTGCTACACAGCATTTGGGAAGAGTTATGCAAACAAATAGCTGTGATCCTGGGTAGTATTTTTTGCTTTGTTTCAGATAGGAAAATAAGGAATGAACCAAATGTTACACACTCTAATAGCTCTTCAAGAACCTCCTTTGAATACCTAACAAGGAGAACTGTGTGGCAGAAACTTCTGAATCTTGAATTCTGTAAGGTTGTCTTTGATAGAAAATTTTACAATAATGTAAGCACTGTCTGGAGGTAGCCATATGGAGTGAGTTCAAACTTAACTAACTGGGGGTTTCTCAAAAAAGAAAGGAGAAAGAAAATTGAGCAGTGGTAGTAAGTAGGCTAAAGATACTGAGAACAGAACCCTGGGAAAGGAGGAAGGAAGGCACAAACTGCCTCAAGGGAGTTGTCATCATGTAAATTCTAAAGCTAGAGAGACACAAACTCAACTGCTTGTTTTTATTTTAGATTAATAGAATCTGTTTCCCTGGAGCTTTGGTTTCCATCGTACAGCTCTGACCCACTGCTCTCCCCCCAGATACAGACATTCACAGATTTGATTCCATGGTTCCCTGGTTATCGTGTACAAGTGTAACAATCTATACAGTAGAATCTGATTATCTGATTTTATGCACAATATCTTAGAAAATTAGAAGGGAAGAATATTGCAGTGTTATATCTTTTGATAAACTGAAGTTGCCAAAGAAGTGTTTTTGAAACAAATCACAATGCAGTGACAAGAGGTTTGAAAACTAATCAGATTCACAACTCCAGCCATTACTGGTTTCATTAATTAACTGGGGCAACAGGTTCTCCTGCATGTTGCTTTGAAATTTCCACCCTCAGAGCCCACATAGTTTGGCCTGTGAGGTGGTGTATTATGCAGCTCTTTGATCAGTTCTGAAAATTACTCAAAGCCCTCCACTTGCAGGATATGATAACACCAACATTTTAAAGGCAGAAAAAGGTTATTTCCTTCTCTCCTTTTTCTTAACATTCCAATTTGGCTTCATATTGACTGTTGATGGTCAGTGACCTCTGGGAAAGTACATAATAAGCCAACTTCTGCTTTTATGAAGTAGTCCAGGAAATAACAAGATTGGGGGATTGCCACATTGAAAGTGGAGATCAACCTAAGTATGACTGGACTGCATCCAACGTTTTGCTTATATCAGTCCTTGATAAGCAGAAGCCACCCCCTTTTGTGTATGCACATATTGGAAATATGTTGGAATGAAATGCTTATGAGTTTATCCTCTCCTTCTCAGACTGCCATCATCCACAGGGCTGCAGGCATGACACAAAGAACTCAAAAGCAGATTGAGAGTCAGAGTGGTTACTTTGTGGATTGTAAACTTTCTGATAAAAAAGGAGAATCAATTTATCTATAAATATTATGTTTCTTAGGAAAAAAAATTCTGAAAGCAATAATTCAGTGGTTATTTTTGGGAACTCAGGCTTTTGTTTTCACTATGCAAATTCTGCCTACTGAAACTTCCCTGTGTCTCTGGACCCCAGAAGACAAACTAATGGTTTCCTTTTAACTTGGGAATCATAAGGTTTAAAAGGGCTGAAAACATCATAATGACCTTTTTATGAGACACTGAAAAGTTGTGACATGGGTTTGTAACTCATCTCTGCACTGCAGCCTGTGCAGATTGGAGATTTCCATCGCACAAGGGGAAGAGGCCCGGGCTCACTGTAACACCAGTCAGGAACACATCCTGTGGTGATTCCTACAGTGCCTAATGCAGTCCTTCTCCATTAAAGAATTCCTGAATAGACTAAAGAGAACTAGAATTATTTTTTCTCTCTTTATCACTCACAGTAGCAGTGGAGGTTTGCAACACCAACACTGGCAGTGACAGTTTTTGGTTTTGTTTATTCATGGAATAGTTTGAAGTAATTCTGAGGTAGAAGCCGTTTCAGTTTGGCAACCCCTTTTAGTGTCCCTCTCCTGCAAGTAATCTCCATTTGACTGCATGTTCCCACCTTCTTGTGTTACTGATCACTGTTCAGCTGGGTATTTAAAGCATCAAAGCCCTGCTGTTTGAAATGCAACCTTAAGCAAGCTATCCACGTCTACAGCAGAATCGGAATGCAGGAGACTGACGTTCTGATTCCTTGTTTGATGTGTTTAACAAAACAGACGTATCTACAACTTGGCTTTTTAAACCATCAACAAAAACAAACAAGTTATTTTCATTTCCATAACAAAAAGTTCCTTGGACTTGCAGGGAGGTTCCTTTGAAATGCACAGTTGATTCTGTCACTGGTGGGAGAGGGATCTGTCTAGTCTGGAGCTCAACCTCTTGTTTCAAACACACACCAAAAGGCAAAATTTCGGTAAATGAAATCTATTCCTTCCACATGCCGGGGCATTTTTAAAAACAAACCTAATTTTTTTCCCAAAGTAATATTTCTAAAGCACTGATCCAATGCAGAATTTTCAACTGATATCAACATGTACAGAATCAGTTTGGGACTGATGTAGAAGGCTACAATTCATAATATGGTTCATGTAATAACCCGGTGTCACTACAAACAGTGATTCATGAATTGTTTTTTCCTGTTCAAAAACATACAGTGCTCAAATAGCTGTAGCCTGTGAGTAGTTTAGCAAACGTATATGACAAAATATACCTTTCTATCATCACAGTCTGAAAATACATAAAAATCTTACCAGGAGAATATCGACTGTTGGTATTTCAAATAAATAAATAATATTTTTAAGGCAGGTTTAATATTTTGGATTTTTACTTTAAATGTATAAACACAACTTCAAGAAGCAATTTCACTTTTTAAAATTTTTTTTTACAAAGAAGATTATTTTATTTTTCATTCTGATTGTTTGCAGATGTAATTTCTGTGAACAACAAAAGCAATCAGCAAAACAAATTCCCTGGTTAATGAGAACAGAGTTCATGTTAGGAAAAGAATGGTTGGTTTCTATTTGTTTTCTGTGTTTCCCATGGGATGAGTGATACATGGTTAATGTGTTACTCTGGTATATCTCAGACCTCTGATGAACAATAAATGTTAGTACAGTAAAAATGACACTAAATTAATCCCTTAAAATATATCGTGGCACTCTTTATAGTGCAGAACATAAGGAGCTAGACCCTTGAGTAGGGCCCAGAACCATGAAGAACAAAGTAAAACAAACACTCAGAATTTCACAAATTTTTAGATTTTCCTTTTAGATTTTTACTATGCCTTCATTGAGTGCAATATCTGCTCAACTTAAAACACAATGTTTGTTGATCTAAATCTTCACAGCGGAGTTCTATCATCCTCTTATAGATAGCAAACAAAAACGCAACAGGGAGTAGGTAGCCAAGTTGTTCCCAGGTTGTGAGGCACTACCAGGAACAGGCTGAGGATGGGCGGCCCAGCTGCATCGCTGCAGGCACTGGGGAGCCGCTGACTCACACAGGGATGAGGAGTAAATTACCCCCAGTCAGCTGAGCTGGGAGCCACAGGTTTTATATCCAGAGAAGCAGTGGTTCCCACAGGTGCTGTGGAAGGGGTGCTTTGGGTAGACTGCAGGAACAGAATGTCACTATCTTTCAGGAACAAGTTAGAGCTGACTGATGATATCTGGCCAGTGTGCTCCCAGTTCCAGAAAATTTATGAAGCCACTAAACTTGTCTCTCAGAGGGTGAGCTGATATCTTGGAGGGGCTCCCGTATCCTCCTGGATTCCTGCGGGTAGTAGGAACAAGCTTTTTTGTATATGAGCAAGACTGGTATCTTGCCTCTTTGCTGGCTTTCATCTTCACAATTCAGTGAGAACAAAACCTAGAATTACCAGTCTGAAGAGGAGGAGTGAAGCTAAGGCAGAGCAATAGAAGGAACATGGTTTTTGAAGGAGGGTTTGAATGGTAAAAGGTTGTAAGAGAGTGGAGCTTGGTATATTGAAGATATATGAATGCCTGGTGATTTCCTGAATTCTCATTTTTTTTCCAATACAACATATTATTTTATGCCTAAAATTTTGTTTTATAAACTTTCATAAATATCTATGATGAGGTTCTAGGGACAATGATAACTTCTTATTATGGGCAATAAAGATAGCAGGTAGTTCTTGTGATATGATTGCAACTACCACATCAGGAGTCCTAGTTTAGCACTTCATGGAGTAGTTATTGCATCTCAGCTTTAGATGTTATAATGTAACTTTTGATTATTGAGGTTTTATTCTGCTAGTGTATAGCTACTCCTTTTTGCAGGAGATGTTTGATTATTGTGAAAATACCTAGCATTTTTCATAGGTTATTTAAGAACTCTCTTTCAAGAATTTAAGACTTACAGTTTTTGTTAAGTGATTTTCTATATGTAGGTATGATGGCAGCTCTAGGACCAAGATCATAACAGCAAGAAGACAGGCAAAGTATCATGCTATCCCATCAGAAAAAAGCTTCCAGAATATTTTTGACAAGGAGAAAATGTAGGATTATTCCCAAAACTTTGGAGCAGACCAGACTCATCATAGTTGTCATTGCTAGCAGGAGTCAAGCATTCTCTGAAATGTTTTGCAGAAACAGTGGTGAAAAACAAAGATGGTGAACAAAAAGTCTTCATCACAAAGGGAGGATGTCTTGATTTCAGAGCCATTTTCCAGTCAGTGAACATAACGGCTGAGATCTGCTACAGTGGAGTCTGTTCTTTCCTGCTCCTAGAAGTCAAATAACTACAAAAAAAGATTTGAGGCAGCTGAGCCCATCAGCACAGTGAATTGTTCTTGTAAAGAAAAGAATTAATTACGAGACATGTTCACAAATTCTGTTCTAGCTCTTGTCCCCCAAATAGGAATCTTTGAAACAGTTGAAAATGATGTGACCACAGACTATTTTGCTGTGGTGCCTGTAAAGATGCTGCATGTTATTTGAGCTGTAATTTTTTAAAATTAAGTTCTCTTTGTTTATGATGCTGGCACAGTCTGGAATTAGTCTAGGAGTGCCTGTGCCAGTCAGAACCAGAGCTGATGCAATTACTGAAAAGCATCCTTTCCTGTCAGTTAGGAATTTTATCAGTGAGGAAAAGGAAAAAATGGCCTGTGTTTCTATTTTTCCTTTAAACTGCTCCACCTATTAATTAGGCCACACACCCTCCACAAGCATAGTATGGACAAGAAAGACTGGCCTCAGTGATCTTAGGAACTGCAAAAACCAGTGTATCCATTATTCTCTGGTAGGAAAGAACAACTTATTTGCTAGGAATGAATAAGTAAAAGGCCTTATCTCTGGGTATTTACCAGTTATCTCTGTGGCTTGAATTGTGTAAGAGTAGGAGGGGACGGATGCCCCTGTACACCCATCAGTCTCCACCCATTGCAGCAGGGTGCTAATGGAATGTTAGGCATGAGAGATAATTAAAAGCATTGTAATAACTGTATAGAATGTGTCACCCTTTCCTACAGCTTCACCATCATCTCAGTTCACACCCTACCCCTTGCTTTTCACTCCACCCAAGCTTTGGTTTCCTTCACCCACTCATGACTTTTATGCTATCTTTCCACTCCAGATGAAACAACCTCCCACTTTCGGTTGCCTTTCCTCCAGAATAATAATTGGTCTGTTCATCACCACACTGCTATGTACACAATGACCAAAACTGTGAAGTTACCAAAGACTGATTAAAGCAATATCATCCATAATAAATATTCTTATCTATTAACAACTGTCCATAACATATATGCAGGCAGGATAGAAGCCAGGCTACAAGTGCATGATGCAAGATAAGCAAACCCAAAAGAAATAGAAATATTATTAGTGAGGAAACATGGGCTTCAGCTCCTATTTCCTATGCTGAGTGTATGTTCATCCTGATCGTGTTACAGAGGACAGGATAGATGTGACAGGTTTATGTCACAACTATCATCATCAAGCTGAAAAGAACATGTGATTTGAAGCCATTGAAGTCAATTCCTGTGGAATCAGCATTTCTTTAGTAATATCCCTCTTGTCTGCTTTTTCTTTTTCTAGTACATTGTGCCTTACTAATAAACAAACAGGTTAAAGAAGAGGAGAGTGCCACAGAGGAAAGACACAGGTCTAGATTCCTAGCTAAACTAGGAACTCAGCTGCTGGAAAGTTCCTCTGGTGAGCTGTAGGCTTTAAGAGAGCAGCAACAGTTTTAGGTGGGCTGTATCATTTATCATAAGTGAGTGCAGATTTCTACTTCGAATACCCAGGTTTTCAGTCAAAATGTATCAGCCTGAGTAAATCAAAGCTTTAATCAATAATGGACCATACAGAATGTTCATACCTTTTCAAGCTAATGGGACAGATTCTGTTCTTTCTGATGGCAGAACCATTGAAAACTAAAGCCATCAACACCAGCCAGACACACAGATGCATAGACAGATGAGAATGACCTTTGAAAGTACCCTCAGAAACTATGTATGTACCTTTTAACTTCTTTTCTTAGATGCTATTAAAAAGTTGGCATTGTTTTCCAAACTGGAGGTAAGAAAGAGGTAAAATGAAATTATCTCAGTGTGTAGAAGAGATCATAGCTTAGGAGGGAATCTTGAGGTAGATATTTCACCTGGTGTTTTAAGTCATGAATATTTGATTTACAGCTATCCCCAAAGGATGTGAAATGCTGCTTGAATTCTGCTTCATCCCATGTTTATTTTTACAAACATAAAGAGACAGAAGGGATGTTTTCCATTTGATGGATAATTTGACTCCTTTTTCTCCTCAAGGAGAAAAACTCACTGAAAACTCACTCTCCAAACTCACTGAAAATCACATAATTTGGCTACTACTACTTTTCAATTTAGGTTGTTCTGACTACTTTAAAACCATGACTATTAAATTTTGTTGGTTTGCTTTTTTTTAGTTTTCTTTTTAGCTCTTCCAAAAGAAATTCCCCTTCTATCCAAACCAAAATCTCATTACCTCTTTCTGACAATACTTCACCTTTTTCTGAAAATAGAATGGAGTGGAAATATTATCATCCTCAGGGTGTACAATGTGAACTCTGCTTTTTACTTTTTTCTTCCTCTTTCATTGATCATAACTAGGTTCTTTGGAAAGCCCAGAATTTCTTTTTGTATCATGCTTTTAAACCCACTCTTCTATATTTCTCTGAAGCACTAGAGGTTGGCCACTGCTACAGGGTGGATTTGGCATCTTACAGATGCCTGCTTGATGAGTCTTGCTCACACACCCAGAATTAGGCTGATTGCTGGTTTGGGGTCAGGAAAGAAGGAATTTTCTCTTAGCTCAGACTGGCAGAGCACTCACTGGGTTTTTAAGATTGGCTTGGTTTTTGGTTTTTGTTTTGGTTTGCGTTTTTTTGGGTTTTTTTCCCTCCTATACTGTGCAGCACACACTCTCTAGACTCATCTAATAAATACTGTGCTTAGCAGAGGCATAAATCATTGGCAAGATACTTCATCTTTTCTATCTTCTTTCTAATAGTAATTTTTATTCTGTCCCTCAGTCTTTTACATCAGGTCCAAGCTTCATTATATGCTGGTGGGAAATGTCTGTGGAAGATAAACAGGGAGTAGCAATTTTGAGGACCCTTTGGATGAGCACCTATTGCATGGCTGTCTCTGACTGAATGATCCTGTACTTGATGATTCAGATGCTCTTTTCTAGCAGCAATCTTATATGAGAAAGGAAAAACTTTTAGAAACCAATACTGATATTTTTACCTCCATGAAACTAAACAACTGATCTGTTTATCTTTGAATTAAAAACAAGTATTTTGCAGATAAAATCTACTGGTTTTGAACTCATGCAATCTAGAATTTAACAGAGTGGGAGTGGGTCAGTATAAAGTTTTGTTCACCAGTAGAAACCTTCAAAACTCCATCCTTTCTGATATTTCTAAGCATGGCAATACCACTTTTTGCAGCTGACTTGTTTCCAAGGGAGAAGAAGTAATTCCATTTAAGGCCCACGCAGGTTACTGTGTGACACAACAGCACCAACAGGTGACTCAGCCTCTACAAGGATCCAGAAACCTCTAGGCCCTTTGATGTAATTACTAGACCTCAGTGAAAGTACAGGATACATTATGATGGCTGTCAATACCACAGAAATGCAAATTGAAGTAAGTAGATTACCCAGCTACATATGCAGGCAGGTAATTTAGTTGGTAATTGTTCTAATTACAAAATCAGATGTGAACATTTGTTCACATTGCAAGAAGAATGTTTACATTTCTTTTCTTTGAACATTTTGAACTCTGTACAAACCTACAGATACCCAAAGTACTGGTGAAATTTTGGCACATGTTCTGTCTTCCATGAGAAATTTCGCTCTTCTGCAATTTTATAGACAATTTCCCACACAGAATGATTTGCTGCAAAGTGTGTTTTCTGGATCTCTGAGAATAAACATTGACCTCATTCTAGGGAATACCACTTATTTTTATGTGTTCATTTTCTAAATTACATAGATTGCTTTTGAAATTCGATGGACTAACAGAGCTATGTTTCTTCTTTTCATTGTTCTTAATAATGAATAATAAATATACTTGACATCTGTGTTCTTCTCTAAGGAGCTGTGTGCTTCCTGGAAGTATTTGGTAAACAAGATTTTCCAGCAGTTCACTTTTTGATGGTTTTATCCACATTAAAATTTCATCTGCTAGGTGATTTCTCAAGTAATGTAGCATTTTGTAGTCCACTTAAGTAATATTGGTTTCCAACCATATTAAAAATAAAAAAAGGTAAAGAGCTAAAAAGGTAAAGCACATTCAACTCATGCAAAGCTTCATTGATTTTGTATGAGATTCCCCATTTCTATCACCTGAACATTTCATTCCAAAATATTTGAATGAATTTTTCATGTGGCTTACTTTGAAAATAGACACTTACAAATTGCATCTAATCTGCTCTTTTTTTTTTTTCTGGCTCATTGATTTCCACAGTGAATGCACCAGTTACACAGTTGGGAGATGCTTCTTTAGCTGCCACTGCTCCACATTCATCTTGCAGTGTGAAAGTTCAGCAGGGTTCTCTCTATTTTGTATGTCATCACTGCCATTAAAGCCTCATATGAAAGATTATATTTTTAGTAATAACCCTGTATTACACTGATTAAATCAACACTTGAAAAATTGTTTTGCAATTAATGATTTTACACAGGCATAAATAGTATTTTCCTGTGGTGGACAGAGTGATGACAACACTGACATTACTTAGGCAAGGAGGCCAAAAGAGATATTAGGAGCTGATATAATTTCTTCTCTTACTTTTTGGTTTTATTCTGTTTTGGGTTTTTTCTAATTTATTTTTTAAATGGGGCATTGATTAATGTTTTGGTGCTTGTTGTTTTTTTTTTAACCACAATGGTAATCTCTAGTTTGGGTTTTCTGTTTTGTTTTTTCATTGCTGTTTTCACAAAGGAAACTTGCCTCCTGTCCTGCTTTGTTTTTTCTCTCTATACATCGTATTAAAACTGCATGGTGTACCTTAATTTTCTGCTAACAAAACACAACTAAAATCCTTCTTTTCTTTCCTACATCCACGGGTGAAATGCAGATTCCTCATATTGTATCTTAGTAGGTATGACCCCTTTCTGCCCATACCAATGAATTCCATCTTATCTCAATTTTCTCATCAACACATGACTGCAGGTTTTCTTCTCCTGATTCCTTGGTTGGATTGTGTTGTGGCATAGTCTGCTTGGGGCTTGTCTTTATAAGATGCCCCTTCTCCACTACTTCCAGTACTTACAAGGTTCTTTATAGATTTCATTACCTTACATCTTTCACACACTCACACACTAGCAAGATGTCCTATCTATGACTACTGCTTTTGATATCACTTTTATAACTTTATTATTGTTTTTGAGCTTTTTGGGTTGGTTTTTTTTTTTTTTTTTTGGTATTTTTCGTACAAACTTTGCTTTTTTTTGTATTACCTCTGCGTACAGGTGAAGCACATCTTAAACATCTCCAAGTAATTGCTTTTTAATCCCTGTAATACCTTTTAAAAACATCTGTTCTGTTGTAAAGTCTATACAACAATAGCACTGGTTGTCCATCTAGTGTAATACGATTGCTTCTAGTTGTGTTGACCAGTATCAGAGGCCAGAGTCCATATTTTCCTGCCCATCACCTCCCATAGATTCTCTGGGGAGAGAACTCCCACTTCGTTTTTTTTTTTCATGTTGGGGCATTGCAAAGCATATTCTGATCCATTACCAAGGCTTCTTAGCATAACCACAATGAAAATCATACATTATTATATTTAGGGTAATTGTCTGACAACTGGCATTGTGTTTGGTAAGCCGGGTAATCAAATCTTCTGCTTCAGGATATCAGCTGATTGCCACTTCTGTTGGGAAAGAATTATTGTATCATTTGTGAGCAGCCTCACAAAACCAGTCAGGTGCATCCTTCCCTTTTTTCACTCCCTCTAGAGCATTTGTTGTGTTTCTGAGTCATAATCACACTCCATCATATTAAATGCTTTTTCAGAAGTGACAGCCTGTATTAGCTCTTCCCCTATTGTCCCAACCCAGACCCCATTCATCTCTCTGGCAGTTTTAAAAATGCTTTGAAAATCCCACCCTTGACTCTAATACAATTCATCTATATGGTAACAAACCCTTAGATATGATTCATGTATAAACTATGAAAATTTGTAAAAATGCACACAGCTGCATGAGTCTAAAGGTTTTGTTCCCTCTTGATTAAATATTTGGGGTTTTTGCTTAGCATTCATTAATGCCAAAAGAGCCTTTGATCTTTCTTCCACTGGGGCATGGAATTCACCTCCTGTTAGCCAGTACCAAGGCTAAACAGGTACTGAATTACTTTTGATTACACAGTTAAACCTCCTTAGCAGAGGAAAGATATTTTGTTTACTTACCTTTATCTGTAATAACAGTCAGGTGCATCTGAAGCTTGTGGAGAGACTGAACAATGAAAACCTTCACCTACTTAGTCAAAACTTCTTTGGTTTTCAGGGTATGAACCTTTTACAGAACATGGTCAGTACAGCCTCTTAAGGTGGAAGGTTGAGCATTGTGAATGAAGGGCTCCATACTCAAGGGAGAGCCACTGGTTTACTACAGGCATAAAACAATTCAAGAAAACAACGCATAGGAAGTATTTCCTGCCTTTGTGGGGTCACAGATGTGAGGTGGAAGGCTCTAAGTCAAGCTCTATTGAAACAAGTTCTTTCTCAACTGCTCGAGATAGGAATTAACTTTTTTTTTTTGGTTTTTTTTTTTAATGGCTAGATTAGTAAGGAGAAAAATAGAAAAAAGAGCAGAAAAATACAGTAAGTAAACAGGAAAGATAGTGAGAAGGGGAGCAAGAAGCCAAAAAGAGGACTTGATCTGATTATCTTCACAGTTTTGCACTATGTTTGCTTTTCAGCATGAATTTGGCACAGCAGAAAGTGAGACGACAGAAAACTGTAAAGGTTTGGCTTTGGTTGCTTTTGCCTTTTTTTTTTTTTTTTTTTTTTTTAATGAGAACATTAAGATCAGAAATAAAAAATGCCTATTAACTCTCAGGTTTTGCATCATTGTTGGAAAAAAAAAGCATTGCTTATGAGAAAGCTCTGTTTTCATAGAAATCTGCTGGAGACAGGGTAGTTCCAACTAATTACAGGTAAAATATGTTTAGATTTGTTTCTGTTTGTGGAAGAAATTGTATTATTAACCTTCACTATCTGCACTGAGTCAGAAGTCTGTGCTCAGCTAGCAAAGTCTCTGCTCAGCTAATCTTTCATTTAGAGAGACAAAGGCAAGAAAGCAAACCTTAAGCACAGTCAGATCCCACTGAGGATGGGTGGTTGAGCCCTACCTCCTCCTGCTGCCCAGGAAGAGAAGCTGCACATCTGGGTAGTGCCTGAGAGGAGGGAGAATAAATTTCTTCCAGTGTCTGGAGCAGAAGGGAGTCCAGAGATGGAGCCAGATGAAAAATAGCAGAGGCTCAAAATGGGTGTGTTTTTATGGATGGTTTAATAGGCTTCTGATCCTTATTGGCAAATAACACTTTAAACAGTTTTGATTGATCTGTTTCCTAAATCATTCTACTAATAGTCAGCAATTTACATATTAAGGTATGTGTCATATACCTGCCAAAAAGTCCTTGCTGTCATGCACAAACATGTATTTCACACAGCCTGGATGAGGGAGTAAATGAATGGACTGTTCTGAAAGCAGAGGTTAAAAGGTTTTCTGTCTGTGACACTGTAAAGTACTTGGAAAATAATTAATGGCTTATCCTCTCTGGTACAGGAAGTCTGAGTCCCCCAGGGGATTAATGTTTCATTTTCTGATCACACTCTGAAACTGGGACAGGACTATTCTCTCCTTGCAAAATATCCTGAAAGTACTGAGCACCTGTCCAGTCCATCCCATTTCAAATATGAATCAGATGCTTTTCAGATATATGAGCTCTAAGGATTAAATGTTCCTTTGTCCAAAATCATTTAGCATAGAGAAGTGACACCAATGGAGGCACATCCCTTACTGACCCTCCCTGCATTTTCACATAGGTCCCCTGCAACACTCAACAGTTACCATGCCAGGAATGATTAATATTTGGATTTATTTCTTCTTGTATTGTTTGTGCTACATAGTGGCTTACTGTGTCACAGACAGAATAAATTAAATCAGTCTGTATGGGATGATTAGCCTATACAATTAAAGCCACTCAAGAAGCTGAGATCATCCATTCTGACACAGCCACTCTGTCTCACACGCATGCACTTACACAGAGAAAAGGATCTTTAGCTTACCAGGGAACAAAGCTGAGTATCACATCCAACAGGCCCCATTCAGAACCAAAGAGGATGCTATCTAAATTCCTGAGACTTTCAAGCTAGTTTGTTGAATGCTATGGATGCAAAAAGCCCTTTGATGATACAGTCACTCGATTGAGTGGAAGGGAACAGCAGCTTTGCAGCTTTGAGTTACTTGCAAGTTCTTCAAACAAGGCTTTTTTTTTTTTTTTTTTTTTTTTTTTTTTTTTTTTTTTTCCCCCTGCACATACTGTTAGCCCGTGGTTCCCTGTCCTGTTAGAACAGATTGAAGAAGTTCTCACTCCAGCTTATTTTTGATGCCTTTATTCTTTTCTTCTGAATCAGTCCTTTATTTTGGTTGTGTCACAAAATGTAACTGTGACATTTTCTGATTTAAAAACAGTAACTGAAGAAAAAGTACGAGCAAGGTTAAGTTTTTGTTGGTTTTGCTTTGAAAACTGGTACGAAGTCTGGTATAGAGCACAACCATCCAAACCCTGAATCAGCAAAATGGAACAGATGGTAATCTGTGGCAGGCATGCAGAAATGAGTGGCTGTTGGAAAGGAAACCAGGAATCCCTTTTATTGGGTTTGAGACCAGTGGAATAGTAACACAGATTCATGTGAGGCCTTATACTGCCATGTGTGGGACTTGTCCCCTTCAGGCTACACTAGAATTTTTAGCTAACAATTTTAAGAGTTGTTTCAAGGGATTATTACCATTGTTACCTTCTGCCACGGTGAGTAGCTATGAACAATACCCCAATAATTCAGAAGAAAGAATCTTAAGAAAACAAAAAAAGATTGAGGATAGAGGGTGTAGAAGGGCACATAAAGAAGCACGTGACCTCTGAAAAAATAAATGGGAGAAGGGCTAGTATAGATCAGAAAGAAATTAGTAAGCAGAATAGCTTTCGTTGACATTTTAGGTACATTTACCTTCTCCTATCTCTGTACTGCTACAAATATATCCCTACAGATTATTTCCCTCTCCTGCTCCAGCTGTTATTGTAGCAGTAGCTTTGAGTTTCAGTTCTGGCTCAGGGCATCTGTCTGCTAGCATAGACCAAAAAGGCTGTCCCTGCCCTAAATAACTTTTTCTGACTAGTACAATATATTAGCAGAGCTTTGCAGCCACAAGAATCAGCTGTTAAAGGATGTTAAATCTAGGCCACTGTGAAAGCATCTAGTGAAATAAGGGGAGGGATGAAAAGGGAAGGAAAGAAAGTCAAACAGGAAAGATTATCACTGGGAAAACATGTCCCACTTCTGAACTTTTTTTCATGTACTCCATTCAGAAAAGGGCACAGGTGAAGAGTAAAAGGAAACACTATAAATCACATCACAAAAAAATGGTAGCATTACAATGTGAAAAAACCCAGCCAAATGGTTTGTGAGCCAATCACTGCAGAAATACTGGGAGATGTCAGCACTACGGATGTGTTAATTTGGAGCAGGGCATAATTAAAAGCAGAATGTGTCCTACCTGACCCAGGGAATAAAGCAAGTGGATCAAAACCTGCTGCTCTACACACTGATGGAAGGACAAAACAAAATTTGGCAAAAAGAGTCTTCAATGCTTGAAAATTACTGAAAGTGTAATGATAAGAGCAAACGTTAAGGAACACCTAAACAATCTGACTGAGGGGTGTGATAGATTTCATTATGCAATGCTTGGTATTAGCTTAATCCAAGCATGATTTGAAGCCAATTACAGATCTGTTACATTGGCTTAAGCACTCAAAGGTCTAATGGAAAAGCCCAAGAGCAAATTTTAGAGCTATGTAAAAGTTTGTTTGCACAACTGAGTCAGGTAGAGTGTTGGCTAATGTAATTTTTTTCTGGGTTAGAACACATTCTAGGAGATAGCTTAATATACAGTGGTAATGATGCAAATGGAGCAGATCATCCTCAGTGCAATCACACAGCACCTGCAGGATGGGCCAGGGATCAGACCCAGCCAGCACAGGTTTAGGAAGGGCAGGTCCTGCCTGACCAACCTGATCTCCTTTTATGATCAGGTGACCCGTCTGATGGATGAGGGGAAGGCGGTGGATGTGGTCTACCTGGACTTCAGCAAAGCCTTTGACACCGTCCCCCACAGCATTCTCCTGAAAAAGCTGTCAGCCCACAGCTTGGACAGGAGCACCCTGTGCTGGGTTAGGAAGTGGCTGGAGGGCCGGGCCCAGAGGGTGGTGGTGAACGGGGCTGCATCCAGTTGGCGGCCGGTCACCAGTGGTGTCCCCCAGGGATCAGTGTTGGGCCCAGTTCTGTTTAATATCTTTATCGATGACTTAGACGAAGGGATTGAGTCCATCATCAGCAAGTTCGCAGATGACACCAAGCTGGGGGGAAGTGTAGACCAACTCGAAGGCAGGAGGGCTCTGCAGAGGGACCTGGACAGACTGGAGAGCTGGGCCGATTCCAACGGGATGAGGTTCAACAAGGCCAAGTGCCGGGTCCTGCACTTTGGCCACAACAACCCCATGCAGCGCTACAGGCTGGGGACAGAGTGGCTGGAGAGCAGCCAGGCAGAAAGGGACCTGGGAGTCTGCATTAACAAGAAACTGAACATGAGCCAGCAGTGTGCCCAGGTGGCCAAGAAGGCCAATGGCATCCTGGCCTGTATCAGAAACAGCGTCACCAGCAGGTCCAGGGAGGTGATTCTTCCCCTGTACTCAGCGCTGGTGAGGCCACACCTCGAGTACTGTGTCCAGTTCTGGGCCCCTCAGTTTAAGAAGGATGTAGAGGTCCTGGAACAGGTCCAAAGGAGGGCAACCAGGCTGGTGAAGGGACTCGAGCACAGGCCCTATGGGGAGAGGCTGAGAGAGCTGGGGCTGTTCAGCCTGAAGAAGAGGAGGCTCAGGGGAGACCTCATTGCTGTCTACAACTACCTGAAAGGAGGCTGTAGCGAGGTGGGAGCTGGACTCTTTTCACAGATGACCTCCAACAAGACAAGAGGACACAGTCTTAAGTTGTGCCAGGGGAGGTTTAGATTAGATATTAGAAAGAATTTCTTCACGGAGAGGGTGATTAGGCTATGGAATGGACTGCCCGGTGAGGTGGTAGATTCTCTGTCCCTGGAGACATTTAAAAAAAGACTGGATGTGGCACTCAGTGCCATGGTCTAGCAACTGCTCCGGTGGGTCAAGGGTTGGACTAGATGATCTCTGAGGTCCCTTCCAACCCGGCTAATTCTATGATTCTATGATTCTATGAAATTGTCCAACAGACTAGAAAGATAATTAGGACAAAATTGAAACACTCAATGCCAGATGGCATGCCTGCCCAGGACCCATTCCTTCTCAGAGTGGGATGACAGTGTAACATGGGTCTGCACCTGGCCCAGTCACACTGCAGTAACAGTACCACCACAGGAGCTGAAATGGAGTTTTCTCTGTCACTGATCTGAGTTGCTGAATTCCACATTGCAGAAGAGGTTATCATTTGCATCAGTCCATACGGCTGTAAAATAAAAATATTCATTATTTTTCTCACTCAGATCCAGCTCCTGTCTGCTGGGAAAACTCCATGCAGCTTAATTTAGTGAGTGATGTGGCACCAAGTAAAGAACTGAACTTCTGATAACTTAGAAGTTGAAGCAGAATATTTATATACACCAGATTTTACTGTTAAATCAGTTGGAACTGGAGTTTCCAGGTGAAGAGAGTAAGGGAGAGCTTGTTGGTCTAAGAGCACATCTGTATTACTCTTCCATCTGGAGTGAATACTCTAACAGAGTAGATGCTAACTCTTCCCACAAATCAGAGCTCTCCACACACTGGGAGGACACTGAAGAGCTCTGTGGCCGTTGCACCAAGCGCAGGCAGATGGTGGTGTGAGTTATTAACTGTCACTGTCAATGCAGCCTGGCAAGAATGAGTTAATGGACGAGCTCCATTACAATGGTAGGCAGGAAAATAAAAGCCACACTGAATCTACTTTTCTTGTCTCCCTTGTTTTCAAAGACAGTGCTGCTGGCATAACATAGAGTGCCCTGTTCATTCATTTGCTGATAATGCTTCTCCGTTTGGGGGTGAGACACAGCTACTTCATGGATACAGAGTAACTTATCCAAACACAAGGAGAAACCTCTTCCTTCCTTTAAACTGTTCTCAGGCTACCAAAGCAGCTACTGATGATGACCTACATATTGCTGGCTACTTTTCTCACTAACAGCAATTGAAAAATTGAGATAACAATCTTGTTTTTTCAAGTGTGTAAGATCTTCCTGCTTTCATTCTTGGTTCTGTTATATTTGCCAACTAAAACTAAGGGACATATCATACTGGGTGAGTCTACAGCAGAGGTTTTTAGAAAAAGCTTGGCCTGGGGTATGATCTCTGTGTTTATAGTTATAAAGACAAATTAGCAGGTTTAATAAGCCAGATGGCAAGCAAAGGACAAAGCTGGTCCTCAGTTTCACCCGTAGAAATGTAGAATTCTTGCATTCAGACCAATGAGCTAGTTCACTGTGAAATGGAATACCTGAGAGAAGGCTTTTTCCTGCTAGTTAAGCTTGAATGAAATCAGAGGGGTTTGTTGTAATTTCACTGTGCTGATTTTAAATCACATACACCAATGTTAAATGATATTCATGGTTCCTCTCTGAGGCTTTTTCAAAGTTCAGTCACAGATGGCACTGTAAAGTATTTGAGGAGTGACTGTGTCTTAGAGCACTGTCCTGCAAAAATGCTTGCATAAATAATGTTTAAGATTTAAACAGTTCTTCAGGAGACCTAAGAGAATTTTTTGTGTAAAGCTGAGTCTATGAGCAAGAATTTGGAAGTGTACATATGTGTATTAATTGTCATACTCGTGTTTTAATTCTGCCCCCGTGCAATTTTGTGTTGTAAAGTGGGGGTTTCGACAGGCAAATTTTCTACAGTTACTCAGATTTAATTACTATTACAGTATGGCAAATGGCATTGCAATATAGTGCAGGAATGAGCATGTCTTGTTCTGGAAGTTTTCTTCATGCCTCTTACTACAGATGTTTCCTTCGATAGTTAAGGGAGTCTGGGGATCACACAGTGAGGCACCAGACATCATCAGATACATTTTCTCATCTTCAGTCTGTGTCCTGTGTGTTGTAACAATAGTTTCCATCTCAAGTCTTCCTCCATTGTTACAATGTCAGAGCACCCTGTCACCAGCTTTTCTTTTCTATTACCCAACAGACCGAGGAAAGTGGTTGGCAGGACCACGGTCCTTGACTTTTTCCTTGATACTGTCTTGTACTTTTTAGTTGACATTCATAAAGATGATGTATTTATGTCTTTAAGCCTTTCTGCTAATGTTTATGAAGTTACACTCCTGCACAACATCTGCTAAGCCATTAAGTCAGCATCCATGCATACTGTTACAAGTACCACCTACACCAGTTGCTGCAGGTGGTTCTTAAATTTCAAAGACTGTCTGACAAGACTTCTTAGCAACTGCCCTGCAATTTCCAGCTAAAACTCATTTTCATCTTGCAGTTCATTCTGAGGCTCAGCCCACTGGAGCTTTTTTACTGGGGTGATGTGCATTCAAACCCATGAAAATGTCTGAATTCTTTTGAAAGTAGCAATACCCCTCATCCTCTTTAGAAGTAAGTACATATAGATTCAAAGCTATGTGCTTTTTAAACTCTCTTTAGTCTCATTTTTTGCTTCTAAGTTGCCCTTGATTTTGTCTCTTTGTTGCTGATTCCTCCCCTCTCCCTTTAGTACTGTCCCTGATTTATATGTCAGTGCTGAGTGCATCTGATCAAAACATGGCAAAGTTGCTGGTTCAGCACTCTCAGCAGGGGATGGGAGAATTGGCCTATGTCTAATCCTACTTTGTAATCACTGTCACAATGCTGTGACACTGCCAGTTGGCAAGTAGGAGCAACAGTGGAATTTGGAGGAGATAATGACAGGTGCTCGTAGCACATCTAGTACAGCACATGCTGGAATACAAGTGTCTTAACTAACCTGCTTAGACTTTTAAACAAAAAACACATTGATTTCAAACAGCCTGCACAACCTGTGCAAGATATTGTGTGTGGCAGGAAATCTGAGCTGGCTCCAGAGCAATGTCTGGCTATGTGATTGTATGAAATTATATCTATATTCAGCTCTGCTTAGAATGAAGTAGCTCTAAGAAGCTCAACTAGGAAGGGTGGTGTGTTTTTTCTTTTTTTTTTTTTTTTTTTTTTTTTTACTGCAGCATAAGAAAATTTTGTGGGAGGAGTCACTTTGGAAAGGTGGGAAAGCCTTTACCCTCAGGTTGCCTCAGTAAGAAGCTCCCGCTGTGATACTTGAAAGCCCAATAGACATGTCTGAATTTATAATACACTCTTGAAGTATTCATTCATAATCCTGCAGGGATTTTCAAAGCCACAAAGAGGATGTATTTCTTTTAACTGGCTACAGGAAAAATATTAGTTCCTGCTATAATAAACAAATAGTCTATTTTGGTGCAAGAGAAGAAATTTGAGCAGTCAGAGTAAAGAAAGGGGAACACTGACATTCTTGAAAGTTTTTGTTTTGCTAAAATATGTGGTACTCCATGAACTACTTCTATTTTCTCCTCACTCTTTACTCCCTGAAACTTCACTGTTATAACCTCACTCGCCACCAGTGTAACTCAAAGTCACTGTATTCATACCAAGTAAAATCTTTACCCAGATTACTGTAAATTAGAAGAAAGGGAATACTAAGCTATTAAAAAAATGGAAGGGGTCTTGGCTATTTTTCCCTTAGATCATTTGTCTCCCAGTCTTCAGTCATATCACAAGAGAGGACATTCAGTATTGAATCTCTGCCTTATGCAGCTCCTGCTCTCTGCTTCCACAGCTTTGTATGGGTTTGTGTGGGCAAAGTAATTGGGGTCAGCAAACAGGCCTCTGAGTAGATGGGCCAGAATGGTGACAAGTGAGTTTGGAAGCAACAGTTTCCTTATACAATGGTATCCTGTTGCCATAACATTACAACTGAGTTTAAATTGCTAGCAAAAAAAAAAACAAAAAACCAAAAACAAAAACAAAAAAAAACAACAACAACAAAAAACAAAACAAAAAAAAATCAAAAAACAAAAAAAACCAAACCCCCACAAAAACAACAACAAAAAAACCCCAAAAAAACCCCAACCAAACACCAAAAAAACCCTATTTCTAGTAACTGCCAATTTTTAACCCATGTCAGCAGAGTACTCCTGCAGACTTTTATCTCTCTGCAGCACAGTGGGACAAGGACTAATATAAATCATAGATGTTGGAATTTAAGTATTATATATCCTTTGTGCTTCATGTGCACATGAAGTGAACTTCATAAATGAGCACAGTCCTTTGCTAGAAGGTGAGGTGACTGCAGACTCTATGTTGTTGAAATCAGCTAAATCCAATCAGTTGGATTTTACCCTTCTGACTGTTGGTCCCACACCTTCAACAGCCCTGCAGTGTGAGTGGGATGTAACAAAATGTGTTTTTAGCTAATAAAAGCTCACACCTTTACCACCAACTCATACCATCGTTCTGAAAGAAGGGGCTTATCCCTTTTGTATTTATTTTGGTTTCTTTGTGAATGATGTGATTTGCTTTAGAAATTAAAGGAGGAAAATTTAAATTCTTTCATATATTTTTCTTCAGTATCTATTGCAGATCATTCATATACTTCTCAATCTGTTATTTAGGTAAGACATGACAGCTACTTAAGTTTAGCCAGACACAGCAACCCAGGATAGGACATGAAAAAGAAGAGTTTATGTAAGTGGAAGTCCAAGGAAGCTTTAACCAGGCACAGGGTAGCTTCATCCATTTTGATGCAGAGCATGCAAAAAGATTCCCTCAGAAGAGAGCATGCAGCACCTCTGTCCCTGCAGAGAATGCCAAGGAATCCTCTGATAACCACATGTGAGCAGGACCGAGTTGAACTTGTTATGTCACCACATTTCCTGTAGCACAAGTTGTTTTTGCTAGAAGTCCATTAATCCATTATGGAGTTAAGCTTGTGAAATCAGAGCCCAAGGTGGAATAGATGCAGATCAAACTATTTGCCCACATCAGAGATCCTTCACAAGATACCTATCTAGGAGAAGATGGTGGAGAGAGAATTAACCTGCTTTAATAACTAGTGTTTTTAACTGCTCTGTATTACAAAAGGTTTCCCTGAAGAAAGGAACTCAAGTTTCCCTGGATGACCATGCTTTAATTGTACATCAGTATAGGGATAACATCCTTATTTTTGTGTTGTAATTCTACATTCTGTCAGGCTTAATGAATTAACATGCCCTGCTGCCCAGCGTGAGGGTTTACAAACAAATATATTGTAGTCACTAAAATAAATGTGACATTATAAAAGCTTAGGGCGGGAGAGGGGAAATTGGTGGACTAAGCTGAACACGAAGACTCCTTATCAGCAGAGGACAAGGTTTGTTAAATTGTCAGAAAAAAAAAAAAAAATACGCAGAAACCAGGTAAATGCCTGAACTGCAGACTGCAATGTAAGCACTTCAAATTCACCAAGGCAAATTCACTTTGCCATCTGAACCTCCCATCACCCAATCTCCTCTCACCTTATTTAGAAGCCGAGTAACAGCAGGGTCTTATCTTGGGAAGTCACTCTCAGCTCAGCTGGGGAACAGTATCCTGGAAGAAGCATTTTCCTCTACAAACATTAATTGGAGTCCATTTTCCTCCCACTACATGTGCATAACTTGCACCTCTAATGGGAGCTCTGCAGGCTTATCAGTTTGCTGGAAACAATTTCCTTGTGTCAGTGCAAGCTCAGCTGTCTTTGATTAGGTACACATTCATTAACTGTAAGCAATTCATTTTTCTCCTTGAAAATAATTTTCTTACTTCTCCTGTAAGATAGATTGAAATGGGGGATTGAGATGAAACCTGATATTGTCAGGTCCTGATTCAACACATCATTGCTGGTTGTTACAGTAGACAGAACACAAGGCACTTTGCTGTTGAGTGATACTGGTATTTGCAGCAGTGAACTTTGTGAATTAGAAGGGTGAGGAATGAGGAAACTAAGAATTAAGTTAGAAGGTATTAGAGATTTGTGGGTATTGTTTGTACTCCAGAAATTAATCCATTGGTACTGACTTTATAAACTAATGTACCTGTAATTCATTCTGGATTTTACAGCATGTTTGGACCACTGGCAAGTTGAAAGGGTGCATGAAAATATATATATACAGGAAACCTACAGCAAAATATCCTGGCAGTTATTCTGCAGCGGATTTTGCTTTCAAGCCCCATTGAAAGAGAAGTTGGTCATTATGTAAAGTTCAAGCCAAGCCTGCATATGTCAGCCTAGCTTTATTTTAGGAGATACAGAGGCATTTTACAACTGTGAATTTCACTCTGAGAACAGAACTTGGCCTGTTTTCTCCTTGTTATTAACTGGCACCATTCCTGAAATCCCAGACATGTAAACTGTTCCTTAACTGACCTGACTGAAAAAGTTAACAGAGAACTGCCCATGTTTGTGGGCAACTTTAATTTTCATGCATGTTTCATGTAATAATTTTCCATCTTAATGAACTTAAGTCCACCATTAAAGCCCTTAATATGAATTCCTTTATTAATCTTTCAGAGGAAGTATTTTTCCTCTCTCTCCTTTAAACTACTTTGGATTTAAATAATTATTTTTGTTTAATATGTGATCAGAGCCTCACCTGATCTGTCTCAGCAAGAGATTTGACAACACCCAGGTCAGTATTTTCCCCAGTAAGAAAGCTCTTTGTACAGCTCAGATTGGGAAGCTGCTGAAAAGTCCATGCTTCAGTTAATAACCAGATTAGTTTTCCCATTTGTCAGTTACAACTTCCGTGGTGCTTGAATGGTGCAGGAAATTTCTGCAAGCAGAAAATGAGCAAAGCAGAAGGGACGAACACTTCAAAGACACAGATTTTCTCTGTCACAATTATATTGCAGCTGCCATAAGCTGATCAGACTTTATTGATATTGTGTGGGAATATAATTTGGTGGTGTTACAGCCAGATCACAAAGTTGGGTGTAAGCAAACTGGAATCCTGACTTCAGTTTGAAAGAAAGAAAGAAAAAAAATCTTTAAATGCATATCTGTGACAGCCACAGATGGAGATAAAAGCTGCAGATATGCCTCCAGGAATACAGCTTACTTAATGGATACAAAGACTTGCATCATAGGTAGAGCTAGTATTGCAACCTATTATTAAAGGTGACCAACATTAGCCATAATATGGTCCTGTGCTAAGAAATCTGATAAGATTTACTTTGAAACACTCTAGAGACTTTGTACTTTGGAGTGAGGACTTGGAATTCAGCAGGAGGATGTTCTTTGTATTGTGTAAGGGCTTTTTGATTTTCCTTTGAAAACTCACATTAAGTTATCAGTGATAAAAACACACATGCAGCAGATACTTGTTAAAGTTTATCATCCAAAGCCTCTAAAGATTTCTGACCAGTATGAACACCTGAAGCTCTTACTGAATGTGGATTTTATCAAACTAACCTTTCACCTGCTCTATCCCTGAGATGGAATGGACAAAGGGAATACTGAAAGGAGGAAAAAGTAGATACAGGCTCAGGAGAAAGCAGCATTGTCAAAACAAGGAGGAAACCAAAGAACCTGGTGAATTTTATTGCATAAAGGTCTTGGCAAGACTGGAGTTATCAGGGCAAGGAGTCTGGCACTTGAAGTCAGTAAGACCAGGGAAACAAAATTTCGTGAAGAATTTGAAGTGTGTTTTATCACAAGATTGCAGAAAGAGGGAAGATGGTTTCTTAGTTAAGGAACCTGTCCCAGGGAATAAAATTCAGCTGCAGTACCTAAAGATGGTGCAAACATTTAAACCATATTTTTGGAAAAGATAATTAATTTATGTCATGCCCAGTCCACATCTAACCAGAGGATCTTCAGTCTGATTACAGAAGTGCAGAGCAGGTTATACTTTAGAATAACTTAATGACTTATTTTACAAAAACTGCCCTGAAAAAACCCCAGATCTTCTGTGTCTCAAAGCTTAAAATAACTAATACTACCAGGCCTGATGTATCTGTGCAATTCTCCATCTGTTAAAAAGGATAATATTATCTCATCTCAACAATGTATTGTGAAAAGAATTCAACCCTTGTATTGAATGACAAAGATCACAGGGAAAAAAAAAAAAGAGGAATGGAAGGAAAAATAGGCCTCACATAACAGCTGCCGTGAGGGCTCTGCAAAAGCCCTTTTTTGTTCAAAAGTGATGTTGTTACTTTGCTGTTTGATCCTGTTGCAACAGAAGAGAACACACCTGCAGCCACACCCCTGTGTGTGGTGTTGGAGGCAGTGCTGCTGGCTGCAGTTTGTAGGGTTGCTCAAGACTGGGATGGCCTTTGCCATAGCAATGGTCTGCAACACTGTGTCATCATGGCAGAGAGACTGCACAACTGGATCAAATTATGCTGATAAAGAGACTTTATTAGTAGTTGAGAAACCACAGAAATTAATGACTTAAAGACTTGACAGGTCCTCTGAGCTGACAAAAACAATCTCCCTGTCCTTCAACCTCAAAATATTTGAAAATCTGGAAGTTGAAATTTGAACCAGAAAAGTGAGAAATTTATTAGGACAGGCATTATAAATGTGAGAGCCATGGCCTATAAGGGTGATGGCTGAAGTTACGTGTCATCAGATTATGATCAGCCTGCCATACCCATCCTCACAGGAGAGAAATCTAGGCAGTCATAGTAGAAAAAAGGTTTAGAGCCACAGCAATAGGGGAAAGCTAACCAACAGCTAAAACTGGCACTATATGGGTAAAAGAGAGCTTTAAAAAGGGATTTTTAAAAAAATATCTGCCTACTTCTTTTCTTTCTCTGTTTATCCTGCATTATCAGCTCTTACTACTTTCTATCACCTTTTCTAAAACATTTGAAAAAACACACCATCTGTATACCTTTAGAAAGAGTTTTTGCTGCAGGAGTATGAGATGCCTTTTTCCACTCTTCTAAAGAATAGCTTGTAACACATGCATGTCCAAGTTTGCAAACACGATTGTGTGTGAGTCATTATAGCAGTGCTCCAACACAAGGGGAGACTGAGACTACCTAAAGTGATAAAGCCAACAAAAGGGTAAATGTCAGAGATTGCTGACACTTCATGCACAGATTGGTTGAAATATACTTGTGGCTAGAATCCTCCATTAAGTTGCAGGGCATGAATCAAGGGTGACTGTGGAGGGCCAGATGGTACTGAATCTGACTGTGATTTAAATGAGACATCCATGGTGTGTGAGGTTTTTTGCTATGTCTTTTATAGCAGGGTAAATTTCAGTCTCCCAGGCATAACATGAAAATTACATTTTGAGCTAACTGCTTATGTGCTTTTCTGATTTCCAGGTGTTCACTGTCAGATTAATGTTAGAGGTAGGTTGCAGGTTAGGTTTTATATACACGTGATTTTGTATCACAGTATGTTAGTTTGAAACCATTATCAAGTAGCTTTACAGATTAAGGTATCTATATCATATCTATGAGTCCTGTAAGTTTTGTGATAAGTGTGAGGTACTTTTATACTTTTATACTGAGATAACTGTGTTATGCTAAGGAGGCTGACATACCAGTAAGGGAAAAAAAAAAAAAAAAGCCTCAAACTCATAGGTAAAATAACTCCCTGGTAGATCTAAATGAGTATTTACCATAGGCTTTATGCTTACCCATGCAGAAAAAGATGTTCCACAAAATGTTAATGTTTCATTTGATAAAAGAACAAAAGCATAAGTGCTGACTGGTTCTGAGTTTTGGCTTCTGCTATCCTTTCTGTCTTGCCCCTAATGAACATTTAATTGGTTAAAGCTATGTTTATCCCTACAATGAGCTGGCAAACCCAGATAACTGTCTAGATTTTTAGATGATATAAGCAGGCACAGTTCCAGTGAGTTTAAGGAGGAAATGCTGATTTACCCAGCTGAAAGCTTGGCCTGTTACATTTCATGTTTTAAATTATTTTTTATCCGTATAGAACTGTATCTTCCAACTGTATGCAAATGCTTCCTAACACAATAAGCTTTTGATTGCACTGAATTGAGCTAACATACCTTCTTCCATCCTGCAGCACTGTAGGAAGACAGAAGGGAAGATTTCCTCTAGATTCTTTCTAGTAATCTTGTGTCAATGAGAAATCCCTACAGTTTCAAGCGTGAGTTCTATGTCTATGGGTATAAAATTCTAGGGAATCAATGAGAGCAGCAAATGCTGTTTAGAAATAAATACTATAGATCCTGGGGACTTGTATATTGCAAGCAGCTTTTTATAGCAGCACTTTACATGTTCTGCTAACATCCAGGTAACTGCATGCTTCCCACCAGATACAGTCTTCTAGGATAGGCTTTCAGTGCTGCCAATTTCTATCCAAAAGTCTCTGCAAGAGTTCACAATTTTGGAAATTACTAACTTGGTCGCAAATACATGTGGATGCATGTGAGCAGAATTTGATTCTGAGTTTGTTTCTATTTATTTCCCAGTGTCCCACTTCAAAAAGGTATGTCCAAGTCAAATGGTCAAGAAGGAATGTCTGCTGCTCTTCTTTCTCTTTGCACAGGTATGAAAAGCAATATCATGCCTGCCTGAGTAGATGAGCTGCAGGTTTCTGCAGTAGTGGCAGACAGGTAGTAACAGACTCTCATGGGAGCAAACCAATGTTCTTTAACTGGATACACGTGTTGGAGAAAAAAAATCCAAGGAAAGGATTTGTGGTGAATGGGAACCCAAAGCTTTTTGGAGGGGCAACAGGCATTTGTAATTCTATTACTATCATGTATGCAGGAGGATTTTATCTGCTATACCAGGATCAAGTCTGAAATACTCCAAGGTGTTTGGGGGAAAGGTGCAGACAAGCTGCCCCATGCTGAGCAGGGACCTTTTGTACTCTGTGACTGTCAGATCTGACAGAATGGAAGGCACTGAACTGCTCTGTCATAGGTGAGGTAATGATTCTTGTTGACTGGTTTCCTCTTGCTGCAAAGATAGGAAGAGTCACACTGTGCCTGACATCTAAGGCGATTCCACAAGCAATTTACCTGAGTCAGCAGGGCCTTTGCTGCTGCCTGCAGATAGAAGACAGGAGCCAGAATTGGGCTATCTACAGCACACTTCTTGGGGTGACGTGATGGAAGGAGACGGCATCATAGCGAGGAAAGGGGCCAGCTTTCAAAATGCAGTTTAAATACCTTATAAATATATGTAATATGATGAAGTTTTTTCATTCCTGATCAGCTCTGAGAATCCCACTCTTTCTTAACTGCAGCCTTTCACTTCCTTGGCTAATCCTCTCTCTAGCTGCCTTAATTTAACACCTCTTTATTTCAGAAATTGGCTTTTTTAGATTTATACTCCACTAATTGGCTTTTTCACCCTCTGAACCTTTTCTGCTTCCTCCTGCTTGCAACCCAGCCCCTTTCAGCACCTAATCCCCTTTTTTCACACTTCGATTCCACCATTCTCTTTTCCCTTCTTTTTGTTTCCTCCTGAAATGAGCTCCTACTCTTTTGCAACAACCCCTGAGGCTCTGGTGTTAAAAATCTCTGACTTATGTTGTGGTGGTAAAAATTTCTGACTTTCCCTGACTTTCATTACCTGACACTTGCAGAATGGGCTCTGATCTTACAAATGTGTATGGACACACCAAGCTTAAATTTGTGTGCAATGAGACTTCTGTGTCTGTTGCCAGTTTTTATGGTTAAATCACAAGATACATGATATTTATTTTTCTGTTTCTGAAAGTGCAGATATCAGGAGTCCATGTTAGAAAGATTCTTCTTCCGTTTCTCTCCTTCTAATCCTTCTAGTTTGTAGAAGCAGATGGCAAGTGTAAATCATTGAAGCCCAAGAGTCAGAAGGAAAACAAAAATAGCTCAGTTTTCTCTCTCAGTGTATTTTAAATCTCTTCTTTGTAATCTCATAAACTTATTATTGACACTGATACAAATTTTGAGCACCTGCAGTTGGCAATGCAGTTAAACATATTTGCAATTATTTGCACTCACTTATTAAGTTATCACTGGCTTTTTCTAAACAGACACCAAATAAGTGAGAAAGATGGATTGCCTATACAGTAACAGAACAATGCAGTGCCCCATGCATACAAAAGATTCAAAGAAAAGAAAGGAGAACCAAAGCTGTGCTGCTCCAAAGAGATATTTTGGGAACATCTGGTCTCTACTGGAAGAAGCATTTCTCCAAAAATGGAAAAAAAAAAAAATCAAACAAAAAAGTAAAATCTTTACATGTATTCAAAAGCAAAACTTTAACGAACAGGCTTTGATCTGCAAATGTAATTAGCATTAGAATTAGAGATGGAATGGAGATTTGTCTAAAAGCATTAATTCAAATCCCACGCCTGATTTTTTCTTATCACTTCTGTAATTCTAACAGTGCCTGTGGCAGATTCAGAAATCAGAAGAAAGGGACAAGGGCAGTAGGTCTCCCACTAGCAAAAATAAAAGGGGGGGAAGAGAGAGGAAAAAAAGTGTGAGATGGAATTAATCTATAATATCCTCAACCCAACTATGTTTTCACTCTATGAATTATTTATCTTCCAATCTCAAAACGCCAATATATCTGTATGCACCAGTACTTTGATCTCAGGCTGCTATCCAGCACTGCAATGCCCAAAATAAGATGGGTGTGGAAAGCTGTGGGCTTCAAGTGTATTTAATTTCAATAATAGACACAAATATCAACTCCAGGTTGTCTTTGAGAAGTCTGGAATAACCTCTTTTCTTGAATCTGCTCCTCCTTTTATCCTTCTGTCATTGTGTGTGTCTGCATTTGGCTGCAATGTGTCTACAGTTACACCTGGCTAAGCCTTACTGAATTACCTGCCTCTGCAGTTACAGTAACAGGGAACAGAGTTTGGCCTGTTTGTTTGGTAGAACATGAACTGAGGTACAAAGGTTAAAATGGTCTCCTTTGTGATGTGTGGTCCTTTGTATTAAGATAGCTAATCAGTGTTTGAAGGGATGTTTGAATTTAGGATTAACCTCTTTGCTGAGTCCCGTGAGCATCAGAGCATACATAAGTTCAGAAAAAGCTTTTTGTGTAGTCAACAGTAATACCTTCTATGCCTTTTTCAATGAGGAAGAGAAGGCAGCTCTGTGCTTTTATTCTTATATCATAGGGCCCCCCAGTTTATTCACATGTTTTGAAATATGTTTATTTCTCAATACTTGCAACAAAGCTATAAATACTTTCAAACCTGTGGCATCCATTAAACATTGCAGTGTGTATTCAGTGTGAACTAGATGGCCAGGACACTGGTCCCAGACAGATGTCAAAGTCCATAATCAGACACCTCTCAAACTCCTGTCGAGCCAATTCTTTTTCTAAATTGCGCTCTCTTTAAAAATAGAAGTAAACACAAGATGATAACTTACCGGAGGGATTTCACAAAGCATTTATGGTTTTCAAGTCAATATTTTTGTTGTTATTACTATTATTAAAATTATTATTTTGTTTGATTGTGCTACAGTTTTTACCTTTTTTTCTTTTTTTTTCTTCCTAAGAATGAAAATAACTTTAGCAGGAACAAAGGCTGAGAGGCTGAGCAAAAGGCAGCTGTAAGAGTCTTATCAAAGCCCCAACAGAGTGGGAATAATTATTCACACTCTGTTGGGGGTTCTAGAAAGACCATCTGAGGAAAAGGATCACTCAGTCTTTTCAACATGTGAAATTAAAGAAAACCACTAGAAATTTAGTACAGGGCTGGGAGGGGGAAGTTAAACAGGGGCAGCTGAGAAAAAGATGTTGCTTCTTCTCTCACACTTCATGCACACCATTAACTGCCACTGGCTGAGCAGGCCGTGCTGGACACTGCTCACAACAGTAGTTTCTTTCACAACAAATCTGTGTTAATAACTTTAATGAAAGGATAATAGCAGAGCTGAAGACATGACAGTATTATAAACCTCATTTAACTGCTGTGTTCTGTTCACTGTCTCCCACTGGTGTGCAAGGTGTTTATTCCACATATGTAGGCAAATATATAAGCTTTAACTAATCAGCCTAATTGTTCAATTTCAAGCAAACACCCTTGTTTTTTCTCCCACACTGGCTCTCCTTCTTGAGAGAGGCACCTCTCAAATATTCATGGTACAGCCTTAGATTGCACTACTGAAAAATTTCATTTTTAACTTTTTGGCTGCTGGTTTTTGAAGACCACAACCTGTCATAACAATTAATATTGCTAACAATTAATATTAACAATTAATATTGCTTCATTATCCTGCTGGACTCTCCCATCTGTCTGTATCCATTATTTATTTCAAAGGGTACCTCTCTGAGACCAAGTCCCTCATTTTCTTATGCTTTGTGTTAGACCTCCCTCCGTGTTATTCTGATAACACATCCTCAGCACTGCAGTAATGCAACAGACAGTAATCCAAGTAGACTGAGATTTGTCAGACCATCATGTTCACTATGACCCTGGGATTTAGGCAAGTAATTTTATCTCCATTAGATAGGTGGGAAACTGAGGCAAGGAGGTGTAAAATGACTTATCTGGGGTCATACAAGATATCTGGGCAGAGAAGGAATTTGAATATAAGTTTTACAAGTCCAGGGCTAATATACTGGCTACTATGCTAACTTTATTATATAGATGGATGGATCGATGGATGGATGGATAGATAGATAGATAGAGAGAGAGATAGTAGATAGATAGATGAAGCTATTAAAAATCTCTAATTATGCAAAATATTGAAATCTAAAATGCTAACAAGAACTGAATAAACTCTAGCCTTTTGTAAAGCAGAGTCTCTAACTAACTGGAGATAGCCTTTGGCATATCAGAGCCCTACTCAAACAGTTCAGGAGTGTTTCTTCTCCTAAATTACCTCTTTGAAGTTCACCTCAGGGTAAAGTAACAAAACACCACATTAAGCAAGGCCTGTGATTTTTTTGTGAGCATTCCTGCAGCATGGCTACTGCCTGTAGCTTGCTTTCATTCCGTGCAAAGAGAGAGGTGGTTGCAGCAATATATCAAAAAAAAAAAAAAAAAAAATTATTGAAATGATTAGTTTTGTGATCTTCTGAAGAAGTCTGCTTGTACAGGATGGGCTGGATGCTCCACACCAGCCATTCAAACAGCCCACAGTTTGCTGGCTCAGCATATTAGTTCACCCAGTGTTATGTTTAGGAATTATTAATGAAGGGCCTGTAAGGCTTGTTTTATTTTAATGTATGATTCAAGTCAACACTGTCAGGATTAAAATATCCATCTGGAATGAAAACCTGTTATTAGTTTCTGTTTGCTTGTCCATAGGATTTTACAGTAGCTTTGCAGTCAACATTGCAGTCACCATTAGTACCCACATGGCACCTCATCTGCAACTACAACCATGCTGAATGCTGTTCTTTCCTTCTGACAGAAGTAATAAGCATATATAAAATAAAAGGGGTCTGTCTTTTGGGTCTGCATTATGAAACTGCTTCTTGAGAATGTTAAACAAAAAACACCACACAGTTTTCCAGACTGGAGTTTTCAGACATTTTTTGAGGAACAAGCTAAAGCATTTGGAGATGACTATGTTATTAAAGTGCAGATGGACTCAATAGATAAAGTTCTGACCAGGTCTCTGAGTCATTGCTTCATTTCTGACAAGCTTCTAGAGATTAAGCACATTATTTATTCTTAAGAAATAACAGGACTTCATCTCCTCAGCATGCTTTTGGAGCTCTGCCACAGAGCTAAAATATTTTTCCAAAATGTTGGCAACTTGTTGCCAACTGAAAGGCCCTTTTTCATCTTCTTTTCTAAAACATTGGGAACAAAAATAATTAGTGTTTCACCAGACCATTTCTTACAGCACTGTGGCCTTTGACAAACTTTTGACAACTGCCCTTTGACAAAGTGGCAGCTTATTTGACTGACCACCTGGGATCCCTGGCCAGTAACAACTGAGAACTTCTGCCTCTGAGGAGTGAACAGTCCAGGCAGCCCACTGATCTTAGGCCTGTGACCTCTGTCGGCTGGCAGCTATGGAGGAGAGTTTATTAGGTGAGGTAGAATAAATACGAAGGTTAAGATTTATTTTATATGGGGGGAAAAAAAAAAGTTTCCAGTCCGAATTCATAAAAAAGAAGTCAGACCAAAGCCTGTCACCAAAAATATGAACTGGGTGATGTAATCCAGTAACCTCCATGTGTAATCCTAAGAACAAACAGAACCTAAACTGTTACCAGATTTGTGTTTCATGTTACATAATATCTTCCTATTTTATTATATGAATTATGGTAGTGTCTAGCTGATATGCCATGTTAGTGACAAATGCCAGGAGACAAAGCAAAACCAGAGATTCTGGGGGGTGATTGCTAGAGGTGGAGGTTGGAAGCAGTACCAGAGCCCAGTGTGCCTTGCTAGCTAAATGTCAGCAGGCTACTGCCTCTTCCACTGTTCTTCTTGGGTTTGTGTTTGTAAAATTGCAGATCTCCAGCACAAAATTTTACCCCCAGGGCTAGCTGATCTGTATTATAAATGTGCTGTATACCAAGGGAAAAGTATTCTCTGGTGTCAAAAAATTGTTGGTGTTGCTTTGATTATTTCTTAGAAAAAATACTTTCAAAGTGAAAAAGAGGATTTTTCTTTTATCTTAAAGGGGAAAAAAGCAGCAGGGAGTTGCTTTCCTTAGTCTATATGCCCTTTTAAAATCCAGCACAGAATACTCTGTTAATTTATTTTCTCTTTCCCAGCATCACGTTTTGAAAAATGCCTGTCATATTGCAGATCTGTAGCCCATTTATTCTTAGAACCAGTGCAACGATAGAGAAATTGTGAACATTTTTTCCCCATTTTCCCCAGTAGCAGCAACTGGTGGCCGACCACATGGCAAAAGCCCTGCTGATTTTTTCCTCCGAAGCAAACTAAAGCAGATAAGGTCTGTCTCTTTCCACTGATACACAATATAGGGATGTGCTGCTGTTATAACCCCTGTGCCACAGTTATTGTTTGTAGGTCAAAGCACTGAATATCAATAGACTAATTCCTTCACCCCTCCAACCTGTTCTCTGACTGGAATGTAAACTTCTATTGCACAGCTTTCACCTTTGGCCCTCACCATCTTCATGGCTCCACACTTCAAAGAATTCTGCTCATGTAGAAAATGCCTTATTGAAGGAATGGTCATAGCTGCACAATTATTTCAAAAAAACTCAACATTTTATTTCAGCTGAGGACGGGAGAACTGGCGAAAGTCTGAATCACTTTCAAGATTCAGATCTAAATCCTAAGGTTTAGAAATATGAAAGTCAAAACTACAATAGTCCAAACACACAGAGCCTATTCTTTGCGCCTTGAAATGTGGGAAATTAAAGAGCTGCTCTCAGTTTGACTACTCACCTTTCCATTTTCTGAGGCACCCAACAAAGTTCCCTCTGCTAATGAATACAGGTTTTGATTGTTGGATTACACAGATTATTTTCTGTCACCTTCCAGTCATTTAAACAATTGCTTTCTTTGAAATCCCTTATGCAAGAAGCATATGACCTTACAACACTCCTATTTCTCTTTTGTATTTAACATCACAGTCCTCTCTGTGGTTATATACAATATGGGGAATGCTATAGGTCAGGGCTGTGAGGTGGTAGCTAAAAACCCAGGGCTCTCAACTATTGAAGTTAACACAAAACACACAAAAGAAAAGGTAGCTACATGAGAAATGATTTAAAGGTAAACATTATTTTTTACATCAATTTTTGTTAGAGTTCCAGAAACCAAGGAACAGATACACAGGGCAGGATATAAATCTAGGAAAAATAGAATATTAAATGGGACATAAATTCAATTGCTGAAAAAGTCTGAAATTAAGAATGATTTGAAGTGGGGTCAAGAATATCCATCCTGGTTAGAATGTGTATTGGAAGACCACTCCTGCCCCCAACCTTTCTTCCTCTCTTTCTGTGTGTTTTCTTTCTTCCTTTCCCCATTCTTCTGCTAGTGCTCCAACATCAGTCTCAGGAGTTTTCCACAAACATTTGCCCTTAACCACCCTTTCTGCCCCAACATTTTTCCTTCTTCCTCACTGGTATCCATCTGCCCCCCCAATTCTCACACCTCTGCCCTGTGTGTTTCATTGTACAAGAGGAGCAAGGCTGCCCAAGACAAAACAAAGCAGCTACATCGGAGCCTAGCAGACAAGTAGCTTGTCCCTGAATAATGCTAAAAACATTTCACATTTGCAAAACATCTTCCATTTTAACAAAATACTGCACTTCAAAATAAAACTATCTGTTTTCTAATATCTTTAGGGAACAAATAGGCAACATTCAGAGAAACTGGGGCATTACTGTTAAACATCCGGAAATGTTCAGCACCAGTTAAGAAGTGAGGAATATTTTCCATTCCCTTTGAAGCCAAAGACATGGTTTAAACACAGAGACACTTCTATGTACACTGGGCCATTCCTTCTGAAGGTGATTTTTTTGTGTCAATGCTTGCTATGGGATTTGTTGTGTAGTAGAATTCCTAGGCTGGGATGTAAATGCAGGAAAATGCTGTGGGCATAGCAAGCTTGAAACAATAAATTGAACATAACTTTGTCTAACTCAGCATTTAGAATTTCTGTTGGCAGAGACTTGTAGAAAGGAACCAGAAACCATAATTCAGCAAATTCCTCCTATCACTGCTCAACATTCTGTCCTGGTAGTAAATTATTCACCTCAGCAATGACTCAGTTTGTGAAAGATCAAAGGCTGGATTCTGGCACCCTTGCTGCTACTGGGTAGCATGGAGAGCCCTGTTGAATGCTACAAAAACATTATGCAATACAGTACAACTCTAAATGAAGAAAGGTATCAGTAGTTGTGGTTGTACTTACAGTACAAAAAATCCTTGAAAAAGCATTGGACAGGCAACTCACAGATTAATGTCACAGTGGGAGCTGTGGAGCTTCATCCTCTTTACAGTGATCCCCAGACATATTCCAGGGAGAGGAAAGCCAAACCTGGCCCTTGAATTTCTCAACCCAATAACTTAGGAGGGGCTTTATAAGAAACAGTCTCAACCATCTCACTGATTTTCAGTTTCTGTACAGGTAAATATAAAATTTCTGTCATTTTACAGTGATGTTTGTGGATTCCACACTATTGCTTTAACTTCTGGTTCCATCTTCTGAGGTGGTTTAGGTTGTATTGATGCTGGTAATGCTCATGTGCCCCATCATGACAGCAATTTTTGCAAGAGTTTCCTGAGGCTCATTGATAAGCACAACCTATTTAGTAGAGTACAGTTTATTAATCACAGGCTCAAAGTTTTATACAATATACTAAAATTTACCCCTTCCCACTTCAATACCAAGGCAAAAAAAAGGAAATCATCTGTGTGCAGGTCTCCTACTAAATAAAGAAACCTCATAAAACCATAATTATAAACCTAAAAGTATCTAAAAGGCCTTTTGTGAACCTAATTCCAATTTAAACTGCTAGTTCTCTACACAGAAACTTTTGGGAATAAATCCTTTCTCTTTGCTGTTCAAAAATCCTATAAAAATATTAATGAAATAAATATTCTATCTACAAAATCCATAGGTGAAACTTTTTATTTGTATGGGTTTTGTTTCAGCTGTCCTGTTTAGTGAAAAGTTTAGTGAAAAGTACAGAACCTTGTCAAATGACGTACAAAGTCCACATATTTTTCCCAAGGTTTTCCCATAAGATTTTAGACTAAAATGATTGCTCAGTAACCAGTAACCATTTGCCTGTTTGTCACATCACAGTTGATTCTATTTTGCTTTGTAATTTGAGCACTCTCTGGTAGCAAACTAGTTAGATACTTCCATCCTAATCATTCTAAGCATTTTGTATTAACTGTGCCCTGCTCTGCAGAAGGAAGAAGCAATAAGGGATCACATGTAAAATGGTTAAAATGAGAAATTAGATTCAATAAATTTGGGGATCAGCACCTTTCTTCATAAGCAATCTGATGCTTAGTGATAGCACAGCTGAGGTAAGTCCAATGCACTTCCAGAACACAGAACCCTCACTGTGAGTATTTTTGTTTGGCAATAGTCCTTAAGAAGACCAATGTTTCCATTTCTTTGTCAAAAGTTGCAATGATAAACTTCCCACAGAACATTTTGGAATTCAGAACTGTTTGTCAACTTAAATAAAAGAACCCATATGGTATGTAGGCATACTTCAGTTATCAGTCAAAAGTTGCAATGATAAACTTCCCACAGAACATTTTGGAATTCAGAACTGTTTGTCAACTTAAATAAAAGAACCCATATGGTATGTAGGCATACTCAGTTATCATGAGCTGAGTGTTATCATGTCAGCTTTCTGGAAAGCACTTCATGCAGTCAGCTCTTTCTATAACATATTTTGTTGGAAGCTGTCAGAGAATTCCATGAAAAGACTTTGATGATGATCCATTCATTGACTTTCTGGGACAAACTTTTATATGGGATTTAAAGTGGATTTGAAGCTTCTGTTTCAAAAAAGCAAATCATATTTTCCAAATTCCTGCAGGGCCTCATGGCATCAGCTTTGCTTGTGAAATGGAGAATCAGGATGCAGAGATATTAAAGCTAAGCTCAGAGAAACATGATTTTTCACCCCCTCTAGAAAAACAGGAACATCCTTACTCTTCCTTTGAATACATAATTAGTGCTAATTGAAGACCCATGTCAGAAGTCTGTACAGCAGAACAGGATAGAGAATGCATAGGGTTTTTCCTATCAGTGCTAGAGACAAGCAAGTTAAGATCAGCAGTTGTGCTCTTCATGGATCCTCATGTCACATGCAAGACCTTGAAATCCTAAGTAGTCCTCTAGTCATACACAATCTCCATAAGTAGTTTCCTGATACAACCTGTATCCTGTTCCTGTACCAGTTCAAAATCTTATGTAGTATAAGCTGAATCTTTACCATTACATATCACTCTCCTTCAATTTTTTATCATAAAACCTGAAGTAATATGACCTTTTCAGAAAAAAAATATAAACCCAATTTTTTTTTTAAAGTAAAACATCTTTTTTCCATTGAGTCCATCGTTCCAGAAGACTACAACATTTCAGCTCACACAAGGGCCATAATCAGATACTTAGCAATGACGACTTCAGCTCAGACAATTAACAGTTAACAAGAGAGGTACTTAAGGCAGCTTTGTTGAATGCTACTACCTGTACTGACTGCAATAATAAGTTTCTGTTTAATTCTGCTGCTGCCTAAATTAAATGCATGCTTAAAAGTCTTAGACTATTTCATGAGACTTCATACCAGTATGGAACCTATTACTGTTCCTTGGAGCAGACACACAGATAATGTACTCAAGCCAGCACATATCAAGATCTTGAGGGTGCATTCTCCTTTCCCCATATATGAACACAAGGGGAACACCCTCCATCAGTGCTAACTGGAATCACATGTCTAACACCCCCATTCATCAAGATGAGAAAATTAAATAACACAAAATTCCCATTCAGCTTTTAAAATTTTCCAGCTGTTAAGCAATTCCCTAGCTCCAAATCAAAGTCTGCAGATGCTCTGGGGGTAGAATCTCCACTGAACTAACACAATCTGGATGGAATTGCATTATTAAGAACATTCATGATGGCTCCTTGAATCTGCCTGGATGTGGATCAGCTGCTCCCAATTCAATCGTGTGCTACATGGTTATATCCTTATGTCCTTGGCATCACTATTTTTTCCTGATACCTTTTGTTTTGCTTTTCTTCCTTTAAAATTCTTAGGTCTCCTTCCCTCCCTCTCAATTCAACTGTAAAAAATAACTCCCTGAGGAAGTATATCCAGACTAATGTGACATTGAAATGGAAACAAATGCCATTGGGAATGTATTTCTACATGGCAGCCCCACATTTGATTAACCTATCTCTGGCTTTTCCATTTATAGACATTTACTGTAGATCCAAAGGCATGTGTCCTTTACTCTGAAACTGGAAGAATAATTCCAGCTAATAATTCCTAAATAATTTCCTCTACTTTGAGGGAGTAGGGGGAACAAAAATCTCTAATGTTTTGTTAAATAGGTTGAAATAGAAACCTTAGAAAGGGTTCACTTCATGATACATGCTTGAAGTTGGAAACTTATCAGCAGATAATACCAGTTCTGTTCAGCATCTGATTTCTTTAAGTTTGCTAGAAAACATCTGCCCTTGGCCTAGTAAGAAGCAGAAGACAGCACAGAGACCTGTTGAGCCTCATCTTCTTCAGCATGTTCTAAGTAAAATTTTGGATCTTTTACCAAACCCTGTACACGTTTTCAAGGTTCCTTCAAAAGACCAACAAGAAAGTGTGGAATATAAATTCAAATATTTGTTCCCCTTAATGTACACTTTACCCAGGTCTACCTTGATGTGTTTAGTCAGATTAGTTTAATTATTCTTTCTTGCCATTTAAAAAATAAATCTTCATAAGAATTATGCCATGCCAACAGAAGAGAATCTAGGAATAAACCATGTGTCAGTGTTCCATTTTAGGAATGATCGCCCTTGGAATTTCTTACACCTGTGTGAGTGTTTGCAGAGGTTATAAAACTTCTGAGGCAGAACCTGGGTTTAAAATGGTTGAAGTTGTGTCTTATATTGCAATACACAAGAGCCTCTTGAGTTTTTAATATGCTTTGTAATTGTTTGTGCTATCTAGTTTAAAAAATAAACAAAACAAAACAAAACTCTGGTAAGAGACAATTAAATGTCTTAGGTTGAGATGTTTCATAATTTATTGCAGATCTAGGAGAGAACATTTGTAGAACCCATTTAATTAATTTAATACTAATGCAAACATTGATATAAATTAAAACTCCAGAACGCTTTCTCACATCTTTTCTCTCCCCATGAGAGGTGAATGAAAACGATTTATTACTCATAGACTATAATTGCTTAAAATAGGTTATGATGTAAGGAAAAAAAAAAAAGCAACAACTAATCCCTTCTACCAGGCAGGAGTAAAATTCTACAGACAGAGAAATTACATCTAACGCCAGTATGTTAAGGAAGAAACATCCTTCTTCTCCCTTTGGGGAAACTCTAAGAACATCTTTTTAGAACTATCAAAATTCAAAAGCTGTAATAAATTATTCTTTTTCATTAGCCATTTATTAAGTAGGCTGTTTGGTATAATAGCAGAAAAATTCTGTTTAATTTTTATAGTATTACACTACTGTGATTTCTCATTTGAAACAGACTAGTTATCAAGAGCTGTGATGTGTATTTTGTACACTGGGACCATCTTTCCTCTGAATTCTGATGAAGACAACTTTCCAAGCATGTAATACTCTGCCTGTCAGGATGGTTCCATGTCAGGCAGGTAGGCTGGCTCAGTGGAATTGCAAATGTTAAAGCTGCCTCACAGAAAGAACTTGGATTGCAAGATTAGTGAAGTTGTGCAGATGATACCCACTGCTGCATTTCTGCAATCTCTTTGCTAATGTACATCTAAGTGTTAGTGCTTCTCTCCTTTCCTAATGCTGGATCCCATCAGCTTTCTCTGTCGTACACTGAGGAACAATTTCTGGTGAAATGAGTCCATTTTCTGCTGTAGTAATTGTATTAATGTATTTGATCCACTCATTTTTTCGCAGCTTCCTGAAGAATTAAAGTAGACAGCAGATGGAAAATTTTGTACCAGGTTTAACAGGAAATTCATGGAAAAAAAAACTACCAAACTGTTACAACAAAATTTGGCAAAGTTGTGTGTATTGGCTGTAAGACGCTGCAGAGATCTCTTTAACTGTAATGCTGATGTGAAATTGTGAATTAAACTTTGTGATGGATAAAGGAATAAAGCCCTAGCTTGGGAGATGAGAAATCTTGAATAAGGCCCTCACTCCATCACTATTCTCCAGCCACAAGAATAATTTATTTAATATAATAATTCAGTGTATTAGAAATATATAAATATACAGCACTTTAATGGTATTACAATAATTTGTTTTATATAAATATACATAAATATAATAGTAAAGGTCCTCTTAGGGTAAAGCAGCCTCACCTTTGATGGTGGTAGTGAACCACAAATGACTTTGCTTTGATAAAGTTATAGTAAAAATGTATGTTCTTCTGGTTTGCTTAAGATGGAGTGAATATGCACTCTACCCTAGGTTTATTATGTGTAAAGAGCTTTTGAATACAAGATTCCAAGTTAATAAACACATTGTAAATAGTGATTGTAATGGGTTTATTTAGAGCGCTATCAGGTGTCTTATTCAGTTGTCATGGGCCACATCGTATTTGTTCTGCTCAAGCTCAGAATAAAATATCTGAGGTACAATACTAAAACCAGCAACTTCACTTCCATGTAGGATTTCTGTACAAGCTCAAGGGAAGTGTCTGTCCAGATCCTCAGCTGGCAAAATGGAACTCTTGTAGGTAACACAATATTATACCGTGCTTCTCCTGTGGTTCACTGTTTTTCATATGTGTTTCCACCCATGGTAACATATAATTAGACAATGTAACCCAGAAAATATGAATACAGAGGCAGAGGGAGTAGATGGCTGCAATATTTTTAGGAGATATTTGTGAGACAGTCTCCCTTCACTCCCTAAAAGGGATGTGCAATGAAAACAGAAAGACAAAATAAAACCTACCTATATCCTATGCCCTGAAAGGTAATGACAAGCCAGGAATGCTGCCTCATTGGCTTTGGTTGAAAATATATAAATAAATGGTGGTTATAAGCCCCACATTGTATCTTCACAGCCAGCAGCAACATAAAGCTTCTTTCTTCAGCTAGGAAGTGGATTACATTTTTATAACTAATCCTCACTTCTTTGACAGAAAAGATTTGCTAAACCCTTCCCTCTCTGCTTTTTCTTTTAGGTCTGTGCACTCTCAAAGCTTCCTTCCTTCTTCCACCTACTTCCCCAAAGTATATGCATGGCTCTTTTTCTGAACTTACAGAATGTAACTTTTTTTGGTGGTGCCTTGCATTGTTAAATGGGATTCACAGGTAGGGAAAAAAAACCCACACCAACAACCAAACACCTCAGTGCTTCACTGATCCATAAAATCACTATAGGCAGCACTTCAGCTTCAACAAGTGCCAAAAATTCTCTCCTTCCTCCCTACCCCCACCCCCCCCCCCCGAATATAAAAAATAAAGCAGAAACAAAAATAACAAGGCTATTAATCTTTCATTAAGTTAAAGGGATGAAAAGGAATCGCTTAAAGTATCATTCTTTACTTGAACCACAAGATTGGATGCCCCCTGCTAACTTCAAAGGCTCTAAAAGAAGCTGGTTAATATTGTTGGCACAGAACTAGACTGTGGTTTATTTTAGTTTTTCTGATTTTTTTTTCTTCAACAAAAGAAAACATTATGGGTTGGACACTGATTGCTGAGTAACAGCTATTGAAAGAGGGTGCCTTTTGTGCTGCTACCAGTAATATGTCAATTTTCAGACATGTAATAGCTGTTCAAAAAATCATGTCAGTCACTGCATGAGGGCAAAAGTCTTCAGTGTTGCTCCTGTTTGTTCTGTGGTTTCCCATCAGATACAAATCACTGGTTTTCCCTGTGTACCAGAGCTTGGCCTTGCAACAGCTTCAGTGAAATGTGGACTTTATCCATCCCAAGAGAGGTAATAGATCCCCCATAAGCCACAAAGTCACTCACCTGTTTCCCTCCACAACTGCTATTACATTTTAATTCATCCCCAGCCCCCGAGTTTGTGTATATTGAAAACAAAGCTAATTGCTACTGAGTGACATAATTTTGTGGTTACATTTCTTTGTGCAGGGGTTTCTTTTCAGTGTACTGCAAGCTGTTAAGCTGCAGATTGTGGTTGCTGCTGCCTGGCAAAGGGTAAAGAACAAGAAGCAGGGAGAAGAAAGGCAGGAAGTGTTTGTGATGGTTTGATGATGTGCTGATAGCTTAATGTGCTTGGCTGAGTTGTGCGGTGCAGGCTCACGTAAATCCATGTGCTTGGGCTGTGTGTGTGGCAAAGGGAGAAAACATTCCATTTATTTTGTTCTGGTTTTCAGATAAAGAAGTAGCTCAATCTCCATTGCACAGTCAGCCTTCAGCCTTTTGCCTTAAGTGGATAGGGAGGAAATGCAGGCGTGACCGTGCAAAGTGAGGTCTGCTGGGGGTTTGAACACCTTAATTCCCTGGGTTTTAGGGCAACTCATCTTGAGCAGAGTAATTGGAAGGCCTAAGGAACCTTTCTACCTCCACACAAAACTGCTGCTGTGCCCCTCTATGTTTTGATGAGCTGAAAGCAGAGAAGATGACCCTCCCTGTGCAGGGTGCAAGGAACTGCAGAAGCTGAGCTCCACGGGCCAGGGCAGGGTTATGGGCTGTGCACAGGTGGGAAGGCAACAAAATGCACGTGTTTCTACACAGACCAAATGGAAAGCCAAACCTCAGAGTTCAAATTTGAGAATGGCCAGTCCTATAGGGGCTGAAAGTCGTCTTTTCCTGTAAAGGTAAAACATTTCCAGTGTCAAGTCTTGCTGGTAATTGCTATGATGCTACCTCCCAACACATGGGCACTGGACAGACTGGAATACAGTTTACCTGCTTGGTATAAAATGGGATGGGAATTTCTGTGCAGTTTATGGAACTATTCTTCATATGAAGGGAGCAGATATTTTGAAAATACGAACTATATAAACACAGGGTAATTGGAAATATCTATTTTATTTGATCTGTTGTCATTCATTCCTCCAAGGCAACACTACTGGATTGGCCCTTTCGAAACCATATTACCAAACAAAGCAGATATATCCCATTTGTTCCTGTGAAGTTCTTTTTCTACTTACACCAGGCTATTAATGCATAACAACTGCAAATAAATTTGGTTACTTTCCCCAAAGTGGATTTCAACCAACATCTACCCATCATGCTCATACCCACTATCTCTTCTAGCTATTCCCTCTGGGCCAGATTCAACATTCATCAAAATACTCAAATTCAATCCAGCAGTATAAGGCATATATTCATTCCCGTATATGGAATTTGTCTGTTTCTATGATGAATAATTTCTCCCTGACTTCTAATAAACTATGTCTTTTATTTGTCTGAGTTAACCCCTAAACTCTTTGGGGCAGGAAGAAAGGGCATGACCATTATTCTTTCTGTTTTATTTTTCAAGAGGAAGCATATATTGTGGCAAATGGATCCACCTGCACTGTTTGTGAGGCAGGTTGCCCAATGCTTCCTATCACAAGATACCATTCAGTTACTCATAGTTCTACCAAACTGCTCCTGTTTGTCCTGAAATACATGATCTCTGCTGACTACCTCTGTCATTTCTGGTCAGCAACCTTTCCTCTTGCAGGCGGACACCTGGTGCACCCAGTTGACTTCAGAATACTTTGGATCAGGCCTTGGCCATGAGTCAGGGACATGAGCATAAGGAAAGACTGTATTTCAACATCCCATATAGCCTGGCTGCATGCTGCATCTTTGTGACTTTTACTGAATTTATACTTCACTTTGTGTAATGTTTAGCTTGAAAAGAAGGGGGTTTTTTTAAGCTTGGTTAAGCAAAAAGACTTTTCAAGGGAAGGAATGGCTGGTTCACACTTGAGACGACTGTCTATTAAATGTTATATTATTGATAAGATCCTAAAAGTGCTGACTGGGGGTTAGCAATCTCTTTCTTTCTTTTTTTACACTATCTTTGCTGAGGTTTGTTTTCCGCTTTTAGTGAAGGGGAACGGTTTTCTTTTCCTTTTATTTTTTTTTTTTTTATCACCAACTTCAACCACAGGGTGAGCTTTGATTTGAGTGAGTCAGAAACATGTTTATCTCTGAAGTTCTCCTTCTGTGCCTGGGAACTAAGTATTTCTCATCATCTCAGGAGAGAGAAACATACTTTAAATAGGAGCAGTGCCAAAAAATGAGCAAAAAGGTAATAATAGGTGTTTGTTTGACCTGCTATATATGCCTAGGCCTGATTTATTTGTTGCTGGTACATATATGATTTTAAGAGACTTCTTTAGTTTCTCCATGGCAATATTTATAGTTTGTTTATAGAAGGAGATCTGTACTCCAGATTTTGTTCTAAAATCTGCTCAGCTCAGTTTTTACAGCAGATAGACTTGACCTAGTACTCACCCTGTTTAAGATGTGTTTTATTTTTGCAGGCATTCCATAGTTGCAGGAAGCACTCAAGCTTTAATCTGGACCACTTGTCGGGTAGTGAAAGGGAAAAACTAATTGAGGGAGCAATCCTCTTGAAAAACCAGACATGGGTTTTAGGGAGAGCTCAGCAGGCTGCAGATGCTGGAGGCAGCTTTGAAATCCCCAGTTTAAGATGGGCCAATGAAGCTTTGTTGTTGATGCCCCAAGGGAAAAGCCAAATACAGTGCTCATCACAATGTGAATATGAATCAAGAATAAACTGAGATTTTGCATGGTTTGATCTGTACATCCTCTTCCTGCCTCCTTCTGCAGTTTTGGTGGTAACAAACTGTTCAGAGCCTGAAAACCTTAGAAACATGTTGGTTCTCAGACCCTAACAGGTATCTCCATGGTGTCCAAGACCAGGAATTCTTTTGTCCTCTCAGCTCATGCCCCTGGGCAGCACATGCCATCAGTGCAGCTGCCTGGCTGTTCAGAGGGCTTTGCACAGTGAGGAGCAAGCATATGTTATTCTTGGCTATACTTCTTTGTCAGTATAAGACATCCTGACAAGAGTCTTTGTGATATTCTTGGCTTCTGTTGTCTTCTGTTGCTGTGCCCAGAGTAACTGGGCTGTAAGTACTCCTGGTACCACAGTGCCAGTCTCTCCTATATAGGATCTTGCATAGTGTATATGTACTCTGGTAACTTGTAATATTCTGAATCTCAGAGCAAGCAGTATATGCATCCTCTTTTTTAAGCATTTTTTCTTGGACAGTAGTATAGCCAATCTAGAAAGAACAAATTTCAATTTTACTATACATTAGAAACACTGCATTGAGCTTTAACTTACCTATTTTAAACAAAAGTACAATTTGGAAGAGAGTCTTGAAGGATATGGAGAATATAAGCAGCAGTCTGTAACATGTTTATATTTTGATATTTTGTTTAAGAACCCCCTAACACATACACACATCCTATTTTTATCAAGCTGGAAAAACAAACAGTTGATTAATGAAGAAAACCACTCAGCCTAATATGAAGATTATTTGGCACCCTGGAAAATATTCCACACATTAATAAACAGGATTCCTTGTCTCTCTTCTAACAATTCTTCCCTCCTGAGACCAAATCCAGTGTAATGAAACATTCAATCTAATACTAAACACCACAAAAAGTTAACTGTAGATGTGAACAGCAATTTTTCTTCCTTAGTTGCAGCATACATGTCATGCTGCATTCCTCAACTGTTGTTACTTGAAAAAAATTGTGGCTGAAAAAAAAGGAAATTCTGGAAATATCGTTCTGGCCCATGGCAGTTGACATAGTCTGAGGTATCTGCAGTTCCAGTTTGAGAACTCATTGACCTGGTGGAATATTTTCATTTACTATTTTCTCTCTGGTATGTCTCTTTAATCTGAAAGTCAAGAGGACAAAGACTTAAAATGAGAATTCTGTGCAGCAGATAATTTGGAGTATCATGAAAAAAAATTATATCTTAGGTCATTAAAAAAATGAGGAGGGGCTTGTAGATGTGTATAGTTAAAAAAGAAATATTTTCTGCTTGGGAGATTGTATAGCATAAAAGCACTGTAGTTGTCTTTCACAAGGAATAATGCTGAATTGTGCTAAGAATAAATCCTGCAGATTTCAGATTTGCCATGTGCCACAGAAAAATATCTGTACCCAGACAATTAAAATTTTAGAAATATTATTTTGGCTTCTGCTTTTGTAATAGAAACCTCAGGCCTATATTATTATCTATCCAACTCATTGTCTTCAAGCTTTTAACATATGTTCTTAACTATGTTTTCAGGAATCTTTTTTTTTTAGCCCAGTATCCTGTCTTTAAGAAAATCTGGTAACAGATGCTGCATTGGAAGGGGAAAGGAATGCTTCAGTTAGTAACCCAGGGGTAACCTGCCTGTAGGGAGAGATTTCTCCCCAGCTCACAGCAGTTTGAGACTGAATTATGCCCTGAAGCATAAAGTTTCATAGCCTTTCAAAAACTGCAGTTTTGAAAAAGTAGCTGTCATAATTGCTCAAAACTTTTTGCAAAGAATCTATTTCTTCACAGAGCCCGATTGCCTTCTTGCCTCCATGATTTGTGCAGTGACAGAGTTCAATAAGCCATTTATGCGGAGTTATGAAATAGGTTGCCTTTCTGTCACTTTTCTGTTTGACCCGTTTCAATTTAATTGAATGGTCAAAAATCAAAGTATATTTTTTCCATCTTGAAAAATAAATCCTTCATCATAATTTTCTAGAGAATAACCTATCTACTTTTTTACTTTTCATCTGGAGTAACTCAGAGTTTTTACACCGATGAGAAGTTGTTTAAGCAACCATCTCACTTATGTGCTGTAGAAACAATATTTTAAAGATGCAATTTTCTGTGGAAGAAGCTAGTTCAACATGTAATACTTTTCTGTCTTTGAGGATCATTTGCTCAGACATAATGAATTCTGTTGAATCTGATAACTTCATTTCTCGTAAAGTAATCACAGTAAAATAATGAGTGACTATATCAGCATTCTTGCTTTGTTTTTCATTGCTTGCCTTTTTCACTTGAACAAAAAATCGAGTTCTTGATTACATTTCTTGGTTTAAAGGACTTGTCTGTCAGGTTGAATGTATTATTCAGATTCTTTACTTTTGATTCATCATTTCTCTGAAATAAGGCATGGTATCCTTCCTTACAATGACTCAAAATATCAAGGGTGGCTTTCTACTCACAATGAAAAGACATAGATGCAGGTTTTTCCTTGGAGTAAAAAACTTGTTAATAAAATCAGCACAGTGGTTCAGGTGTGTTAGCCTGTTAGACCTCCGACAGGAAAGTCACAGATAAGAAGAAGAAGAAGAAAGGCAAGGAGAAACAGAGATTCATGGGAGACAAAAAGGGAGTGGGAGGAATGTGATTTCAGATGATATCAAACAAAAGAAAAGCACATTGCCCTCAGTTCTCTCCCACCAAATTTGCCTCTGCCCAGTTTGATTCTGGTACCACTGGTCAGGTCAGAGTTTTATTAAAATGCAATAAAATGAGAAAATTTCTGGATACCTGGAACCATCCTGGAATTACTTGAAGAATTCTTCTTAAAGTAACACATCAAACACCAAAAAAATAAATAGGATCTTTCCCATTGATTTCAAGAGGCTTTCAGGTATAATTCTAATTGTTGAAACAAATGCTGAACTGATTGCTGGCAAAGTATTTGAGAGGAAACTGCTACTACAGTTACTAAAAGAATTTAGTATTAATACAAACAATATGCCACATTATATTCACTGACATGGTAGTAGTACCCCTCTGTCTAGTAAATCTGTACAATGAAAATCATCACAAACCAGAGATTTTTTAAATGTTTGAAGAATTAAAATTTATTAAAAGTTTGAAACCTGCTTAAAAGCTGTTAGAAAGGGCTTGTATTTACTTCTCAACCAGTACATTTTAAAAGTATGCAAACTTTTTTTAAATGCTGTTTCACATCCTTTTGCCAATGATGACCTCTACTATCTGTGCTGGACTTAGGTATTATTTTTTTTACTGAAATGAGATCTTTTTAATCAGCTTTAAAAACACTGTGAACTGAAACTGCTCTTATTTAAAAGTTTAACTTTACTTTCATCAATTTATAATCAGAGTTCCTCTGGTATGTTTGATTCCTGACAAACAAGGATAAAAGTCTTGTGCCCCCATTGCTAATGAGATGATAAAACAGCAGGGATCAAGTTTTTAATTACTACAGGCTATGCACTGGAGAGGTACCAATGATATTTTCTATTGCATGTCTAAGTTGTAACTTCAGGCTTATGACAGTCATGCTGTGTTCCTCTGCCTTTGATGATCACTCATCTTTGTCTCCTGAGAACATACAAAAATTTCTGAGCTCGGATCCTGGGGGGCTTGCAATTATTGCTGTAACCTGGCTCAGGTTCCAGTGTAGTACCATTGCTGCTCAGCGAGGAGCTGATGTCTGAATGGAGGACAGGACATGCAAAACATCTCTGAACTTTTCTTCTCAGATAATATGGATTCTCAGTCTAGTCGTATGTGAGTCCCCTATGCTTTTAATTAAGCTGGAGAGTCATTTAATACTGTTTCTTTTTTTTTCCTATGATAAGCACAATCCATCACCTTCTCATACATAAGGAATTACGGCCACAGGCACATGGCAATACACGGTTTTGGCACTAGGGGACTCAGGCCTTGGAAAACTGACAAAACAGGCAGATTTTGGGAAACGATCATCCTACCCACCCACTTTTATAAGCTTGTTGAACAAGTTTTGTTTCTTTGAATAGAATTAATACTGATGCATGAGACTGAAATGCATTTTCTGGTATTAAGCAGTTTCCCTATTAAAAAGAGATTGCTGAAGGTGGTGAATTTGCAGACCTGTCCGTCCTTTCCCCACTTTTAGAGATCTCCACCATCCTGATTAACCTCCAATGTATTTGGCCATTGTCCTGGTTATTCCTGTTTCTTTTTCCTTTTGCTCCATACCACTGTCTTAGATAAAAATGAATATTTCCTTTGGCTCCAGAGAAAGGTAAACAAAAGAAGAGCCACCAGTTATGGTAACATAGACAAAGCACAGATGAGACCAGAATGAGGTTTATGTAGGTTACATGGAAAGTCACCTCCCTCAGTGCTCTCAGGACTCAGTCACTGCTTAGGTCACCAGAAACTTGTGGGGAGGAAAAAATCAGAGGGAAAACACTTAAAATGTCTTCTCACTGAACTCCTATGAGGCTTTTTTCTGAATACAAGGTTTATCTTCTCATGTAAGAGTCTGTGAAATCCAAACATGAACCAAACAGACTCTTCAAGAAGAAGCTGTCTCCATACAGGCAGTGTACCCACTACAATGTGTTCTGAACCCACTGATGCTTTTTTCTGCCAAACTTCACAGCTCTGCCACTCTTCCACAGAATCTTCCAGACATAATTTTCTTTAAATTACTTTGTTTTGAGAGATCACTCTATGAGAAAATTATTTCATCCCTATTTTGTGTTGCCTTTTCTGTTTATCTCTGCTTGATGTGAGATATAGGTATGTCTCAGGCTTTTTTCCAACCAAAATGAAGCTGATGTTCCTGTCTTCAATTCCTTTAGTTTATACTTCTCTGTAGCTACATCTTAACCCAGGAGGGAGGCTTCCACCTAGGGAAGGAGTTAAGGCCACAGGATTAGGGACATCTCCGGCATGAATTCAAGGCAGCAAGGGGGAAAATAAGAGTTTGGATTCAGAAGCAGAAGCTTAAAGCACTAATTTATTTTACAAATGTAGAACACCCAACAAACAGAAAATTGTTCTGCAGAGGCAATAAATGGCATTTAAGAACTATACAGCTTATATCTACTCAAACCAATGCATGAACAGACTCAAGAGACATTTAAAATGCTACAGAATAGATCTTGAAATGAAGTTGACCATAAAATGTGTATAATCTAAACTGTCTTAAATCACTCCATTTTAGTGATCTGTTCTCCTAAAAGAAAATGTAAAGTGTTTAAAAGATTTAGCACCATGTGTGTATAGAATAAATCATCATGGGTATCAGTTATATCTTGCAAATACTGTACAGCTCTTATAACATCAAGGCCTGGCTATAATTGCAGCTGCGGTGGAACTAGCATTTTCCTAAATGTAATGAGTGTTGTTCTATTATAGGATTAACTTGTGCTGAAGCTGAAGAAGCCAAAAGATTTTTGAATTACTAGACTCCAAAGACATTTGAGAGGCAAACAGAACAGCAGATTGTTTTGAAATATGTTGTATTTTGGCCCAAATGCTTTTCTGCTTTCTCACTCAATGAGAAATCTCAGAGGACTATGGCCAAAAAGATTTGGCCCTTTTTCCAGAATTGTAAAAAGTAAAATTGTAGTGGGATACAAGAGCAAAGATGTAGTAAATTCCTGTCTGTATAAGGTAAATTTGCATAACTAAAATTACATTATATCATTATTATCCTTAATATAAGATTACATCAGCAACACAAATTCTTTTAACCTCCTGTGCTTAGTTATAAATCATTTTTGATGGGCATACAGAATATATATTGAGTATGTACCACTTTAATAGCACTGATACAGCAGCAGAATTCCATGAGTTTGGCAAGGCGTTAAGTGATTAATTGTATGGAGATCAAAGAACCACTTAGAAGGCTCCTAATTCAAAAAAAGAAACAAAAAAAAGGTGGGTTTGCATTTATCACCAGCATTTCAAAGCACTCTAAAATTATATTATTAACAATTGATAGAATTTAGTTTACTACAGACCAGGGTAGTGGTTTGAGAGGTGACAATGATCCATTTGTGGGCACTCCAGTTTTGTCCTCCTCTTACGCAGTGGGCAATCATGCTCAACTACTTGTTATTTATGCTCAGGATTTTTTTTTTTTTTTTTTTTTTTTTTTTGTAAATTTTTAGGCTACTGGTCATGAATGAGGTCTAATGAGAGACATAAAGAAGACAGAGTTTATGATCCAAAAACAATTTATGGGAGGCAGCTGTTTTTGTGTAAACATGTGAAGTGTTAGTACAGAGATGAAAAGTCATCATTCATCCTTGAAAGCAGGATCTGGAACAGAGGAGCAAAAGGCATTCTTTATTTCTGTTATGCTAAAACTGTGCCACTATTAAAGCCAGAATTTCAAACTGAAATATCCATGTTTACAGCAAAGCGAACACAGTTCCTAAGGCCATTGCTATACCTCAGACCTATGATTTCATTATGCTGAGGACAGAAGCTTTTGCATTTGGCATCTCATTTTTCTTCAGCGAGTTTCTTTCCTCTGCTTTTCCATTGAATGAGCTGTAGTGTGTATCAAGACCATTATTTTGCTCATACAAAATGAAAACTAGATAATAAGTGCTGTTCATGTCAAAAGATTGTCTTGCTTTTCTCCTGCTGCTGGGTGGTCATAATATTTAAGTCACAAATGGGCAAATGTCAAAGCAGGTCTCCTGCTGTGCCTGACTCCCTCTAATAATTAGGTGCTGTTTTATTGTTCTGCAGCTGAGTTGTGAGTACAGCTGTCAGCTGACATAACTGGTAATGGAAGGACCACATTCCTTTTAGCTGGACAACTCCCTTCAAAATTTGTAACCTATTTACAGCCATCAGATTTGCAGTGTCAGGTTCCAGGCTATAGCTGTGCATATCAAAATAATATCTGAAACTATGTGTGATTGTACTGTTAAATACTTGTATTTAGCATTTAAAAATTTATACTCATATGAAATAAGGAGGAGCAGACCACCTTCCACTCAGCTAGGGGTGAGCCTTGCATTGTTTCAGGAGATCCAAACAGATTCAGTACCAGTCTTCACAAGAGAGAAGTAAGAGGTCTGTGTCCCCCCATGCAAGCAGGCATGGAGTGGCACATTGTGGTCACATTCTAGACACCTCACATAGCCTGAGCCAATCTGGGTAGCAACAAGGAGGAAAGATAAATGTAGGAGCTGCTGTTTGTGGGAGCTTTTCTTCATGATGTGAAGGCAAGGGGGGATTCTCAGAAACAGCCTTCTTCAAGAGGCACTTCTGAAAAGGAAGAAGTTACAACTTCTTGCTGCTCCAACCAGCAGGTGCACAAGTGTAATGCTGCATGAGTATTAGCTCTTTGTATACATAACAAAACATGCCACTAATGTTTTGTACAAAAAGTTTCCTGTGGCAGCTGTCAGACTTGTGGTCTTCTTGAGGAGACCATTGTTATGAGGATTGTTATGTTACTTTAGCCCGGAAAAAACCAAAGAGCTCCTTGCTATTCTGTATTCTAGCAACAACTTCCTACCAAAAATGTATCCTCCTTCAGCGTAGAAGAAGAAAAGCAAGGCAAAAATAGTTCATTCAAGACTAGTAGTGTTCAGGAAGAACATTTAGAAGCCACTGAATGCTTAACATCTCAGTTCCTATCCTTTATTCAAGGAAATTTCTGGTATCGCTGGCACCTTTTTTTACCTTGTAGGAATCTATCAAAATAGTCCCATTTTGCCAGAAGAAAGGTAAGAGACCAGAGTTTTGGATGGAGGATTTATTTGCTACAGCATGTACTGGACACAGAAATTGTAAGAAAAAGTTTACCGAGAAGACAGAGAGCCAGTAACAAAGCAGAAAGCATTAGGGTCTTACTAGGAGTCACATTCTGACCCCGATGAAGATGTTCATTCACTTTAGCAGTTATTTGATTAGGAAAAAGGCAGAGTGAAAAAAAGGAAAGCCAAAGCAAACAACATATTTTCCTGCTTTCTAAACCCTGGCTAATCATTCACCCAGCATTTTGCTAGATAAGAAAGTTCTAGTGGTGGCTATTTGTGAGATACTTCATGCAGTGAGACTTTTTTAAAAATTATTTTTGCCCAAAAGACAAACATGTAACCATATGATTTTTCCCCCTGCTATGTTAAAAATGCATTTATATTTTTTCAAGCACACCCCGATTAAAGAGGGCACATCTGTTTTAAGTCCTTCTTTATGAAAATTACTGATCTTCCTCTGAAAGCTTATCTTTTAATTTCAAAATTCTTTGTAGCAATAACTTAGATAATAACCAGCCATATTTCTGTCTTCTTCAGAAAAAAAAAAAAAAAAAAAAAAAAAAAAAAAAAAAAAAAAAAAAAAAGAAGAGAGAGAGAGAGAAAGAAAGAAAGAACCATTTTGAGCTTTGAACTCCCCCTCCCTCCCCTCTTTGGGTCTCCTTTGAAAAGGCCCCCTTCATTTGCGTTTAAAATGGCTGTTTCATACTGGTTGATTAGTGTTAGTATGGGATACCAGCCGCTCGGAGCCCAAGGCTCAGCTTGAGATCAGCGGATTATTCATCAACTTCCCCGGCAGGAGGGACCGTTTCTCACTTTCACTGCACAGCAGCAAAGTGTTCAGCTTTGCTTTCTAAGATTTTTTTTTTTTTTTTTTCCCTTCTTCCCCACGAAGGGGTTACTTGAATGTACATAACACCAGATCACTTTTAATACCAAACCTGCCCCTCCCCAACCAGCTTTCTGGGTCTGAATAGCACATAATGGGTGGGGACATATTTACCATATGTCTTTCTGGTTACAACCATTGTTTAAGGCAAAGATCATTTAAAAACATGAACTGAGATTTGGAGAGGCACTTGATTTTATCAGTATATTATGGCCATACTATAGGATGCCTTTTTTCCCCTTTTTCTTTAGGTCTGATTGATGTTTTTTTAATCATATTTTAAGTTAGAAAAAAACATAGAAGATGTATCTGTATTAACAACGTTTCAATAGCATTTATCATTGCTGCTGTCAGCATTTTGAGTACCAAGTCTAATCCAGCTCTGAAAGGGCTTTTACAAAATTGTTGTTTGACATCAGCTACCTGTGTATGTTTGCAATATATCATTGTTACTGTTGATCATACCTACTGAGATAATGCTTCAGAACCAATGAAAGGAGTTCTTCCTTGTGCAGAACAAAAATAAATAGTGGACAATTTTTTGTGCCTGAAATCTACTCCATTTTCATGTCCTCTGATCTCACAAAAGATGAGTCCCCTACAAACCTGGGATCTCTTAGTCCCCTTTATGGATTCAGGAATACAATTGCAACATGAAGAGATTTTCCAGACATTAGAGAGCACATATATTTTCTTTTGCTCCTTTGTCTCCATCTGCCTAAAGGCATTAATCCATCCTTGAACATAGTGACTACACACAAAATTATAATGTTGACATGAAGGCAGAATTACTTTCTTTTAGCTTTAGCTGTCTAAAGCAGGCATGAACTTTGATGATTAGTTCAGAAGAATATTGCTGATGGAAAGAAACCAGAACCTGCAGAATGTGACCATCCTATCAGTACTTATGATGGGAAAGAATATCCTCTAGATATGGCATTGTTCCCACTGACAGAATCCAGATAACTAATTCAGATCAAATTCCTAATGCTTAGATAGAAGAGTTTGGGGGAGATGATTCACATTTATTAAGACACAGGATGATTTGGTGCAATGCTCACAATTTCTTCTTCAAATTAACAGCTACTATGAGCTAAATTTTCCCCTTTTTTCTTACTGTCATCCTCAAATACCCTGAAAAAAAGATTTATCGTCTTTAGTGAATGATATTTCTCCTTTGGGACATCTCTAATGTGCTTACAATGAGGTTAGTAGGAGTAAGAGACACAGCACAGCACTGCGCAGACTTTGAAAACAAGAACTTCTTTACACCCACATGAGCACCCGCAGTTCCCCCTTCCTAGTGAATATAAACTAATGATGCATTTTCTGTCTTCATTACCTTATTTGTTGGTTTTGAATGTATACCTCCTGGCTGAGCTCTCTCACCATGAAACCACTGCATGCAAAGGTCAGATGTGCTATTTTTAAGTAGGAATGGACACAACAACTGAACATTGTGCTTAGCTCAGGGGTATTGGTCCTTTGGTACTCCCTCTGGCAGGGCTTGCACTCAGCTGCCCAACCACCTATGTCCAGGAGACAGAAATGTGACCAAGTGGTCAAAGAATCATTTTAGGCTACCAGGGTTAGAAATTCTGAAGAAACTATGCAGATTCAAGTTGGGAATTTAGGTGGCTAAATCTTTCTAGAATTTGACCATAGCAGTATCTGAGTATCATTCAAAATGTCTCATGTGAATTCTTCTCTTACTTCTTTTTTCCCGGGAGGAATCCACATAATAACTACAAAAATTAAAATACATCCATCCATACATATGTGCCTATGTATATAGACCAGAAAAACTAGTAACCAAGCTGTCTGACTCATGCAGCCAGAAAATATATGAAGGAAGGGGGGAGGACAATGAAGCTGATACATGGAATGATACTGAAAAAGATGCTTCAAGAAAAAGAAAGACATATTTTACATACTGTGCTGCATTATAAACAGTCCACATCAAATGCTCTAGAGGCGACTATGCAACTAGATTTCTGAAGCCTCCTCAGCAGTACAGTGTAAACTAGCACAGCAACACTGACTTGATTTGGCAAAGAAATTAGAACAAAGGAGACACCTAAAATGAGCCTTCAGTAATTTTATTCGGTTGTGTCTAGAAGCATGGTGGTACTTCAGAAATACAAAGTATTAGTGATAGTGGTAAAGTAATTTGTGCTATATGTATCTGCCCAACACAGTTCAGGTCAGGGAAAACATGTACATAAGTAAGTTTTCTTCTTGATGGGATAAATATATTATAATATTAAATATATTTGTTAGTATATCTGTATTTGATACATGCAAAAGCATTGCAATAGGTAGCAACATGGATCAGAATTCATACCGAGCAGATTCTAAATTCAGTGAAGTTTTTACGCCTTCAAATAACTGAGGTCATGATCTTCAGTATAATATTGATCAACATGTTTTGTCACTGAAGTGCATGCAGAAACCTATTCAGCAGGATCATCTGTAATGTTGTCCATCAGACATTTTAAAAGTTAAACAAAACATAAGTTTATAAAATCCCTGTCTTCAAATATTCCAAGGGAACTGAGTAAAATGGTGAGAAATGTTTTGCATGTAAATAGATACAAACTTTGCTGCAAAACCATAAAATTTGTGAGAACGATTTAAATTCAACTGCAAAATTAATGATTGGGGTTCTTAAATTGTAAAACGCCATTTGGGCTTTAAAGAATCTTCAAAATAAAGAAAATAACTCAGGTATTTATTGTTTTGCTTCAATTTACATTGGTGCTATAAATAGCTGACAAGAAATGATGACAAATAAGCTATTGTAACCCTTTGGGAGTTTATTAGGTCATTTGAGAGAGTGTTGAATAGAGTCATTTGTTGCCCTCAGGTGTTTGAGAGTCTCTTTACCCTTGGGAAAGGAATTTAACAAAGGAGTGTATTTCAAAGAAGGCACTCTGTGTTTTCTACCCTTTTTTCTGAAGTGTTTTCAAACACACTCCAAGCTAAAAATTCTCAGAAGTGAGAAAAGGAGGTATATATCAGACAACCCCTGAAGCAGCTGACAATCCCAGGGAGCAGAAGATAGGGTCAGATTCTAGATGCTTGAGTCCCCAATACATTTTCACCACAGGGGGCCCTGATTTATTTTTGCCCCACCCACTGGGTGCAAACTTTGCAATGCACAATACAAAAGCATTGGACTAACGCCCTACTTGCATTTTTTTTATTTGGCCGAAATGTGACAGGGCTTATTTTTTGTCTGCTTCCATAAACACTGGGCAGATCCTTTCTTTCAAACAGACATTGCATCTGGCCTTATCTATACATCTTCTTAATTAAGAATTAGCATTTCTATAGGCTATGATAAAAGAAATTGATGTCCAATATCAACACAGCCAATATAGACTGATTCGTATTTCTTGCTCTGTACAACCAGATCATAAACCTGGATTTGGTGGGAGCCATTAAAACCTCTTGAAGTATAGAAAATTTTTGACTCCTAAAAAAATAACTTCTTTTAAAATGTACTTAACAAATTCTAAGGGCTGAAAGCTGGTGCTTTTTATCTTACTGGGAGTCTGGAAGATTTCACTGTGTTTTTGGAGCATCTGCCACTCTCCAGTGTCAGGCAGGAGTTAACTGAATGTTTGAGAATGAGATAAACAGAACTAAGCAAAATGTGAAAGAGAACCTGGTTTTGAAATATCTTTCTGTGTCCTGGATTTTATTTTATTTTTCCCTGAATCTGAATGCAGTGGGTATTTTTGTCCTACTTTTTTTGGGAGCTGACTATTGCCTGTCTGTGTGTACATAACACACAAGAAAACACTGTCTGTGTTCTCACTGCCTGCTGGCAGGCAGGATTTCTATATTCCAAACACCCTTCAGAGCTGGTTCCAGAGGTTCCCAGACCTTGTCAGAGATGATCCTAGAGCTTTGCTTGCTCTGTAATTATTCTGCCACTGAGATGACTCACTCAAGGATTTTATAGCTACAATAGGAACTTCAGAAGAATTACAAACTTTACACCTGAGTGTAACAACTGGGGTCTTGATGTGATAAAAATGCCTGGCCATTGGCCAGAGTTCCTCTGCACCGTAAATAAAGCTCAGGAGGAGTCCCAAATAAACCAGGACATTGAGCCAGCCTAACAGCTGCAAGCTGGACCTGCATCCCTCTCATCCTTTCGTGGTGTTTACAGGCGGGTGCAGGCTTGGTTCAGTAAGGAAAGCTCTGCACAGTAACTATAGTTTCCACACCACATAGCCTGAAGTGCATGCACTATGACATGCCATGGAAGAGGCTACAGTCCTGTTTCTCACCACTTTCAAAGATGGCCTTATTTAGGGCTTCAAGAGCATACTGCCATCCACTTAGATTCCACTTGAACCCTCTCTCAAGCTAAGTCCCTCCAGCTCTTGTTGTCAAATAGTGGTATCCATCATTGTGATCACACAAGTCATGTAGACTTTTCAAACACAGGGATGATGCTCACAACCCCTGTTCTCCCTTGCTTGCTCATTGACTGGACTCACTGTGCACTCAGTTTGCAGGCAATTCATGCAAATAAGACACTGCATGCTCAAAAGAAGAATGGCTGAGGTAAGGCTGCTCCTAAGCGAATAATTCATGGAATCCACTTATCTTTTGCTCAGGCTGAATTTGAGAGAACACAGAAATTAATATGTCAGTAGGTGAATGTTCTGAGTGCTCTTTATTCCTGGCTGCCACTCACTACTGGCTACGATCTCTCTTACAGATCTTCCAGTATCTTGCCTAAATTGTCATGGATTTAATCCACAGACCACGTGCATCTGACTTAGAGACATTTTTTGTTACCTAAGCTGCCACTTTTGTAGCTTAGTGAGGGATTTGCCTTCCACTTTTGCAACTAAGATTTGTTTTCTTGGGTCTCATGGGAGTTTATTTGCCAGATACCCAAGAACTTAACCTATCTTTCAGAAGAAATTATTGCAATAGAATACAGAAATTGTTAATTCACTTGTGTACCCTGACAGGAAGATCCTGGCTTCTGTTTGAAGCTGTATGAAGCACCCAAGAAAGCCAGGTTTTCCAGAGTGCAACAGTCAGTCTTAAGAATTACATTTTATCTGGATTTCTTACATGAATGAAGCAGTAGAATACAAGTAAATACTGCCACTTGTCAAAAGAAGTACATGTTTAAATTTAACATCTTTTGGAAAAGGTCACGGAGCACCAAGTGTTCACATTCTGTTTTCTTTGTAAATAAAGATAGTCACCAGAATGCAATTAAATGTTCAGATCAAATAAACTGCTATGGAAATAGAATCCAGGGTGTGCAGCTCAGTTGATGCAACTCCCCAGGTGTAGGAGACATGTAGAAACGTGTTTGTAACTTACTTGTGCTCCTCCACTGCTTTCAGCCCTGCAGACCAGACTCTGTATTTGTAGGAAGTCTGGAGCAAAGTGCTTTTTCTAATATCTTACTGCTAGAGTGAGGGATTTACCCTCCTCTTTTGAAACTAAAATTTGTTTTCTTGCTTCTCATGAGAGTTTATTTGCCAGATAACCAAGAACTTAACCCATCTTTCAGAAGAAATTATTGCAATAGTTTACTGAAATTGTTAATTCACCTATTTAGTCATCTGGATTGTGACTGGAGGTTTGATACTGTGCTCAAAGGAGTAGCCAGAGTAGCTTCTGTCTCTATCAGTGACACCAACACCCAGATTTAGTGCTGTGGTCATGCAGAAATGCTGGGCTGCAAGTCCACTCATTCTCATGCACAGCACTGACAGAGGTTTCAATGAAAACATTTCAAAAATGATTTTGGGACTTAAGAAAACATACTTCAGCAATTACCGTTTCCTTTACCATGAAACTAAATTCACTGTACATTACAGCTTTAAAGCTGAGATCTAAGGTTCAGATCAGCTCTTTAATCCTGACTGTGGCTTTGGGTACTTCCTGATATTTATGAGAAATGCTCCAGGCCTGCAGCTGGGCTTTGAACAAAAAAATAATGAACTTCGTTGACTGTGAACAAAGTTCTACACTATTTTAAAGAAAGTTAAGCTGTGACATTTTTTAATTCAACATTAAATCACATAACCCAAATCCTCCGCATAATTCAGGAATGTTCAGAGCAATAAAAAGACAATTAGATCAAACCATGCTGCTGAATGAGCTGAAATCAATGTCTAAACTTGAGAGCTCTTGTTAGTCTCTCTCCTGCAATACATCCCATTACTTTTTGCAATAATACAATATTTTGCTGTATAATACCAAAATCAAAAGACTGTTTTCGGTTATTTTCTGACATACTCCACACACTAATTCTCCATCTTATTACTTTACAAATATAGCAAAATAAAGGATACAACTGCGACTTGCAGTATTTCATATTTATTTTTACAATACACTTTACAAATCTAATTATAGTATTAACTTGTGGAAGCCTTGTTCCTGTCTATTTAATGTGACCTCTCCATTTAATGAGGCTGTTTATTGGCAACTTATGTCAAATCACTTCTTGCTCACTTCACTCAGGATTTGGATACAAATTAAACCTTAGCTAGGACTGACGTGGATTTGTCATGGGCAGAAATGAACAGAAAATAGAGTTAAGCTGATACAGCACAGGAAATCTTGGTAGGGATATGCTGGTCAGTATGTAAGAGGTAATTTTCTCTTCAGGAAAAGAGGGTTCAGGGCACAGTCTGACAGGGCTTGGAATGAGCAGTGATGATAACTGCAGTGATTAGATACCTGGGTAGCCAGGGAACACATGAAACAGAAAAACACTTTCCTTCTGGTGAAGCAAAATACACTGTTGTCAGGGAGTACAGGAGCAAGTCCTCCACAGATTCCAGGAAAAGATTGATGTTTTAAGAGAAGAGATACAGAGAAGAAGAGGTTGGACAAAAGAATGAAGGCTCTGAAGGAAAAACAGAAATTAGGGTTGAAAAAAAATAGATTCTAGAACATCAGAGGAAATACAAAAGTTGAAAAACATATTTTCCCTCTTCTTGAAAGAAAACAAATGCATCAGATTTCTTGTGTGATGAGTTGAGTAGTTATCTTCTTAGTAGCAATTTTTTCCTTTTTAACTTTCTGTTTCGGTGGGTAAACACTGGTTTCCCTGCCCCCAGTACCCTAACCAAGGTAGTGAGTAAACCAGGCTCCACTGTGCAGGCTGATCAGTTCCTCCATACAAAGTATAAATATAGTAAATGAAATGTGACATAAAAAACTTGCATTGGGAAGAAGTCAGTCTTTAAAACCTTGCTTCTCTCACTTTAGAATAAAACTGGTCAGGAATGTAAAAAAACCATGGTGCAGATTTGTAAATACTTAGTATGTACCACAGGAACTTGAATTTTAATGTTTATTTTTGAGCAATTCCCATTTGAAATTTTGTAAGAAATATTTAGTAAGATTCAAGTGCAACATGTTGGGCTTTTTAAAGTCTAGCCACAGGTATGAATTGCTGAGTTCTGTTAAGAATTCTTCCTTATTTTTTCTTGTTTCATCAGAGGAGATGATACTCTTTATTCTGATATGTTGAGGAACTGACTTTTGGGGCTGAAACCAAAAGAGCTATTGATACCTGGATGTAGTTTTACAAGGCAGACATGAAGAGTTCAACTGACATTGCTTGGACTTTTCAAGACACCTAAACATTATACTAAAGGTACTTAAATTACTATATTCTTTATTGTGTGCATTGGAATAACTTATTTATTTACCATTCAGAATCTCAAAGTGCTTCTACCTACACAAATTAACAGCTGTCTGCTAGTACAGTTCCTGGCTCCTACCTCCTCAGGCATCTTTTTCCTGTTTATACTTGTATATCAAATGGGCCTTTGGAAAAATCCCTGTTTTTCTTTTGTTCTGTTTTCTTTGTTCTGTTTCCATGCAGTCTTTTCCCCTTTGGAGATGACATGTATGGGAAATGGCTTATTGTAGCAACAGGAGACAGAAGGCAAAAACAATTGCATCATGGGTAAAACAAACATTAAAGCCAAGTGCAGGCCAAGTAGCTGTGAAAAAATTATTTCAGATGTGATATTTTGATGTTTTGAAGTCCAGGTATTTTGGCAACGCAGAAAAAAAAAATAAAATGCAGTTACTGTTTTTAAAATCTTGTTTTTTCTCAGTGATTCTGAGAAATCAGCCAGGAGTAAGGACATGGTGCACCTGTTGCAGTTGGTTCATTGCCACCTCCATATTCCCTCTGATTGTGAAAATTCAAGCCTGCCTGTAGAGTCATAGCTTTAACTGGGCTTGAATTGCTAAAAAAAAACCCAAAAAAACCCCAAAAAAAACCCCCAAACTGAATGAGAACCTATCTTCCATTAAGTACTTATGAACTGTGTGGCAACCCACATAAAAATATGAGGCTGCTTATTGTTGATGTTTATTTTCATTTTACAAGGAATTGCTGTAGTGCCAGCTTGATTAACTACTTTTAACAACTCCAATCTAAAGATAATTAAATTCTGCAGTGAAATGTAAGGAATTTGGCATTAAAAAAATAAACATTAAGTATGTCTGATATTTTAAACTAGTAAACAAACAGAACTACTTCCAACACACACACTGCTTTCTCATGATTTATATAACGTAAATTACTTTGACAACATCTTTATATTCTGTTTATCTTTCAATACTGCTGAACCAAGAAAATCTGCATATTGTGTTTCTGCAGCTTTAACCCTCTGACCCACTGCAGAGTTCTGCAGGCTACAGAGCCATAAAAGTTCCCACTGTGGGTGAAAAGCCCACAGCAAGGAGTAATCAGTGCTCTTAAAAGCACTGAATATGTCCCATCTAACTGTATGCACTGAGTTTGTTAAATATTTATCCAGATTTACACTTGAATAATAAAAATCACATCCTTAAAGTATTCAGCTATCCTTAAGCAGCAGTATCCTCTTTTTCATAGTTTTAAAGCTCTTCTTTCCAATTTGCAAAAGAGAATCTGGCTTCCTAAGTGGGTTGGCAGTAATGAGAAGCTTGAAACTGGCTACAGGGACAAACTGACAATTTAAATATATAAAGAGATATTTTTATTATTTATGTTAACTCTGGCACCCATTTTACCTGGAATAACGGAGAACAAGAAGGAACTTTGTCCTCTATTCACTGAATTTTAAGTGACCTCATGAAAACAGACTGGTCTTTTATAAAAGTAACTTTGTAATTAGATAATGTTATCTCCTGTCCCTTTAAGTCGGTGTCTCCAGATGCATCACAGCCATCTAATCTTTAGGCAGAGGCACACTTAAGAACTAACAGAATGTGCACTTAAGCCCTGGTGCTGTCTAGACACCCTGTCTTTCCCCAGCTTCCATGTACAGTTAATTCCCACTTAAGGCCATTAACTTCCAAATCATAAGATTTACTATTTATGTTGTGGGGTGTCCAAAATACTAAAATACAAGTTGTGATTCTCTGTAACATTCACAGCAATTGGTAGCCTTGGTACTTAGAGAAATGCACTCTTTGGGTTTTTTTCTTATATTTGACTCTCAGCCTGCTGAAGCACCTATCTCACTGGAAGGTAAGGCTGCTGCTGATGTTTCATCGGATCGTGTCAAATCATTCCTGCAGCTTCCATGTGTCCATTGCCCACAATTTCTCTGTTAGGAAACTCCTTTCTGGGAAGGAGCAAGTAGCTGAGCTGCCAGCGTTCCGAACGCTGCTGACAAACGCTGCCCTTCACTGAAACAACCTCAATTACATCGTTGGGTTTATTGCTCCACCTTCTGGTCAACTTAAATTCATTTTTCGAGAAACAAGTGGGAAGAGAAAAATTTTTAACGGCAAAATTCTCCTCTGACAAAAGGCGAACCGAACCCCGGTTCTGCCACCGCGCACGAACGGCTGCAGGGGGCAGCGCTGCCCCGCACCTCAGGGGCGCCTCAGGAATAGGGCGGGGTGGATGGCCGGAGAGGACACCTCGAACCTCAGCCCCTAGATAATTTTTTGTCGGTGTTATCGAGGGAAACGCTCAGCACCACTTCTGTCTGGAGCCCGCAGACGCCAGCGCTGAGCACTGCCCCGAGCGGGAGAGAAACGGCGCTGCGACCGCCACAGCGATCCGCGTCTCCCCGGGATTTTTCCGGCCCCTCTTCGGGACTCTTCGCGACTCCCCGGCAGCGCTCGGGCCTCAGGAGCCAATCAGGGAAGAGTTTGCGTTCCCGCCTTGCAGGGCGAGAGCGTGCGGCCCAGGAGTTCAGCGCATGCGCGCGGGGGGTGCGGCTGAGGGGTGGTGGCCTGAGAGGTGCTGAGGTTGTTGTGGCTGGGGAGCGATCTGCGGGTACCTTCGGCTGCGGGAGTCACCCAGGTGGGAACGAAGTCGTGTGGTGTTGTGAAGAGGACGGGCTGCTGTGTATCTTTGGGGTGGGAGCAGAAACCCTTCACGGCCCGGCAGCAAGTGGAGGTAGCGCTGAGGGCCCAGCATGGCTGGTGGTGGAGGAGGGGCGGGGATGGCGCCTCTGGGCACAGATTGGGTCCGGGAGACTACTGGAGGACGGCAGAGAAGTCAGGGCCGAACCTAAATAGAAGGGAAAGGTCTCTGTGGGGCTGGGTAGGCCTCTGGGGCCAGTTTGCGTCAGGAGAATCTGATCAGGCAGTAAGAGTTGGCATGTGCTGTAGGTGAAGCATGTGCTGCTTGATAGGCGAAGTTGTGCTCGGATGAGGTTGCAGGTGTCACTATGCTTTTTAATCTGGCTGATTTCACAGCTGCAGAATTTGTGGTGGGATTTGCCAGTTGGTTTAGGCTTGGCTAGAAAAAGCTGTGACGTGCCCACTGTATCTGTTGTGGCAGTGTTAGTGTGGAAATCCAAGAATAAGGAAGATTGCAGAGGGGGGTGGATTTTACTGAACCATTTGAAATTAAACAAGGGCAAATGCAGTAGTGTTGCTCATAATATTTACTGGAATAAGGATGGGAAAAGGAGGAGATTGAAGTCTAATGCTGAAGGTGATTTGTCTTAGAAGAGAGGATGACTGGAAGAGCTAGAGCCAGAGCAAGAGGAAGACTTCGAGAACAGGAGATTCCTCTTCCTCTTGTAGGAGCTGCATCTGTAAGTTGGTTTTCTAAATTTTTTTTTACCACAGCTAGGCTTTGAAATGCCATATCTCAAATGCTTTCTATTTTAATATCAGATATATATGTTAGATGATAAATGTGTTTATGTATGTAGTAAGTTAGGGATATAGTTATATTAATTCCTTTTATTAATGAAATTTTTGTGTGATTACAAACAAGTACTGTATTCTAAAGCAGTTTTCGTAACAGAGCTAGTGGACATATGTAGTTTTTTTCATACTCTGCTTTGTCCACTGGGATGCCCTGCTGAGAAGCAGAACATATTAAGCCGCTGCTGATGGATATTTGGGCATAACCTGAGTCTGGCTGGTGTTCTGACCTGTTTCAGTTGGTTTTAATTTTAGTATCAAGGACTTTCTGTCACTGCATTTGAACTGTTGAGAATGTGGTTAGTCTGGAGGAGTGTTGCTAGTCTGTTTCTTTCTAGTTTCATATGACTTTAAATCATAATAGAAGATTGTTTGAAGTTCTGTTCCATGAGTTGTGAAATGCTTCTTGCGTTAGCAGTAGTACTGGTGTGCCTCTTGAACCTGGAGTAGAATTTATAACCATAAGAGATCTCATCACTTCAAATTTGGTGTCTTTGACTTGAATGGAGCTGTTAGTAGAAGTTGGGAGGTGATACCAGTGTCCTATGTGGGTAAAGGGAAAGTAAAAGAAAGAGTAGAGGTGAGGTACTATGGCTATGGACTATGACTGTTCTTGCAGTCTGAGTGGAGAAAAGTCTGGTTTGTCTTTTTTTCTCTGTAGGCTGACACTGTTCTACTATGTAGACTGAATGCATCTCCCTCTAAGAGGGTTAGTTCCAGAAGAGTTTCTGAAGACATGTTGAAAAGAGGTTGCAGAATGAGTAAGAGTGATAAGTTAAAAATTAGGACCTAAGCATGAGCTGTTGGACTAGAGAACCCATATAGGTGACACTGCTGCTTCCTGCAGGGGCAGGGATGGAATATGGGTGTGAGATTATTTGTGAGCTACTCTTGGGAATATTACAGGGACTACAAAATCTGTGATATGCTGTTTCTGTGATAGTACTGCACTCTGATTGATTATATTCCTATAGACTGTTGGGTTGTGTACATTTTATCTTTGCAGTTTGTGTTCATGGGTGTTTAGACTTTTTACATGGTGTACTTCTGACAGATTTTATAATGTGTAAAAATTAGCTGGACAGTATAAGAACAGAGAGGCCTTCTTAGTTACTGCTCTTGTGTTCAGAACATGTATGTGGGAATAGCGAGACATGTAGAAAGAGTGCTGAGAGCAAAGGAGCAGAGGGAACTCCAGGAATGGGTTGCTGGCAGGCTGTGTGACGCTGTTACAGGGGATCCCTGCTGCTATGTTGCAGTAAGAGACAGATAGGCCAACTCTCTAGCTCAGGTTTTGTGATCATACTTTGTATGGGCCTCTTGCTTGCTTACACTTAAAGTGGAAAACTTGATTACTCACGGGAAGACTGACTTGTGGAGCAGGATGCAGTTCAGTAACCTGAAAATCCGAATTGCAGGATTGCTCATGGCGGAAGGTTGTGTGTTGAAGGTCTACCAGGCAGGACACTTTTTAATACTTTAATAGACATAACTCAAAGTACTTTACCACTAAATTTGCTATGTAATATAGGAGAAAAGATACAGGCTTATGTAAGTGTTACACATGGGTATTTGAGTATTCTGTACTTGATTAGTGAATTTGTTTTGCTCTTGGAACTATGCTGTTTCTTCAGTTGCAGAAGGAAAAGTTGTTCCCAACTTTTGCAGGTTCAGCAAATTTTGCCCAGCCAGCTACCTGGCCGGCTGCAGCCTCAGCACCCCCATGTTCCTCCAGCTATACCAGAAGCACCTGGTGCTCGTGGACAACAGAGAGTCCCTCAGGCCCAGTACCAGAGAAGGCCAGAAGGTCAGAAAGGGCTAGAAAGCTCACAAGAGCAAGTGTTTTGAAGAGAATGTAATTAAGACATTTTTTAGACTGTATTTCTAATTTTTCTTTTCAAAATTATACTTATTACTTAGATTTGGAGAAGTTGACTGTGTGATGGTGGCATTGTTGTTCTGAGGTGCAGTGTAACTACCAGGAATTTTGAAAATTATGTTAAGTTTGCTCTCCTCAGTCTGTACTATCTTCTCTATCAAAATAGTTCAAAAAATAAATTAGGGCTGTTGGCACAACTAACTGCATGAATACCAAATAGTAAATTTCATTTTGATACTTCATTATTCCTCTTCAATCTTAATAAGGAAATGAAACTTCCTTACCTATTTTGTAGCTATTTTGCATCAGTGTATATTTATCATTTCTGTACCAGCTGGAGACAAAATGAAGGGTCTGTCCTTCCTATATTTGGAGAAGACATTATTCTTTTGGATAGTTTACATCTTTTGCTTACCCTATTTGCTTTCTAGTTAATTGTCTGTAAATCTGCAGAAGCTTAGGAAGATAATGTGTTACCTGGATGCTGTTCTTAAATTTACTAGACAGCAAAAACTGAAACTTAATGTTTCATGATTTCCCTTAATTTTGTGGCTTTCAAAATTGAATTGTATTTAATTCTATTTGTATATAAAACTTGATTGGAATTCTTTGTTTTCCTCAAATTCTAGGATTACAGATTTCAGCAGGATTTCAGGAATTGTCTTTAGCAGATAGGGGTGGACGTCGAAGAGATTTCCATGATCTCGGGGTAAATACTCGGCAAGCCATAGAACATGTTCAAGAATCAAAAACTGGTATGTTCAGATTATAGACATGTAAGCAAGTTGAAATGAAAAATAATTTTGCTTTATGTCTGCTTTATGTAACCCCTAGAGAAACAAATAAAATCTCCATTAAGTAATAGGCAAAGTTGCTCCCAATAGCTGAAGAGGAACAGTAAGGTGACATGTCTGATAGTTAAGTGCTTTGGACAGAAGCTGTGAAGCATTTTAAATTGCAACTATTTAGACATAAGTAATCCTTGTATGTTTCTGATGTCCACTTCTAGCAGGATGCTTCATGACTCTAGGTTTGCTTCTAGAAGTTCTGGTTTTTAAAACATTGATCTAACGAATTTGTTATGCTTCTTTCCTCGAGATGCATTCATGAATATGAGAAGTAAAAGGAGGCTGTTGCAGGGATCCTGCCTTCTTGCTAGGATGCTATACTTTTTAATATTTTAACAGTGCCAGATTTTGGAATAGTTTTGTATGGCAGGTGACTCTGAGATGGCAACTATGATGCCTTTTTGCTTACTGGAGTGCTAACTGGAGCATGCCATGTGCCCCAGAGTGGTAGAGCTTACCAGTCACTTTGGGCCAGGAGCAGTGGATCTGTTTTCTTTCTCACCTAGTTTTTCTGTCTCCAGCAACTCTATTCCTGTAGCTGACTGAGCTAGAACAGTTGCAGAGTGCAAGTGATCACTAATATTCAAATACCTTAGCTTCTTAAAATTTCTCAGAGCTGTTGAATTACCTGTGAACTGGTAGAATTTTCTATCTACTAAGATGTTTACCTCTCATTTTAGGTTCTTCAGGTACTCTGCTAAAATTAACTACAAATTACTTCCGTTTGAAGTCTCGACCCCAGTGGGCTTTGTATCAGTACCACATTGGCTATAACCCTGAGGTGGAAGCACGTCGGCTTCGATCAGCTTTGCTCTTTCAGCATGAAGAGCTAATTGGAAAGACACATGCGTTTGATGGATCAATATTATTCTTGCCAAGAAAACTAGGAAATAAGGTGTGGTATGGGAATGCTATTTAGTTTGAACTTTAACTTGCATTCTGTGGTGCTGTCCCCCTCTGCCAAAGAGATCTGAGTAACCTGTGGTGGTAACAGTGGGAGGCAGAGGAAAGTTGAGTGAAGTTGAGCATAGGAAAAGGAGAAGAGGAAGATATTTTCAGTATGTGTTCTGATGTTTGTCTTTCTGCCTCCTAGTACCAGAACTCGGAATTAAATATATATTAACTAGCAATATCTTCTGCTTATTTATTACCTTCAAGTTGAGTCCATTTCCTATGATGGTAATTGATAAGTGATCTCCCTGTCCTCATCTTTAGTTCAGATGTCTCCATTCTGCTCTGTTACACACCCCTGTTAGCCTCTAGTTTTATTAATCTGACTTCACCTTTGTAGGTTACTGAAGTGTTTAGTAGGACTCGACATGATGAGAATGTGAAGATAACAATCACATTGACTAATGAGTTGCCACCTTCCTCGCCTACTTGTCTGCAGTTCTATAACATCATCTTTAGAAGGTTTGCTGCTCAAGTAACCTTTATCTAAAAATATCTGACTTAAGAATAGACTACACATCAATAGTATAAATGTAGATTTTTAAGCCTTTAGTACCTACTGTTACTGTGTGGCCAATCACATTGGGCAACATTTTAATGTGCAGTTATATAGAGGTTTCTGGCACGTGTCAGTGTGAAATGAGTGTATAGCTTTTCCTTGAGCAAGCAGATTCACACTGGAGTGCTAACTGTTGTAGGCAGTTAGTCCTATCTCTGTCCTCATTTGTGTCTTTGGGTTTGCCTCTTAAAGCAAATAGTAGTGCAGGACCTGGAACTGGCAAATTACTTTTTTGCTGTAGTCTTCTCATGTAACCTTGGTACCTGGACTACCTGCTTCACCTGAAATGTAGCTTGTTGAGACTGCTACCTTCAGCTGGCTGGTGAAGGGTTAGGTTGTATGGTAACTTATTCTCAAATGTTTCATTGTTGTTAATAAGTGTGGCCTTTCTAAACTGAGCTGAATGAAAAGTTCACCACTAAGACTGTACCATCTAGTCAGGTGAACAAAATCAAGGTTATGCAGAGGGATGTGACCATGCATTGTTTGATAATAATAATTTGAATAATAACAGTAAATAACATACATGTTTCAACTTCTTAGGCTTCTGAAGATGATGAATTTGCAGCAGATTGGACGTAATTATTACAACCCCAATGACCCAGTCAGCATCCCTAACCACAGGTTTGGCAAAAAGGATACTCTGATTTAGGAGGGTTGCAGGGATAAAGGATTATATTTTGATGCCATTCTGGTGGTTATCTTGTGGACTGAAAAATTGGTATTCCCAGAAACCATGAGATCTCCTATCTTAAGCTGCTTCTTAGTGTAACGTCTCATTACACTTTACCAGTGTATATTATACAGGAATAACTCTAGGGGTGAAAATATAGATACTTTGAAGCACATTAAGATTATGTATGTTCCTTTTTGACAGGTTGATGGTTTGGCCGGGCTTCACAAGTTCTATCCTTCAGTATGAAGAGAGCATTATGTTATGTGCAGATGTGAGCCATAAGGTTCTTCGCAGTGAAACAGTGTTGGATTTTATGTACAGTCTGTTTCAGCAGATTGGAGAGCAAAGATTTAGAGATGCCTGTGCTAAAGAGCTGATAGGTTTGGTTGTTCTTACAAAGTAAGTCTCTCTGGACTCATCTTGCAGATGTGGGTTTTTTTCCCCCGAGATGTTCCGTGTCCGTGAAGTATACAGTGGAGCTTCAGAAAGCATGAAAATGCTTTCATCGTCAAGCTAGCAAACTCAGGCAAAATCAAGGTGATGGCATTTACAAGAGCAGGATGTATTTACTGGGTTTGTTCTGTTTTGATTTATTGTAATTTAGCTTTTAGGAGGATTGATGGCCTGTTACAATTGCAAGCTTGAAGTTACTGCTGCAGATAGCAAAACTTTCAATTCAGATGAATATTGCTATTAACTTTTCCAACCCACCATTCTATTTTTTTTCCATATAAGATTTTAAAAAAGCAACTGATGAAATTGTTTATTTAGGTACAATAACAAAACATACAGAATTGATGACATTGACTGGGATGGCAATCCACAGTGTACCTTTAGAAGAGCAGATGGTTCTGAGATCAGCTTTGTGGAGTACTACAGAAGGGTATGGAAACTTAATTGTCAGTGTGTGTATTATGCTGTAACTTGTAGAGATTTATTTATAATGCCTGATAATTCAGCATTTTCTTTAACAGAATTTTACTTTTAATGGATACTATGTATTCTGATAGCCACAAATAACCTGCACAACATGATTTGGCATGAGTAGTCTATCCCAGTGAGTCAGGCTACTGACAGGATAATGCCAGGATAAGTGAACAAGGAGCTTCTGGGAAACTAAAAAAGGAACCATACAGAAGGTGGAAGCAGGGCCAGCTAATCTGAGAGGGATATAGTGGTAGTGTCCCAGGACAACATTGTGAAATCTCTCTATACATCAGTTTGAACTGTAAATCTGGATGGGACTTAATGAACTAGAAGCAACATAGAAATTATCTGTTCTCATTCAGGGTGAAGTTTATAAATGGTAAATTTTCTCTGCTTTCTTGCCTTTGCTCTGATCTTGCATGTGTGTTGACTGTCAGCTTGTGTTGCCTTTTTGTGGTTTGGTTGTTCATCTTTTTTTCCAAACTAAATTAATGACCACTAGACAGAACAACTTCTGCCAGGTGTAAGGAAAGATTGCCGGTGGGCTGAATTTCAGAATTTTCACTTGGAATCCTGTTTGTTGTGGTGTTTTAAATTAAATTGCTCTGTAGGGAGGGAACCATGTCCATTACTGAACTGGAATGAGCATCCTAATCTGGAGTTAGATTTTGTGGGTGATACAGCCTCAAGCAAGGCAGAAGCATTCTTTTTATTGTCTCTAACAAGTCAACAGTTTGATAGCAACAGTAGAGAGAACAGTGCTTCCCTGTTTGGCCTTCTCTGACAAAACCATTTTCAAGTGAGATGTGCCAATTGAAAAGTTGCTGGTTGCTTTTGGTTTGTTCTTGTTTTAGAAAAAATGCACATTTTCTGAAAGTGACCATTATTAAGGAGAACTGAGTGTTGGTTATGAATAAACTAACACACAACATCTATTTCTAATACAGCAATATAATCAAGAAATTACTGACTTGAACCAGCCTGTCTTAATCAGTCAGTCCAAGAGGATGAGAGGAAACATTGTGCCAGGACCTGTGGTTCTGATTCCAGAGCTCTGCTTCCTAACAGGTACTACAGTGTTTTTTTTATGCCTAGGCACCTGTCAAACTACAATGCCTACTGAAACTGGTATATTAACAGTAGCCTCTTACCAAGTTAAGTAAAATAATTTGTGTTTTGCACTAGCAGTACCTGTCCATCTCAGCACTGTTTTGTTTTGCTTTGGTAATTTAGAGATCCACATGTCTTCTGTGGTTTCCTCTGCAAAAATCTAGGATTTTTTTTTTTTATTCTTTGCAGACAGGAATGTATACACAGGGAGAAACTCAAAACCTTGAATCCTATTGACACCACTTTAGGTGTCTGCAGTCAGTTAATCTCCATGACTGGCAAGTTTACTTTTCTTAGTCCTTAATCTAATTTTTACTCAGAGAAAGACTTTGCCATTAACAGGATTAACTGAGAAGATGCGTAATGATTTTAATATGATGAAAGACTTGGCCATTCACACACGACTGCCACCTGAGCAAAGACAGCGTGAAGTTAAAAGACTTATTGACTACATGCAAAAGTATGCTACCTTAATGTCTTCTCTTCTTCGTCATTAAAAAATTTGAATGTTAAACTTTTCTTGCAACAAACTTCAGATATATTTCTGCTTTTACAAAAGTCTTGGCAAGAACAAGTTTCTTCATGTTTTAATTTTAAGTCTTGTTTTTAAACAGAGACGACAATGTTCAGAAAGAGCTCAGAGACTGGGGTTTAAGCTTTGATTCTAATTTGTTATCCTTTTCGGCAAGAGTTGTTCAAGGAGAAAAGATCCTGCAATCAGGGAGTGTGGTAAATAAAACAACTTCTGAAATATTCTGCATCTCACTGATGAAGCAAGTTCTTAAGGAAGGAAATATTTGTTGACTTATATGTGAAGGATTACACAAGCTTCTCTCCAAACAGTAGACTTTGAATCTTTTTGAATTGTTTTCAAGTTGAGTTTAGAAAGCCCTGGAGACTTTGCTGGCTTGCATTAAATAGTGTCATCCTTTCAAAACAATCTGTCTAAACAAAGTTATTTCAGATACACCAGAGATGTTTCTCATTATTTTCCATTTATTAAAATACCAGGGCTTTCAAATGCAAAGCCACTATTTCAGCTTAGTAGATAGAACACATACAGTATGTGTTAACTCAAAGGGGGTGTGAGTCTTCAATATAGCTTGGTTTAAATTCAGTCATAGATTTCCATAAAGCATCATATATTTGCTTTGTAGTAGAAGTCTATATTTGCTTTGAGTGGATGCTAGATGGAAAAGGGCATTGTACAGTGTCTTGATGTGTAGGTCTGTGTATTTGGTAAAGCTTTTTTGTGTCTTTAAGATCTGGTATCTTTTTTCTGATTCTACTTTTCTCAAGCAGTTACCTTATGAAAAGGAAAAATGGGAGAAAAATAAGTCAATTTGTAACAGCTATGTCATTGTAGCACAAAAATGTGGAGCAAATAGTAATGACTTTCTTGGTCTAAAATCTTAAGCTTCTTTCCATAATTACGAGTGAAGCATTTGAAGAGTGTAGGACTTCTGAGACTGCTAGGTAAAGCTTATTTTAAATTAGTGACAAGGACAGTAAAATAACAGGTAAAAATAGCATCATTTTTTTTCTAGATAGAAGTCTTGAACGTAATGAGACAGAAGTTGTGGTATAGCTTGGTTGGTAGGGTGCTGATTTCTTTCTCTTCCATCTCTTACTGACAGTTTGACTACAACCCTCAGCTTGCTGATTGGTCAAGGGAAACCAGAGGAGTTCCCTTGATCTGTTCCAAGCCTCTGGACAACTGGCTCTTAGTATACACACGGCGCAACTATGATGTTGCTAATACATTAATTCAGAATCTCTTTAAAGTCACACCATCAATGGGAATCAGGATGAACAAGGCAACTATGTGAGTGTCTTTAGAAAGCTGATGGAAGAATCATAATTACTGAGGTATAGCTGTTAGCAGGTTAAACGAGGAGTTAGCATAGAATGTCACACTACTGACTCGTGTGAGATTTTTTTATAAAATGAAGTCACTTTCAGTATGCAGATTGTGACTGATTTTCTTGTTCATTCTTTCCCTTGAGACATTTCATTGGGGTTAGAGTGTTCCAAAACCAAACACTGTTAGACATACAGTCATTGAGCAAAACCTTCTCCAGTGTAGATATATGTCATACTAGGAGAATATGTTTCCTTGCAGACTTTGGATGTATTCTGATTTGGGTTTATTGCAAATGTCCTCCTCTGAGTACCTATGCTTGCTCTGACTTCGAATTTCATTGCTTTTGGGCTTAATTTCTCTGAATCATCAAAATGTTAACATTGTACATCTTTAACATGTACATGTTAATAGCTAGAAATGTGACACTTGGTGCAGTATGGATACATACTGAGCATTTATGTTCTTGCAGAAGTTTCAATAGATGTTAGTTGTGGGTTTCCTGTGAGCATTTTTTCTCTTCCTTTTCAGGATTGAAGTAGATGATAGAACAGAAGCTTATTTAAGGGCTTTACAGCAAAGTGTTACCCCTGACACAAACATCGTATGTATCTGAATCCATAACTGCAAATCACATTAATCTTTGTAAGACTACTGGGATTCATTTGCAGAAATAATCCACAGAAACTCTTGACTCCTGAGTCTCTACCACATGCCTACTCATACTTTTTTTTTCTTTAAAGGCAGTTTGTGTTTTGTCTAGTGCCCGAAAGGATAAGTATGATGCTATCAAGAAATACTTATGTACGGATTGTCCCATTCCAAGCCAGTGTTTGATTGCTCGGACTTTAAGTAAGCCTCAGACTGCTATGGCCATAGCAACAAAAATTGCCTTACAAATGAACTGTAAAATGGGTGGAGAACTTTGGAGTGTTGAGATCCCAGTAAGTTAAGATTTTTTTGTTAAAGTGGTAACTTATCTTTACTGAGCCTTATTTAAAAATCAAGCCTTTATTTAAGTTTACATCATGATCTTGTTACATTATGGGATGGAGGTGGTGGGTGATTTGGCCTCTCTACAGGTATTAATGCATGTTCTGTATTGATTTTTTTTTTTTAAGCTGAAACAGGTGATGATTGTGGGGATTGATTGTTACCATGACAGCTTAGCTGGAAAGCAGTCAATTGCAGGATTTGTCTCTAGCCTGAATCAAACAATGACTAGGTAAGATTTGAATGCCAAATGGAAAAAAACCATCAAAAAACCCCAATAAAGTCCTGTTATCTTTTAACTGAAAAGTAGCTTGAATGTGGTGGGCCTTCATGAAAGTGACCAAATTAATTTATTCTATATTGTTAATAAGAACTATAGATGGCAAATTATTTTTTCCACTGTATACTTTAAGGAATACCCTTCTCCTTCTTCCAGAGTGCTTGGGAGAGGAGGTAAATGATGGGGCAAGATGATTAGAGGGCATCAGGGTGACTTGTTTTGGAGTTTTTTGATTGAGGAATTGTCCCTGCCTGGTGACGAGGCATTTGTCTGCCACAGGGGCTGCTGTCACAGTACACTAACTCGTGCGTGACCGCACTGATCACAAGCCCCATAAAGACTAAGCCATTTTAAAAATAACTTAATTGAAGTAAGGACAGAAAATCTTGTGAATCTTCTGTTTTGTTCTTCACAGGTGGTTCTCTCGCTCTGTTGTTCAAAGTCGTGGGCAAGAACTTGTGGATGGACTCAAAGCCTGCTTGCAGAGTAAGGGAAGGCTTTCTGCTCTTGTTGAGTCAGGTCCAAGGAATGACAATTTAACTTCTCAAAACATACCTCCTCAGCTTCCTTGAGGGGAGCCTTAGCACTTTGCACTTAGATAGGAACAAAGATACAGTTGTAAACATTGCAAAAAATTAATAGCATTTTATGTACAATCTTTCTTTGATTCCCCCATTTGTTAACAATTCTTAAATGCAGCTTATCGATGCGCTCCAAAGAATGCTTTAAAGGAGTCATATAAAGGATGATGACTCCTTACTGTGAGAGACACCAGCAGAGTGGATAAATCTCCTTAGGTTCTTTTGTCTTTGTGTTGGGACACAGGCAAACCAGAATTTCCCTGGCAGATAAAATAAGTGTATCGTGACATATACCTGTGTAAGGTCACTGAAAGGTTGGAGACTTTAGGTTTCAAAACTTAAGGCTATTTTTCCAGGAAGAAAGATCTGGTTTTGGTTTTGAATCAGTTGCTGCTACAGCTAACAGCTTTTACTCTTTTTTTGTTTTTAAGCTGCTCTGAGAGACTGGTTCAAGTGGAATAATTATTTACCCTCTCGTATTATTGTATATCGTGATGGTGTAGGAGATGGACAACTAAACACTTTGGTTAATTATGAAGTGCCTCAATTTCTGGATTGCTTGAAGAGTGTTGGCACAGACTATAAGTAAGTCTGTTTCCATTACCCTGTTTTTTTATACTCTTAAGAGAAATATACACTTTTTGGGATACAGAGCGTGGTTAGAAATTAAGCTTGTTTTGTCTTTTCATCCTTATTAATTTTGAACTTAAATAACTAAATAAGTTGCTTTTTTTTTTTTTTCCTTTTATTGTCATTTATTTCAGTCCAAGACTTACTGTGATAGTTGTGAAGAAAAGAGTGAATACCAGATTCTTTGCACACACTGCTGGAGGACTCAAAAACCCACCCCCTGGTACTGTTGTTGATGTGGAGGTTACCAGACCAGAATGGTGAGTGTGATAGTAACATTTCTTCTCTCTGTTGGCAACCTTATTATAAAGGTAGGCAATCTGATATTAGATTGACTGTGGTATCAAGTAGAAGAATGCTTTCCTCATTTCAGTCCTTTTGAAAGGAAATGATAATAAATGTGTAGATTAAAGAAACAGAGAAACAAATTTTATTAATCCATTATGCAATTATTTTATGGTTTCCAACATATACTATTTGTATACTACATGTATGTAAAGGCATTAAGTAAGTGTTTGTTTTACTTTTGGGTGTTTCTTTCTTGATTTTAAGGTTTAGTACTGAATGAATGGCTGTTGATAAGATTGCCCGACTGTTTTTCAATGACTGTCTGGCTGTAGTTTTGACATTGTACATAAAATTTGTTATTTTGTAAGATGGGTGCCTTCTATGAGCAAGTGTTGGAGGTATTCTCTGGTGGCTAGGAAGTTACTAGGAGAAGAACATGTGTAGGTAACACGTACACAGATCTCATGACTTCATCTGCTGTCAGTATTGAATGTTTTTCCAAGTCACACTCCATGAAATATGTGTCCAGTATCTGGGGAATGCAAAGCTTGTTCCGTCCAGGATGAAAGGTTTGGCTTTGGTCAAGGGATGCTTGAACAATTCTGCCTCCTATGGCTATGTGCAGTACTGATTGATAGTTTTGCCTTTTCGTGTGTTACCAACTTGCTGCAGGTGTCACCAGTGTTAGGTGACAAACAGCCTAACACAGCTCAAGGTGCCAGAGGGAATGAGGAGCATAAACTGAGCATGTGTGCAGGGTGGTTATCAGGGGAGGACTGTAAATGATGAATGGTGAAGATCTTCATGGTCTTCAGATGTGTTCCATATGAGATTATTTACCTTCTTCCAGATCTCCTGGCCTTTCAGCAGAGGAAACTGATTTATTTTGTGACCAAAGTGTAGCCATACTTCAGAGGTTTACTCAGTATATGTAAAGTCACTTGAAGAAAAAAAAGAAGACAAATTTGTGGGGATTTGCATTGTTCTAAAACCAGCTCTTCTGGTGTTTCTTTTTTTGTAGGTATGACTTCTTTCTTGTCAGTCAGACAGTGAGAAATGGCTGTGTGTCACCCACCCATTACAATGTCATATATGATAGCAGCAAACTGAAGCCAGATCATATACAACGTTTAACCTACAAACTTTGCCACATGTACTACAACTGGTCGGTAAGTGTTTCCTCTGGGAAATTACAATATTTTTCTTCTAAGACTGCACATCTCTCTGCAGTAACAATCCATAAGAAAAAGTTATCCTTAAAGACACCCATGCAGATCCAAAAGACCTACAAGTGTGTCTCTGGAGTGGTGCTTTTACGACTAGACATTCTATAATTAATATTTTTGAAGTCTGAGAAGTCATTTTAATTCTTACTAGAAAAGGCTTGTTTTGAATATTGTTCCCAATTTCTGTGTCAAGAGCAAAACTGAAATGATTATTTCTTGCCTGCTGAAACACCTCTGTGTGGAGAGGTTCCTCTGTTTTCCTTGAGACTTCTGCTGCATACCAACATCAGCACAGTGAGCTCAGGTCTGAGGTGTGCTTTAGATCTGTCTCTTTAGCAGCTATGAGTATTTCACATGACTTACACGTTTCACTCTATGTGAGATCTTGCATCTAACATAAAACTCCATAAGAGGCTTTTTTAGAGTGAGGAGGGGAACAAGGTCAAGGTTTTTCTGCATGTTTTCTTTTATTAATCAAATTTGCTTAAGGTATTCAGTGTACATAATAGTGTTTTCAGAAGTCTGCATACACTACAGGGAATATAAATATTACAAGTATGCAAACTTCTGAGTTCCAGGATTTGTTGTTGTTGTAGTGAATGCATACTGATGTAAATAATTTGATTTTTTTTTTTTAACCTTTTGCAGGGTGTGATCAGAGTACCTGCTCCTTGCCAGTATGCTCATAAACTGGCTTTCCTTGTTGGTCAGAGTATTCACAGAGAACCGAACCTGATGCTTTCAGACAAACTTTACTATCTTTGAAGTTAAGTTACCAGCTATAAAAAATAGTGTTTCCTTTCTAGGGAATGTAGAATTATCTCAGTAGTTGTGTGGGGATTTTTGTTGCATTTATTTTTTTCTTCTAGAGACATGCGTGGGATAATGAGCATGTGTGGCTGTGGAACTTTGCTACCTTAAAAAGAGGCTATCAGCCATTCTTGGTTATCAAGGCAGTATTCTGTACAGAAACAGATCCACAGATCTTTGTTTAAGCTTGAATGTTGTTATGGGGGTTGTGAGACTTAGCGTGGACTGTTCTATTGATGTGTTTTCTCTGTAACTTTCTCTTTACCTTCCTAGTGTGACTGCAGTTGTTTTAGATAACTGGAATCAACTACTTATTATTACGCTTCTTATTTAACAAGCATGTAGTTAAACGTTTTTCCATCAAAGAATTATCAGTACACTGATGTGCAAAAAAAAGTTCCTAGTTCTAATATGTGTGTGGAATTTTGGTTGTGCAGTTCCAAGTAATATCAAGTGCTTAAGCCCTGGTTTGTATTGTACTACTCAGATTCTCATTACTATTCAGTAGGAATAGCTCCATGTGCAAAGCAAATAGCAGTTGTGTTGACTGAAGTTGATTTCAGATTTTTTTTCATTACCAGGCACAGAGTCAAACAAGTCCATATGGAAGAATTTGGTTTAGTGCTGTTCGTGTTTTGGTTTGGTTTCTTTCTTAAGTAACTTGTGTTCCTTTTCTTTGTGAGATTTAAATAAAGTTGTTGCTGTTATCCTTGGTCATTTGATGCTGTGAGATAGGTTTGTGTATGGATTGGGCTTTGGGCATGTTCTGTGACACTTGGTAGATTCACTTTCCTACCATTCTTTAGTGCTGGGAAGCTCCTGGAGTTTTGCATTTAGATGAGACTTTATTTTTACAGTAAATGTCAGCAGCTGTTGACAGTTCTGGAAAATGCCAGAACTTGTGTAGAGTTCAGGCTTTTTTTTCCCTCAGCTTGAGAGAACTGTACCCACTTCTAACATTAGACATTTGTCATGAAGAGGGGCACAGGGGCTTTTGGGAAGTACTTTGGCCTTTCTGATGTCATAGAGCAGTAGCTTTCCCTGTTCACTATTTAGTATTTTGTATTTCTCTGGTTGCTTAGCACTTACTATACCTGTCACAGGTATTTGTTCTGATGAAGCAGCTGATACAGTAGATTCATGAAACATACTGCACTCTACAAAATATCAAATTATTTATTTATATAAAATATAATACACAACAGTTGTACACATGCACACACCCACACAGTACTTTACCACAAATTTAGGCCAGTTATTTTCTTTAATTATAATCTAGCAGACGGTATCTTACAGTAATTTACATTATTATCTGAAGACACAATGGGGAAGCTTTGATCATTCATTTATAAACCTTCCATAAATTACAAAAAGAAAGGCAGTCTGAAAAGTATGTATAAACAGTAAAAACAATTTACAAATGGACAAGAATTACAAAATAGTAACAGCCAATTACTGCCATCAATGTGTAAGGTTTTTTTTCTTGATGCCAATATTGCAATTAATATTTGATCATCACCTGTTGCAGCCTTTTTACTGGCTGTGGCCTGTGTATGTAACACAGTATTTTTTAACTTCAGACATGCACTTTATCTTGAAGCTGACATCAGCAATCTGATAGTGTCTTGGAACTGAGGACTGTTCCTCTACAGGAAAAACAGTTGGGGAGTAAGAGGTGATTTTGTTGTAAATAAATCTTATTTTGTTTCTCCTGGTAACTTAGAACAGTGAACCAGGAACTGGAGGTTGTATGGTTGAAACGGGGTGAGTCTCTGAATAATTTACACTGCATCTAATTTCAGTTTAGTGAAAATAAATTATATAAGGGGGTTGATTGGGAGGGGAGGGGAGGGGGGAAGCAAAAACCAAAAAGAGCATTTTGCACAGCACTTTCAAACTCCCAGGAGTTACGTCAGACATTGAATGGAGTCAGTAATGTACTTGATCTTAAATTACCTTGTTTTAGGGAAGATAAAGACAGTTGAATACACAGTACATACAAAGTATACGCTGCATATTTATTAGACAGTACAAATCATTGTGCATTAATAAGGCAAAACATCAAGGCTGATTAAACTAGGAGTTTCAAGACCATTTCTGTTTATGGTAAGATTTGATACAGTGGGCTGATATCTCTGAACCAGGAATCAATTGAGTTTTCTTCCCCCTGCCCCACTCATGGTTAAAGAAGACTAAAAGCTGAGATTTACCCAATGGCTTGCAGGTGGTGAGTTGACTTCAAATAAAACCATGTTCTGGTCTTAATTTTACAATTTTTAAAATTTTTTTTAAGAAAAAAAATATTTGCAACAAATCCACTTTCTTTTTCCTTGCTGTTTAGATTAAGTGTTTCACATTATTCTATTGATGTCAGAGTTAAAAATGCCAAGGTTTGGTATGACTACGGCACAGTCATGAAAGCCCTAGTTTTGACGTTTGGAAAAAAAAAATAAAATACACAGACTGGAAGCTTTACAGGTTGTCCAGGAGTACATGAATCATTTCACTGCACCAAGCTTTTTCAGCAGTTTCTTGCCTTTGGAAAGCAGCCCCTTTTTCTTTTTCGAGGACATATCCCTGCCTCTCCCGGGACTACCAGAACCCATAGGTGACGTAGGTGACCCAGAATGGAGATGGACTGTGGGGGATGGTGCTCTCCGTGATGTACCTGTATTCTCAGGAGGAACCTATTAGGTACATTGTTATAATTTATTGAATGTTTGAAAGCTTAAAAGCCATCATCATTAAGAAAGTTGGTAACATCACTTGTCCCATTACCCACTTAAACAAAAGGGCCAGTTTAAGCCACTTGGTGGCTTAAAATACTGTATGGGCTTAAGGAAAACATAATTTTTGAGAGAAAGTTTAGATAACAGAAAACACTCCAATATATTTTGGTTATGTTTATTTATGGCCACAAAAGCCACAAAACTAGTTTTATTTTTGCATTTCAGTTCTCTGATAGTGCAAAAATGAAGAGGGATACGTATAGCTATAGATTGAAGGAAAATAAATTTGTTAATTACTACAAATTAGTAATCTATAGAAGCCAAACTGTTTTCAGAAGTTACTTAAATTCAGAAAGTACTTAAAATGCTACATGATCACTTATTTTTTTCATATCCTGTAAATGCCTTTTCTTTAAAATTGGCTAGCAAACTTTATGTACATATTTGAAAAGATGGCACACTGGCTTAAAAAAAAAAGAAAAAAAAAAAAAAAGAAAAAGGAAAACCAAAAAGCTAAAATGAACCTTAATTACAATCAAAGAAAGCTTAAAGACCCTGACTGCTTGATGTGTATGCTGCAGCTATGAGGTTGCTGAATGAAGGTGGATACTTATACGATAGTTACATGACAGCATTCCTAAATATTTTAAACAGCTATTTGATTTTTTTTTCAGTCATCAAAGCACTTGAATGAAAATGCTGGAAATATTTATACTCAGCCTACCCTAACTACAGCGCCTGGCGGACAAAATATGATGCTATCAATTACGATGATATTTTCATAGGTAGAATCTGTGCCATAGGGACCCCTGTTATCTTGAGGTTCAAACATTAGCAATTTACTGGCTTGTTTTGCAACACTGAGTTAAGCAAAGGGGCTTCAAGCCTACTTTGATTTTAAATCAAGGTCTAATTCTAATGAAAAAAAAAAAAAAAGAAACAACTTGGTAAAGCACCCCAACGTACACCTGAAGATACCATATATTTAGTCTAATGCATTCATTCAGTGAGCTGCATGTTTCATACTGAGACTTTTATTGCATTGGTTAACCAAACAGTTGCTAATATTTCGTATGTGCATTTCTAGCAAAACTGGAGTAAACTGTACCGTATGAAGGGATTTTTTTCAGAACTGTTGAAGAGTTGGTCTCAAGCAGACTTGGGGTATAATCGATTATGGAAAACACATTTTAAGGCAGGCAATTTGTTACTGCTTTTGAGAGTGATGAGTTTCAAAACCAATTATACCCTTGCAAACTACGGTACATATCAGTTTATGTTTCATTGTGATGTTATTTAAGGGTTGGGGGTGTTGTGCTTTTTCTCTGGATATAGGAGCTTGGAATTTTTATATCGTGGGTTGGCTAACAATGCAATATGCAGCTGTTGTTTGTAGGGTAGTTAGACATCAAACTCTCTTTTCTATGTAAACAAACATTTAGCTTATGAAGAAATATGTTCCAAATGTTGACCTTCATAAAGCGAGGTCTAATTGATTTATTTCTGAGGATTCCTTTTAGAGGATTTATCTCCTGTAAAAACTAAATTGACTTGACTAGGTACAGTAAGAGCATAGAGCCTGTTATTCTGTGGCCAAGGATTTTGGAGACATATTTCTTTTTTTTTTTTTTTTTTTTCCCCCACAATTAAGTTTCAAGACTTGCATTAGATAAGCCAGGTAGCTTTAATTGAAATCTCTATTGGTATCTTCAGTTGCTCACTTACGTGAAGGCTACATTGCCTTATTAAGGTGTGAAATGAACACTCTTCTTCTGTTTCCAAGCAGATGAGCAAAGAAATAAAAATATATATAAAATATATAATATATAAAAATATTGCAGTGATGAAACAAAACCAAAAATGAGATACTCTAAACAAGATTAGTCTTTTCATAAAGAGAAGTCTCTGGGCAATTAATGCCATTTGGAACAGGAAGTCATAAGGACTGAAAGATGAACACTATCCATCAGCTCATTGACAGTTTGTAATTAAAGGAATGCTTGTACCAGCCTTTGTCCATGACAACTTTTGCTTTCATCTAGATATTTCATGTAGTAAGAGTAGCTTAGGAGCATTAGGAAGTAACTTCTTTCACCAGGAAAAAGCTGCTTAAACTCAAATGATATTTGGAGGTATTATAATGACTACAACCAAATAGTAAATTTAGCTTCTTCATTTACAAATGCAACGAGCTAGCGGAAGGCTAAGTAAAGTAATTTATGCTTTATATATTTGGAAGTTAATTTTAAATGGGCAAATGGATTTAAAATGTTAAAAGTAATGCCTAAATTATACATGAGTCAGAATGGAATGGAAAATAAAAATTTAAGTTTTTCTTATTCAGATGCTTACCCTTTTTGCTTTTGTACGCATCGGGGTGTCGTGAACGTATGGCGAGGGTGCATCAGATAGAAAGACTTCAACATCATCAGGCACTTCTTCTAGAAAGTTGGAAGGAACCAGCCCCTTTTGTCCATTAAGTTCACCCTACAACATGATGAAAACGTCAGTGAATGTTTCAGTTTAAGTACGTGTAGGTTTCCAAGAAGGTAAGAAAATACTTTTGACTATTTGACCACGGAGGAAGCAGAAATATCTGCAAAGGTCACCTGGGACCTTAAGAGCTTACACAACACCCCATGGAAACAGAAAAAACAAATTCCAAATGCAAATTGGCAGCCACTGTCAACTGAAAGATTGACAAGCAATCAGCTGGGCAAGGAATGCTGGAATATTGTCTCCCATGATTAAATTCTTCCTCTTAAAGGAGAAAGTGAAATTGCTCTAACAGTTTGTAGCAGTTTGAAGTGAGGAAACAGAAACCAACTTACATAGTAAAACCCATCTTCATCAATTTCACCAAAGACAGTGATAATGTCCCCTGTGCAGAATGTCAGCTCAGCCTGCAGAAAAAGGAACATGTAACTGCATGTTTGTTAGGCAAAGGTTAACATTTTCTTTATTAATAATAGACCTATTAATATATTTCCTTCTCCTTTAAGATACCGTTGAGGAACCTTAAGAACAAAACTTTATTAATTTTTCTAAATTTTTTTTTTAAAGCTTGTTAAGAGCTGAGTGCCACCAGACCTTGGAGGTCCCCGGAATGGAGCTAGATGAAGCCTTGAACAACCTAAACAAATGGAAGCCTTAAACTACCTGGTTTCAAAGGTCCTTAAAAGTGAATCCTGTGAGGCAGGAAGCCGTATTTTTTTAAGTATACCCATACTTACCTGTTTATACTACACAATGCATAGATATATGAAAATTGCATCAAATCTTGACTGAGGTTCTTACCATGTTACAAAGACAATGTAAAAATTATCCTATTGTTGCTGGTAACAAGTAAGGAAAGATGGGAGACTGCATCTAGGTAAGTGGCAGAGAAATCCATAACGCAGCTCTAGCTAATGATCAGCTGGTTTTGAGATTAATGTCTAGTAATGCTCTGTTGTTGAAGATATCTCTGTACTTATTAGACAAATATCACAGAGAAGACGTTGTATTTATTAATGCAATGAAATACAACAGATTATGAATGCCCTTCTACTGTGCTGTATTGTGCAGAAGTCACAGGGTGTCATGTGCATCTGCCTGGAAACACTTGAGCAATGGTTGTAAATCTGAATTATTGTTTTTTTAGCACAGCCAGGGCCCATATACATTAGTCCTTATCAAACTGTGTTATGGCTCCATAATGCAACAGAATATAAAGGGCTGTGTCCTTACCTCCACATCAACGTTGGGAGAACTTTCTCTTGGATCATAGTCATAGAGTGCCACCATCCTCCTTGTAGACACTGGGTGCTGCCTGCCACTCCTTCTGTTTCTTTCTGTTTCATCAGGAGGAGAGGGAGGGAAAGAAAGCTATCAAAGTTATTTTGGAAAAGAAAACAAGGCATGTCTTTTCCCCACAGCATTTTCACATCAGTCCAGTAACAATGTTGATATTTCTCCAGCAGAGCAGTGATAGGTCACGGATTACCAAACCTATTAACACATACAAAGGTTTCAAACCAGCATGTTTATCTCCTAAATACTTTTTTTCAGTTTGTTTGCCCTCTTTTTCTAAGCCACTGCATCCTCCAAACATCATGTATCTGCAAAATTATCATTCCAAGATTTTCAGCCATTCTTGTTTGTAAGAATTGGCAGTTACCAGGCTCTACAAAGCCAAACTGTGAAAGAATTCATGTTTGTTTCATTTTATTCAGACTTCTACACTGACTATTCTCTTCCTTCTAATCACAAGGAATTCTGTGCCTGGAATTCTTCAACTTCCTGCTCAGTACTGGAAGGAGAAATGGACACTCTCAGCTGCCCCAAGAGAAAAGAGAATTTCAAGACTGACTGCAGAAAACCATTCTCAAGCACTGTTTAATTTTACACATTTCCACTGTGGGGAACAGAAGGAAAGGAAGGAAGTGTATATATTTTTCTTTACCTATTTTCTCAACTGGTGTGTTCAAAGGAAGAAAGCCTTGTTTCAGAAGCTGATCCATCATCTCCTCATCATCTGCTTGGATCTCAGAGACCATATTACATGGGATAAGGCCAATTCTTGTACAGGTTTCTCCACGATAGAATCCATCAGCATCTTTGTCCCCATAAACCTGTTATTTAAAGAGTTATAACGTTGGTCAATAAAGGTTTTAGCATTTAGGAATTTTAACACAGTCTGAAGGGTTGCTAAATTATAGATTACTACAGTTGGGACATATTTACTACTGTGACTTACTCTTCAAAATTAAATACGTTAATTTATGACTTTAGATACATAAGCAAAATTTGGCCATTTTTTGTTAGCAGGCAAATGAACAAAAAGTGAGAGACACCATTAAAGGTCATCAATTTCCTAAGCCAAAACTATGCTTTATTGTTAATTCTCACGTTTGTGATTAAAAATTAAGCATTTGCAAAGTTGTACCTAGTGTTACATTGAATACAACAACTTCCATATCATCACAAATTCTTGCCTTATACTTAATACCCTCAATATATGTGCTTGTTGAAGCTCTGCTTGTGTTTCCACAAAATATGAATTGATGTATAAAAATAGGATGATTTTTCTCATTGAGAACAGGTAAACCCAAAATTTCTATTAAATTCTAAAAATTCAGTCAATTCATAAAGGGCATAAGTGATACAGAGGCCTAGATTAAGGACTGTTCTAAACAAAAATTATCCTAAGGCCAATCTGATGACTGAGTATAGACTGTTGCTTGTTGAGGCTCAATTGTTTTTATTTTCTTTAAAAAAACAAAAATCCCCAAAGTAATCCCTTCAGTTAAAATTAGAGTTCATTAAATTATCTTTGGACAGCCTCAGCTTTCTTAAGCAGGAACAGTGTTCACTTTTAAACACTTGATATCCATGGCTTACCTGGCTCCACTACTTCACACAGCACAGTGTATGTGACCATAACACAGACTTCATACAGCTCGTGGTGGAACTGACCCTCCACCATCCCACTGCTCAGGTGACATATGAGAAGTATTTTGGAAATGCAAACTAATCCAGCTTTACAACAATTCAATAAGAAATTCAAAGCATCAGATGACATAATAACCACCATGGTCCCAAATACAATTCAAACATCAGTGACAATAAATAACTTATGTGGGATCTCTAGACATTCCAATGCCAAACATGTAAGTGCTTGTGAAGAAGTCATTAAAATATCTGAGTGACGTGAACATTCTTGCAAAGAAAAATAAGCTCGCTCTCTCGCTCTATAAAAAAAAAAAAAAAAAAAAAAAAAGTGCAGTATATTTGGCATAAAACTTACAGCATGTAAGGAGGTAGACAAAATACCTAACATTACAATATTTAACCTTAAAAGAAAATTGTGGATTAGGATACAGACCTTTGTTTTAGGAGCCAGTCCAGCACAGGTGAAGGTAGTCAGTAGTTTCATGGCTTAAGTTACCATTTTACGTTAACTTTGAAATGTTTAGTGTAACAAATGAGTACATTTTTTCAGGTTTTCTTTCAGATCACAATGAAACCTCAGTTGTCCTTGGATGACCAGCAGCTGTTTCCTTTGCCTCTCTCACTTTGCCCATTTTGCATTTTATCAGACTGATAAAATACACAACTGCAGGAGGAGATGCTTACACTTGCTGATTCAACAGAAAAATCTGCTAGCTTTTTAAAATGAAATCAGCAAATCCTCACAATCCTAAAATGAGGCCAGAGGCCTAAATGAGGGCTAAAATGTACCAGCTGGGACAGGGGATTGGCTAAAAACACTGACAGAGCCCAACACTCTCTGTCTCCTGAAACAGGGCTGAAATCTGAAATCTCCATCTCCTGAAATCTGTCTTCTGTGCCCTGTTTAAAGGCAGTTTTTGTATTTATATTAATAGTCAGAGAAGGGAATAGGTTTCCCAGTCTCAGCAAAGGCTGACTCTGAAAAAGAAATATCTCATTTTCAGACCTTAATTAAGCTTAAGTGTATACTTACTAGGAGTGTTCAGGTACAACACTAAGCACTTTTGTACCTTTGCAGGAACATCCTCTCTGAAGCAGCTTTTCCTGCAGGGTTTGTGGCAATGGACATTGAGGGCTTCTGAGTCATAATTTTGGTATGGGCACGTAAATCTCTGATTGAGCCTGGCCCTAATAGCAACTTCAGGATTTTTCCCCATTACCTAATTACTTTAAAGCCATTAGCACGAGATAGAAGGTTCCAAATCCACTGAGATTTACAGTTTGAACTTATTGTCACACAAGTTGCTTTCTCCACAGGGAACAAAAGAGACCCTGTATTTACTGGGTCCTTCGTTTCCTTTATTTTTAGATCCCACCTTAATGATTTGTCCTTCTTTAAATGGCAGCTCTTCTTCTGCAGCATCAGGATTTGGGGACATCGTCAGCGGATCGTAGTCAAAGAGTGCAACAAATATTCGAGTAGAAATATCGTCTGTGCCTGGGTCAGTTTCTGATTCTTCATAAATATCTGGAGAAAGATGGTCACGACCACCATAGCCATCTAGGAAAGTAAATTAAGAGAAGAACAACTCAGTAATACAAGTTGGCCTCATCTTTCAACTATTCCAGGTAAAATTTGAAAAATGTTTGGCATTTCAGTGAAAAACCCAAACCTAATAACATTTTAGTGGATATCCTGCTTAGCTTGGTGTTTCTTCTAATAGGCAAGTTGTTATTTTTTAAAAAAGCATATGCAATCTGCATGCATTGGATGTGGGGCTGATCTCCTACATTTACACCTGAACACAGGTCAGGTGAGAAAGCAATTTTTTTTTCCTAGAGTTTGCCATAAATGAATGAAGCATCACTACAAACCAACCATGCTTTGGATCCTTTCTGCTCTTATGGACAGAAGAAAGCACAGCCCAGCTGTGGTGACATACCATGTTCTAAGAACCAGGTTTAAAACATCTTTACAACCTCTTATCTCCACAGAGGCAAGAAGAAATGTATTTCAGTTGTGTTACTTATGCCAGGGTTGGAACTGCACTGCCCAGGATTTTGCTTAAACACAGTCAATAAGCAGTGCCTCAAATCAACCCAAACATTAAAAAGATATTTTGAAATCCAGGAGGAATGGTTAGCTATGACTGCATTGAACCATAAGCACACTAGGAAAGATCATCCATGAATATCAGAACACTTGACACTGCGTTGGACTCTCCACTGCAGGGTCCTAGGTAAATTAGGACATTAAAAAAAAAAAAAAAAAGTGGCATTTTGTCTCACTCATCATTCAGACTTTTCAAACAACCTGAAGAAGACCTTACTCTATGATTCAACATACTCAAGGATGGACTTCAGTAAAAGCGAATTAGAAAACTGGGCCAAAATGGCTCACACTGAGTGTTTTGATGAGTTTCCAAAGCTCGTAATTCTGTTGTCAAAGAGCATGCAGTGTTTTCCCCCAAAATCAGGCTCTTTCAAGCCATACAAGCTTGAAATCCCCCCCAAAATAAAGCCATAAAAATCATAAACCACTTCAAAAAAACTTGATTCATTGTGCAAGTCCTGCTAACCTCAGTGGAAGTTACATACTTTTGTTCTTTGCTGAATCAACACTTACCATCCAGTTTACAAGATCCTTCATAATGAATAAACTGAGAAAATGTTACAAATTACAATGAAAATATAGTTCAACTATATCAAAATTGTATCTAAAAATTTTTAAATTAATACAATTTTACTGTAATAATCTTTTACAAATTAAAGACTCACACTCTTTTTTATAGTTTGAACATTCAATATGGAACCTCTTCGATAATACTGCTCTTCTTTCCTGGTCATCAGATGCAACTTATTCAAACTATAGTATTTTGAAACTACCATAATAATTTTTTCTGAGGGTCACAGCCTTAAGGGAACAGCTACTAAATCTTGGGTACAGAAGGCAAGAAAGAATGTGAATAGGGAAAAATGCAGAATGGCAAAAAGACAGGGAAAGATTCCAGCCAGGAAGCTTTAGGCAGGCACAAAGCACAGAAGGGAAGTGTGAGAGAAGGGCACATGTGGGACAGAAAGCAATGGGACACAAAGGATGGGATTCTTCTCTGTTCTGTTCTCCTCTCTTCCCACAGTCAGGTTGCAGTCATTCTGTGGTTCAGTCAGGTCCACAAATAAGTTGCCTAAGGGGGGGCTTTTGTTTCTATATTAAAAATACTGATTCTTGCATACAGCTGCAATTAATGGGGACTAGGTGCAAACATGAATCATAGCCAAGTGAATCTGTTAAATACACTGGCCTCTAACATCTGATTCAGAATAGTCATGTTCTCTTCACTGACCCAGAAGGTAAATCATCTCAATTAGCTCATTACCCACTTATCTTGTTTCTTTCAAGAGTCACATTTGTACATCACACACATGCACACAACTGTGTGTGTGAAATCTTTGTCTCTGGATGCAGTCAGGCAGATTCCCAGCACAGGCACAGCTGTAAACACAACTGCACTGAATTAATGAGATAAACACCAGTGTATACAAGTTGATTATCTGGCTGTAAGTCAGTCAAATGTTTGCTTTGAAACTCAATGGTTAAATTACAATTTCCCTAAACTTTTGGGGCCCTTTTTGTTTCATTTCAGATATCAACAAAACCCTCCTGTTTTTCTTAGCTCTATATATGGCCTGGGCTGCTTTCATGCATTAAGACAGTTCACTGTGTTATGAACTATGAAATACTGAGTTGTTTGTCAAGTAACGATTGCTATGTTGATGAAGCAACAAACACTATCAGTAGTGGGTATAACTGCCTTATTCATGTACTACCAGTTTGTCTCTATGATGATGCATTTATTCCTAAAATTATAAGTGATGGATGAAGCCTAAGTCCTGTGTGGTCATTGAAAAGACACCAAATCTTCATTTAGCCCAAGCACTAAATCAGGATGTTTGGCAGCTGCTTCCCTGTTGTGATACACCAGCTACTCTTTGTCCCTCTCCAGTTGATATGTATAAATATATATTGTATATGAACCAAGTGGAAATGTCATTTTGATGGATGGTTGTTGAGGTGTGTACAGTAACTACTGACTGGCATTAGTAGCAGCAGAGCTTTGCAGAGGTTCATGCAAGGCAGTGTGCTCAGACTCAGTCAAGTATGGAAAGGTGGCTGCACAGCAGTGTCAGGACAGAGGACTAAGAGCTGTTTGTCCCCTCCAGCTGAGCTGGAGAAACTTACCTGAGAGCAGACAGGACTGAGGAGTGAGCTGCCCTGGCATTCTGCATTGCATGCAACGTTGTCATACAGAAACCACACTTGTTAACACGCAGCTCTACAAGGTGTGTGTCACAAAGGATGAGGAATGTTGGGCATACCGTGTCTATAGTCAGAGGCCATGGCACGCTGCTGAGCCCATTTCTTGTGTCCAATGCTGGGATAATAAGCTTCTTCTTTTACAGGTGAAATATTTCCCTCACTACCTGACCGAGACCGACCGCCTTCACTGTTACTGTCCATTGTAATTTCTATGGAGAAAAAGGGAATGATCTATTAAAACATGGTGGAGAGTTGCCTTTGTGGAGGCTCCTGCAGGCAGGCTGTGCCTACCTTTTCTCTGACTTGCATGTCATAGGAAGGCTAAACAATGCAGAAGCTTTTCCAGGTGTCTCAGCCTCTAGAAATCCTTCTTCAACAGGGGAATGGCATAAATATATATTCTTTTTTTTTTTTTATGCACCTGAATTTTGTGGTTTTTTTAAATTCAGACAGCATATATATTATTTGTTATATTTTTGGATAGGAATCATCTTTCATTATGATTTTTAAACAATCCTACCTGCCAGACCTACAAGGTCAAGAGCAATCTAAATTGTGTTTCACCTTCTGAAGTATCAACCTAAACCAAAACTTAATTAATTTACTAAAATCCTACCTGGAAGAAGATACTAATTCAAAGTACTTAGAGATTAATGGAGAAAATACCTCAAAGAATTTAAATTCTGGAACAGTTTGAAGAAAGTTTTAACATTGGAATGTTAATAAAATTACAATTTTGAAGATCTTTCCCACTAGTTTAAGTTTCCAGAGCTGTCTTAAGAACTTTCCATCACTAAAATGACACTTCAGCTGAATAACTCACTGAGAATTCCAGGCATACGTGTAAAGGAATAATTTTTTCCCAAGAAATTTGAAAAAAAAAGAAGAAAAAAAGGAAAAAAACCCCACTAACCAACCATGAAAATCTACCTGTCTTCACACCATGTCAAGAGAAGCACAAAAACCTCCCTGTAGCTGATTCTTCCTTGTATCATTTTCATCCCAGTGACACTTGTGGAGATTGTCCTGGTTTACACCAGGGTGGGGGACAAGAATCAGCCTCTACAGCCATAGTACACTGAAAATGCTAAGAAAGTTTCATGCATTACAGCTGTGGGCTTTCTGTTCTGTGGTTTCAATAATTACAATCATCTAGCAGAAAACCGAATAACTGTACCCACTAGGGAGATTTTTCTTTTATTCTATAGTACAGGCACTGTAGTTTGATTTTATGAAAAGGGAAAAATATTTAATATTCAAAAATTCAAGCAGTCCTTATCAGGCTTATTCCTTCTCATAATCCTCATTTGTGACTTCTCTTATTCACATAAATGTGAGATGAGCATTGCCTGACACTGCCTTTTTCTTCTCCTGAAGATGCCTACAGGATCTACAGATAAAAAGTCCAAGTTAGGGACAGGAAGAAGACCAACTTTACATCTTCATGGAATGAAGTTTTGCTAATAGTTCATAGAGCTCTTTCTGCTTTCATTTTGCGTGTGTTTCCTGATTTTCAGTGTGAATGTTTCTTACTTGTCAGTATAAAGTGCAAGTTTTAACAGATAGGTATTTGTCCATAGTGTCCTGATTCCATTATCTTTTCTGCACTACTTTTTGGATTTTCTGGTATACACCAGCATATAGTTTAAGTCATAAGTAAATGAGAATAGAGATGATGCTGTAAGAATTATCAAATATAGTAGAACTTGCATATATTTACTAACTTGTTACATTTAAAAGCTTCCATTTTGCCTGCTAAATTCCAAAAAGTAGTCAAGAAAATGGAAAGTGAATGCAAAATGATGGTTGATGAATGGGAAGATGGATGGCTGAATGGATGGCTGAATGGGTACATTTATTTTACTGATTATATGTAGCAGCCTGCCTGCATTATAATTTTTTTCTTAAGTAAAATCCAACTGTATTTAGGCTTAACCCCAGTACCTTCATTTTTAGATTCCATTCCATTTTAGTTCCATTTCATCCCATTTAAGCTAAGAGTACCCATTGCTCAAGACAAGTGTCTGTTTCTTTTTTTTTTAGGACCACCTTTTTCCAACTCTGTGGCTGCAAAGAACAGAAATGCACCAATCTGTCCAACTAACCAATGGAAGGGACCAACATTGGTCGAGACCTTTGTGGCACTGCACTGCCATGAGAGGACCTTCGCCCTGCATGCTCCGCCCTTTCAGGCCGTCCTGCAGATGATGGATTACCTAAAAGCTAAAAAAAACAACAGAAAAAAACAGGTTTGTAAGTTACATGCATGGCAATATTATAATTACATGGTTGGACATTAATCAGGTCAATCACATTTGGCAGCGTAAGCTCTAAAGGCAACTAAACTTAGTTTTTAACTGAAAGGTTAGCTGAAAAGTAAATGCTGTTGCCTGGCAAACCTGCAAAAGAAAATATGGTTCCCTGATTTATGGCAGAGTTTTGTAACCAGCAGTCACACATCAGAACAAAAAGGAAAGAAAAGAATAATTTTTTGAAATATTCTTTTGCCTTTGTTGTTGCTGCTAAGATGATGTTATTATCCCCTGAGGAGTAGTACAACGAGTCATGAGAGCTGTGGAGATTGGACTGCACTGAGAAGGCAAACCTTTTTCTATGCAACTAGATAGCTTTGTCCAGTTTGCAGCATGTGAACAAAGATCTGTCTTGGAGCACAGTTTTCTATAATGGCCTTCAGGTGTTAAAGCCTTTCAAAGGTTATTGAAACACTGAGAAGGGAAAGCAGACACACTTCATCTCATCACACCTGTCTCTCACTGTTCCCTATCCTTGCAGAAAATGTTGCTGTTTTAATAACTAAATGGTACTATGCTAATGCTCTCCAGAGTTTATCATGAAGCCATGGAAGTTAATACAGGTTGGGCACCAATTTTAATGGGAGAAATTTTTAAGGATCATTTTAGCATAAACTGCTAGGCTAGAAGAGCGGGCAGCTGTTTTCTACTCTTAGATGAAACACACTAGATTTGAGGTTTTCCACTCTGGATTGTTTCAGACAGAAAGGGTAAAGAACTTCTTTGGTCTTTAGGAAGCAGGCAAGCCTATGGATGCATCTGTCAAAGCATGGAGAGACTGCTATAGATTAATGGACAGAAAGGCAAATAAGCAAGATCACACAGAGGCATCCATGAAAGATACACTGAATGGCCCTGGCCTCTCCCTTTGGAAGAAGCTGTTTGCCTGCATTCTCATGCAGAGATGCAGTCTGCAACTTCAAAGGCAAGAAGAGATGGTCTAAAAAGGAAGGCAAAGTAGTGAGAGTGCAGAGCACAGAATGGAAATATGATGAAACCCATGACTCCATAAATCTGGGTCACTGTCACTAGGGGAAAATCTTGATTCTTGTCTGGAGATGTTTCATGATGAAGACCATATCCTGAAAATTCTGGGAATGAGGTGAATAAAAAGAACATGATGAAATTAATTCCTTGACATTAAAAAAAAAACAAAACACAACGAACTGACAAAAAAACCTGATGAAATGCCTTTTCAGTCAAAATGCAGCTTTTTTTAAAAGCAACATTTAGATGGGCAAAATCAAGAAAAACAATCTTTTTGAAAAATTATAGTTCAGCTAACCCTTAATTAAAATTTAGATTCAGTTGTCCTTTAATAAAAGCAGCCATTACTGTAATTTTTTCCATGGGAAAATAATTGTAAAGCAAATCAAACTGATTTCAGCATGACACAAAAGAGGACTGTAAAGGAAAATGCAGAATAATAAACAGAAATGAACGGGGAGGGGAAAAAAAAGGGGGGAAAAAAGGTAGCTGATAAGTCCAAAGGATGAACTCTAAAAATTGAGAAAAAAAGGGAAAAAAAATGAATAAAAGAGAGAAAATAGACTCATTTGGCAAGCAGATGGTAGAAGGAAGATTTATTTCACACACCAGAGAGTCTTCTGCATCTCTGTGGGATGGCTTTGCAAGTAGACCAGCTGCCCTAGTGTCAGCCATTTTTAAGTCAGTCTTCCAGCCTCCCTGAACATCTTCATTAAGGAAATTATCTGTTCTATTACATTTCTGAGTCTCATACTTTTTCTCATAACTGGGCTTGACCTGTTCACTCCTGGGTTCTACATAGGAAGGACTCAGGTCACCAAAATCTTCTTCGATGCTGCTTTGTCTGGTTAAAGTTTTCCTGCGAGCAAGCAATGGCCTCATGCTTTTCCTGCAGGAACAGTTAGTGGTCTCTGCACAACAGCTGGGTGCAAGGTTGGCAGAGACTGAATCACAGGTGTATCTGAAATTAAAACGGGATTCCTCTTCTTCACTTCCACAGTCTAGTCCACTGTCTGGGCTCCTGGATAAGGACCGGCTATATTTACATCCTTTGTCTTCTGCAGCAAAATCCTCCATGCCTGAAATTCTGTGCTTGGCTGGGTACCAGATGTTGTGCTGCTGGTCTTGATTGTAGGGCCTAGGTTGTCTAGAGTCTCTAGCTATTGTGGGATTCTTTTTATAGGGCATACCTAAACCCTGCTTGTACAGCAGTTCAGAGTATTCGCCATCCTCTTCAGCTACTTCTGGAATACTGAAAAGCTTTTTACTGTGATGCATCTGCTGTGAAAAGTCAGGCTGTTCCAAAAAAGAGGCTTCAGTGGTCTTATCGTACTCCTTAAGATTATATAAATGTTAAAAACCAGACAGGAAAAAAAATAGTGTGTGACAAAAATAAAATGGGGGGGAAGGGAGAAGAAAAGAAAAATAAAGACAGAATTAGTTTTAGAGCAATGGCAAAGGTAAGACATGCAGCTTATTTAGTGAAAAGGATGTCATGCTTTGAATGAGTATCTGTGAAAAACAAACAAATGATTAAGAAGTTGCTAGGTGTTAGATACAATGTGAGAGGTCAATACAAACAACTGAATGATGCTGTTAACAAGAATAAATCCATGCATCTAAAACAAAGCAATAAAAGCTGCATACAGGTTCCAGCATGGTGAATGAGAATGGCATTGAAACACAGCACTAATGCTTAGTATTTTCCTTGCCCCAAGCCAAATAGCTATTTAATTTTTATTTGTAACCAGAGCCCGTATCTGAGAATGAAAAGTCTGTTCTATCAAGCTTTCTCACTTTGCATCTGTTGAAACATCCTTTAGAGTAGCAAATAGTCCTACATCTCTTGCCAGAACTCCATTAAAGGAGTTCTAGTTTCCTTTGTAAAACTGCAAAAAAAATGCACTATTTTTGAAGCTTAGCTTCCACAAAAAGAACCCTGAGGAGCAGGCTGCTTTCTGATGTCACTTGGTCTGCACTGTCATCAAAACCTCCATCATAATCTTGTACCATAGCTTGATAAAACTGATATTTGAAAATCAGCTATTAGTGAAGTGAAAGTCTCTGTTTATAGCAGAGGTCAGTAAAAACTATCCCAGCCTGGATACAATATGCATCCTGAACATGAGAGACACATTTTGCAATTTTTCTATTACATTTACACCAAACAGAGGTTGGTGTGATAGAAGAATTCTATGCAGTATTTTTGTTGGACTCTGAGAAGAGACAAGAACAATGATGCAAGAGGCGTTGTTATTGGTTGACACGGTTTATAAATTCTGCATCATGGAGATCACCTCTCCTTGTACTTTACTCAGTGCCTAGATGAGGCAGGACACAACAGCACCTATAAATCATCTTGGAGACTTCAGCAGTTTCTCTTTCTCTCTCTCTCTCTCTGAGATTGTTAAACTTAACTGGCCTTTGGATGTCTTCTCCTTTCAGGCATTAGAAGCTTTAAATGTTACTCTATTGCTAAATTTGTTTCACCTAATTTTATTTATTTTCAAAATGTGTATCAAACTTGTGAAAATTTTGAGATAAACTGCCATAAAAGTGGACAAAAGTCAATTAATATGAGCAAGCTTTGATCAGAGCTCAAATATCCAGCAGTTTAGAATGCTTGGATCGGGTAAGTGAGTTGAATCTTTTCTGGATCACCTGTATCAGCCTTTGGTTTAGGGAACCATTAGAGGGAAAAGCAGTCTCCTAGTAAAGCAAATATATATCTACATGCAAAATGTTTCCTTATTATTGGGGACATCTGTTAGCTCAGGGGAGAAAACTCAATGACAGCTGCAAGGGCATGGCTGGCATATTTTCAGATGCAAAAGGAGAAGGAATTCATTACATGGAGGAAAATCCCATAATTTTTTTTTTTCCTAATTAATGATGCTGCAAAGTAAAATTGCATCTAGTGAAAAGGAGGAAATTATCAAGCACCTGTGTTTCGTATCAGAGAATTTATCAGAATGGTGGGACACATCCTCCAAATGAGAGTCAGACATCCATGAGTCCCTCCACAAGAAATACTCATGTACTGAGTTCCACTGCTGCAGAACCAGCCAGCCATACCCTTCATACACACTGCTACAGCAAGTGTCTGCAGACTCTGACAGGTCTAAAATGAATACTGCCCTGATTAAGGGTCTGGACCTTTCTTTTTAAATATTAACATTGGGAATACTAATTTAAAAGTAAGAAATAAATATACTTTCTGATGCATAAAGAATACAATCTAGGGATAGGTCACTTTTTGCCAGAGGAAAGGGACAGAAGCAGCATGCAGAAGGTTTCAACCTTTATGACAGCAGAATAACAGGAACACTCATTATTGTTTGATTTTCAAAAGTACCTGTCTCATTCCAGATAGTATTAGAATAAAAGGACTTAATTTAAAGTACATGAATACAGTTACAAGAATGGTCCAAATTCTTGTATGCATGAGAAAACAGTAGTTTTTTAGTCAAATAACAGCATAATGGGGAAAAAAGAAAAATCAGCCTGTGGGTTTTCTTATCATTCAAGTTACCCAGCTTTGTAAGAAAACACAATTTAATGTAATTGCTATACATATAAACAGCAAACACAATTTACACATACAGATAAACCATGGAAAATATACATTCTGTATTGGGTGGGTTCCATATTCAACATATGCTTTAACTATTATACTAAATTGTCTTTCATGATGAATATTCCTCTGCTAAGGCAATATTTCTGGTAGGCATTTCTTAATGTCTCTGGGGATTCCTTAATAATCAGAGCATGAGAATTTCTGATAATGCATTTATCAAACAAAGCTGACCCAATTCCCTTTCTTACAAGCACACTTTAAAGCCTGTGGAAGAGATGGGACTAGCACTGGAAACACAGACAAATTTCTCAGATATGAAATACTAAAGCTCTTTTTTTCTCTATGTATGTTTATTTACATAATTCTCCTTGTTCAGAAATAACTCATGGTCTGGGTACCACATGTAGTATATTGTCTTATAGACATGGGAAAGGTCCCCAGATTTAGAGCAGAAACTGCAACTTCAACAATGACATAGAGGAAAACAGTCAGTTAAAAGATTAGCTGTCAAGTAATGCAAAAATCCCCAAAAAACTCAGCCAAACAAAAAACGTAGAAGAGGCCTTGAAATCAGTGTTCACCCCAGTTATAGGCCTGTAGGACTGTGTGAATATTAATGATCTGCAAGATCCATAATTGACTAAAAGAAATGCTTTGGAGAATCAAAATATGAGGTACCTCAGAGGTTTCTCTGCAGGAACATTTACCTTAAGTGCATTGTGTGAAGTCACACTGACTCTTCGCCTGCCTCCATCCTCCAGCTGCATTTCAGAGTACAGCTCCTCCTCATCCTCTTCCATTATATCAGACAAGTCAGAACCTCTGCTGCTCTCTGTGTGGTACTCTTCACCATGGCAATAGTGAGGCTGATTGACAGGGTGGAAGAAGAAAAATTTTTGCTGACTGTAAAGCTGAAATTCCTTGTATAACAGTGAGTACCAAAGCATTTCCTAGGTTTGATAATCACACTATTAACTACATATAAGCTACATTATGCAGCTTGCTGCGCTGTTCTAGGAAAAGATCATGTATAATTTTTTTTGCCCATTTATGTTCCCATTTAATGAACCTCAATTCTAATCCTATAGGTGAAAAAGGTTTGCATTCACAGCACCAAATCTAGTTTTAGCCTTGATAAAATTCCCTTGATTTAAAGAGGTCCTTCATGCATCTGTGGACTTGCTGACCAAATTTTAAAAGCCCTAGGATAATTCACATATCATCTGTTCTTCACAGCTGTTTGTTACATCACATTGTAATTTAAGTGATCAGCATTTAATTCTTGTATGATGTTATTGTATTGTATAGCTAGCTCATGAAATTTGAAACTCTCATTTTCCTAAACATTGTAGAAATAGACTGGCTAAAGTTGCTATACATTTCCAGTTAGGTGAAAGATGAGGAGTAAAAAGTAAGTCCTAGTGAATTGCTAATGATAAATAGGAATGGCCTCTGCTAAACATTATATCTAACAAATCATATCAAAACCCAAAGTCATTTACTTCCAAGGACAGATTTTCACGTAAAGTCATCTGACTATTAGATTTCAGTAGAATATTTGAAGGATGGAATATTTTAGAATGCTAGAAACTACTGCATTCCTTTCCCCAGCAACTCTAATGAAGAAATAATTTCTGTGGAACCACATCATTTACCGTTGCTATCACACACTGGTATCAAACAATCCCAGCAATGAGAAGAAAATGTGTACAATAGGCACTTTCTCCAAAGTGAAGATGGATTTGCCCTCCAAGTACAGGAGAGAATTTTTTTCTCTTTTAATTCTTTGTTCTGTACCTACAAAGAGTGTAGGGTGAAGCCTTTAGAAGTAATTCTTAGTGCTAAGCCCATAAATGTTTTCAGATCCTTCAGATGCATTATATTAGGATCATCTTAGAAAAAAGCCACTGCCATTTCACAATATTTTTGGATTCTTTTTGAAGTTGAAAGATCAGGCTGTATCCTAATGCTTCATTTTTTCACATCTGAACTTTCTGGGTCTTCTAAATTGTATTTATCTATCAGTTCTGTTCCAGCAGGATCTTGGTCCTATTTTTTATAGAAACTCACTCCTGCTCTGGGTTGTATTCAAATAGACTTGGGGACTGCACTGGCACAGTGCTACAAAACTTGCCCAACTATGTGCACCATGCCTTGTAGATTATCAGAGGCCAATATGGGTGGAGTAAAGCCCTGACTGACTGGGGAATCAGACTAGAGAGACATAACAAACTGTCTTCAAGCCTTATCCATTGTAATTCTAATAACAGGAATACTTGTTAAACAACCACTTAATTTTAAAAATAAATCTTCTAGTTCAAGCACTACAATAACTGACACATAAACTGTAACTAGGAGTTATTATGTAAGCAATAATGATACAATTCTGCTTGCAGTCAATTAACTCAGTATGTAATGCAGCATGCACACTCTTTTGTCAATAACTAGGTGCTCTTAAACATGCTGATTTCCAGTGAAACTTCTGTGGCCATGTATTTGATCCACTTCTAGCCATCATTTCACATCTTTTCTAGCTCTGCCTTTCCTATGAATGTCCCAGGTGGTCTCTGAATCTCAGGTCTGTCTCCAATACTTACTTCCCTTGTCCTTCTTATCTATTTACAGAGCAAATCAACAGCTAGATCAGGTTACTTACTTGCTTTCCAAGTTCTGACCCTTTCAGGAAATCATCAACTGAAGCCCCCCTTCTTTTGACATTAGGAGAATCATAGCCATCTTCCTCATCATCTGAATTAGCATACTGAGCTGCATTACTCCTCTCACTAAAAACACTCCTCCTCTCCATCTAGCAAAGCAACAAAAAATGGCAAGTTGTGAATCAGACTTGTTCCTGCAACCAGTGGTTGAAATGGCAAATGTAAGACATGAGGATTCAAGAACACAACATTTAAATATACACACGGGTTAAAGCAATGTTGGTATCCCCTGGCTTTAACCTTTCAGGGGTTTTCAAGAATTTTTTGCTTGTCATATTACTCTTGCTCATAAACAAAGTTATGCTTTTATGTGTCTATCAACATCACATTAGCTTTCTTACCAGTACCACTTTGGGCAAAATTCTCAGTATCCTACAGTCAGAGGCTCCTAACAAGACACTGCTTTCCCCTTGGCAGAGGGTTAGCAGAAGACTTGGCCACTGCAGCATTTTTACCTCAATAAAAAAAAAAAAGCTATAGAATGGGACTTCATGTTCTCCTTGTGCTCTGAGGTGACCCTAATCCTCAGCTTCTGAATCCTGCTGCTCACTCTCATGGCAGTAACGAGACATGTAACAGGCTGGATGAAGCACAAGAAGACTCGTCTTACCACAGTAAGAGAGTTGCTGCTACTGGGCACTAAATGTGATAAATATCATTGGCAGAATTTAATTCAATTAAGAGTGAATCCATCTGTAAACTTCTGTCCAGATCCTTAAATTAAACATTTCAAGCTTCAGTAAAATTAATGTAATTAATCATGGTTCAGAGCATATGTTATATCAGCCATTTTCAAAACCAGAAAAAGTATTTCAATTCTCTTTCTCTATATGGTTTTTAAATCAAATTATATTTCACAGTGCCTTTTCTTCCTCTATTATACTTATTCTGACTTGCTCTATTTATAAAGAAAAAGAAGAAATACACTCATGCATGTGTATTTAACCAGACCTTATCAAACCAGACTTATTCAGCTTTCCAAAAGCTGCATCATCACCCACTGGCTCAATATTGCCCCAAAACATGGACAGTCATTAAATTGGGGCTGTTAAGACATGTGTGAACTGTCAAAACTAATGGAATTATTTTTGAAATACAATGGGAGATAAAAGAATGGATGTAACAGCTAACAACTGACAGAAGAATGACCAAGAGAATGTATGAAAAAAGTGGCATTGGAGCTTGAAACAAGTAATAAAGAACTGTGAGCAGCTTGTGATGAGAAAATAATTGCCCACGGCACTGGAGATATTTAAATCTTGTATGCTTGGATAGAAAAACCAGAGCACATTTTCAGGATATATACACATCACCTATGCTGACCCAGGAGCCTCAAATATAGGACCTTAATTAACTAGGAAACATCTGAGTCACTACAGCAGCCACAGGTCATAATGGCCTTATATCCAGGGAGTATCCTTTGGGCAGTGATGTTCAGCAGTTACAAAAGGGGCTGTAATGAAAAGCTTTCACATGGCTGCTTTGTTGAAGCATTTGTAAACATTTATGAAGGTGTAATACTGAGAAAGGGGCACTCTGCAAGAGCAATTATCTAAAATTGTCTGTGGTTCCATGACAGCACGGGTCTTCTCAAACTATAGGTCTTCAGGGTCAAGGAATGATTATCTGCTCCTTAAAGCATATGATGGGAAAATTCTTTGATGAGAAGTGCCACAATGAACAAAGCCAGTCCAAAAAAAGCCTTAAGAAAAAGTTTGCCTTTACCCTATGGCTCTCTGCAACTCGTTGTGCAGCTTCTCTTGCCATGGCTTTTGCAACAGTGTGTGGGACAGGTGTGCCTTGAGGCTGAGGGAGTATTCTGTTAGGTGATGGAGACCTCCTCCCCTGAAGCTGGCTGTGGAAATTAGGGGCAGGTGGCTCAAGCATGTGTCCATGGACAGGAGATGCCTGACGAGTCTGCTCCCATGACTCATCCATTTTTAAATGTGGGCCTAAATGTTCCTCTTTGGTTTCTGGGGCTCCGGCACTTGCTAATGGCTTAGATTTGGGAATAGTTCTGGGGTGAGGGGTTGGAGGCACCAGTAGGTCAGATGGAATGGCAGCAACAGAAGAGTCCACTGATTCCCCTTGTGCAGAGAGTGTTCGAACTGTGACTTCCTTGGCTTCCAAACTCCTTAGCCTCATTAGCTCCACCAGTGTGTTCTCTGCTGTTGGAAAAATCACCTCTGCCACCTGAGTACACAAACAAGCAACTTATTAGCATGAAGACATCTGTTTCCCTTCCCTCAACCCCAATAAAGTACCACCTTCAAAGTAATGACATGGAGTGAATTATGCCCAACACAGAGTTAGCTGCAGGAGCCCATGATAGGGCCCCACCCCATTTAGAATCAGTTGTCTTTAATCCTTTCAATCCATTTGCCCAAAAGCTTAAGTGCTTATAGAAAGGAAGCTAATGAGCACATTATGCACAAACAAAGGAGTAGGTTCTACTCCTTTTTCTACTCCTCTACTCTAGAGAAAACCCTATACACCTTCAAGTGGTGTCACATGTTTATTCTTGACTTTCCCTGTCAGTTGGAAGTCACCTACAGCAGGTGGTCACTCTAAGGCTGAAAGGAAACTCACCCTTTGACCTCTTGCATAAACGCCATAGCCTGTGACATTGGCACCGTGGGAGGTCCCTGTTGCTGTCAGAGTTGGTGGTTTCCAGGACACCTGTATGGTTGCTGGGCTGGACCCAGCCCGTACAGTAACATCTTGAGGTGGAGCTGGAGGACCTAAGAAAGACAAACCTGGTTACTGTTGAGCCTTAGATCAGAATCACAGACATCAGCAATGATACTCTTGCAAATTGCAAACTACAGGTCTCAAAGCATTTTTAAAGATGATAAAATATCCTTATTGCAGTTATTATGTAAAACCAGAAGCAGACACTCAGCACATTGTGGAGCTGTGCAAGAACTGACCCCCAGCTTATAGCCAGTAACTAAACTATTTCTTTGGAAGGTGATCTGTACTTGCAACTTACTCTTGACCTATTTTTATGCTTCCAGGCTGTGTAGCTAATATCTACTTCAAATGCAGAAGACATTAACAGAAAAATGCAGGGAGAAAAAGGCCCAGGAGTGGCACTTAGTGGAAAACTGATGCAGGTGACAGCAAATGACTTTTTAGTATCTATCTCTGCACTGAATGCACACTACACACTCAGAAATCACTTTCAAATTCTGCCTCCCTGGACTGTCAGTGTCTCCAGTCACAGTTTATGGGCCAGAAGCACATGGACACTAAGATGGAATGTGGACTGTGAGCAAAGACTTCAACTTTTTCAATCAGCAGCGTGCTGGTTTAAAGTCTCTGCACTAAAGAAAAAAAAAATTCACCTACTAACCTTTTAAGGCATTTACAGTATGTCAGTGTAATAGTACACCAAGTACATTCTTAATTATTATACAGTATTACACAACTATAAATAAGTCTGCTTTGGACAGAATACCACAGAGATTATAGGTACATTAATATTTCAGGCATTCTGTTGGGTTAACAGCCAGACTCTGAAAAGTGTTTCATGCTAAAACATTTCAGAAGCAGGATTCAGCTGTAGGAATCTGGGTAATAGCTGGGAGGATACAAACCTTGTTTGTTGTAAATTTGCTTTTGCCAGTGAACCAAGCACAACCAATTTCTGCTTATATACCAAAAAAGCAACCTTTTTTTTTTTACAATGTGTATGCATTACTACCAAAAAGATCATAGTACAAGTGTAAATATCACACAAGCCTCAGCCTCCAGATACACTGGCAAATTATCAATGCATTTCAGTAGTTTGCCAACAACTGAATTTCATCTGCTCCTGGGCATGGAAATAAAATTGTGGTCATACTTAGGACACTACAGGCACAACATAAATTTTAAGCTTATGCCACCTCATGCACCTGTAATGTATTTTTAACTTGCAAGGCCAAAATATGCAAAGTGATCTAATGCTATTCCTGGCCAAGACAGAGATTTTGATTTAGGATTGAATTTCAGCTTCTCAGTTTTTACCCCTGTAGTTCTATCCTATTGACAGCCAGAGCTCCCAATTCAGCAGAGCTCCTCAGTTTACAATAAAGAATGCATCTCATCTAGTCCAGTATCTTCTGTATTCTGCTCCTACAGGAGAAGTTACCTTCCTTCCATTCTCCCCAAACCAAACAGTTGCTGCATTTTAATTCAACAAAAATGAGCTTATTTATTGCTTTAGCATACTTCAGCAACTAGAGGGAGATACAGCATGTTAAGTTTGACCAGAAAAAAACTCATTCAGAAGGCCTTTCCCAAGTAACAAAGAGGTCAACATAGCCAGTAAAATCAAGCCATCACCAGGCAGTATCTCCTGACTCCCACAGAAAATCCACAAAGTTTAAGATGCCCTCCCCTCCTTTCGGATTCTATAATAGCCACCACTTTACCCCACAATAACCACCACTTTACCCCACTAAAATAATTTAAGACAAATAGTAAATGCTGGAGCTGGGGGCATTTTTACTGAAATGATAAATCAACAGCATTAAAAGCAGGAGAAATGTCAGCTTAACTCCCTCTATTCAACCAGTATCATTGTCCTGTGTGCCTCCTTACACAGAACTCAGGAAGAGACCAGACAATAATATAATAGCAGTATTATAACTGAAAAAAATGCATACAAATAGAGACTAATATGATAAAACCCATAGTATGTGATCTGTGATGATGGTAAGAACGCCTTTCCCTGATTAGTTTCCAAAAAATGCTTCAGTCCTTACCCAGGAACCAAGAAGAGTGTAACACAGGACAGGATTTAATTTTATGTATCATAAAGCAATTTAATAATCCCCTGCCTCCTCATGAATGTGACATGGATTACAGCATCTAACTGAAGATTAGATTAATTTATCTAGAATTTTCAGAGAAAGTCAACTGGAGAGCTTTTTGGGTAGGGAGAAAAATATCAAACCTGCTGGCAATGTAGAAAATTCCACAAAGGCTTCCTTTTTTTCTCGTTGTTCCAGGGGAAGCTGCCAGGGCATCTGATGGGGCTTTGCCATGACTTTCACCTTGTAGGCCATATTGGGCTTCAAATTAAAAAAATGGTATTTGTAGCTAGCAGCCTTGACAACATCAAATTCTTCTTCGTTAAGAAAGATCACATGACTGTAATTACTATTTGTAGGGAGCCAGGACAGCTCAGCAGAAATCTGGGTTATGTTATCTACTTTAAGATTAGAGGGGGCTACTATGACATCCTTTCCAACTAACAAAGTGCACTGCAGTTCATCTGAGTTACCCTTGTTTGTGATGCTCTGGATTGATATTCTGTAGGTACAGGCAGAAATGTTCAGCTTTTCTATAAGAGCTTTTGTTCTGCTTCCCAAGGCTACGTTCATCCGTACTTCTTTGTCAACCAGAACATTGTAGCTACTAATGGTTCCCCATCTGGGTGGCACTACTGGTGGCTCCCAGCCCACAATGACACTTTTGGCTAGTTGTTTAATAAGGGTGATTTTTCTAGGATAAGGCACAATGTCTTCTCCAATTTCATCAATGTTCACATCCAGAGTCCCTGCACCATTGCTGATTACACTAGAGTCTATGTGAGTTGGTGGGCTTGTCTCCAAGAGATCTCCTTCTAAAGTAGGACCTGAATGGTTGATAAAATTCTGATCTTGTTCACTGCTTAATGTGCTTGATAGTCGGGTATCATTGTCTTGAACAAAATCCACAAAATTTGAAGGGACTAGTCCTCTTTGTCCATCTAGAAGTTCCCCTGGTGAGACAGAACAATGCCATTAAAATCCTTGAATGAACATTCCTCTTGTGTGTCAGTGCCTTACATGTGGACAAGGATATAAATGAGAATTGTACAAAAACAACATTCACAGTTTAACAATGTAAAGGTCCAGTGAGTCATAAGCCAGAACTGCCAGTAAGCTTTCTTGTCAACTTAAATCTTGCCAGCAGGAGAAGCTGACAACATAAAATATCTTCTAATTAGCTATGCCTGCAAAGAGCAGCTTTGCTGGTGTAGAAACTCTGATAATTAACGATAAGGGTAATTTTAGCAACTGATTTGTTATTAAATGAAGGAAAAAAATGGAAGCATCTTTGGCAGATTAAATTATTTGAATCTACATGAATTAGCATGACTTCACAGATTTAAAAAAGAAAAAAAATACCTTCGTAAAAGCCATCTTCATCCATGTCTCCATACACATAAAGGTACTTTCCTGCCGTAAGAGGGAGCTCTGCCTCTGGATTTTCATTTGGTCCATCAAAAGGGTTGTAACTGAAGTGGAGCACATATGGAAAAACACTTAAAACCTCACACAGCTGAATACTAATCAGAAAAAAGTGTAGAGACTGCACACGAAGATAATTCCTCAGTTCAGTCTTATTGCTTCTATTATGTTAAGTGCTATGCACTTCAAACCACATCCTTTTCTGTAGAATTTGCTTACACATTTCTCACCTAGGTCTCTGAATACACTGGCCAAATCCTTATTTTTGAAGTGAATTAAAGGAATCACAGTTGTGGGGGTCTTTTCCAGTCCCCATATGCCATTTGTTTTACATGGCAGTCTTTTACACAAGTTTATAAACTTCAACAGACACATAAACAGTGAGCTACAGTTAAAGCAACCTGCTCACAGACAAAAAAATTCTAATGTATTTCAATCCATATCAGTCCTGGAAGAAATTGTTAGTCACATAAATTTATACCTGAAATTTTAAAATGCAAAGCAAAGATGTAGGGAACTTTTAATTTTCCTTGCATTGATGAAAAAGCAGTTTATAAGAACAGATGGTGACATTCTCTTTGAATTTAGGAGGCACATATTCAAATCTCATCCAGACACTGAAGGCTTCCTACAGTGGTGGGTAAGAGACTCACACCATGTCAGACTGTCTCTGACAATGTGGAAATGGCACTATTTTTCAGCCAGTGCAAACAGGACAAGGTTTGCCACTCATAACATCAGTTCCAGGTAGTAATTCAGTGTATAAATAAAAGTGAAAAAAAAACCCCAAATGTTGAGTATCATGAATATGTATTATATATGTAACAATCTGGGGGTTTTACCTATAGCGGGCAATGCAAAGATGGACTTTCCCAGAATATCTCTGCTTTGAGGTATTGGAATTCTGATCATTATCCATCTGTAGAGGGGAAAAAAAAAGAAAAAAGTTATTTCAAAAATATTTGTGCACTGTTTCCTGACAGGTGACATAAATCAGGCAGTGAACATGCAACACTGAAAAAAGAAAATACGTTCTAACATGGAACAGAACTCATTAATTTTACTTAGAAGGGCTTTGGCTGAAAAAGAACTGCAATTTAGATTCTAACAGGCAAACAATTTCTTGATATCTTGATAGAGTAAAATCAGATCTCAAAAAATTGAGGGAAATTTTATGATCCGGACTAAGTGAATATCGAATTGCAACTGTCAGGCCTGTGCTGGTCCTTACTTTGTTTTCAGTATGGAACACAGTGCATCAGAAAAATGCTGATTCAAGTCACTTTTCATCTGAATTAAGTATTAAAAATGCATAGCTAACCAAATAATGCTTATTCTAGAAGACTTTGTTACTAGTAATAGGGAAGTTGGATATATTTTTGCAGAGTAACATTTATTAATTTCAGATTTCACAGCACTATGCTCCATTTATAGTTTTTACTCATGTACTCTCCCCCTGGGCTTAGGTACATCTAAAAAAGAATGAAGCTTAATTTCTGTAAGCTTGCATAATATAAGTATGCATCACATAATTATAATTCAAAAGGGACACAATGAATGACTGTGCAAAATAGGGTTTGACATTCTCAAAAGAAGGGTAACTCAAAATAACAGAAAAAGAGAATTAAATTTGACATGCACTTCTTCTGTTCCTTGCTGTTAGTTCTGCTTCCCTAAGTCTCATTGCTAAACTGTATTTTCTGTTTTGACTGTTCAGGCTGCTTCTTCTGTTGCCTCTTCAAAAAAGTAGTGAATGTTCTCACTTTGTAGTAATGGTGAGTTGTTGTAAATACACATGTATTTAGTTTTGGATAATCCTTGGATATGCATATGGAATTTCAACTATACAAGAAGTTACTATTTTGTTGAATATGCTACAACATACTCATGGTTTGTGATCCATTTCAAAACATTTTGATTCTATCAACTTTCACAGGTTCAGTAGCAATGAATATATATCAGACAGAAAAAAATGCTTAGAGTTTCTGTTTATTTACTTCTGTTAAGATGAAGAATGGGATTCAGGACTAAGTTGAGGGGTAAAATCTGCATGGCTGCGTGCCTATATGAAATTGGCTTAAGTATTTAACCCTTCTATAATTTACCAAAATGGTAACTGAATCCAACACTGAAGGCTGAGGTTTTCATGGAAGCCTGAGGTTCTCATACATCCCATTTTTGTGCTGTGTAAATAGGATATCAGCTCAGACTTCATTGAAAATGTCAGTTAAATTCCCACTGGTCATGTTCCCAAGTTGTTCAGAAAATGAGAACATTCACATCTTCATTTTTTCAAAGCAGGTGGATCAGCCTTTACCAGTCCCCTGGTAAAGTCTTGTCCCCAAAGCATACTTTTTCAGCAAAACATTAAGAAAAGACTCACGTCTGAATCAAATCTGCATCTTGGGGTACCAGATCTTGATTTGGACAGAAATGTAGGTTTGACAGACAATTGTTCTGGTTTGTCTCCAGATACTTGAAGGGGTCGTATAAACTCTGAGATCACACAACGACTTCCAGGAGGACTCTCGTGACCTATCAGTGAACAAAACAAAGGAGAATAAGTCGTTGTTCAACAAGAAGCTGCCAGCTGACAAGATGCAGTGAATTATTTTCTCCTCTTAGAAATCATTCTAGAAAAATACTAAGGTAGGTAGACCACAGAGAATACAATTTGCTAAGCCTATTACTTCCCAACTTTCTGGTAAATTACATAAGTGAACAATATGTCATAGAAAATAATGCAGAAGGTAAAGGTATTGAAAAAAATTAAGGCTTCCCCCAATGAAAAGAAGTCCACTGTTGTTCTGAGCACTTTGCTATCTTTGGAGACAGTTTCTGTTATGCTCTTTGATGTTCCCAGCACTAAAAAGCTGCTGGAACCCTTCTTTTTCTTTTGGATACTCTGTCATATACTGGAAGTAGAATCAAGTTGTGCATTTATCTTCTAAAAAGTGACTGAAATGCTAATAACTCAGTTAGCAGGATATTCATTCTGAAATCAAGGGAACTGGTTTGGCTTTTTGCAGGGCAGTAAGGGCATCTGCCTCATATTTCTTAAGGAAAATATAAGATCTCCTCTCTTTAAGAGCTCCTTGTTAACATCCGTACTAAAACACATCACATTGCCACCTCTCTGGTTTCTAAAAAACAGAACACATTGACTATAAAAAAGGAAAAATATCTAGAAATCCTTTTTTAATATTTTTATTGTGCTTTTTAAGGGACATAAAAGCAAAAAGGAGAAACAGTCTATGCTGCATATTTAAAGGACATGAGGAGATAGCCCAACACTCATCTCCTATTGACTCAAGTGAAAACCAGGCCCTAATAGTGAGGGAAGACAAGTAAAAAGAACAACTTCACCAAGGTTGCAAGAGAGACTAACAAGCTGTAATGTTAAATGCATCTGCAATTTTTCTTTTTTACTGTTAGTTTAGTCCCCACACCACATGTAAACAAGCAGGAAATTGTAAACTGAGCCTAATTATACTTGCAGCATCAGCAGAAGTTACAGCAAAGCACAGTTTAGGGCGTTGCTGACACAATCAGATTTGCAGAGTGCCTTCTCTTTTCTCTCTCATTAACATAATGAGCCTATGCTCTAATTTTTCTGACCATGGATATATGTAGGTTCAGCATTTCCTGTCCAGTTGTGCCAGAAGTCTGGACAGCACTGTTTTGCTAAGGAAACGCAAGCTTCTCAGACACATCACCAGGAATTATCAGTGGAACCTCTTTATTCATATTGCAGAGAAGAATAAGCTCCAAAGCACATTGGGGGTTTTTCTGATGTGTTCCTTAGTCCAGTATCATTAATTTTCTCTGCATCACTGTAATTTACAGCAGGACAGCTTAAGCACTTGACAGCAGGAGAATATACAAGTCATCATACAAAAGATTAATTACAACCAGCCCTGCTTACAGCAATCCCCAGGCTGGAAAAGGGCACACTTTTTATTCTTGGAACCTTTCTCAAACATGTAATAGAAAAGTCATCCCTGTTCAGAAACCTTTAGTCAATTTAGTTCCTTCTGTTTGCTGTTACTGTGCTTTCCACATAATCCTCTCAGTGCCAAGCCTATAAATAATTGGTTCAACTGTGATTATTCATTCAAAATTCTGTTTGGTCTCATACCTCCTGGATTTTTCAGGCTTTGTAATTAAATTAATTGCACTAGATATAAAATGTGGAGAAAGATTCTTGTACAATACATCCCTTGCTTTGCATACATACAGGATGATAACCACGACAGGAGCACACATTATCAAGAACTCCAAGGAATATCAAGACTCTAGGAGATATTAAACTATTTTATTTTTCCCACTTGTAAAAGAAGGCATAGAAAATTTACCTCAGGTCCTTAATAGATAGGAGAGAAAAATGTGTAGCAGTTATAATTGCAGACTGGACACATCTATGGCTCCTGATGGCGCTAACAACTCCAAACAGCTTACTCAAGATACCCCACTTCCTATTTTAAGGAAAAAACCCAAACCAACCCACAAGCATTATCATGCAATGCCTTTGCACAAAGCAAAATTGAGATTCACTGTGCATGATACACCTTCCTTCTGAAACCTCTGTAAACTGCTGAGCCTTGCTATAGAGGACGTCTGCTTCTGCAGTCTGTGAATACATAAGTACAGATAAAAATTGCTGCATTTAGGAACTGGCCTAAATTTACCTCCAAAATATAAAAGAATTTCAAACTAGGTCTTCTTGTTTATCCAAGGCAATTTCATTGATGCCCCTGGGCTTGAGCAACAGAATGTGAAGGAATTGGACCCATAAAACCTCTTTAAAAACTTGTTAACTCACTGAAAACTATCGGGAAAAAAAATGAAATTCATGTTTCATTTTGTATTTGCCTTTGGAAAAAACTAAAAGTAAAAATGAAATATACAAGTGGTCAGTCCTTAAGAATACCTTTTAGAAGCACCTTTAGAAGCACCTTTTAGAAATGTCTCATTTTCTTTAAATACTAGAGAAGAACCTTATAAAACCATGGAGTTTTTGTCTCTAAAGCCTCGTGAAATCCATACAAGCTCAGAAAGTCCTTTATTTTCCCATGACTGCCAAATAGCTGCTAAGGAAGTTTGAAGGACACCCTTTAAAAGAAGGAGCTAAGGAAGAGGAGCAGACTGAATTTAAATGTCTCAGCAGAATCAAAGCTGGTCATACTTGTAGTAAAATTAGACTTTCCATTTTATTTGTTTGAACTGCTGATTCATTATGGTCTATCTAAATTATCTGGAAAGGCCATTTAAATGAGCCTTTTATCTGATGAATAATAAATCTTAAGGTTTCTGTATCTGATTGTGCCATTATTATATGTTTAGAGTGCACTTTTTACATTCTAATCTATTCTGGCTAGGTTTATTTCATTTCCTGATACATTCAAACATCACCAATTAAGGCAAAGCAGCTGGTCATAAACTGATCTCATTTCCGTCATTTGCTTTGCTTTGAAAGCTGTCCTTGTGTTCCCTCTTGTGTTCTTTCTTTCTCACACATAATAAAAATAATTACACTGCTGGTTTGAAGAACTTGCTGTAGCATTAGTATCATTACTGTGAAATGGTTCGTTTCAATATTTAGAAATCCTGCCCACTTGCTCCAACATGACTTTATTGTTATCCATTCAGACTGGGAATTAATAACTGTCCAAGGCTTTCTGATGTTTACACACTGGTGCTGCAGGAGCTGAACTCTTAAGCCACAGAAAAATCAATAGGTTATGAGCAAAGGCTTACAGAGCCAGGCCTTTAAATGACCAGAACAGACCTAGCTGTGCTTCCTGCCTTTTTAGTCAAGGCTCTCTTGGAAAATGTGTTTGTTATGTTTTGAAGGCTTTTTAAAAGCTGTGCCCATCAGTATTTCAAGAATAAACATGTTCATTTGGGGAGTTTGACTGAGAACCTCAAAACTTTAGTTGGTTTTCATTTCAGGATTGGGGCTTATTTAGATCCATCCCAGAGATACAGACTGGACCTTCTCCAGCTGCCTAAAGGACATTTCAACAGCTAATTACCTTTTCCCTTAAAGTTAATTGCTGCTTTGAAAATCCTGTCCTTAGAGACATGAAGGGTTAATCCTCTTGCTATTAAGGCAAATTCTACTAAATTCTTTTAGTTAGCAGGTAATGCCTTCTGAATTCTGCGTTTAGTGCACTTTGCTCCAGAAAAGCCTAGAAACTAGTATGTGCCACAGTGGGAAAAACTGCAAACAGCTCAAATTATGTGTTCAAAAAGCCAAGGCATACACAGTACAAAGTTACTGAAGTGAAATGAAAGAAACAATGTCACCTTGGTTCCTTTTGACTTCATTTCACATGGAGTTTAGCACCCTTCACTGAAAATAAGTGCTTATCTGCAACAACAGGGAAATAATGTGATTTCTGAGCCCTATGCCTCCAAATTTTTCTAGAAGCTTAGGAAGAGGAAATTAAAAAAAGTCAAGACTATTTAATTTTTCCAGTTCTTCTTGATACTTATTTTAAAGCAGCTCTGGGGGAACCTGTAAGTAATGGAAATTACCTGACAAGTATTGCTGTGCAGAATAAGCAGCTGAAGTTCTAGCATGGGTGATGCTGAGCTGGTGAGCACACTCCTCAGCTTTGGTAACAAAGTAGTTATAACACACAATCTAAAAAGCAATTTAGGGGTAAGTTACCTCTAGGTGTCCTAAGGTAACCTCTTGCCTCAATCTTTTAAATTTTCTTATGAATAATGAATCATTAACAAAGTTATATAGATAGGGCAAGCATTTGCCTCTGGCAAAATAACATGACCTGGCAAAAGTTCAGTACAGATCTTAGAAAATAACATACTGAGTTGAAGATCCTAGCACTGTGAGTGTAAGAACACCAATAGAGATGGGGTTTTTCTTTTTTTTTTTCTTTTTTTCTTTTCCTTTACATTCTCCATTTATTTTAAAACTCAACAATATTATTGTTGTGACTTCTCTGTTTCTGAAACACCTGGCAGTTACACATTCAAATTTATGCACACATTTCCAGAGTGCAATAAACAACTGTAGATATTAGATATTAACTGTAGACCCAGTCCGGGTCTGTTAAAATATATCCCATGAAAATCTCTTTGTGGCAAAATTTTTTTTTTCTGTAGACAACATTTGTTTCCATTGATTTTTTAACTTTTAAAAATGTTTGACTTCCAGTTGTTTATGGAGACATGCCTATTTTCTGCTGAACACATGCAACTAAACAAGAAACATTTTCCTGTTTGCCAAAGTATTCCATTCAGTTTTCCCATTTTCTACCCAGCTCTATTTCCAAGTTTCTTTTATGTAACAGCTAATGCATTGTGGACATCTCTCTGTGCTTTATTTCTCCATTAACTGCTACTTCCATGAGATAGCAGATCAGCTCCTGCCCCTCAAACAGAAAGCTTTACAACAAAGCCTGTATAAGCTATCTTCCAGCCAAAACAGGTATTTACATAAGGAATATATCACTTTAACACTGAACAGATTTCTCATCACTACACCCAGCAACAATTACAGAGAATTCTGCTTACAGCAGTGCCCAAATAAAAGTAGAACAACTTCAGCAAGGGCTTATGAGTAACTCTGAAATTTAAACAAGTCACAAAACAGGAAGAGAAGTGAATTCTATCCTCCATTTGTACAATTAAACTCTATTTTCATCACTGAGTTGCATCTTAAAGCCAACAGGGGGGCACAGATACCCATAAATAAAATACTGCTCCTTACCTTTGCCTATAGAAGTGGCTATTCCATTCATTAACTGGGATAGAGATTTACCAGGAGAACCAGAGATATCTGAGGATGCCACGGAGTTACTGCTCAGGAGATCAATCTTCCCTGCTTGCTGTCGGAACTTCTCCAGTTCTCTGGACAGGAGGTTAAATTGCTCACTCTGGGTCCGGCATTTCTCCTCTAGCTCTCGAACCTTGGCCTGCACCAGCAAGACAGAATACAGACACCTGACTGAGACCAGAGTGAAAATCTCACTTTTCTCCCTTAAAGTTTTACCCACATTTGGAGCTAAGCTTTTCAGTAGTATGCCTCTCATCCCCACTTTCTAAACTGGAAATTCCTCAATACTATTTTGGCTGTGCTAAAAAAAAAAAAAAATAAAAATCACTGGACAGAATGACAAGGACATGGGAATTCAGGATTTCTTCTACAACTTCTACTCAAAACACAAATAAAGAGTAGTGAAGACTCCGAAGCATGAGAAAACCCTTTTATCCAAATCTGCATATTCATTGTACCAGCTAAATTAAGGATATAATAATATTTTCAATATAATGCATTCGAATTTTGACTTGCATTCACAAACAGGCTGTATATACTAGATATTCCTGGAGAGAAAAACCCCCACAAATCTAGAATGTCCAGAGAGTTAGGAAAGAGCATATAAACACCTTTTGCAAAGACTGAAGAATCAAGAGAACTTCTGAGAATTTCTGAGGTCTGATTTTCACATAGGGACAAACAATTTTCTGTACTCTGGAGATGTGCCAGAGCAAGACTGCCATGTGAAACCTAGGGAGCACTCATGTGCTGTGACTCAAACACTGCAAGCAGAAGTAGCATTATATACCCTAATCTGTTGCTTTATGATGAGCAAACATCACTTTCCTTCATTAAAAACCCCTTTATAGTACATGCCTGGTTAAACAACTGCACTGAAAAGGACACCTGGCTACCAATTACATTCCTTCAACTGTACTAGCACTTCCTAAAAAGAAAAATGTGCATGTATCACATATTAAGAAATAGATTACATAGATTACATATCACCTATACAAAAATCTTAGCGCAGCTAAACAGAAGAAACAGTTCCCAGTAGATCACAAAAATCCAAATTTTCTAGCAGGGACTTAGCACTGCTGTTTTCCTTTTTTGATTACATTCTTAAAGATACATGGAATTTAGAGGATATAGTACCTTTTTTATTCATAAAACAAATTAATTTAGATCTGCTAAAGAAGTCTCAGGGTATCTATCTGCCTGACTATGAAACAGAAAACAATGAGATACAGAGACATTGTGGGAGTTTTACAAAAACGTTAAATGCTTAGAATTTTGTCTTTAATCTTTTCATTGTGGTTTACAGCAACGAAAATGTGAGCTTTTTCTCCTTGTTAATTTGTTGTATGAATAAGGCATCTATGTATAACTTTAAGAAAACCTTAAAAACAAACAAACAAAGCTGTAAAGTTGTTTTGGTTTTTTTGTGTTTTTTTTTTTTGATCCTCTCTTTCTAATTAAAAGTTTAAGAATGAGCTGTTCAGCTCTCTGAGAATATATACTGACCTTTCCACATGCAATTATGGAAACTCTAGCATAAAATGAAAAATAACAGCATCACAATCCAGACCCCAACAAGATGCTAAGGCTGCTTTAAAATATGTTTTGCAAAAATTAAATTTAATGTATTATTACTATTAATTTAAAAGCCATTTGCATTTCAGCATATGCCTTTTTTTAGTATCTAGAGTCTTCAAGTTATTCTCTCACAACAGTACAAAGCTTGGAAGAAAAATGACTTTATTTACTTTATTTACTTCAATTTTCTTTTACTCAAGACTGCAAGTTAGAAGTGAGCAAGAAGCTGCTACTATGTAAAGACAAACTGCCCTAAGTTCTACAATAGTACTAGCAGGAGGCATCCCCATACACATCTGCTTTTCTTGACTTAAGGCAGGTGCTTGGTTCATTGTTAGCCAGCCAGACTTACCTCCCTGCAGAAAATCTACATATTCAAGTATGCCACTGCAGAGTGAGGACTGTGCTTATGCTCTCAGAAGTACCAAGTTTTTATTCCATGCCAAGGTTCTGCCCATACAGCCTATCCTAATGATGGCAGCACAGAGGTACCAAATCTACATCTCCTCCAAAGTGGATCTGCCTATAGCAATGGCTGCAAGACACTCTCTGCTGCAGATCATATTGAATGGACATCACCTGGGACTTGCCAAGTTTCTCCTATAATACCTAGTGCTATTTCTCAAAAAGCTTCTCAAATTGAAAACAAAGCAGACTACATCCATTACAAGACAGATACTGTTGGCACAAGACAGATAGGGATGATGAACAAATTTCCAGGTGGACAGGCATGAATTCAGACTAGTAATTAGCTGGCTTGCTCTGCTACAGAAATAACATAATCACATAAATATAATATAAATAAAATATAAATATATATATAAATATATAATATAAATATATAAATATATAAATATATATAAATATAAATATATATAATATATAAAAGAATAATATATAAATATATAAATATATAAATATATAATATAAATATAAATAACATAAATCACAGTTTGATGGTTTATGTAGCTGCAACAACTTTCAGTATGTGGCTCAATAAATCAACCCCAGGTGAAAACAGCACGAAAAATCATCTTCGTACTAAAAAAGGAAACAATCTGAATTCAGACAAAATCCACAGTTGGAAAGCTACAGTCTTGAATAAACTACCAAACCATTCTTACTGGGCATGCTCATAAGAAATTAACTTTCTGAAACAGTCTCAGTTCTCATTAAGTCATGCTATATTTGAAGATTAATCTCTTGTTGAAATAAAATTTTCATTTTAGTGATTCAGTATTAGGCAAATAAGTGCCAAGCATGCTTGCATAACAATGGTTCTAGCACATATTCCATGCAAGGTGAGGCAGGACTACTGTACTCATTTTAAAGGGAAAAGTGCAAGATTCAGGACAGAGAAAGGAGAATTTATGCCCTAAAATACCTGCATGCTGTCCAAGGTGTTCTGGATGAAGTGCAAAGCAATAAATTCCAAACAAGACACAGTAAACAAAGATATGTGAAATAAAGAAATAAAAACAGTTTTGAACACTTTTTTTACATTTCAAAGCAAAACATATCAGAACAGTTAACAGGTGTAAAAACATGCATTAACATAATCCACGCTTTAGATTTTATCAGAAATCAACACCACTGCTGGTCTGAAAAGTGCAAAAGGCAGATTAAATAAAATGCTAAAAATTAATGGGTTTAGGGCAATAAAAAGCAAAAGCTTAGGAAACCTTGATGGGGGTTAATGCAAGTTGGAGGTTGCAGACAAATCATCTAACTAGGAATTTTTATTAGCTTGAGGGGGTAACAAATCACTTGCCTGCTTTTTTTCTACTTATGTTTTCCTGCATCATGTACTTTCCACCAGACATGAAATAGTATTTTAATCTTATGTTCATAAAGGCAAAACAAACAATAGATATGATGATAATGAAAGCATATGACTAAATCTTTGTGGGAATATTATAAACAAACAATTAAAAAATCTTTTAGAGATGATCAATGCATCTTTAAAATGCACTTAAATGCATTAAAACCCACTTTCCATTAACACATGGCCAGCAAGAACTACACAGAAAGAAGAGCTGCTGTGAGAAGGTAAAAAGACTAGAAATTTCTTCCTGCTAAAGAAAGAATTCTAAGTGAAATTTTGGCAACACTTGCTATAATTAGTCTATGGTCTCATGTGTTCTTTATATGTCCAGTATGTTAAGCCTTAATAACCTATAATAACCTTTTCCTCACACAGAAAAACTAGTTTGGTAGTTATCAGTGAAAACCTATTTTGCATGAAAGAATAAAGAACATTAACAAAGAACAGATAACTGTAAAGTTACCACATTCCGAATGGAACCTACACAACCAACGGTGGGGGATATCTCCTTACCTCTAGCAACTGAACTGCTCCTTCATGTTCCTTCTTAGCTTCAACCTGAGCCTTGTTTTTAGAATAAAAAGAGGAGAAAAAGAGAAAAATAAATTAGTCATGCCACATACAGTATCCTCTAACCACATAAAGTAGAAAACTGTATACTCAAATCCAAAGCCAATTATAGTCTTGAAGGGATGGATCTGTCAATAGTACTATAGTGCTTTGGTTCCAAGCCACTGAAATAACTGCTTATTTTTAGGAGATTAAATCTCAGTGAAGCTTAATAGCATTGGTATTTTGTTACCTCAGACAAGCATGCTCAACACACTGCAAGAACACGTAAGAAATCTTTCTGAAATCCTCCAAATTAAAAATGAAAAATTAACTTATTCTACATTGCGGGAGATTTATATTAAGACCAGCTAGGAGAAAGCAACACAAAAATTAAGCTCATTCGTTATATGCAAAACAGTATTCATCATCCAAGTAAATAGCTCACAAAACTCTTCAAGGCAAGCACAAGAAAGGTTTTCTGTAACCTGGACTGCAACTTTTAGGGCCCAGTTAACTGACTCAAAGAAAAAAAAAAAAAGAGGGAATCAATAAGAGCAGAAAACTATTTCATGCAGCTCAGAAATTTGGTATTTTTGCTTGGGAAAAGTCTAAACCTGAGAAACAAACAAATAAAACCAGTACTCAGTAACTTTGTGCTTTCCTCCCTTACTTCCATTTAAGCTTCCACCATCTTCTTTATAGGAGCTTGCCCAAGATAAGCAAAAGATGTTATTAACCATTGCAGCAGGCTGGCAGCAGTGCAATGAACTAACTTTGCCTTTCAGCTATTTATTACTGTAACCCAAAGACCATATTCTGCACATTCCTCACTAGAGAAAAAGCATTATCCTCCAAATTAGTAGAGTGCAACACACCAGGGACTTCTTAATCTAACGGGCCAGATGCTCCCATGATGGACACCAACACGGCTATGTTAACTTCATTGTTCTCTGAGTATTTTCTTCATATTCCTATCTGTGAAAGCAACCCTACCCCATTACTGGTTTCAGCTGAAGCTAGGTCAGGCCGTAAGACATACAGCCAAACTATGCCTCACTGTCATGCATGGGAATAAAGTCTCCTTTGGACTGCAGGGATAGTCATATTTCTTTTCATTTTACAGTAGTAAGACTCCTTGCTAGCACCTGACAGAATATTGGCTCCAGAAGCACTAGCAAACATCTGACAAGTAATAGGAAGCCTGGTGTTATCCATCAGTACAAGTTTAATAAAATCTCACCAGCATATGAGTTTCTGATAAATGATTAGAAAACTTGCATCACTAGCTGTTGCTTTTTCACTTCAAACTATCAGAAAAAGCCCATCCGATTCCTTATTAACACCAAACCCTGATGAACAATATTATGTTCTCCCTGTTAGGCTGAAAATCTGATCAGTCTGTCCATATATGAAAAATACAATGAATTTTTATTTCTAATATCAAATTGTGACAGCAAATGTACCAGACTGTACCAGGAAATTGCTTTGATTTTAAAGTGAGAGTTTCTCTGGTTCATCAGTAACTTTATGACAGTAACAAGATATTTTGTAAAATGTCATCCTGTTAGCACCCAGAGTTACTGCTGTCATGTCCAGGTACTTTTTCAAGTAATTACATAAATCTCATAATTAAAAAAAAATGAAGAAAGACTTGAACACAGATGTATAGGTACACATTGGAAGGTCAGCTTTGGATGAAATGTGAGCTTCACTCAGGCAACAGATTTATTTACATAATTGTTCTGAAAATATACACTACATTATAATGTTGAAAAGGATGAATGAAAAAGAATGAAGAAAATCAAAAAAGAATCTGAGCTTGGGAGTGCTGAAAATCAACATATGTATAAAAATCCCCTCTTTTTCGAGTGGAATCTATAATGAATACCACATGTGGATTTTGTCAAGAGGTGTGATGGGTAGAATGTTCATTTATCACAGATACTTATCATAAATACAAAAATTAGAAAAGATAAAATAGCAACTTAATCCCATAAATAATAAGATATTTTAGGGTGAAAATGAGTGTCTGTGCAAAGTCTTAGGAGAAATATTTCAAGCTAATGAATGAAACCAGTAAGAAGGAAGAATTATTTCTTTAATGTTTCTACTAAGTAATGCATAGATGAATTGTTATAGTGGATTTCAGCATAGGAATTCTAAGCTAAAATTATAGAACATAGCAGTGAATGATAATTAGAAAGTAATTTTTAGCATAAATGATCTTGTATTCCATGCTCTGTAAGATCCACTGAACAAGAATTTAATCACTGGCTACAGATGCTGAGCTAGCTGCATTGAATAAACACCAATTACAATACAACTTTTTTTGTACTTGAAGTCTATCATGCTAAAGATTAGTAAAAATGAATGCAGAAAACAGTATTATAGAGCCATGTAATGGGGATTTATTAGAAGAATATGACAAAGCTTAGCAAGAAGAAAGCCTGTAACTTTATTTAATTTATTTGCTTTCCTAAGAAATTTAAGTGCAACATTTATGTGGAAGTTCAAGTGTAACAGTTGAATATAGCTAGAAATGGCATTGTGAAATATGCCTAAATAGATTCATTGTGAAAGGCGAAAAGAAAATTAAGATAATTAATATTTCATTTAATCAGGTGAAGCTTTCTATTTCAAGCAAACTATATTTAGATACTTCTTTTTATTCTTCTGAGAATGTCCTTCTATGCCAATTCCTTACCAAATTATCATTAGCATTATTATTATTTCCATAAGCAACTTGAAAAACCAACATTAGTGTTGAGAAAACTGGAGTGATTTTGGTAAGACTGAAATGCAATACCACGTTTATTGTAATGAATACTGAGAAGCTGCGGTGTAAAAAAAATAGACATCTTAAATGATTTGTGAATTAGAGAGTGAGCTTGGAAATGAGGTACTTAATTGCTTAGTTCTTAAAAAAGAATATAACTTTGATGTGCAAGTACCTCAACAAGGATTTATTTTAATTTAATTTAGTGGAGAAAGGCAGTTAGAATTGCGTGTCTGGGAAAGGAAGTTAAGGAAATCCTAACCAAATATTGTCAGTGAGAATGTATAAATGTTCCAGGAAACTGGAAAAATGGTGGATTTCCCATCTTTTGATTATCCTGAAACTAAGACAGTTCCTTCCTGACATTCAAGAAATATACAAATATTCCTGAGCCTAGTATAGTGGGAAGCAATGGAAATACGGAGGAAATACATGTATTAGTATACCTTTTCTCCCTATTGGAAAATACAAGGACTCATATACTGTCCAGGCTAATTTTCCCTAGCATAAACATTTATAAATCCATCAGTACAGCCATGTCAATCCAGCACCCACTTGTTCACACTGCACAGTCACTCAGGACAGCCCAGCCCAGCAGTCAGTTTGGCAGCTGTGGTTTAAGTTCCTTTAAACCAGAAGCTGTGTTTTCTGACCTGTGTTCTGGGATTTGCTGCTTCACCTGCCTTTCCCTTTCTCCACTTACCTTCTGCAGGAGCTCAATTTCCTGCTGTTTGGCGTTGAGGACAGCCAAGGCTTGCTCATGCTCCAACTCCAGCTGTTGCCGCCGTTCAGCAGCCTCTCGCATATGCTGTGTCAAAGGAAGCACAAAAACTCTCAGAAGGCTCCAACATCCTCTACCTGCAGCTAAATCTGCTGCCATTCCCAGGCATGTACTTGTTCCTTCCAACAGAAAAGATCTCTCGGATCAGGCAAGCTGGAAACTGGATAGGATTTGCATGTGGCCAGTACTTAGGGGAATATTGTTAATGCTAAATTCAGGCATTTTGAAAGCAATCTCTGTGACTCTGCCACTGCCATCAGTATGGCCTCTGGGATGCACAAGTGAACAGTATCCATCTTATGCACATGTTTTTAAGTGGCATTGTGCTGAAAAATTAAAGCTTGGGAAAAGATTAGATTGACAATTCCCTAAATGCCTCTTCATCTAGGATATCGTAGTTTTGTACTTTGTTTTGCACATGATGACCCCAAAAATAGCTTACATTTGCTAATTTCTGCCTGTTATTTATAGGAAATTAGAGCAAAACTAACACAGGTGGAGCTGGACAACAGAGAGTCTACAATATTCAAAAACAACTTTTGAAATACAGTTGCTGCTAGTGATTCAAAGCAATATGAAAAGGTTCTTGGGAAGAGCACAAGCTGAACAACGTCAAGATACCCTTTACAGATAGAAATCTTTTTCATTACAGGTTAGTATTATTCTCCCAATATTACTGGAGCTTCCATACACCCTGTTAATAAATAGGAGTTAAGAAAGATCTCTTCACAGATTCTGATCTCTTCTCTGGTGAAACTGGTATTAAAGATTTTTATTTTCCAAATTACCTATTATTCCCCTAGTACTCAGAGCAGAGGCACAATGTCTTATCTGCAGTGCCATGAGTTATTACACACAAACATATTAGGAATCAACACTTGGGAACACAAATGCATGGTAAAATTGACAAGACAGCCAAAAATATCTCTTACTGTGTACAAGAGAAAAATTTATCAAGCACACTGCTAACCATTAATGAGCTGCTATTCTCTGCTACATCTTACTCATAACAAAAAGAGGGAGAGTACAGCAAGGCTGGCTTCTCACAATCTGAATGTGTTTGCAAAGGAAATAGCAATGTCTCCAATGCTTCATTTGTCCTCTGCTTGAGATTTATTTATTTTCATTTGGGATGTTGATTAAAAACAACAACAACAAAATCAAAGATTTTTCCAATTCATCAGTTTTGACTGCCAGCAATGGAATGTTTTCTAGGAGTTTTGTGAGGATTCATTGTTTTGACCAGACATTTCTGAACTGTGCATAGTGTACAAGAGTTAAATGGATCTGCTAATGGGAAATTTCTATTCTCGGTCTTTAATAATGACCAAAAATAATGGTTTTGATTCTCTTCTCATCTGCATAAACATAACCTATTTTGCTAACCAGTGTTACTCATCATTTAAATTAGCATGAAGCTACATTTAATGAGTTCAGCAACTTCCATCAGTTCTTATGTAAACCTTGACACAGATGGAGCATCACTGAATTTCTTATATTCAAGAAATGGTGAGACAATCACATCATTTGCATGTTTGATTAAAACCTTAACTGTCAGGAAAAAAACCCAAAGATCTCATTTCCTCTATCAAGTTTTAGTGCCAGATTTGGTACAGCATATTTTGATATCATTAAGTTATTACTATTTTTACAACAGCTACTACAGAAGATTTCTAGTCCTTTGCAGGGATCAACAAATAATTACTACTGTGACCATACAGTTTATCTATAAAATGCAATGAAGAAACAGATTGCAATACATGATCTGTGATTCTCCCCAGCTTTTAAATTCTCTGTTTCCGAGAATACGTATTTCGTTATCTATAGTTCATGGAATTTCAAGTCAGAAAATCATAGAATTGTAGAATGCCAGGTTGGAAGGGACCTCAAGGACCATCTGGTCCAGCCTTACTATGTAATAATCAGTTTAAAATAGTTTAGTTTAAATAATTTTGTGTTAACCTAAAAGTATCTCTCAGTAACATTAGTATTGTCATGGTCTTATGGAAAGCAGAAAGGATTCCTTCACTCCAGCATCATCCTTCCCTGGCACAGCAATTAAACCCCCCCCAACCAGGATTGTACCTGGTTTATTCCATAGGTATTATCATAACTAATAAGGGCATTCAGTTCCCTAGTCTGCAATGCACTTATGCTTCTGTGACTGACTGAATGAACATCAGGAACACTGAACAAGGAACAGAAGTATCAGAAGACTGAGCTTTACAGCATTGTACATACCTTTAGGACCTGCTCTAAGTTCTCCAGCTTGGCTTGGAGCTGGTGTTTTACCTTTACAGCCAAATCTCGTTCTTTGGTCACTCTGAGAAGGGTTTCTCTAAGATGGTCATAGTCTGATTTTACCTAGAAAAATTAATATGTGATTATTTCCCAAACAGCTAATCAGTGAAGGGGCAACTGTATCTGACACAAACATTTCTGCATGTTAAAGTCAAAGAGAAAATAGGAAAGGAGTGTAAAAAAATGGAAGGGAATGTTCAGTGAGGGGCTAAAAAAATACATCATGTTCACACACTGTTTCTACTTCCCTGCGATGTTGACAGAAGGTATGAAAGCAAAAGAAAGAGCAATAATATTTTTAGTGAATAGTGTTCCAATAAGCACAGAAGCACAAACAATGCTGGCAGGACTACTGACTAAGGAAAGGCAAAGCAGTAAAAAGTATTAGGATAAGGCAGAGGCTTTTATCTTGGTGCAGCTCATGTCTCCTTTTAACTTCAGTTCAGGATGTGACCAGTACTTTTTTTCATTATTATTTGATTACTGTAACTTCTTGGTGCTTTTAAAGAACAAATAGCATTAAGCAATCTCTGACATGGATATCTCCTGGATATTTTCTAAAGTTTTGGAAACTGAGTCAGCATTTCTATTTGCCTTCTGGCTCCAGCTTGTTAACTTGCAAATTTTGCCATGGACCAAACAACCTAAATGGTTGCAGACAGCCCGTGTACTCCCCTTTGTAAGAGGCCCTTAAGAGTGCACTGGACTAGAAAAAAGAAAGAGGAAAATGGAACAAATCATGTTTTCCACACGGACTGATGCAATTATTGTCAACCGCAGAATTTTTTTTTCTGTTCATGGATTATTCTTTTCCTCATTCCTCCTTTCTTCATAACTACAGAAACAATGGATTTTCAGGATCTATTAACCTCCTGCATCCTTTGTATTGTATTTCATTGCTCAAATCAGACAATGTATATTGTCGAAGAATTATGAAGAAGCAAAAAGGAGCAAGGAGGTATCACCATCAAAGATGCAACTTTGTCACTGTGATTCTCAGCTAATCCACTGAGGATGAACGAAGTAAAATATTTTGAACAAATGTCAAGAAAAGGTTATTTTCCTTAGGTTTCAGTTTTCCCCTGTGTCTAAAACAGTTGGTACCAAAACTGGCCTTTGTAAAGAGTTTTCTAAAACTTACTGGTTATCATAGTCTGAATTCTTGGGTCTAGTGAGCACAATACCTTTCTGTTGTGTGCTTTTCGCTGCTGCCCGTGAAGGGGCTATCAGAACAAACGGAACCCATCAGGCTGCCAATATAAATTTGGAAAGAGATGAATCAGAGACAGATAGGACTGTCAGTACTTTACACATCTCAGGATCTTTTATCAAAACACATAACATAAATTCGTTAAAACTTAGGAATACACGAATGGCTCTGATAATCTGTCTATTTTCTTTTGGGGCAGATCACTTTCAAACAAAGTTCTGTGAATATTTCCGTTCAGCAAACCTACTAAACCACCTTCCAAGAATTACTCTCATTACTTCCAGCAACTCTGACAACTTTTATTATTTTTACAGGGCATCCTTGCCTGAATCTCTGAAGATTTTGTATCGCATAGAATGCTGTGACATACACTTCCTTATAACCCATAAGGCAGTATAAACTTGATGAGTCCATAATCTTATTTTCTTCATTTGTTAGACAACATTTGTTTTTAAATGTGAATTTAATGCTCTTTGCAAGAAGGCTGTTCAGGAGCATATGGGATATACATAAACTTGAATTACAGAGCACATCAAAGCCTCAGTGTTCCCAGTGGCAAAACAGTTGACCTAAATAGAATGGCATCATAAATAGTTCTAATTTAATGGCAGAAAAAGGGAACATTTTCATCTCTAATGTTTCTCTGTTCAGTGCATCAGCCAATCTATTTTCATCCCATACCTTCACACTTACTAAATATGACCTTATTTTAGTCAGTTGCAAAGGCCAGAATGCTGCTAAAGTGTCTTCCACTTCTTAACACTTAAACAGAAGCTTCTCATTGAAAACCAGCATACTCAAAAAGAAACAAACATTCATTTAATTGATGAAAACTTTCATAAGCCTTATAACCCAGCATCTGCCTTTATTCTAGACTTCAGCAACCTACCAATTTCTCATACAATATATTATCAGAAAATATTATACAGAAATTACTGTGGAAATAAATTCTGAATGTGTAATGTCTATGCCATTTTTCCGTAAAAACACTAGCCAATAAATATTCAGATGAGGAGGAAAAAGAGTCACAGACCAGTGTCACAGTACTCCTAAGGACACAAATTTTTTTCAGAAATGTGTCACCCCAGGAATGCAACTTTTATTTCTGTACTGCAGAGTACCATAACTAAACCATGTAAGTTATGTACAATTTTAGCTATATTTTGTGGATTTAAAGGTTGTTAACCTCGTATCTACTCCCTTCTAGAGTCAAATTTCAGCAACTACACTGCAAAAATGAATAGTAATTTGTGCTACATATCAGAATACATACACACTTCTCCAAGTCCCACTCGCTTGTATAAAGTTGGCCTGTTTTCCAGTCCAGCTCTCAAGACTGAAAAAGAACTTTTTTAGGTAAGTTTTCCCCTTCGGGGACAAGCCCTGACTCTTAGAATTCTGCTCCGAACTCTGTATCCAAAATTGTGCAGTTTTATACTTTCTGAGTATGAAAATGCAATTAAACTGCACAATCCAAGTAATTCCCTTCAGGAAAGTTACTATGACAGAAGACAAACACAAAGTTTGTTTACATTCAAGGCATATTGCAAAGGTTGCACACATTGCTAAATTGTTAAAAGTGAGAGGGCACACTTAAAGCAAGTCTTGGATACTACTGAGGCTGTGATATTAAATTAGTGGCATAGGCAAGCAGAATTGTTGCACTGTGCCTTTCACAATATTTAATATATTTGCAAAAACAAACACCAATAATATGAAAAACACTGATACTACAACAGTAGAAGGTGATTTTACTACTAGGTTAGTGGTTAATGTGTCAAAGATTGACATTTTACATTTATATTTTAAATAGCTTTTAATAGGTTTTTCAATGTACCTCAAGATCTTCACTATAGTAAGAGTTACCCACAATAAATCATTATTAGATCCATACACATAGTTCTTCACTTTCTGATAAAAAGGCCTAACATTTTTAGCATCACCAGTGTACTGATCCCTCACTGCAATAACACTGCTTGCTCTTCCTGTGTCAGCTAGAACATGAAACTGCCTAAGCAAGACTTTCACTGCCTAAGCAAGACTTTCACTTTATATATCTCATGAAGTAAATAGTAAAGGTAATGTGTAAACAATAAACAGGAGGAAAACATTAGAAAAGGAAGCAGTTTGAGGCAGATGGATGAATAAAATGAAGTGATGCTATGATACACATGGCTTCCTCCTATCATAAAGCATTATTACACTGTCTTTTTAAAAAAAAAAAAAAAATAATTCCTCAACAACAGTAGATTTCAGGTCTGCTTCGATCCCAGGTGCTACACACAAAATGTAGAGAACATGCACAGCTATTGATGAATTTCAGAAATGTGCATTGTCTCAGGGACTTAGTCAGACCTCCTTTGGTTTGGAAATTCAGCAGTGGGCTGTGACACACACACACAGATGTCACAGCATGGAGCTACCACTCTTCTGAAAGCTTTGAGGATGGACTTTCATCAGAGCCTATGTGAGTTACAGCTCTTCTAATATGAATAAGGTTGCTGAGCAACTCATTTAAGCCTTTAGAAATGCCAGATTGGAGTTTTATTTTTAGCTAAATGTAGCCTTGTAAAAGTGGCTGGTTCATGACGTTTCTTCCACTGAATGCTAATGTGGTGAGGTAAGGAACACCAACCAGCTCTGCTTCCATGCTAGTCACAACAGGCAGGATTTGCCACAGGTATAACCTCAGAAATACAGCCTTTGTCCCATGACAGGCACAAAGAAAAATGGTTAGTATTAAGAGGCTTTTTATGTCAGGGCCTGGTATATTTTACTGAGAAATTTAAAAGTACAAAGAAATAATGCAGAAGGGTATGAAAAATAGCTACAACATCTTAATTATTTCTATCAGTATTTTTCAGAAAAATAATAGAATTTTACGATCAAGTCTTATCAAAATAACTGAAATCTTTTTACCAAAGCCTAATGCCTTTTACAATACAAAGAAAATATGCATTTCAAGTGTCTTAAATATGCATCTATTAGTGTCATAAAATATAACTTGAAAATAACATTTCTTAATACAATAATTTTTTATGATTTATTTTTAATTAAACTATTTTAAGTTCTCAAGTAGAAGAAAGAAAATCAGAAAAAAAGTACTATACAATCTACTTTTATCCTCTCTGCAGGATCATTTTTTTTGTAACTAATGAACATAGGAGATCTGTGCTCATGATGTTACCTGGTCATATTGCAGTGCTTTTTGGGACACACTTGCATACTGAAGGCTCAGGCGACTCTTTTCTTGTACAGCATCCTTCAGTTCATTTTCCTAAAACAGAAATAAGGAGTGTTAGAGACCATTTGTCTCCATTACAGTACATCCTATTAAGTGCTTAAGGAAGCAATTTTTTTTGCATTATTTGGTATTAACAAACTATTAAGTGTAATATCAGGCACAGCACCAAAGGCTGAAGGTGCAGAAGCAGCAGATTATCTTCCAGTTATAGCTGGCTCTATCATAAACCCACATGTTTTCCATAGATGAGCTGATTAAAGATGTGCGGGAAAAGAGAGATAACCTGACTTGACAGGCCTGATGCCTACAAAAAATAATAATAATTAAAAAAATCTCCCTGTGGATGTAACAAAGGGCTCAAAGCTGGCTGCCCCACTGAAAGCTGGGAAGGAATTTAGCTCCCAGAAAAAGGGTGCTATCAAAGTTAAGTCTTCAGGAGGCATTCTGAGGGCAAAAGCCAACAACTGGAATGTATACTTATGTAAACATTTATATACTCACATACTTCACTTTACTCATAATGTATAACTGTTTGTTATATATTTATATACACATATTCTAATAGAAACATTTTTAGAATCTGGGTAGAGCATGTATGTGCTACAGAGGCAGGCAAATGAGAAGTGCAGATGGAAGTCAGAAGGTAAATAGCCTATGCCTAAAGGTCAAGGCATTAACTGAAGCCCCAGGAACATTTTATTATTTATTTAGACAGCATTATAAAGAGGAAAAAAAATAAAAATAAATAACACTCCAATATACAGTCAAAGGTGAAACTAGAGGAGGGGAAATGCTTTATTGGGTCACACAAATCAAACCTGATGCAGCTCAGAAAAAAACAACAGCACCCTTTGATATTTCTAACGATTTCTTTTTTGCACAAGCTCACAAAGGTAGTTGTCTGAGATTAAATGTTAAATTCAATTCCTTATGAAAGCAGCAATCAGTCGTGCTCGGCAATTTGAAACCTTTCCATCCTACTGTGTGCATTAAACATTATCTTCTGAAAACTTTGCTTATATTTGCCAAAAACTATACTAAGGTAAGCAAAACTGGACCCACTTTTGAGTGTTTTCAAATAATTTATGATTCTGCACTGTTAAGATGTCTCTGTCAGCAGATTTCTCTAATTATTCTGCTGAAGTCTTCAGAGAAACTGTTCCAAGTATTCCTTTATCACAATTTCTTTTTAAAATTCTCAATATGAAAAAAAAGAATTGCTAATTTTGGTTTTACCAATATAAGCCCTAAAGAAAGAATTTACAGTATCTAATGTTTAAATGTTTTCAATGTTTCTTGAACCAACACCCTTGCTATTTTAAGTTAAAAAAGAGACTTGAAGGCATGCAGAGGTAAAGGATGCTTTACTGTTTTCTTCCATGCACCATGTCAGAAAATTCAAATTTCTTATTGGCCCACAATCTGACTCTGAAAGCTGCTAGTTCATAGCTGCCCTTCTCAAAAATGCTGTCATATCACCATCATGTATTCACTCATCTGACTGGGGCTAAAATGGCACACAAAAAGTGGGGTTTCGTTTGGTGGGAATACAACACTTCGCATTATCATTTTATTACATTATGAGTTGTCTTCATTAGGACCTTATGGCTGGATCCTGAAGGAGCTTTGAAACTTCAAACACATTTTAAGGGAGACAGATGTCTTCTGAAAGTTCTAGTTATGTTTCTTCTCACCCAGGAAGGCTGTTTCCTCAAGAAGCTATAATGAATTAGAAGTATTATTCCCTTCTCTCTCCTTTATTTGGCAGCTAGCACTGAATGCGTTAACAACAGGGCAACACTTCTCATTTCAGTTCTTACAACTGCCAATTCTAAACAGAACCTTCAAGTCAACAGAAAGAAGAGGTCAGCAAATACATAGGGCAGCCATTACAAATGACAGACTTGCTGGCACGAGGCTGGCTGTGTGCTTGCCTCCAGCTTGCTTGTGAATGCTGGGGATTCTCTACTCCAGCCTTTCCCACTCTCAGTTTAATAACTCAGCCAAATTCTAAAGGGCAGAGGTACCACTCTGTTATTGCTTGGAGAGAGAATTCACAATTCATTACAGAGCCTGACATGATTCAGATTTTTCAATTCTTTGACAGTAAACCAGTACCCATACAAAAACCAAACCTGTAGAAAGCATTACCATATGCTCTTCCCCCACCCTTTCTATTTTTTAATACAAATAGATTTTAACTTCTTTTTACAAATTTAATGAGGTTTTTTCCTTTCTTCACCCACTGCCCTCTCCCCTGTTATTCATTTATTCACTATATGTAACAATTCTGATTTCATTGTGCCTAAAAAAGTAACATTTTACTAGAGTCAAATGGGGTCTACCATTTAACCTGTGCAAATCATCCACTGCAGCTTAATGAAGTAGAGTGAAGATTAAGAACTCATCAAGCCAGTTAGTCCAAGACACAGTATGAAGCATATGCTGACTGTTATCAGATTAGTGTGAAGGTGAAAAAGCTGCAGTGCTTCATACTTCCAAAAAAGCTTCTCTCCAGAGTCTTGACATTGGGTTTCAGTTATTAGTTTAACAGTTTATCACCCCTTTTCTAATAATCTTGCTACAGAATACCCATGTAAAAAAAAAAAAAAAAAAAAATCTTGAAGCAATTTAATTACTAGTCTAATATGCATCCAAAAGTTCTACAGATACATGGATGTGGAAAATTAATGATAAAGAAAGAAGAGAAGCTGTATGTATAACTATTTTACCATCTCCCATAAAAAAGAATTAAAGTGTTGTCACAAATTATTATTAATTAGTTACAGAACAAATCCAAGCTGCACAGAGCTTGGATTGCTCCTGCTTACACTTTTTAACAAGTTATAATACCAGAAAAATAATCTATACATAGATGTATCACTTATGTGGTGTTATGCCAATCAAGCTGTATTCATGGCAGGACCATAAGTAGAATAATTTGCAAAAGGAATCTGAAATGCTTTTAGTGTGTCGGACAGAATTCCAAACAGCAAGGATACTTCCTGCTGGATGTAAGGAATGCTGCAGGTACTCTCATCTCAGTCATTTTGATTTAAGAAAACAACACTAAGGATGATCTTTCAGAATCTGTGAAGTAAACTGAATCAGAAAATTGACAAATGTATACAAACACGAGCAGTCCTGCTATAAGACATTTTTTAAGGTATGCCCAGAGCACTGCAGAAATTGAAAAGCTCACATACCAGTACAAAACTTACAAAACACGAGACGATTAATACAGAAACATCCATGAAAAATTAAAAAACATGAAAAATAAATTGCATTACCTTATATATAAGATGCATCGTTTTAAGTGCAGAAATGAAGGATAAATGTGTGCTCATAACAGAGCAAAAGTAGAAATCTCCTACGGATATTAGGACTGACTATAAAAATTCATGGTAGGAGGATGATTTCTGTAGATTTAATACAATCTGACACCACTGTCTGGGTAACAAGGTTCTACATTGCCTGGAGAAAGGCATCTGTTGCCCTATGTGCTAGTTTGCTCATCCATCAATTACTTCTGTTTAAAAAAATGTTATACACTGTTCATTTATTTGTAGCTCTTTTTCTCTGAGACATTTTTTGCTGGTAACCTGGAATGACTGTGTTAGAACACTATGATTATAAGACCCTGTGATAGTTCTCCATTTCAATGATACATGAACAGAATTAATCCAACAGAGAAGTGAAAATCTGTAGTCTACAGGTACTTAAAAAGGAAAAATGAAGAAACTTCTGATCTTTTCTGATGTATTTTTTGCCCTGTAAATGACTCACTTCTAAGGTCAGGTTCATCACAACCATGATGAATATTTTTTTCTCCTTCTAAGAGCTAAACTTTAAAGGCAAGGCTGACTCATCCTGAATAGTCCGCAGCAGAACTATTTCAGAACCTCAAGATGGACAAGCTAAAAGAACTAGGCTGAGAGACAGCCTGTACAACTGCCATTAAAACCTTCCTGATTTTCTCTTTGTAATTAGCATGGCAAGGATGAAAGAAAACCACGGGCTGTCCCACATAATTCTAAGCACTATGCAATCCAGCACTGAGCAAAGCGGAAACAGAAGTGAGCAGAGCAAAGTGGCTTTCATAAGAGATGCTGCTGTTACTGTGCCTGCTCTGACACCACTTTCATTACATCTGACAGCTTTGGATGCACACCAGGAAGATAAAACTGGAATCAAAGGAAGCTCTGAAAGACGCAGAATGTTCCCTCCCTGTCCCATGAAGGATACACAGGTTTATTCAGCATTGGCTTCCACAGTTATCAACAACAGTTTGCACTTTGAATATATTTATATTATCAGCAGAAAGCTATTAAATACAATGAAAAATAATACAACTTAAGACTTTAAAACATGTTTAAAAGACTTGAAAAATATTTCCATCCTCTCAATTGCCATGATGAAGTGAATGTTAGCAAGGAGTGCAAGAGATCAGGGCATTGATGTTAACATTTAAAAACTAAGGAATTTCCACAGAGAGTACTAGCAGGCATTCATAAGGTTTTTCTGCTACCACTCAAGATAAAAGAAGATCCACTCAGAAGTATTTGCATTTTAAATAAAACCACTTCACAACTTCCTTAATTTTAAACATAGGACCTTCTCCATGCAAATTATACTTTGCAAATTATACTTTCCTTCTAACAAAGGAAAATAAATGCAGCTTTACCCCTCTAATCAGTAGGCTGAAATTAGCATAATAAACACTATAAAAATAGCTCTCCTTAAAAAGCACTACTAAATAAGGAACACAGTAACTGTAGCAGTTTATTGGACTTGGAAATCCCCAGTGTCTTGGCACTGCAGCAACCAGGACCAGATGTTATGGAGGAACCACAGAGAATTAATGCATGGCAGTATTTTTCACTTCAGTAAGGCTCTCGAAATAACAAGCTTCAGGCTATACGAAGTCATTCCATTCACACTCTTTTGTCTTGTCCTTTGGAATATTAGCTTCTCATGCAACTGTTCCCCCAGCTTGCCTGCATGATCTTTTCTACCATCTCAAATCCATCGCCTCTGTAAAAACACTGATTTGCACAGCAAGGTACTCTTCCACATTTTGCAGGATCAGAGAGGAATAGGATGGATTAATGTCAGATGAACTTGAACTCCTGGAAGATTCCCTCATTTCAGAATAACATGTAAGCATATAAGACTTGTTTTTGCTGCTCAAACCATGTCCATCACTGAAATCTCTTTATCACGCTGTCCATCTTATTTTCTTCACCTATGGCACGCAGTACCAAAATAATTCTAGCAGTGACAGCACAGCTGTTCCCACATTTAGCCACCCAGAGCACTTATACAATATGCTTCAGCTTTTGTTCAGGCTTCCCCCCTGAAGATACTCCCCTCACCTCACATTAGCCAATCTAGTACTTAGTATTTCCATTAAAAATAAGCACATTTGTGTTCTACCTTCCAAATTACACCCAGCTGCTGGGACCATAAACATATCCAAAGATACAGTAAAAATACATTTCTACAACCTTCAGTAGAGAATTAATATTACAGCACTGTTTTTCCTCAGACAGTATTAGAAAGGTAATCAACTTGATTTGTGGGCTGAAGCCAAATCAACATTTATCCAGGGGTTGTTCTTTCAATTATTTTTACACTCACTTGTCAACATAATAAATTAATCCATGTATCTGAGAGAGATTCTAATTCTCATTTATCATGGCACAGCTCTAGTTCAGCCAGGGAAAACTTATACCTAAGGGAAAGAAAAAAATAATCTTAAATTATCCACTGCTAAAAGAGAAAGGAGTGAACAATGTCCCCAGTCTTGTATTAAAGCCCAAAGGAAACACAGTGTGGCTTAAACATTAACCCCATTTGACTGCTGGTCTCAAGCTGGCACTGTCTGTAGGGGATGCTCCCTACTGCCCCCTTAACAAATATTTTCTTTTTACCACCATACTACATATTTTTTGCTTCACATCTCCAGTAAATTGTCTTTTTGCCTTGAGTCCAGTAAATGTGCCAAAGACCAAACTTATTTCTTTAAGTCAACCCAAATGCCACCAAATATTTAGAAATAATTGAAATGCATGGTGTGGTTTTAGCAGTTTCACATGTGTTGATTTCCACACATACTTTGTGATAACTCACAGGGAATGTGGTATCCACGTTTTCCACTTATTTTGGTTTCACCAGCAGCAGAAAAATCAAATTTGCTAAAAACATGAACAAAGTTGTTCTGATCGCCACTGGGGCTTGATAGGAGCAAGGCTGCAACAGGAAGCATCAATTCCATTATCTAAGGCATTAAGGTTTCCATTTGCCGATCAGCAGAACGTACACAGAAGACTGATGAGTGGCAATGTGAAGTTGGAGAGATCTCAGCAGAATACCTTACACAATTTTCTAAAGACCAGGTATGTTAGTATTCTGCTAACACACCAGTTGCAGATTCTTTTATACAGGAATAGCAGATGGAGAAATCGTGTCAATTGAATTGTCAACTTCTTTGTGCTATTTCTTGTGAGAGAAATTTATTTTTCCTACTGAAATAGAGCATTTCTTGTTTTATCTCACTGATAATTAAAATGTAATTAGTTAGATCAGCTTTCACAAATATTTCTCAGAAAGCTTTTCCTCTTGTCATGCACAAAGAGGAGAGAATAGCAAACAAGATCAACTGTTGCCGTGGTAACGTCAAGCCCCAGCAGGTGAAAAACTCAATCCTGTGGCACTGAAAAAAGGATGAAGTGTACTGAACCCAAGCATAACATCAACTAAAGCTCAACAAGCTAAATGTTTTCCATAGACTGGCATATTTTTAAGCAACACCTTTAGAGAATCAAATGCTGAAAAACATATGATGCTGTCACTGCTGGTGACAGTAATTATTTTGTCTCAGAGTAATTTCATTAGGCAGAAATTTATATTATGTTGCATAATTTGAGAAATCTCTATGCAAAGCTTAACACAATTTTAAAAAATTGTAAGTTACTTGAAAATAGAAGATAATTTTTATTTCAAGACACATATGAGAAAAATAGGTTAAATAATTTTAAAGGTGTCAGAAGCATCATTCAAAACCAGCTATTCATGCATCACAAGTTCTGTTTTCAGAACAGAAAATATTACAGCCTGCCAGTAAGAATATAAAATCAGTCAAGCTAAAAAATATAAAATCAAGCAATATAAAATCAAGCTCAAATGGTTATATATGAACACTAAACAAATCTATGACTTAACCAAACCTAAGTATTATGGGTCATCTGCTTTCTGTGAGTTAATTTTTAAGAAAAGCAGTAAAAAATGGTATGCTAGTCCTTCTGTGGCCCAATCAAATCTTCCTAAACTAAGATTATCTACAAGAAAGTGCCCATCTCAAAAAAATCTTTATCCCCATTTACAGTCATGAAGTTGCCTTCTCATCTGCAGTGCCTTCAAGCAATTGGACATCACCATGTGTTATTATTCTAGGAATCAAAGATGTTGTCAAACCATTTATAACACACTTTGAAAACCGGAAAAAAGGGAACTTAGTGATTTCTGACATAACAGAACATAAAATATGAAAGGGCTACATAGCTTGTGCTATGTATTAAAAATAATATAGATATATTTTTCTCCATCCGCTCAGCAAAATATGACTTTAACAAAGCTTTTACACTTTATTTACAAAATGTCTTACTATGTACATATTTGCAGGTGCAAAAACTTACACATATGATTTTTTTAAGAATTTTTAGGAAAACCTATCACAAAACAATGAGTTTAAAATGCTTGCCTGTCAGAATTTGAAATCTGTTCATTATTCCCAGTCCTTGGGCAAGCAATGAGTGAACTGTTGCCCTACAAGACAGAAAATTAGCTCTGTCCTGGCTATAGCCAGGACACCTGTGCATTCATCCTTTGAAGTGAGAAAAAAAAAGAGAATACAAGTCTATCATCTAATTAAGGATATGTTTTTTCTTATCCTTCTACTTAGTATCATCTAATGTCCTAATATTGATGTTAGAAGAAAGTCAATGTCTAACACATTATGTTTTGCTTTTGAAAGTGTAAGACAAAATAGGGGCTAGAATCAAGTCTAATTAAAAAGTATTTTGGAGGCAAGAAATCCTCTGTGTATGGAAAAAGCAAAGTAGTTTAACAGTTTTTGAACAGTGGCTGCCTGAAGAGATTTTGCAGCTTGGAGTTACAAAGATTATATTACTAGGTTATCTGACAGAGTGCAAATAAAGATGAAAGCAGTACCTCCATGAGAATAATACTTACATATATTTATACACAGACATTTTCAGGAATAGTTTGTACAGAAACTGGGAGAAATACACGATATCTGCTTTTCACAAAGAAAAACCCAGTAATTAAGAAGAAAAACGTTCCTTCATTTTTGATTCTTGGTTGCAGACATCCCTGACAAACAGGCAGCACTTTGAATATGTGGTCTTGGATGGTTTGACTGGCACTGAATAGAGATATGAAAACAGTCACAATAGTCACAAAAATCTTCCTGTGTATCACACTCTGTGGATACACACAGGACTTAAAGCTTTTAAATAACTTCTTATTTCACTGTCATAAATCTGGTCTCCATCCCTGTAGTCTCTCAGAACAATTTTCTAGGTGTTCTTTTGAGAGCAGAACATAGGCAAAATACTTTAACCATAATATATCATAAAAAACAAACACAAAATCTAAACTTTATACTTGCCATACTAGTTTCCCATATCTGCTCTTCCCTAAACTTAATTAACGGTGCAAGAAAAGTATTTATATACAAATAGCTTTCATATAAAATAAAAAGTAAAGTAAACCACTAAGGCCTCAATTCAGACAGGCTGAGCAATGGAATATTGAAGCAATTTATCCAAAACCCCAAGTATTTTACCCTTCATTAAACCCTGACACAAATCCAGAGTTTTGACTGCATTCAACAGGGCAGAGAATCATCAGGTAGAAGTCTGCATTAGAGTAATAATTAGAATTATTTCATTGGTATTACTAAGTCTTAGCAAACGTATTATCTGGCATCCCACTTAATCTTAAATTTGCTTCAAGATGATCAATTAGGTGTATATTACCCTCAGTCTTAAACCATTATTTCATTACATAGGGTAACACGTGGTAGCTATGAAATGTATTTCACCCCCACTTACTCAGAAAGCAGTCCTGTGTCTATGCAATTGCATCCATCTTCCCTCCTTAATGACACAGGCAAATAGAAAGAGCCAGAGTTTCTTTCTCCTCATTCAAGCTGTGCTGCATCATACTGCTGAATTAAAATTAATCTTCCTTACTATCTGAAGCTGACCTTTTAGCCACCGCCTGGAAAGAGAACATCACTCCCCTGGGGGCTGTTCAAGGTGAGGGCTTTCTTGTGCCTGACACCTCTCAGCCACCAGATGAGATAAGGCAAAAGCACATTAAAACAGGTAATTTAGTAATGTATGATTGATATTATTTATAAAAGGCAGGCTGGTAACCCATGCTCGGCTTCTTGCTTCCTTAAGTACCTGAGGCAGGGAAGCTTTTTGTGATCAGTAACATCAGTAAATATTTACACTTTGGCTGAACAGAAAAGATTCTGTAAACTTTCCCTTAGTTTCTGTATTCAGTTTGCTATTATTGTTATCCCTGAACTACACATTCTGGGACTTAAGGTGCTTGAAGTCATTAAAATAACTGAAATTTATTCATAGTTGTTTCCAAGATAAAACTTGACACATTGGGGAAGCACAGAATTTATGGTTTTGCTACCTGCTCATTTATTAAACGAGATATGTAAAACAGTAAAAGAGACTACAAAATTATTTTGTCTTCTGCCACTCAAACAGTTTGAGCAGTGGAAATTTTCTTTGCCTATAAAATCTTTTTAATATAAGAATGCATTATTCATATCCTGAATACAACTTCTGAAATCTTTCTTGCTCTCATTTTGTACAACATTCATGTTATTTTATGTCCCCCTTAAAAACATATAAAATCTTTGTTGTTGTGATTTGTACATCTGATGATATTTAATCACAGCTTTACATTTAAAATATAATCTGAAAACAGTTCATAAGTCTCAAGAACATTAGGGCAACTATCCATGAAGAGTCTAATCAGAGACAAAACCTACAAAAGAAAATCTCTGAAAATGGTGAGATAATGTAAAGGATTATTACTACTACTGGAATATAATACTCCACTTTACAAAATAAGTATTGAAATTTTCTCATGTTTAATTCAAGATCAAAAAAAGGAAAATAACTGCAGTGCTAGTAATCTTTAGCTTTAGGGCTTGCTGTAATTATTTTTTTTAGTTCACAAAAACCAATGTTTGTGGGAGCTGCAAATTTAAAGCTTTGTGGAAGTTCCCACGAAAGGCTGGGGCTTTGAGGATAGGAAAAATAAAATAAGATAAACACTGAAAACCACAAAACACTAATCACAGTGTGCTTCTGATCAGAACAGTATAAAACCCCTGATGCTATACTTATGTATTTTTAAACTTCTAAATTAATTATAACTTTCATCTCCCAGTAACCTGCGAAATACTTCCAACTAGTACATGCTAACAAATACAGTTCAAATCCTGCCTTCTGGGCTTTGTTTTGCGACAGAAATTAGGACTCTTTTAATGGTAACATTGGCTATACCTGCATTTGAAGGGCTCTTCATCTAAACTATACCTGCACTCAGCTGTTTTTCAGGCAGCATCCTGCTTTGGTCCAGAAACCTCAAAATGACAAAGATTTTTCAGGAGACTGATTGACCAACTGATCAAACAAGGTTTAATTGATAGCAATATTTTAAATTTTATTTTAAAATGTAAATATCTGATAGAGTGCATATCTCTGGTCTGTGTCAATGAAGAACACTTCTCTACGCAAAACAGATCCTTGGAGAAAATTTTAAAACTACACTAAAATTTCCAGCACTTTAGGCACTTGACACCAGATATTGTCAACAATATTTCTACCTGTTACATTTTCATTAATATATTTTTTATTCATATTGGTAGTTTGCTATTATTGCTTTTTTTTCCCAATGTGTTTATTTGTAACAAGCAATGCAGAGAGATCTTCAGTCCTCAAGAAAAAATAGGAGCTCAAATAAACCCCAAATAAATTAGTCTTTGTTAAATATGAACAGATAATACATTTAAGTGATGCTTCTGAGTTGCAAAGTGCACAATTTCAAAACAGAAGGTAAATCAAAAAAGAGGTTCAATTTATCTCCCATTTATTTATTATCTTCAATTTATCTCCTCATTTCAAAATGAGGCAGTGTTGTAGGCATGTGAAGAACTGAAAAAGGTAATGAGAATGTTTATGAGAAATAAAAAAAAAAAAAGTAGATCACAAGATATCAGGGAATAATCAAAAGAATATAGTTTAGTGCATTTCTGAACATATCACTTGAAAAGTATCAATAATATTAGCTGAAAATAAACTCTGCCTCTGTGCTTCCAGGAGACACTGCATGGTGTTTCATTTATCACTTTAACAAATAAGGAAAGGCAGCTAGGTCCCCTCTGCATTTTTAAAATAGTCTGTGATAATAGTTATTCATTCATTTTAAATGAAGCATTGTAAGGACGTCAAATGCAAATGATGCCAAGCTTTTTCTCTTCTTGAGATCTCAATGAAATCTCATCATACTGACAGCAGGGTAAGTGAAGCTGAGCATCACTGAATTCTCTGGTGCAGCTATCAACAAAGTGAAGAATGAAACTGAAAATTAAAGATAGCCTCAGATGGCTGCACATTTATTTTCTGAAGTTTTCTGAAACACAGATTTCATATCACTGATTATTTTTTCCAGCTACCTGCTGGAGAATGACACCTGCCTGCAGAAAAAGTGTTTACCAGACATCAGAGAGACACCAGAAATCAGGTGCCTTGACAGATCCCCCTGCTCCAGTGACAATTGTCTGTCACTCTAACAGGCATAATAGCATATAAAAGACTAACATTTCTCCTAAATTTCCTAATGCAGAATATATACCTCTAGAAGTTCTATTTAAAGTATTTTCATTGCCTGTAGCACTAAACTAATTTTTATTTTCACAAAAAGATTTTGACAGGAATATACATCTGTGAGAACCATTTCTTAGAAGTTCACTGCAATTAATATTTAATTTTGGGAAGAGGCTGCCTTTTGGTGAACTATCATTACAGCATTAATATGCATTTGAAACTGAGGAACTGTGATTGTGGAAAATCTGATATAAATATGTGAAAATCATGAGCTTACTCTAATGATTTATGAAGGAGGTGCAGTGGCCAAATATGCTGATTTTGATCAAGTGTTTTACACTTCATCATATATACATTCAGTTTTGATTCAACTCTCCAACTCTTCATGGGTAAACTGATTTCAGTTCAAGAATTGATGAGCTTAAACTACTATAAACACAAGCAAACTGGAAGGTAGACTTTCATTTGTTCAGTATCTGTGCATGTAAGAAAACTTAAGAGCATTTTCAGTTGCTGAAAAGTTCTTCTACAATGTTGAAGTAATTTGTTATCTATATACAAAATAAAGAACCCATAAGAGAAGACAATACCAACATGCAAAACCAAAGTATGCACTGGTTTACTCCTCTGCATAATCTTCACTTTTTTTCAGGTTATTTCCTACTGTAGTCATAGTGTGGTGGCCATTGGTAAGGGAAAGTACTGTTTACACTCTGATCAGAACACTTTTTAATGTTTTGACAGTCCCTTCCACCAGAAAAGGGAATTATGGAGTGTGCATGCCTGCACAGACACCTCAGCAAAGTAACACTATGGGTCTTTGAAGGACCCAAAATACCCATTAGCAAAGTAACACTGGAAAGAGGAGGTGGCAAAGCAAGAGTAACTGCAAGTGGTAAACAAAGGAGAACAAAAAGCCATCTACCTTCCACCTTAAAGCATACAATAGCATTTGCAATTAAGGAATTTTGTGAAAAACTAACAATTACGTTGTAAAATACATCTTAGGCAAAATTCAGGCACCTGTCTCTACCTGCAATGTGAAACCCATACACTTTTTCTCTCCCTCCCTTAAACACTCCATGAGACCTGCAGGAGTGCAGTATGTGAATACAGAACCTAGCATTTATTTTATCACTTACCTCCACAGCAATGACAGTGTTTAGACTTTCTCCTAAATTTGGACATCCCTTCTCATTAGCAATCCTTTCCCTCCATTAGTGGTTTACTGTTGTTCTATTTTGTAAGCTTCCAGCAAATTAACGCTACATTGAATTCCACAGAAAAAAAAGATGCTATAGGCTTTCTCCTCCATGCCTGATTTAATCACATTTTCTTCTCCTTCTATCTATCTGGGACAACTTGTGAAGGCCAAAAGTGATATTTACACAAAAGATTTCTTTATTTTCCCTTCTCCTTCCCCTTTACAGCATTACACCCAGCTTGTGGCAGAAGAGATGAAGTCCTCACATACTTCCTTCTTTCATAAATAATACTAGCAAATGGTGGAGACCATTCAGAAGAACTAGCAATAAATCAGCATCACTCATTTGAATCAGGTGTAGAATAAATTCTACTGATTCTGGAAAAGCAATCTACCAATGGCCAAGCCTACACATAGAGACATTCCTTTACTGTTTTAAAGTGCTCTGAAATAATTTTTAAGAGAAGAAAAATTGTTATTTATTGGCAGTCTGTCATGAATATAACCTTCCCTTTAAAATTTCTCAATTTATTACTTTTTAAACCCCTATGCTTCAAACTGTTTGAAGTATGATAGGAGATTATCTGCTTAATCCGTTTCTTTCACTCAAGCATTTCAGATTTCATGCAGTTATGCAAAGTTTAGTTCTGATTAAGAGACCTGAAAAGCTCTTCATTTATGAGAAAATGAGTAAGGAGAAAAAATATAAAGCTCTAGAGTATGTTGGCTTGGGTTTTTTTTTCTTAGAAAAAAAAATGTTTAGTGAACTACAAGGAAGAAATTTTGAGTTTAAACTCTTGCTGACACTAACTAGCTCGGGAATTTATGTTACCTTTCTCCTTTCATTTTCTGCTGAAAAGGCAGCAGCTAAGGGAAGCTTGTTAATTCCATTTCTTCAGATTTATAATTCTGTTCCAGTCCTTGTCAAAATGGAAACTGTTACTTGATTAGGAACTTGACCAAATGCAAACTATTGCAGCCTTCAAACACTCAGATGATTCTTTATTTACCCAGAAGAAATGGAACTCACTGCCAGCATGTTTTGTATTTGGTTTTTGTGCCCAATTTGGAGATTCAAACCTGGATCTCTTCTTTGTTGCCTTCAGCATAATTTAGCATGATTCAGTCTTGGTGCTGCCAAGACTATATCACCTTAAATAGGCTTTAACTACATAATTAACCAAATGACTCAACATCACTTTGTTCTTTCTTTGAGAATGACTGGGTTTAAGCTGTCTCCTCAACTCAGTCTCTAAATTCAACCATTGCTAGCTGAACCACACAAAGAAAATGAAAAGCACTTTTCTCTGAGGGTAACATTCCTCTGCAGAGAAAGGATGGTAATTGAATGTTACTGCAATCTACCTCTCTGTGACAGAAAACCTGAAAATCCCTGTCCTGTTCCCCTGACAAGTTTGACAATAATCCAAATATTGAACCTCTTTCCTCTGCCAGATGGCCTTCTTATGTGCAAAATGCGTGTTAAAAATTGCCCATATACCAAAATGTGTCTAATCCTGTTTTATAGAGGTAGAGAAAAGTTTCTAAATTTGGGAAGTAATTGCTTTGCTGTCCAATGAAATGCACACTAAAAAAAAAAAAAAAAAAAAAAAAAAGCAAAAACCAATCTCCTCTAGGCAAGTTTTGGTTTTCAACACCAGTTCAGATTTCTGTCAACACAAACGCTAAACCTTTGGAAAAAATGAAGCTGTATAATTTCATTGTTGCAGTTTGCTGTATTCATTGATGCTTGCTTTGTGTGACAATACTATCAAAATAACAACATTCAGTGCCTGGATATCATCCAATCATAGCTACAATGTATTTCTCAAATAAAAATGTACTAGGGACTCTCTTGGGTAATAATAGTTTTTGTAGAGGATTCTGATTTCCCCAGTTGTGGTTTTATTAGAATTCTGAACAAAAACCCTGACATGTTTTATGTGAGCAAATTAAATGTTCTTTTTTTAAGTACAGTCTACCTGACACTGCTACCCTAGAGCAACACCTTGCCAACTTGAATCTTGAGAGCACTAAGTCTTTGATTTCAGAAATTTCAGAGGATCAAAATCTTAGTTCCTAAAATCTGAAAGATTAGAGCAAAAAAAAAAAAATCCAAACAAAGAATAGCCCTACAACACAAATTTCAAGTGCACTGCCAAATCCCCAGCCAGCTAATTAGTATTCCTGATTTTAAGCAAGTATCAGCAATGGTCTACGTGCATTTATCACATGAGTTTTTCCTTCACCTGCCTTAATGCAGAATAAAAGATTTAATGATAGACACATCCCATGATTGAACTATGGTTTTACACTTTATAGGACTGGGCACCAATCCCACTGGGGCGGTGCAGGGAGGAGGGGAGGAAAAAGCAGAACCAAATAGTGCAGGGACAAAATTTCCAATGAATTTTCAAAAGTATTAGAAAAGAATCGAGGTGGAATACAAATGAAACTGCACAGAGCAGTTTGTGAACTGAAACAACAGACAAACAAAAGGGCAAAAGAAGGGGGGTCCCACCAAGCAGTCATAAACAGAAACACTGTGAAAAGCATGACAAACTCCCTAAGTATTTTGTCACCTTTAAATACTGCCTGGTTAGGGGAAGGGACAGACATTTAGTGGTATTCAGAATGTTGTGCATGTGCACTCTAGCTCCTGTCTCCTACAAGAAACCCCCCTCAGCAGATTCAATAACCTTGTCACCTGGCAAGACATAACCCTGTTTTATACATGGGCAAGCTTTCAAAGGCAAAATGCTTTGTACTGTACAGTTCTTGAGGCACTGATGTATTCTTAGTGAACATGAGAAAACTGCTAACAAACATACAAAAAAACCCCCTGCAAGTCTCTAGTCAAGTCCTGCAGATTTAGGAATTCACTGTTGGTTACAAGAATCATTATCTGCTATGGCACTAAAATGTAACCACAGGTGAGAATAAAAGTATTTACGCTTTCAGTGAGAACCCTTACTATGTTGGACCAGAGCTTAAACATAGGAACTTTTGTCATGTGACTTTACCTGAATCCTTGGAGATAGGAATCTTTATGATCTTTAAAAACTCCCATATTCTAAAAGTCTAAAGATATGGATGATGATGGATTTTTGAGGACTATTCAAAAGAGAGGTTACATTTTAAATAAGGCAACACTTAAGGAATTAAGCTACAAAATTTCTTACATTTTCAAAAACATGAAAAAGAAAAAAAAACCAAAACAAAACTGGTACACTGTTATACAGAAATTACCATTTCTAAGTCTATACAGAAGGGTAGGTTCGTGTGACCTAAAATTCACTGCTCTTCAGTGACTCTGCAAAAGAACAAATAGCATAAGAGTAATACAGGGATTTTCCTATTCTTCTGAAAAACCTTTTTCCATATATTCAGTGTGTCTACACTATACAGTGACAGACAGACACATAGGTACAGAAAAGCTTCCCTTTTCAACTGGGTGAGCAAAGAGAACAGGACTTCTAAAAATAATTTGTTTGGTTCAGCAATAACTTCCATCGTTATTCCTCTTTCTGCTATTCTTGCAGGCTGTGAGGAAGGGTAATTTTTCTTCCTAGATCTCTGCATGTGTTCTACCAGCTCAGCAGCTCAGCTCAGGCTCTGATTATTCAGCCTGCTTAGGAACCAGAAGAGGCATTTGCAGGGTATGAGACATTAATGTCACTGCATTTGGTTCTGCTTGAGAACTTCTATTGCCATAATCTAAAGAGAAGATTCAAAAAGGAATCATGGAAGAAGAAATTAGAAAGAAAACTATTAAAGCTGTTGTTCACTAGCAGAAATAACCACCTCACTTTTATTTGATGGCTTGATGTTTGCAACTGAAAGAAACCCTAACACTTTCTCTTTCAAGGCACCACTTAAAGTACAATCCAGTTGTACTTATTTGTCATTCCTATCAAATGTCTGTATATTTCTATTAATGGGCTGAGACTATGGGAAAGCAACACTTTTCCATAGGGTGAGCCACTATTCTCTTGCACATTCCTCCTTGTTCATTTGCTATTGCTTGGAAAACCCTACCCTCAGCTTCTTTGTCATCATCCAGTTCACTGGGATCTGATTGCTGAAACTGCTGACCAGGGCACAATCTCTGTTCTTCTACACTGACAGATGCTCTTAGAACTATGAAGTTTGGGGAAGGACACAACTGATGGAAACCAGATGGAGAAATCAATAACATGCCCAGAGGAATGCTAATGATTCACAGATCACAGCTGGCAATTTGTCCTTGGAAAATTAAAATAAACACATTATTACACAGCTTCTGTAACTTATTTCATCAGTATTTTAGAACTGTGGATCTTCTTTTTTAAAAAAATAAATTTAAATAACAAATTACTATTTGCAGTATGCAAGCACAATTAAGCCCTTTAAATATGTTTTCAGACTATCCTGAGTCAGGTTGGAACATATTTTTTTAATTTGACCGACTGAAAATTTAAAAAAATGTTTTTCTTCAGAGTTGTTTTCATACTTTTCGCTAGTATCAACCACTGCACAGCCATTACTTTTAATAAATCAGAAGTGTACAAATCAGAATCTGAAAATTAAGTTTGGCATTGAACTCAAACATCAAATTTCACTAGACACTGTCAACCTGAAGTGACTAAACACTTTTGGGGATTTTTTTACTTTCTTTTCAGTTGTTGGTGCTATCAACTCCTGATAAGAATTCACAGAAGCTCTGACATTACTGAATCTATGCTTTCTGTAAAAGGAACTGCAGGGCAAAAATATCTGGTGTGCTAAAGCACAGATTTATGCACTATCCAAGATATCAAGATTAAAATTGTGAGAGGCTTCAATTGCTTAATGTGAACCCTGAAGACAAAGGGTCTCACTCCCTATAATATTAGAAAAAAACACTATACCTAGCTAGGTGTTCAACTATTTAAACCTGTTTTAAGTTTCTGGGTTAGCTTTTTTTTTTTTTCCCCTTTTAATTTTTGTCTTCCAACTATTCCTTTTTAAGCTTACTAAATATGGTGCTACTTTTTCTCAGAGGTAGAAACTTCCCAATTCAGGGGTTGTCTTGCTTTTAAACTTGATTATATGGTAATGTGCTAAAAATGCTATTACATGGGAGGACTGCAATCATTAATTTTATAGATAAGGACACATTCCTATTTCAGGAACATTATTTTCAGAATCTGGGTTGTTTAGATTTTCTGAAAGGTATATCCCAGATCATCTGTCAATCTAATTTGGTTCGTCTGCCAAGAATATGCACTCACAAGCCTCAAACGCAAGAAATAGAACTGAAAATAAATTCCACTGCTACCGTAGCAAAGAGAAATGGGGTGGGGAAAACTCAGGAATTATTTTCTTTATTGGTGATGTTTTGCACAAGTAGTTTTTTCCCCTCAGTTACCCACCAAGGAGAAACATATAAATTCAGAACATGTAAACACATAAATTCACAGAAAACAACTAGTAAAGTCGAGCACTTGATTCACCAAATTTTTTCTGTTTCTAAATCATGCAATACAAGTGTCTCTCTTTAGGCTGGCAACAGTTTCCCTGGGATCTAAAAGCTGACAGAACTTACATGGCATGCAGACATTGCAAGCACAGGAAGAAATCCAGACAGATTTCTTAAGAACATATATCCTTTATTGGACCTTTACATAGTGATTTAAAGGAAATGCAAAAAGATTATAAACTTAAAGTCTATACTCAACTACATGCCGAAAGTTTTAGCCATGTGAAACATCAAGTGAAGTCTATTACTACAAACCTCCAACTTAACATGTTCAGGATGCTTTTTAACATTTTTTCTTTCTATTTGACCTGCCACTTGAAGTCCTGTACACCTGGATTCACAGTAAGTGCAAACTCTCTCAAAGCAGTCCACAGCACAATGATTATGGGACTCAGAGATCATGTGAATGAAATTTACAATTTCATTCCAAAAACCTCAGCTAGATTCCCAAATTGACAAAATTAGTTATTTCATTACTACAGGACTTCTAGGATGGGAGAATTCTTTATTTAATAGTCCTTTGAGACTGGAAAATCTAGGAGGCATCCATTACTCAGTCAGCCAGCCTATAAAAATTACATGACTTAACACAATTTTTAATTGCTTTTTGTTATTAACATTTACATTGCTCCCAAAATGACAAAGTGTCTCAGCTGGAGACATGGTTACATTTTTAATAACACTGGAAAGCAAAGCTCAGACTGTCAATTTTAAACATACAAAATATTTTATACATGTGTGTTCACAGATATGTTATTATCTATATTACATGTATACAATTCTGTCATGCTATATGTAAAATATATGAACATAAAACCATGTATATATCAGTTTTCATGGATATATGCTAAATGAAATCTCATGACCATGCTGTACAGAAGGTAAAAAAAAAAAAAAAAGAGACTGAGCTCAGAAACCTCTCAGGGTCCACAGGCTTGAAAAAAACTGTTGCACAAGTGCTTAAGAAGCCTCTCTCACCATATTAAATGCTTTTATTGCCCAAAATAATTAAGCTGCACCTATATTCTCTCCTTGTGTATCCATAGGTCTTTCTTAGGACTTTTCCACAACTTGCATTGTAACAACTTAAACAAATGTATATGCTTAGATCTTCAAATTAATTTTATCCTTTTTTCTGGGTAGTCCTTTTTTTATTAACTTCAGAAATCAGGTGTAGATCCAATAAAGCAACATTACTTTTTATTGAACTATAGTTCTTTCTCTTTTATGATTTTTGCCAGAAAACTGAAGTTTTCCTGGTATGTCACTTTCCTGTGTCACCATCACATATCTTCCTGCTCATTTCAGATAAAGTTTACAAACAGGTCTGCTGACAAGCAATTACTTTCTGAAGTTTCCAAGCATCTCTTTCCAGAAAACTCAGCTCTGTCTGCAATGTTAACCACAAAAGAGTAAATGAGCCACAGCACTACTAAGGCTAATGTCATTATGTTGCCAAGAGACACCTTGCATGTAATTCAGATTGACTCATAGCTAAAGACAGAGCCCCAGTAATGCTGTTAAAACATCCCCACAGGCTTCCTTTTCATTCTTTTCTAGAGAAATATTTACACAATTACAAAATAGTTGAAATACAGTCAAATACTAGAAATCAACAAAGTCAGATCCCTCCACTGTTTGGATATAGACATCCCCAACTGTTCACACTAAATCCTTTCTCTAGGCATCTTTCAGTCCCCACACACCCACATAATCCTTTCAAAAGGAAGGGTTAGTTTTGACGTCCCTCTTGCTGTATCAATTTCCATGCCCCGGATGAGCCTCAATCCTCTGATAGGCATCTTAGGACTAAATAAATGAAAGGCAGACTCCCTGTGAAAGACTTAAATCAGTTTAGAGTCCTGGACTCTTCAGCCATCAGAAACTATTTACTGGAGGCAAATAATGTGGAAAAGCTTACTTCTCTCTTTAATGAGAATTAGGAGGCATCTTTCCTTAATGAGGAATGTGTCAATAATTGTCCAACTTCCAGGACTTTAAGGAAATGGAAAAACTACACAAGAAAGGTAGGGAAACAGTTTGCTTCAGAGGAACTGAAAGAGAAAAGTGCTAATGCAGTGCTAGCAAACAAGCTTCCATTTTCCTTCTGATACTTTTGAATAAAATCTGCAAACAATACTTAATTCAAATCCAAATGTTAAAAAAATCTTTGTGTGACAATCAATGCACCCAAAGTTGGGGCATAAGGAATTCATTACATAATTGAGAAGGGCTCAGAATACATCTTACCACTATTGTTACTTTTCTTATACTTAGAGGTTTCTTTTCGGCACTGACTTCAGACCAAAATCTTGCCAAATTCTCAACCTAGTTAACATTTCTTACAGATAGAACTAAGAACAAATTCTGTAATGAAAATATTTTTGTCAGCTTTCTTAATCTTTTACTTTTACAGTTCTTAGCCTTTACATTTCAGAATCTGACAGGAACAGGGAGCAGGGTTTATTCCACTTAAGCAAATTACAAGTATTAATTAATGGCTCTCACTTGTTTGCCAGCTCTTGCAAGCAGAAGAGTAGATAAAAATGTATTTACAGCAGAATTTAATTACCCATTTTCAAGCCTCTGGCCTCTTGGCAAAAGTCTCCCAATGTAGTGCAGAATAGGACTCGGATTAAGAATTAATTTACTGTCAGCAATGATCTGCAATTTAATGGCTTAATCAAGTTTGCTATGAAATTAGTAGGGAGCTCTGGAGCCTGATATTGCCCCAGAACCTGCTGCATCTAAGGACAGGTTTCAGAAATTCATAGCATAATCAGCACCCAGCAAATCCAAGGTCTCTCATATAATCAGAAACTGCCTCTAGCAAGCTTAATACTCACATTACAAAATTATAGCTCATGGGTTTGAATCAGTGCATACATTTGACGCTCTCCCCCTCTTCCAGTTAAATCACCTGAAGAAACTGTACTTGCATGGACACAGATTAGCATGAAAATATGGACCAGCATGTGATTAATGCTTTCTCTCTTGTCTTTTCAAATCATAACGCAAATACAGAAAACTGTTAATAAAAGACAAAAAGTTTTAACATACAAATGTTCTGTTAGCTCTATTCAGAATTCTCCCCACAGTGGGCAGTATGATTGTGGAGTTCTTTCTGTAACACAGCTGAAGATGGAAATAAGAGATTGAGACTATGAAAATCACAGCTGAGATAAAATTAGCCATGAACCGAGCCTTTTGTTTGCTCATATTTTGAAAATTAAAAGATCCTGGTTATCTTTAAAAATAAAATCAATCCCTATTTTCTTTTAAACACAATTTACACTCTCTCAAAGTTACACTATGCTGGATTTCCTCTCAACATGAGAGACTGGCTGGCATGTTGTTTTGTTTTGTAAATTTGGAACAGAATTTTGTTTCTGTGCAATCATCTTCAAATTTACACACTGAATTTCTTCCTCAAGATCTGCACAGGTCTAGCTGCTAAGAGCAGGAAACAGCAAAGCCCACCCCCATCTCAAGCTGGAAGCTAGACTGAAAACCATCAAAATGCCAAAGGCAGAAAATAGCATGCCTGTCCTCATTCCTTCATGTTATTTTGGTGTACTTAAAATAACCAAACCAAACAACACATAACTCAATTAATTATAACCTTTCAAAAAGGTTTTCCTTTTCCCAAAAACATTAAAATTTAATAGAACTGCAGCCAAAGTTCTCATAAAACTATTTTTAGCTGCTGTCATGCAGAGATCATCATGAGAGTCTCATCTTCCTATTAATGCAAATATATTTAAGCAGCCAGTGCAGGAAACTTTAAAATATGCTAATCACTGCTTTGGACTCCAGCCTCTAATGTCTTTGCTGATGTGTATGTATCACAGACAGGCTAAGTAAAGAGAAAACTGTTCTTTAAAATGTCAATAATTATTCATAAATCCATAAAGTGACAGCCATATGTATGTTTTAATGCCACATTTATGTATTTCATAAATTACCACATTCATTTTAATATATAATTATTTTCTGCTGTCCAAGCTGAATTGCCACTGTGTTATAAAAGGAAATGCATTTGATAACCACATGCACTATTTTTCTTTCTAAAGTGACTCAGTGCTGATGAAAGGGGGCAGATGTATGGTCTTGCAGGTTGGAGTTCCCTGTTATCAAACAAAAAAAGGCACTGTCAGGACAGTAGCTATGCTGGCTTCCCTCCAGTCTACCTCCACTTAAATCCTCTAGAAAAATCCCAACATACATATCACATCTCTAAGTCACAGTCTGACACTGCCTGTTTACATCCTTGGCCTTGCTTCTTATTTTTACCAGCAGAGAAAGTAATCAAAGAAAGCAAACCATTTCTGGGATTGGACTTCTGCCCATGAGCTCCTTTGTAGCAGACAGGGAAATCCAGCAGCACACATCTCTCTTAGGCCAGCACAAGCATCTTCAGTGTGTGGTTAAAAGACAACATGAATTTTAGCTAAGAAAGCACTCAGGTAAAGTTACTGAGACTTGGCCTCAGCACTGCATTTCTGATAGAAAGTGGTCCTCATCTAATGAGTACCCTTTCAGGAATGGGAGGTGTTTCCTTCAGCAGATTTCTATGATAAGAACAAACCTACCAAAGAGAGATGTATGTGCCTCTCAATTTTGTCCCTATTATTTGTGAAAATAGATATACATTTATAAAGCTGTTCTCTTGTCTCAGTAAAACTTCATAAATAATATTAGCCTTGGATTTTTGTAAAAAATCAAATTACATTAACATGAATAATCTACCCTTCTTTGGAAGCATTGGTTGTGTCTAGAATTGCATTTTAACTTCTTGTCACTGAAATTATAGAGCTGTCAGAGTATATTTCAATTGCTTGCATTAATTTTTCTCCATTTTGTTTCTGTTAGAAATTTTCTGCAAGTCTTCCTGGCAAAACATGCCACCTAGCACTAAACAAGGGGACAGGAAGTTTCACAGTATTTTCACAAGTGGTCTTAACGTAGTGTGCTTTACACTTAACCATGTTCTGTTCCTTTTTAACTACATTTCACATTTTTTGAATTCTAAAACCCACAAAAAGAAAGAGTTAAATCCTATTTGGGTTGCTGAAATGAGTAGTCTCAATTATGTCTTTGAGACCATGTTCTCAAGACAAGATACTTTTGGCTCTATGTGAACGTATTTTTAAAAGGTGTTGCTAATTATTTATATAGCTCATTATCTCCTTGCTATGCTGAGCACGACTCATTTTCCCCTCCTACCCACTGAATCTCAGGTAACAATGAACTAATGGTTTAACTGTGTCTGAAAAAATTGCTTTTTTAGGAAGGAAAAAACCTAACCAGTGCAGCCATTTTGGAGGAATGTTCAGTGAAATCCAAAACTAAGATTTCACTGTCGTTAGATTTGAGAAGCAAGGCACATATTGCTACTTTGCCCAAAACAGAGAAAATCACCTATGATGTTTTCTTCAAGGACAATGCAGGTACCTTATAGAGAGCTGTGTGCATAAGGAAAAGTAAGAGAGAGCATCCCATCAACATAAATCTGGTGCCCTCCTGACCTATCGTGGTTGTCACTCTGATTCAACCCCCAGACCTAAAAAATACAGAATTTACAAGAATTTTTTCATTAAAAGGCCATAACTGAGTCAACAATCTTTTTAAACTGAGGGAGTGAGAATATTGCTCTAGGGAAGCAAGAAAAAATGTCAGCCTGATTTCACAGCATTTAGTCCAATCTTATACTGGACATTTCTCATGGTTTGGGCCTTTAAATAGTTTCTACAGCTTTCACTCATTCAGGAATGTAACACACTGCTTGAACTTTGATTAGAAAAAGATATTTTGTAAAGCTGAATTAAAACCTATTTTTGATGGAAGTTCTTTTCATTGCCTGCAGATAGGTAAGGCTCTTACTATACAGCAGGCACTGTATTAGCAAAATCAAAACAGAATTCTACGTTTGCACCAGCAATAGCTAATGTAGAAATATCACTAGAAATGGAATGTTATGTAAGTTATTCCATTGATATGGAAGAGAAAACTGATCATGGAATGATAAAGGGAAATAAATAATTAAAATACCTCATTGGCATGCAGTGCCAGATGTTTAAAAATGCTCAAAGACTTAAAACTAACTAGACCCAAGCTAACTAGACTGAATGCTAAGTATTATATCAAAAGCATTTGTATTTTTCGTTATAATATATGTATCCAGCCTCATTGTTCTGCCATCATTAAGAGACTACAAACCATCTCTGAATAGCAAGCAATATTCAAAATATTTACAAATATTTTTTTTTTCAGCCTAGTTTATGCCAATTACTATAAACATCTAGTGTCTGACCTTGGTAAATAATGAATCCAAGCAAATGTTTGGGAAGCATGACATATTCCTGCTTTGCAGAAAGGCAAAAAACCTTAAATGGAGTAGTGCGCATTTTAAAGAAAACTTCTTGCAAAAGACTAGAGCAATTACAGTTTTTCCATCATGAACATGGGGTAGAGTGTCTTGGCAAAATGCTGTTATTATAGAAGCTCTACTGACAAGTTGCTACTGTGGTGAAAGTGGCATTAAGTCACACTAATGTCCTTTTAACGAACCCCAGCTCAAAATTCACAGGACTTTATCCATCGTGGAGCTGCACGTCATTCACTGCAGCTGCAGGCAGTGTCAAATGCTGCTGTTGCCTGGTAACTAACAGGTAAGTGCTACAGGTCTGGTATATTTATGTACACAGAAAGCTAATGACAGAAGGCCAAGGGAACATTTGTCTGTAGATAAATCTGGTCTCTGGTTAAGAAAACACAGGATTATTCCTCTTGCAGTGAAACCACTGCTGAGACACAAGACCAGAATGAAAACTTGCATGTTTTTCTTCTGATCGTCAATGTTAATGATTTAGTTATTGCTACTGATACAGCTGTGGAGATTCATTAAAAATTAAATGCAAGTGAGCAGTAATTTAAGATTTAGCCCCAACTGTAGTTACTGTAGTTACAGTAAAGAAAGAAGCATTGTTTAATATGTTATTAGGAAATTTTCATCCTGACACCAGAGTATCTAAGGCTCTCATTATCTGTACTAAAAGACTATGTAAAAACGTTTTAAATAAGAGTGTCCAAAGTTCACTCTTTATCCAGAAGGCTGCTACTGCCCAGCAACCACTTGGATTTCTTGTGTCCCTTCTAAATATTAACAAACCAAGCACTGAAAATAGACTCTGAGTGGACTCAAAGATACAGTCTATACTGGGCTGAAAATATTCTCTAGACCCTAATCAAACCACTGCTTTCTGTTTCACAACACAACTTTATGCTTCTTGAATGTTTGAATTACTTGTGAGAATGAAATTAACAGCAAAACTGCCACTAATTTCTATCTCATGTTTGCCTCAAGTTGGTCTTCTGTAAAGGTACTAGGTCTGGGTCTACAAACTACCACCTAGCTTCTCAAATTCCTTCTGTTAAGGAAACTATACACAATGTTAGATCCACCTTGCTTTTTTTTTACCATAAATATCTTTCACCAGACCTCACTATTCAGTTCACATTACAGCTAAGTAATTACTCTTTCAGAAGCAGAGATGCAAAGAAGGCATTAAAAGCGGTTCAAAAAATCACATTTATGCACTTTTCTCTTGTCATATTAAATATATTTACTTCTGATGCAATCAAACTCATATCCTTAAAATGGATAAATCCAGCACCAAACTTAGAACATCAAGCAATCTTAGGCTCTTTGAGAAATGCTTTAAGCCTTTATTTTTGGTTCAGTGAGGTACTATGTAGCAATAGTGAGAACATTATGCTTTAAAATGGTATCCTTTTTATGAATTTTCTTTAAATTATGCTGTTAGTTATTGGTTGCAAAGTGGTTTGAAGATCAAAGGGGATACATGAACCACATCCTGTAACTCAAAGCATCCTTATAGAATAAACCTTTATTAGCCACTCATGTGCCCCTTACAGATTAAAGTACACGCTCTGTAGAATTTACAGATATTGCCTTCTGCAGCTATAGAAGAAAATGCATGAGGAATCTGTCCTCAAAATTATGCTGAAGGAGGCAGGGGGAGTAGTAGCTATTTAAAGTGGGCACTTCTATGAAAGGGACAACCATGAAGTGATGGCTCAGCTATCTTGGGCCACCAGCAAGTTTTTAGAGGATAACCCTGTACACAGCAGACCTCATCTACTCACTGAATGGCATTTACTGCTGAAAATTGACTCCAAAATTCAACTCAAGACAACTAGTTCAAACTAGTTCCTTAAAAAACTTCCAACAGCTTGTCTTCCTGCTTCACAATATTTTTGGTTTTATTACAAAGTTTTTAAAAAATAGAAAATTAATCACACCCATTATAATTTCACAGTCCAAAAAGTAAAATCCTTGTTGTAATGAAAACAAAAGCGGATAAAACAACTACTAATTATAGGAAACAAAATGTAATGTTCCATCTGTAACTCTGATTTTAAGAAACAGAAATTTGTCTGTTATGTATTCAACTATCTTCACACTTAAATGAAAGTATTTTATCTGAGAGGAAGAATTAAAGGCACCTCACTGCCACATATATTCCTCTCTGGGAGCTGTTGTTACCTTATTGTTTTTGTTACCTTATGGATTTTAAATTCAGAGGACCCATGTGTTCATGTAAACATAGAGAAATCCAACTGGAAAAAGAATCGTGTCAGAATGAATACAGAAAAAATTATTGGAGTGTGCTGATCATAATCATTCAGCCACTGGATCCTGCACTTTTGTATCCATGCACTTAGAACAAAGCACTGGAATTTCTCTTTTATCAGTTTTCTTCAGCAAACTCTCAATTCATTAAATTATGCCCCAAATATCTATTCATAGTATTGAAGATCTTCTGCCGTTCTCTAAGATTCTAAGAGATCAACACAATATAAAGATATAAAGACAGTAGAGCACATGAGAACAAGAAAACCCAACCAACCAAAAGCAGCAGTATGGATTTATCTTAAAATTGATCCATTGCCATAAACCAGTAAAAAACAGGACTTACTAAAAGCTTCCAGTGATGATTCCCTTGATTTATAGCGGTGACATGAGACTTAGGAACCTGGGTCTCTTCTAAAAGTTGGGTCTGATCAAATATTTTCTGTGATGTTGCAGGCTGTAGACATGATGGATCATTTCCAAACTGTGGAAAATAAAACAAGTCAAGTGACCAGCTTGTAAGAACTGCATTTGTCCTAGCTGACTAACACTTGCTTTCCCTTCAACACAGTACATTTCATTAACATGGTTTTCATTGCATGTGACCTTAAAAGCTGCTTGAAAGTGATGGTTAAATATACATTACATACAACAGAAGCCAAGCTAAACTAATACATTCAGCCTTGCTGATTAAACAGTTTGTCAGGTCTTCCTCCAAAAGAAGACCTAAACAGTGTAGTGATTGCTCCCCTACAGGAAATTAATTTCAGAAAGCAAATGAAACAATTCATTTTCCATGTTTTCTCTGTAAAACTTGAGGACACAGAACTAAGCAGAAAATGCCTGATTGATCTTTATCACTGGATTCTGCAAGTTTGTTAGAACCATTAAATCCTGGTTTGTTTTTGCTTTTTGGTTTTGTTTTTTGGGGGTTTTTTTGCCAGCTCACCCACATAACAGACAGTGCTTCCTATCTCAAGGGGGATCACTGCATTTGATATTTCAAATTTTTTTGGACAGACTCCAAAACATTCTCAAATCCTTTTTTTGTTTTAAAGAAGGTTTGGGAACAACCCCTCAAATACCCTACATTTTCATGTAAATACATATTTGAAGTGCACGTTTTTGAGGAACCTTAAAAGATCCTGAATTTGGAATAGTTCAAAACTACTTAATCAAGGTACCAGTTCCCGCTTCTGTTCATCCAAAAGTTCCAACTTGTATCCCTCAACAGCCATGGTTTTGCATAACCATCTCTATACTTTTTCTTTATGCCCAAATCAAGCTCCCTATGAGTCTTTGTCAGAGGTATCCAGCAGCCTGCTTTAAAATTGTTGTTTTACTAGCTATGAAAACTATGTAATATTCAGCTAGGTGACACACCAAGGTTATTTCTGTCCTCCACAGTGTTTCAGTATTTCCTTCACTCCCCTTTTCTGTCTTATTAACCTTGCATCACTTACTAGACTGTGAAAATTTCAGAGAAATCATTCTTGTTGTTACATGTATGTAAGTACAACACTCTCTGTAGTCTGAACTGGTGCTAAAAACAATCATGTAACAACAGAGAAGAAGTGACACATTTATTGGTCTCAGTAGATGATAAACATTGTTAAGTTCTTCCAAACACTTTAAGCCTTGTGTTCTTCACTAACGCGGAGCTCTAAAAATAACTGCATAGGTTCCCTCCACACACAAAATGGCAAGGCGTATGAATTGCATCCTGTATGCACAAGCTAAATATCAGAGGTTATTGTCTAACAGATTGTTCAGAGTTAGTGATAGATACTTCCACTCATACCCCCACATTTCATACCCCCATATTTAAATGTCTTTACTTACATAATGTTTGATGGCTTCATCGGCACCAATCTAACTTTGATGGCAACATCAAGGCTGTACTTGTAGGAGATACAAAATCCCACTGAAAAACATGCATCCTTACATATCCGTTGGGCTTAGGCCTGGAAGCACAGGGATCTTTTATTTATTCATTAGTTTCCTGAGAAGAACTACTGGTTGATTTGTGTCAGCTGAATAGGATCGTAATTCAATGCTCACTGCAACCTGTTTATCTGAATGACTGATGAAGGTGCAAGCTGACTGCTAAAGAACTCAGTTCCGTAATAACAAAGACTTTTGTTAGGGGGAGATACATTTTGAGAAGTCACTTCTCTGCAGAAAAAGTTTACCAAAGTTAATTTTTGAGAGATAGCATTATTTATTAAAAACATAAAACAAACTGAGCACTTCAACACCTATAACTAATTTTTCCACAAGGATTATGCCAATGAACAGTAGGATGTTTTATGGGCACAGGTCTTGGAAGTGCAAGAGATGTAGCAACACTGAAACAGATTTTCTGAAGTGTTCAAGGCTTGGTATTCAAGCACAGGATTTTCAATCACCTTTTCAAGTGGAGCTGTTGCCATCCGTCTGAAATTCCGGTCTTTCCAAAGGGCTGAGTATAAACAACGAGGAATCAACTGGAGTTTTTTCTAGTGTACAGCTTTAGTATGCACACAATTACTACAAATGCAGTTAAGAAATGGCCTCTTAAAGCTGTACGCTTTTAATATTCAGTAGAGAATTTTCAGTTAAGACAGTTTCAGGTAACAGAAACAAGAATAGCTGACCCTTTACAGATGGCTGCTTTTAAATTTCATCCTCTGATCGGATGCTTTGATATTTTTGTATCTTCATTCTAATTTAAAACCAAGGCTTATGTCTGCCATACGAAGGAGGAGAAAAGACATTACAGCTCACTTTCTGTCCCACTGGTGTGATGAAGCCCTGCACCTTATAACATGATCCTTGACTGGATATGCAGTCTGGCCCAAGACTGAACTTGTGCAGTTTATAACACCTGACACGGTCACAGTGCAGGGATTTGGCTGCAGGCAACCACCTTTACAAGAGATACAAATAAACACATACTTTACTCTTCATACAGCCTTGTCTGCAGAAAAAAACACTTCTTGTGTTTTGCAATCTTTGTCTTACTTTTTCACTAAAAAAAAAAAATATTCACCAGGTGTGGTGCAAGTAATGGTAAATCTAGTCCTCCTTTGAGAGCTTCCTGGTCTATTAAACAATCCTTGGTTTTGTACTACTATTGCATATTTCAAAGTCACAAACCAAATTAATTAGCAAGATTGTGCCACCTCATCCTTAATCTTATTAGAAGACTAATGTCTACAGAATCAATGCTTCCATAGAGATTACTGCCTTAACACTGTTAGCCTTTACATCACACAGGCTCTTTTTGTATTTTCAGTTTCACTGTAATTTCTTCCTCTAGTTTAATTACAACCCTTAATTAAGCCCTTTCTTTAATCATCTTTATAGCTATGTCCCTTCAGTTATGGCTACATATAAAGAGACCAGCTAGTAAAGCTATAAGGCTAGAACAAGAGCTTTCACAATATTTCACTGGCCTTAACCTCTGCTTCAAGTACTGCAAGCTTTCCTTCCTTTTAAATATCCACAATAAGCCTGTAAAAAAAATTTATCTAAGTTTTACAAAACCATGATAGGCAAGGGGTTTTATTTATTTCTTTTGCAGTTCCTGGAAACCCAGTTAATTATGGATTATATTGACATATTTCATTGTTTAGTTTTCTGTCAATTTTAAGAATCCACAGCTTGGTCAGTTTCCTAATTCCTCCAAAAAGCTCAGATGTTTTGATGGCAGGTCTTTTACCTATACACTGTGAGAATACAATGGAATTATAATGTCATGCTTTCATCATACACTTAAACATCCTGTTCTGACATGGAAAACTTTAATCAATATCAAGACAAGAAGTGTCAATTGCAGAATAGATAAGGTGTTACAGAAAGCTCAGCTGTTTAAGGTAAATTGATTGGAGGGGTGCAGCTCAGTTGGCAAAACTATTTTTAGGATGTTTCCAAGTTCAAATTCACTCATACAAATCTGAAACATCAGTAGGGGCTGTTTGGCAAACAAAACAGTTTTAAAAATCATTCGGATTTATAAAGTCTCCATTTACTACTGTATAAAAAAGATTTTTATAAGCCTCCATGTTTCTCATTGAAAAGCTGTTATCTATATACACAAATATTGTATGAATTTCCACTAGTTTGTTTCAGTGGACAGAGAAAGTCCATCCTGTATTGCTGCACAAATTTTCTATTTTACAGTAAACATTACTTTTTCAGGGTATAAAGGTGTTATATTTTTCAGAATAGATAATGCCATTTCCAAAGCAGTAAGAGGTATTTTTCAGTTTCATCCTTTACTATTATCATAGTTTCTGGTTCTTTCCAGAGCAAAGTACTTTGCAGTTTATATGTTAGCCAGGAAATTAATATGCTGCTTTCTTTGAAAGCTTCCCTTTTTAACCATTCTCTACTGGAACAATGTAGAAGTCATTCAGATTCATTAAGCCCACTTATTAATATATTCTATAGTAATAGATATTGCTCTTGGCAATTTTTTTTCCTGTCAATATTATTAAAATATTCAAGTGCCAATATATATGTGCTTTTCACTAATGAATTAAAATGCTAATATCTTGTCACAGTTTGCACTACAGTGAAATTCTAATTTTTAGAAGTAGTAAATGTTTGAGTGGCTGACTTATTCCATCAGGTTGAAAATATTGTATCTTATATCTTACATGAATTTCTGTTCAATAGGATTCTGAACATTCCATGAAGTTCAGATGAATTTGGGCCTCTGTCTGCATCAGGTGTGAAGACTTTAGTATCTAAAGGTTTCAAAACACAGCTCTCTGCAAATACTTGCAAAATCACTTTCCTTGAAGGTACATATGCATCAAATATCAGCTGCCTTTTCTAGAAAAAGCATTACCTCTGAATGAGTACCAGTGGAGTTGCAGGCTAAATGTTCACTGCATGAACACACTAACACAGAAGTGTTCTCAACATCTGAAATACTTATTGGATCCAAAGAGAGCAAGTCAACACAGAATTACTCAATATCAACATCTAATAACATAATCACAGAATATCTTTTTTTTACTGTTTGGTATTTTTATGGAAATGAGTAATATCCTTTTGCAACAGTGGCACTGTTTCAAGCAGAAATTAAAATATTCTCCATTATCCTGCAAAATCTGTCTTACTGGTATGTGAGAGGCTGTCTCCTAAGAAGTTTCTAAGGTAAACAATATTTTAAGCATTTGATACTTTTTTAACTGGGCGTGAGGGAAAGGTCCTGGTCTGCAATGACCTTCAGTGCAGGAAGGGACCGGAATACTAGGAATAGCCTCTGTTCTTCCATTTTCTTTAACAAGCTCTACCCAAAACTTACACGCACACATACACCACACCCCACCTTCTCAAAGAATAGAGCTAAAAGCTAATCTATGTTTCTTCCTTACTGCAGTGTTCAGATAGCAAAGCCATATCCCTCTGACCATTAGATCCTACAACTTAGGAGCTATTTTTGTCATTTCTTTCTACTTTACATCACAAACACTGAGTAATTTTTTAAACTGCCTCCTGTCCCACCAAATCTCAGTGATTACCAGAAGTTTTTGCCAGGGTCCTATGAGACTGTTTCCTGTTTGCATCCAAATTTCTTCTCTTAAATAGAAAATAGAAAAAAAAAAAAAAAAAAAAAAAAAAAAATGAGACCAAGAGAATCCTATTTCACTGAGCAAATTAACAAAAGGTCAGAAAGCTTGATCTTTGTCACTGGTATATGCTGCCTGAAAGCTGAGCTGCCATTTAAATATTTATGAGGGAGAGCTGTAATTGCAGGTTGGGAGCTGTGAGACAGCTCTGCATGTACAATACAGGAAACTGAAAATATTCATGACATGGGAAATATTCCACCAAAGGAAAATCTGGATGAAAGAAAGGAGTACTAATGTGGCATTTTAATCATTTCTGAATCAGGATACATAAGAAGGTGACCTGAAACCTGTTACTTTTTGATGTCTGTCATGGGACACAGAACTCTTATTAGCCACTGAAAACTGATGAAAAAAATTAGCTTCAAATGATGACAGCAGAACCAGCAGTAGATGGAATCTTGTTTCATTTTTGAGAATCTTTTTTTTTTTTTTAAAAAAAGGAATAAAACATTTAAGGAGTAACAGCTTTGTAACACATTACAAAGTTGAGGGAGTAAACAAAAATGTTCCCGATCTTGCTCTATTAATTGGGTTTGCTACTAGGAACAGAGCTATTCCCCAGCAGATTAAGGGTTCTTGCTAGATAATCTCCCTCCCTTCCTGATTTTAGACTCTTTAATTAAACTATATTTATATTTGTCCCTCTAGTTTGAAATCCAGTGTATTGGAAATTCTGTTTAAGCAATTTATTCTATTCAGTACCATAAGAAAAATGAGAAGGCTCACAAAATTCATAGCCAATTCCTATAAAAAAAAATCCCCCAGATCATATGTATCAAGGTGACCAGCCTACAATATGCCAGGAAGATGTCTTTGGTTGACTCTGACACCCTTTATCTGGTTTTGGATCATTTTTACAACCCCAAATATGCTCCAAACACACAACAGAAAATATTTCCATTTCAGTCATTTTGTAAATCACTTTCTAGTCACATGAAGCCCCACTCCCAGATTTAGTCCAAAAAGAGGCTCTGCAGACCACAGCAGGAAAAAGGTGCTTATACAGATGAAATGATATTTTAAGACAAAGATACTTATTGGCAGTAGACTGGATGTTTGAAATTAATGTATGAATTATATAAAAGCTGTTTCTATCAGAAATACATACAATGAGCTGGATAGGATTACCTCTTAAACATCTGAAGAATATCCAATTTAGACTTAAGAAAACAGTAGTCTCATGAACACCAGGCTGAAATAAAACCTACTCTTTTGCTGGTCCTGCTCATTCCAGGACTTCTTAGAAAGGATGAACACCTGCATGGTCTCTAAGTAATTATCACCACGATATCAGAAGCTTTGAAGCCAAAGCTTCAAAGAAAGACAGAATCACAACTTCTTCTTAAGTAACTTTTTTGCACATAATAAAAGATATTCATTGGTTAAATAAGCCAACATCCCAAAATTCTCCAATGATGACACCTGGTGGAGTTGCAAAGGGATTTCTAGCAGCCTTCAGAATGTGTTTCAGACTACAGGCAAGGAAGGTATCAGTCTCTAAGACACCAAGTCAATACTCGATATTTACACAGGTCTTCCTCGAGGTCTATCATCTTGAAGGAAATCCTCATGCATTTTTGCAAGAGTACTGTGAAATGACTGGTGTATTGCCAATGCCCTCTTCTGGAAGAGGTTAGAACGGGACAGAACCCAGCAATCCCTACTGCTCTGGGTTATCAGGAAACCAGCAACTACTCTACAGCTCTTGACTTTTATTTTCAAGGTAGTGTATTGAATTTTATTCTTATGCTTGCCATGAAATAAAGATGTGTAGTACAGTAACAACCAAAAGAAGGCAGAGTGACAACAAACTGGTGGCAATAAGGTAGCTGGAATTTTTCAAGCAGCTGACAACATGATGACCCCGTTGATTTCAGTGAAAAGCCCCACTCTTTTTCCTTTTGAAAATGAGCTCTGGGCACATGCAAAAAAAAAAAAACAAAAACAAAACATATAATCTAGTGATCTCAGATTCATTTTCTGGCCTGACTGGGACAAGGTTCTGACCTTTAATAATATTGCTTCCTCTGCTAGTTTGGGCTGCTGCTGCAAAGTAATTTTATGACTTCCTGTCACCTCTTTCATATGATCAAGAATAAATGAGGAAGAAATGTTTGTCATCAGAGCAGAAGAAAGGTACTCAGGGGATACAGAATGGATCTGCTCTGTGGCTCCAAAGACTCAGTCTCTGACCTTTGATAACTCATTCAACCTCTCAACGTTTCAAGAGGAAAAAAGTTCCATCCAAACAGTTTGGGACTAAACTATATTACTGACACAGAATCATAAACATACCACAGCAATAATGGATTACATAAGTATTCAGCTCAACAGAACCCAGGCACAAGACATAAGTTGGAAAAGCAACTCCTAATTGTCCATATCAGTGTAACTCACTGATGATATTAAATTCTTACACCTCTGTCCAAGTATCTTTCCAGTCTTAGACATATTGAAAAATGCCCATAATGACAGGAAATAGGAACTGCTACAGAAAACGCTAAGTTTAGCTTGAGGGTAATTATACAGATGTAGCTTTGGATGAATGGTGATCTTGATTGTGAATGGGAAGCTTGTTGTTTAGAGTTTTTAATAAATAAATTTAAAAATTAGAGCTCATTTGTCACTTTCAACTCAAAGTAGGAAAGAACAATAGGCTGTACTGGAGCCTATCCAGGCACTGGGACACAAACATCCCACAGAATATGTCACCAGACTGATAAAATAAAACCAGACAGTTGACACAAGAAAAACACTTGATAAGCAACAGAATACACACACCAACCAATGAAAAAAATGCATTAAGAGTTATTATTTATTTTTATTCAAAAAGAGAAATAGCTGCACAGTGAACTACTTCCTTCCAAATTCTCAGTCTAATTTCTTAATGGCTCTTGCTTTAGTTTACATCAGTTTTCCAAAGCTCCTGCAGTCCTGAGGGTTCCCATAGATTTAGCTTCTGTGCCAAATTGCTCCAGACTGAACTGGCTAAAGACCTACCTGCAGAAATTAATCCTAAACAAAATGTGACAGTTTACTGTCCAAGTTTTTATGACAAATGAAAAGCTACTTTCCTTTGGTACCTTCTGAACATGAGGTCCTGATGCAAAGGATTCATGCATCCAAAAAGCACTCCTATCTATATGTCTTTAAAAACACAGTATCACAGAACGTGTCAGTAAATACTGTGGCAAGAGCAAGAAATGTGATTCTTGGCTATCCAAATGAAATTTTAGCTTTGTCATTCAGCAAAGCATGTAAACCTCAATTTTTAGCAACATCTATGAATAAGCTACCCTATTATTCTGCAGAAACCTCACAATGGCAAAAACAATCCCTATCTTTTCCATGGGGCTGTTGGTTTTCATTTAAATGAGTTATACATCAGTCAAAACAATTTTTTTTTCATTTGCACTCATGTAACTAATATCTTTCTTACTGGCATTATCCCTGAGTGATGCTACCAGAAGTCTAAGGAGAATCAGGCCTTTAAGCCCTAAGTATTACCAACATGAAATGTAAATCCTTTAAAAAGGATTTGAGGTGGCTTTTTATGAGGAAATGCCTGTCAGAAAAACATGTCACTCCCTTTGACATAAACGACATGACAAGAACTAAAGATTCATCTCTATAAAAGAATGCTGAAACCCAAAGGAAAACCAGAATGCATCTGATAACAGCTGGTATCTTTCAATAGCCAAACAGAGTTTGACATTCCTATTTTGGCAAGAGCAAATGTATCATTTTGGCAAAAACAGAAACTCCCATTAGTAGGCAAACATCATCTTGACCCTGTAGCTTTTTCTGTCCTCTCCTACATGTATCACTTTCAATGACTTCTGCAGTCAATAGCAGCACCACTGCTAATTCTCTGATCACCTGGTCTCAGGGCTCTGTTGATAATTATAAATAATTTCATGACCAAGTTTAAATGTATCTGCCAAAACAGAATTTGAACATGCAGAGAGGAAGCATTTTTTTTCCAATGCAAGTCTTTGACATAAGCCTGGCTGGATATGTGCCTGCATATGCAGCCAAAAACATTAGCAAACAGACCAGCCCTACAGCACAGCCACCTGAGCACTGCAGGCTTCCCCCTGCGTTCCAAAAACACTGCAGTCCACAGCTTTAGCTCTACAGGTGAATAATCTGTCATCCTGGCCAGGCACTAATGGGCTAATCAAATGAGATTTTCAGCCTGTGGAGTATAACATGGGACTGCTTCATTCTAAATCAGAGAGGGAAGCATCAGACTTGAGCCTTCAGGTCCTAGCCAGCACTTAGTATCAGAATTAGAACTGTTTTTTCAGGTAGTAAGAAGTTTGGATCTTCTCCACAGAAATTATGAATGATGTTTCAACATTTATCAGAACCAAACATTTTTTTCAAAATTTATTCCTATCACAGAGAAGAAAAGTGCTTGGTATTAAAAATCATTAACATTTTAATACAATTTTGAATATGTAAATCTTTGTGAAATTATTTTCTCTCTCGTTCAAAGTATATAAACACCTTCACTTAATCTAGCTCTAGCCCTCTTACAATCAGTGGAAAAATGGGCACTTATAAAATGTAATTTATCTCCACTCAAAGATACTAAAAATATTCTTTCTCCATCTAATTTTTATAACTTATTACTGAAGTATTGTCCAAGCATTAGTCATTCATCATGGTCTCTTGGTGATGATGCTGTAGCTAGTCCTTTCTGTTCCTAAACTTCGAGCAAATTTACCTTGACCTCCCACTTGCTTTTCTTGTGAGTCATTTAACAAATCACCTGAACCCCACACACATCCATGAGTATATTTTCATTTAATATGAAACTGTGCCTATAATAGCTGCTGACACGTGTTCTTTTTCAGGGGAGCTCTTTGAATAAAGGGAAGTTAAATAACTAAATTATCACAGGTCTAGAATGAAGCCCAGGAAGTGGGAATCGATTTACTTAGACTTTCTTATTAAGTTATATGAAGATTAGTTAAAAAATTTTCTCCAGCTTCCATCTGCATCCTCTATAAGCAAAAGGATAGAACTGATGATATGCAGGTCACTTCTATCTTCCTCTTTGATCCAGTTAATGAAACTGTGATTCATTGCAATTTTCTGCTTTCCATCATTTAAGGAATGTGCTTACTTTGAAGATTCCTTGAAGCTTACAACGTTTTTCCTCATAATCAGATTCTATTTCTCCTGGATATCTTACTACTCTATCTCTACCATTATAAACCATTAATATAAATCTTATGTCTTAAGCAATCTAGACTGACTGAGCTCCACAAGCTTCGAGTTCATCTTGAATATGTAAAGAAACTTTTCTGGAAATGTTTTTTCCTTACATAAGCATTACATATTTCTAACTACTGGTGCAAGTACTGGAGCAGTATTTAAATTAAGACTTCACATGCTAGAATGGCAGAAAAGGAGTCTATATCAAGTTAATGGTTCAGTTGGTAGGTAAGCACTGAAGCAGTCCAGCAAAATAGCCTTTCTATTCCAGAATATGGCATCCACAATCACATTGTGTCTGTAGACATGTACATAAAGAGAAAGACTAAAAGAGAAAGACACTTGTGACTCTCTAAGTCACAAGACCAAGATAACCAGGCTACATAATAGGAAAGGCCAAAGTCCAAGGCTGCTGTTGGCTGATGTACAATCTGTGCAATTCCTCTGAAAAAGGCCTTCCTAGCTAACACATTCCCAGTTGCCTTTTTGCCCATGGACCCTCCTCTGCTCCATGGTCCCATACAGAACACACTGAGGAATGCAGGAAGCAAGAGCAAGTCAGGCTGGTAAGATGCAGCTGGCATATGACATCAGTGAAACACACCAGGTCATGCTGTAAACAACAAAGCAGTAGCCATAGGCAAGAGAAAGGAATGAGGCTGTTAGCTTGTGAAAGTCTCATTTCAGTCATGACAGATTTGTAAATAGGTTCTGAAGCCCTTGCTTGGACATGATTCTGGTCTGTTAAAGGGAGCACCACACCATCTCTAAGAGATTTGCTGCCGAACCTTGTACTGCCATTTCCTTCCTGGAGTAAGAGAACAATACATCCAGAGGAATCAAACCATCTTGACACTGACCTTCCACCTCTTTACCTTCTGCATGGCACGTGAGTGCATGTTGCATTTTATTTCTTCATGAAAACCATTAGTGCAAAGACTGGAATACATGAATAAACAGACAAAAACCCCACACCACATCTCCTGTAAGTCTTTACCTTGCATGTTCCACTGGCAATCTTAGATAAGCACACCAGAGGGAAGCTAAGGATGCTCCAGAAGGTAAAGGTTTATATTGCTGTGGTACGGTTTGTTTTTGCACAGTCATTAGGCTTACTGCCAGCCTGATTCCTTCACTGTTTTAAGTATCTGCAGCTTGAGTGATTACAATAATAAACTTGCATTGCGGACAGCATGCTAAACTCAAGCCACTGCTCGTGTGGGAAGAGAATGGAAGTCTTCAAATACACTTTCTCTTCCAAATTCTAAATAAAAAGGTAAACCCTGGCCTGATTTTCTCAGGAAGAACCATTTCTTTGAAGCCTCCAGCAATCTCTTGATTCTCAGCAGGATTTTTAGAACAAGGAGAATTCCCTATCAGCCAAAGAAAGAATTTTTTCTTTATTTTTAAGGTTGTAGCCGCAGATCTAACATTCCCATCCATAACCCATTATACATCTGCATAATTCAGATCCCAGTCATGGCATCCCTACAAATTACAATTTGAACACTTCAAGGCCAAAAGCATACACCTATATGCAAAAGCATACACACTATTCAATCTAACAGAATAAGTCTACAGAAATTACTTATAATCAGAGATGAAACTAGCCCATCATAGGTCAGTCCAGAAATCTTCAGGCCAACTCCAAAATAAACAGAGCCCTAAGGGACCATATTGACTTGCACAGAATCCCAAGTTTATCTTACAAACTAGTACATTATCCAATAAGGATGGGGAGCAATTGCATCCTGTTATGTAAAAAGCAAACAAGAATATATTTGGGTAACAGGCAAAAATGTTTGCGAGCAATACAAACGGTGAATTACAAGCAGTGTATTGCAAGCCACATTACTTCATAGATCACTCTGAACCAGCAACTAACACCTTTTCCAGCAACTGTAATAGATGCAGTTTATCTTTTGGCAGCAGTATCCTGCCAGCCCTAAATCCTGACTTCTGACTCCACTGAATACAGAAATACAGGCACCTGTTAAGCAGTCAAAGTATCTGTGTCTTTCTCACAAAATGCTGTTTCATTACTTCATCCTCCATGACTACCAGTTGTATTCAGCAGTATACAACTGCTTATTTGTTTTGTTGGTTGACTTTTGTTTGTTTTTTTTTTAATTTCTGCATCATGAAATGATTGAAATCTGAAAAATTTTATACATACTTTACAGAAATCTACACATTTACATTTACTGCTAAATTTACTCAATAAAGCAGGGCTAAGGTGTGGGTAGAATATCCAGTTTTCATTCTCAGCTCTGCCATCGACTCACTGCAAAAGCCTGGGGTAATCATATACCCTTTTAAACAAAATCAGGATAACAATCATTCTTACCAAAGAGAAGTGCAGTAAGATTTTCTTAATTAATGTCTGTAAGTACTTTGAAATCCCAAGATGAAAGAGAAAGTGCATCATATGAATCCACAAAATGTATAATCAGGTATTTATGGAATAATGCATTTAACACTTCTTAGACATTAATTCTGTGCTTATAAAAGAGAAAATACCACCATCTCTATCTAAACAGACTTGTATACACAGAGCCAGAAGCCAATAAAAGCTATAAAATGATTTTTCTTTCACCTCACTGAGGTCGAATTGCTTAAATACTGCCAGTACCAAACAAAACTGCCCAGGGTGCAGAGGCCTCTGTGAGGAGAGGCTGGGGCTGCCTCCAGATGGACATAAACCAACCACAGCAATGAAAAAGCAGTGGCAAAAATCATGCATGATCCTACTCATCAGGAATTCTGTTTATGTGGGCCTCCCAGGAACTAACCTGAATGTAAGAGAGCTGACAGGTAAGCCATAAAGGTCAGAGCACAACCTCTGCAACTCTCATCACTGGCCTTCCAGAAAAAGAAACTGTGAGAGCTTAAGGTATATAGAGAGATGCATTAACCAGCTCTTCATTACCTCCCCTGCAGAGACTGCTGATGCCTTGCATGTGGTTGACAGGAATTATGTTTTCAATCACCCTTCCATGGCTATTAGTGAATTCATTCAACTGTTCTGTTCATTAAATCACTTTCCCATCTCTTCAGTTTAATAACAGACGTTTCCCTCTGGGTCTGCTATTAAGGTGTTAAATTTCCCTGGATACTGCCCCCATTTCCCCCTCTATTTATGATTGGCTTTTTTTTACTGTTTGGTATTTTTATGGAAATGAGTAATATCCTTTTGCAACAGTGGCACTGTTTCAAGCAGAAATTAAAATATTCTCCATTATCCTGCAAAATCTGTCTTACTGGTATGTGAGAGGCTGTCTCCTAAGAAGTTTCTAAGGTAAACAATATTTTAAGCATTTGATACTTTTTTAACTGGGCGTGAGGGAAAGGTCCTGGTCTGCAATGACCTTCAGTGCAGGAAGGGACCGGAATACTAGGAATAGCCTCTGTTCTTCCATTTTCTTTAACAAGCTCTACCCAAAACTTACACGCACACATACACCACACCCCACCTTCTCAAAGAATAGAGCTAAAAGCTAATCTATGTTTCTTCCTTACTGCAGTGTTCAGATAGCAAAGCCATATCCCTCTGACCATTAGATCCTACAACTTAGGAGCTATTTTTGTCATTTCTTTCTACTTTACATCACAAACACTGAGTAATTTTTTAAACTGCCTCCTGTCCCACCAAATCTCAGTGATTACCAGAAGTTTTTGCCAGGGTCCTATGAGACTGTTTCCTGTTTGCATCCAAATTTCTTCTCTTAAATAGAAAATAGAAAAAAAAAAAAAAAAAAAAAAAAAAAAAATGAGACCAAGAGAATCCTATTTCACTGAGCAAATTAACAAAAGGTCAGAAAGCTTGATCTTTGTCACTGGTATATGCTGCCTGAAAGCTGAGCTGCCATTTAAATATTTATGAGGGAGAGCTGTAATTGCAGGTTGGGAGCTGTGAGACAGCTCTGCATGTACAATACAGGAAACTGAAAATATTCATGACATGGGAAATATTCCACCAAAGGAAAATCTGGATGAAAGAAAGGAGTACTAATGTGGCATTTTAATCATTTCTGAATCAGGATACATAAGAAGGTGACCTGAAACCTGTTACTTTTTGATGTCTGTCATGGGACACAGAACTCTTATTAGCCACTGAAAACTGATGAAAAAAATTAGCTTCAAATGATGACAGCAGAACCAGCAGTAGATGGAATCTTGTTTCATTTTTGAGAATCTTTTTTTTTTTTTTAAAAAAAGGAATAAAACATTTAAGGAGTAACAGCTTTGTAACACATTACAAAGTTGAGGGAGTAAACAAAAATGTTCCCGATCTTGCTCTATTAATTGGGTTTGCTACTAGGAACAGAGCTATTCCCCAGCAGATTAAGGGTTCTTGCTAGATAATCTCCCTCCCTTCCTGATTTTAGACTCTTTAATTAAACTATATTTATATTTGTCCCTCTAGTTTGAAATCCAGTGTATTGGAAATTCTGTTTAAGCAATTTATTCTATTCAGTACCATAAGAAAAATGAGAAGGCTCACAAAATTCATAGCCAATTCCTATAAAAAAAAATCCCCCAGATCATATGTATCAAGGTGACCAGCCTACAATATGCCAGGAAGATGTCTTTGGTTGACTCTGACACCCTTTATCTGGTTTTGGATCATTTTTACAACCCCAAATATGCTCCAAACACACAACAGAAAATATTTCCATTTCAGTCATTTTGTAAATCACTTTCTAGTCACATGAAGCCCCACTCCCAGATTTAGTCCAAAAAGAGGCTCTGCAGACCACAGCAGGAAAAAGGTGCTTATACAGATGAAATGATATTTTAAGACAAAGATACTTATTGGCAGTAGACTGGATGTTTGAAATTAATGTATGAATTATATAAAAGCTGTTTCTATCAGAAATACATACAATGAGCTGGATAGGATTACCTCTTAAACATCTGAAGAATATCCAATTTAGACTTAAGAAAACAGTAGTCTCATGAACACCAGGCTGAAATAAAACCTACTCTTTTGCTGGTCCTGCTCATTCCAGGACTTCTTAGAAAGGATGAACACCTGCATGGTCTCTAAGTAATTATCACCACGATATCAGAAGCTTTGAAGCCAAAGCTTCAAAGAAAGACAGAATCACAACTTCTTCTTAAGTAACTTTTTTGCACATAATAAAAGATATTCATTGGTTAAATAAGCCAACATCCCAAAATTCTCCAATGATGACACCTGGTGGAGTTGCAAAGGGATTTCTAGCAGCCTTCAGAATGTGTTTCAGACTACAGGCAAGGAAGGTATCAGTCTCTAAGACACCAAGTCAATACTCGATATTTACACAGGTCTTCCTCGAGGTCTATCATCTTGAAGGAAATCCTCATGCATTTTTGCAAGAGTACTGTGAAATGACTGGTGTATTGCCAATGCCCTCTTCTGGAAGAGGTTAGAACGGGACAGAACCCAGCAATCCCTACTGCTCTGGGTTATCAGGAAACCAGCAACTACTCTACAGCTCTTGACTTTTATTTTCAAGGTAGTGTATTGAATTTTATTCTTATGCTTGCCATGAAATAAAGATGTGTAGTACAGTAACAACCAAAAGAAGGCAGAGTGACAACAAACTGGTGGCAATAAGGTAGCTGGAATTTTTCAAGCAGCTGACAACATGATGACCCCGTTGATTTCAGTGAAAAGCCCCACTCTTTTTCCTTTTGAAAATGAGCTCTGGGCACATGCAAAAAAAAAAAAACAAAAACAAAACATATAATCTAGTGATCTCAGATTCATTTTCTGGCCTGACTGGGACAAGGTTCTGACCTTTAATAATATTGCTTCCTCTGCTAGTTTGGGCTGCTGCTGCAAAGTAATTTTATGACTTCCTGTCACCTCTTTCATATGATCAAGAATAAATGAGGAAGAAATGTTTGTCATCAGAGCAGAAGAAAGGTACTCAGGGGATACAGAATGGATCTGCTCTGTGGCTCCAAAGACTCAGTCTCTGACCTTTGATAACTCATTCAACCTCTCAACGTTTCAAGAGGAAAAAAGTTCCATCCAAACAGTTTGGGACTAAACTATATTACTGACACAGAATCATAAACATACCACAGCAATAATGGATTACATAAGTATTCAGCTCAACAGAACCCAGGCACAAGACATAAGTTGGAAAAGCAACTCCTAATTGTCCATATCAGTGTAACTCACTGATGATATTAAATTCTTACACCTCTGTCCAAGTATCTTTCCAGTCTTAGACATATTGAAAAATGCCCATAATGACAGGAAATAGGAACTGCTACAGAAAACGCTAAGTTTAGCTTGAGGGTAATTATACAGATGTAGCTTTGGATGAATGGTGATCTTGATTGTGAATGGGAAGCTTGTTGTTTAGAGTTTTTAATAAATAAATTTAAAAATTAGAGCTCATTTGTCACTTTCAACTCAAAGTAGGAAAGAACAATAGGCTGTACTGGAGCCTATCCAGGCACTGGGACACAAACATCCCACAGAATATGTCACCAGACTGATAAAATAAAACCAGACAGTTGACACAAGAAAAACACTTGATAAGCAACAGAATACACACACCAACCAATGAAAAAAATGCATTAAGAGTTATTATTTATTTTTATTCAAAAAGAGAAATAGCTGCACAGTGAACTACTTCCTTCCAAATTCTCAGTCTAATTTCTTAATGGCTCTTGCTTTAGTTTACATCAGTTTTCCAAAGCTCCTGCAGTCCTGAGGGTTCCCATAGATTTAGCTTCTGTGCCAAATTGCTCCAGACTGAACTGGCTAAAGACCTACCTGCAGAAATTAATCCTAAACAAAATGTGACAGTTTACTGTCCAAGTTTTTATGACAAATGAAAAGCTACTTTCCTTTGGTACCTTCTGAACATGAGGTCCTGATGCAAAGGATTCATGCATCCAAAAAGCACTCCTATCTATATGTCTTTAAAAACACAGTATCACAGAACGTGTCAGTAAATACTGTGGCAAGAGCAAGAAATGTGATTCTTGGCTATCCAAATGAAATTTTAGCTTTGTCATTCAGCAAAGCATGTAAACCTCAATTTTTAGCAACATCTATGAATAAGCTACCCTATTATTCTGCAGAAACCTCACAATGGCAAAAACAATCCCTATCTTTTCCATGGGGCTGTTGGTTTTCATTTAAATGAGTTATACATCAGTCAAAACAATTTTTTTTTCATTTGCACTCATGTAACTAATATCTTTCTTACTGGCATTATCCCTGAGTGATGCTACCAGAAGTCTAAGGAGAATCAGGCCTTTAAGCCCTAAGTATTACCAACATGAAATGTAAATCCTTTAAAAAGGATTTGAGGTGGCTTTTTATGAGGAAATGCCTGTCAGAAAAACATGTCACTCCCTTTGACATAAACGACATGACAAGAACTAAAGATTCATCTCTATAAAAGAATGCTGAAACCCAAAGGAAAACCAGAATGCATCTGATAACAGCTGGTATCTTTCAATAGCCAAACAGAGTTTGACATTCCTATTTTGGCAAGAGCAAATGTATCATTTTGGCAAAAACAGAAACTCCCATTAGTAGGCAAACATCATCTTGACCCTGTAGCTTTTTCTGTCCTCTCCTACATGTATCACTTTCAATGACTTCTGCAGTCAATAGCAGCACCACTGCTAATTCTCTGATCACCTGGTCTCAGGGCTCTGTTGATAATTATAAATAATTTCATGACCAAGTTTAAATGTATCTGCCAAAACAGAATTTGAACATGCAGAGAGGAAGCATTTTTTTTCCAATGCAAGTCTTTGACATAAGCCTGGCTGGATATGTGCCTGCATATGCAGCCAAAAACATTAGCAAACAGACCAGCCCTACAGCACAGCCACCTGAGCACTGCAGGCTTCCCCCTGCGTTCCAAAAACACTGCAGTCCACAGCTTTAGCTCTACAGGTGAATAATCTGTCATCCTGGCCAGGCACTAATGGGCTAATCAAATGAGATTTTCAGCCTGTGGAGTATAACATGGGACTGCTTCATTCTAAATCAGAGAGGGAAGCATCAGACTTGAGCCTTCAGGTCCTAGCCAGCACTTAGTATCAGAATTAGAACTGTTTTTTCAGGTAGTAAGAAGTTTGGATCTTCTCCACAGAAATCATGAATGATGTTTCAACATTTATCAGAACCAAACATTTTTTTCAAAATTTATTCCTATCACAGAGAAGAAAAGTGCTTGGTATTAAAAATCATTAACATTTTAATACAATTTTGAATATGTAAATCTTTGTGAAATTATTTTCTCTCTCGTTCAAAGTATATAAACACCTTCACTTAATCTAGCTCTAGCCCTCTTACAATCAGTGGAAAAATGGGCACTTATAAAATGTAATTTATCTCCACTCAAAGATACTAAAAATATTCTTTCTCCATCTAATTTTTATAACTTATTACTGAAGTATTGTCCAAGCATTAGTCATTCATCATGGTCTCTTGGTGATGATGCTGTAGCTAGTCCTTTCTGTTCCTAAACTTCGAGCAAATTTACCTTGACCTCCCACTTGCTTTTCTTGTGAGTCATTTAACAAATCACCTGAACCCCACACACATCCATGAGTATATTTTCATTTAATATGAAACTGTGCCTATAATAGCTGCTGACACGTGTTCTTTTTCAGGGGAGCTCTTTGAATAAAGGGAAGTTAAATAACTAAATTATCACAGGTCTAGAATGAAGCCCAGGAAGTGGGAATCGATTTACTTAGACTTTCTTATTAAGTTATATGAAGATTAGTTAAAAAATTTTCTCCAGCTTCCATCTGCATCCTCTATAAGCAAAAGGATAGAACTGATGATATGCAGGTCACTTCTATCTTCCTCTTTGATCCAGTTAATGAAACTGTGATTCATTGCAATTTTCTGCTTTCCATCATTTAAGGAATGTGCTTACTTTGAAGATTCCTTGAAGCTTACAACGTTTTTCCTCATAATCAGATTCTATTTCTCCTGGATATCTTACTACTCTATCTCTACCATTATAAACCATTAATATAAATCTTATGTCTTAAGCAATCTAGACTGACTGAGCTCCACAAGCTTCGAGTTCATCTTGAATATGTAAAGAAACTTTTCTGGAAATGTTTTTTCCTTACATAAGCATTACATATTTCTAACTACTGGTGCAAGTACTGGAGCAGTATTTAAATTAAGACTTCACATGCTAGAATGGCAGAAAAGGAGTCTATATCAAGTTAATGGTTCAGTTGGTAGGTAAGCACTGAAGCAGTCCAGCAAAATAGCCTTTCTATTCCAGAATATGGCATCCACAATCACATTGTGTCTGTAGACATGTACATAAAGAGAAAGACTAAAAGAGAAAGACACTTGTGACTCTCTAAGTCACAAGACCAAGATAACCAGGCTACATAATAGGAAAGGCCAAAGTCCAAGGCTGCTGTTGGCTGATGTACAATCTGTGCAATTCCTCTGAAAAAGGCCTTCCTAGCTAACACATTCCCAGTTGCCTTTTTGCCCATGGACCCTCCTCTGCTCCATGGTCCCATACAGAACACACTGAGGAATGCAGGAAGCAAGAGCAAGTCAGGCTGGTAAGATGCAGCTGGCATATGACATCAGTGAAACACACCAGGTCATGCTGTAAACAACAAAGCAGTAGCCATAGGCAAGAGAAAGGAATGAGGCTGTTAGCTTGTGAAAGTCTCATTTCAGTCATGACAGATTTGTAAATAGGTTCTGAAGCCCTTGCTTGGACATGATTCTGGTCTGTTAAAGGGAGCACCACACCATCTCTAAGAGATTTGCTGCCGAACCTTGTACTGCCATTTCCTTCCTGGAGTAAGAGAACAATACATCCAGAGGAATCAAACCATCTTGACACTGACCTTCCACCTCTTTACCTTCTGCATGGCACGTGAGTGCATGTTGCATTTTATTTCTTCATGAAAACCATTAGTGCAAAGACTGGAATACATGAATAAACAGACAAAAACCCCACACCACATCTCCTGTAAGTCTTTACCTTGCATGTTCCACTGGCAATCTTAGATAAGCACACCAGAGGGAAGCTAAGGATGCTCCAGAAGGTAAAGGTTTATATTGCTGTGGTACGGTTTGTTTTTGCACAGTCATTAGGCTTACTGCCAGCCTGATTCCTTCACTGTTTTAAGTATCTGCAGCTTGAGTGATTACAATAATAAACTTGCATTGCGGACAGCATGCTAAACTCAAGCCACTGCTCGTGTGGGAAGAGAATGGAAGTCTTCAAATACACTTTCTCTTCCAAATTCTAAATAAAAAGGTAAACCCTGGCCTGATTTTCTCAGGAAGAACCATTTCTTTGAAGCCTCCAGCAATCTCTTGATTCTCAGCAGGATTTTTAGAACAAGGAGAATTCCCTATCAGCCAAAGAAAGAATTTTTTCTTTATTTTTAAGGTTGTAGCCGCAGATCTAACATTCCCATCCATAACCCATTATACATCTGCATAATTCAGATCCCAGTCATGGCATCCCTACAAATTACAATTTGAACACTTCAAGGCCAAAAGCATACACCTATATGCAAAAGCATACACACTATTCAATCTAACAGAATAAGTCTACAGAAATTACTTATAATCAGAGATGAAACTAGCCCATCATAGGTCAGTCCAGAAATCTTCAGGCCAACTCCAAAATAAACAGAGCCCTAAGGGACCATATTGACTTGCACAGAATCCCAAGTTTATCTTACAAACTAGTACATTATCCAATAAGGATGGGGAGCAATTGCATCCTGTTATGTAAAAAGCAAACAAGAATATATTTGGGTAACAGGCAAAAATGTTTGCGAGCAATACAAACGGTGAATTACAAGCAGTGTATTGCAAGCCACATTACTTCATAGATCACTCTGAACCAGCAACTAACACCTTTTCCAGCAACTGTAATAGATGCAGTTTATCTTTTGGCAGCAGTATCCTGCCAGCCCTAAATCCTGACTTCTGACTCCACTGAATACAGAAATACAGGCACCTGTTAAGCAGTCAAAGTATCTGTGTCTTTCTCACAAAATGCTGTTTCATTACTTCATCCTCCATGACTACCAGTTGTATTCAGCAGTATACAACTGCTTATTTGTTTTGTTGGTTGACTTTTGTTTGTTTTTTTTTTAATTTCTGCATCATGAAATGATTGAAATCTGAAAAATTTTATACATACTTTACAGAAATCTACACATTTACATTTACTGCTAAATTTACTCAATAAAGCAGGGCTAAGGTGTGGGTAGAATATCCAGTTTTCATTCTCAGCTCTGCCATCGACTCACTGCAAAAGCCTGGGGTAATCATATACCCTTTTAAACAAAATCAGGATAACAATCATTCTTACCAAAGAGAAGTGCAGTAAGATTTTCTTAATTAATGTCTGTAAGTACTTTGAAATCCCAAGATGAAAGAGAAAGTGCATCATATGAATCCACAAAATGTATAATCAGGTATTTATGGAATAATGCATTTAACACTTCTTAGACATTAATTCTGTGCTTATAAAAGAGAAAATACCACCATCTCTATCTAAACAGACTTGTATACACAGAGCCAGAAGCCAATAAAAGCTATAAAATGATTTTTCTTTCACCTCACTGAGGTCGAATTGCTTAAATACTGCCAGTACCAAACAAAACTGCCCAGGGTGCAGAGGCCTCTGTGAGGAGAGGCTGGGGCTGCCTCCAGATGGACATAAACCAACCACAGCAATGAAAAAGCAGTGGCAAAAATCATGCATGATCCTACTCATCAGGAATTCTGTTTATGTGGGCCTCCCAGGAACTAACCTGAATGTAAGAGAGCTGACAGGTAAGCCATAAAGGTCAGAGCACAACCTCTGCAACTCTCATCACTGGCCTTCCAGAAAAAGAAACTGTGAGAGCTTAAGGTATATAGAGAGATGCATTAACCAGCTCTTCATTACCTCCCCTGCAGAGACTGCTGATGCCTTGCATGTGGTTGACAGGAATTATGTTTTCAATCACCCTTCCATGGCTATTAGTGAATTCATTCAACTGTTCTGTTCATTAAATCACTTTCCCATCTCTTCAGTTTAATAACAGACGTTTCCCTCTGGGTCTGCTATTAAGGTGTTAAATTTCCCTGGATACTGCCCCCATTTCCCCCTCTATTTATGATTGGCTTTCATATGGCATAAACTCTGGGCAGATATAAAGAAAAACCCCTATCAATAAGCCCTGAGAGAGTATAAATAATAACTTAATATATTTTATTCCATGGGAATAACAATTTGAAATAGGAATCTGCTTTCCCAGGAATGTCTTTGGGAAAAGCCTAAAAATGAACAGCAGAACTATTACAGAACTATACAGCATATATTACAGCAGTAAGAAATTAGAGAAACCTAGGGCTTCCCACAGACACGGCTTTCAGTTAGGAACTTCACGTCTAAAAATATTCGCTTACAATGAGAAAAAAATACCACAAAAAAAACTGCAGAAATTGCATGCATGTAACACTTTGAAGAAAGGACTCCCTGAGAATTACTGAATTCAGACAATGTACAAGTCCATGAGGCAGTCAGATAAGGTAAAAACAGAAAATAAGTTAAAACTTTGACTGACAGATGCTACTGACAAATTACCTAAAAATGAACAACATTACACCATTCTGAGCACTTCTATCAGCTTTACAATCCTATGGTATTTGAATCAGAGTACTAAGCACCAAGAATATGCTTAATTTAAAAAACTGCAAGAGGAGGAATTAGTGATGAAATCAGGCTATTGCCTAGTAGTTTTGTCACAATTAGGCTACAAAGAATAAGCTCTTATAGTGTTCCTTTATAAGTTGTTCTAATTTCTGATGTATGTACATGGCCTTTTCTTTTTGCTTGTTGCAGTTCCAGTTCATCTTTCTTGAACATAAATCCTACAGTGAGAAAAAAAAGGTTGTATTTCACAGGATGTATAAATACTTTCAGTTATTCATGATGGGAATATGGCTTGTTTCATGTACTTCTCTCTTTCCCTTTTGAATGTGTATGGTAATTTTAAGAGACCTGCAACACACAATAGAACTTTGTGATAATTCTGCTGAAGTATTTAGTTGATGTTTGTATTATTTATGTGGCAGCAGTCTATTATCAATACAGTAATGATGGATAGTGACAGTTAAACATTCCTGTGAGACTTCACAGGCCTTTTTCCATAAAGTAGGTTTGATCAGACTATAAAAATCTAAATGGATTTCTTCCATGCACACCTGTACTGGATTACAACAGTGAGATTCAGGAATGTAAGAAAATATTTACCACTTATCTGAAAAATATATACTGCATGTAACCATTATCAAAGAAAACCTTTTCAGCCCTTAAGTTATTCCCATAAGTGAAGAAATTTTGATAATACAAACAACATGGACCTGTAAAAGCACTGCAGCTCACAGGCATGTATTATTCTTCCTAATTAATGCCAGCAATTATACTTTTAATGAATGTTGCAGATAATAAAATCAAATTACATAGCGCTACATGCTTCAAATTTTTATTTTTCTAAGCGTCATAACTACTATGAAAATTCTGTCTGCGTGGCAATTACTACACACCAGGAACAAAAGATCATTTTTATCCTCAAGGCATATTTGATATCAAAGACAGTCCTATTTTGCTTACCTGGGAATTCTAGTTTTGAAGGGGCAGTAGTAGACAAAAGATAAGCTTACAGTAAGCTAAACTATAGAATATTAAAGTATAACTGAAGACAAAGACAGGACCAATGACAAGGAAGTAAGGAGGATGCTGTTAATGAAAAATTAATAAAGAGCATTTCTGAAACAAACATTAAATTAACCAAGCTACTGCATATATGAAATTATTATAATATGCAAATCTGGACAGACACCAAGAGAACCTCTTCATACATATGGAAAATAAACGGATTTTGCCTTTTAATTCTGTAGGTTTATCATCAAGATTTTTTACTTATCTCACTACCTCATTTTTTACTCTGCTTTCTTTGTCTCTCTTTAAGCCTCTCCACTTCTTCCTTCCTCATTCAATTGCCTGAGAAATTCTACAGCATTTGACCAAACTTCTACAAAGAACTAGTACATAGAGCTAAAAAGCAGACAAACAAGACTGGTTCAAACCAAAAAAAAAACCACCAGTGGAACCTGGCCCAGCAGGTTTGCTCCAGACACCTCTCTTTGTGTATCAAAGACCTCTCTCCTTTGCAGAATAAATGCATATATTATTAACAGTCTCTCCTAAGGGGTTGCATGACATTTTATATTTCAATCAGTAATTTCTTGTAGATGAGGAGACTGAAAACTAACCATGGCATTATAACCTCTCCAGAACCACAAATTCAGCTCATGAAGAAAAGTAAATAGAAAAATTAATCTCTGGTTTTGGTTTTCACTTATTTTGGCTAAATAATTTCTCCATTAAAAATAATACACAGATTCTGTTGAAACAGTAATGTCCATCAAGATTCTTTTCAAAAAGTTGTTCTTTGGGATTCTAAAAAATAGGTATAGACATGGCCATATCAGATCAGATGTCAGACCTGTGCAGTCCAGGAAAACTGGGTATCAGATACTTCAGAATAAGGCACAGTAAATTCCTGTAGTTTAATCTCTAGCCTTCCACAGGGTTTGGCAGAAGATACAATAAATAATAACAAAACACAAAGCATGCAGAGTTTAACAGCCCCTTTAATTCAACTACAGCCCGGTTCCATCCACATGTTACAATATGTAACTCAGTCATGTTAGGGAAAATTTCCTGTTACTTAGTTGCAGGAAATCAGAGCTAAAAAACCCATCCTTCTCAATAGCAGCACATTTTCTTAAGTGCTAGTTGCTAGTAAATGAAATTATATTAGCTATACTACTTATTTGTTTGTCTAAATACACTGTTAACTTTTCACCCTAGCCTTTTCACAGGCTAGGGGGAAGGAGAAGGCAGCCTCTCCTTTGTGCTCCCTCAAATGCTGCATCACTCTGCTCTGTCAAACTGTATGTTTGGACTGACAGCTCTTTGAGAAGTGTTCAGTGCCTCATTCAATTAAGCTGATACTCAGGACCTGGCCTACAGCTCTTCCTGCAAATGAGAAACAGGAAATGCTTCAGTTGCTCAGCATCACTTTTAGTGTCATGCATTGTACCAACACTGACAGTTAAGTTAAATGAAATGTAGGAATTTATTTATATACAGTACACAAATATTAAATTCACAGTGATTTACTCCTTAGTGGTCAGAGCAGTTTTTCACAAAGAATCAATAAAACCCCCTGAGTGCTGCAGACACAAGCATGTTACACCATTGGTGTCAGTAGTATAATGACCTCAATCACTATTTGATTCTTTCAGCTCTTACCATCATAGATGGCTTTTCTTGTTCCATTTTATAAATTGTCTTATTTTAAGACACTTTTTCATAATCAATATATCAAGAAAAGAGGATGCATTTACAAAACTTCTACCATTAGATCATAGAAACATCAGCAGCTTGGAACCCTTTATACTTAATTTCCTTTTAACAGTATACACATAATAGAAATTTTCCAAAAGAAAAGCTAGAAAGGTTACAAGCTAAGCATAAGGTTTAGAGCTTATGGTAACTGGTACCTATCAATATTAAAGCTGCCAAAACTCTAATTTTCATCTAACAGCTGGGATCAATATCTACAAATAAATCACAGAGCAAGCTTGCTTTATTCTGGTTGCATGAGATACCATTGCATGAGATTCCATTTGGAATGATAAAAAAAAAAAAGGGTGTGACTAACCACCACTGTAGGAAATAAGCTTAAGCTCTGATAGTTGGTATGACATGAAGAATCTAACCTTTTCTTCCAAATCCTCTCTCCCTTACCAATAGTGTTTATACAGGATGATACTCTTACTTCCTTGTATTTCCTTCCTGGTAGGAACCCTCAAGAAAAGACCATCACAGCTGCTGCTCCCTAAAACTCATCCCTGGCAAGGTTCTACAGAGCACTGACAGCTCAACTAAGATAATGTGTTTTTTAACAGTGCATGAAAAGATCTTCAATTGCAAGTCTTCATGTTTCAGAGCTGTAATAGTTCAGGTAAGCCACTTGTTGCATTCTGAAACAAATCAAGACAGAGATTGCCAGGGTGAAAGCCCTCTCCTCACTGTATGACTGTAAAGCACATTAAATGGAAGAGGTACAGATCTTAAAGAGCTCATCTGTGCACATTATTTACAGAAACAACTGCCTTGATGACAGGTTTCCTTAAAAAACAAAAGCATTGGCTGTACCAGTCTGCCCTACTACACAAACACAAAACTGCTTTGGAGTTTTTTCTTTGTTATCATCTTAATTCATCCAGCAGCCAATAACCATGATAACACAGCAGCATTAACTGTACCCACTTAAAATAAGCCAGAGCTACTGGATCTCAGGGACTGTATGGTACATGCATTTCTGTAGATTATTTAAGACTGTTTAGCAACTGAAACCCACCAATGAAACATTTGTAGTTTTAGGCTGCCATTAGGAAAACAGACAGTGCATTGATGATAACTTCTTAACGCAAATGGTGGACAAGCCGACTAGAAGAGGAGCACTGCTGGATCTTGTACTAACCAACAAGGAGGGCCTTGTTGAAGCAGTGGTGGTCAATGGCAGCCTTGGCTGCAGTGATCATGAGATGGTAGAGTTCAGGATCCTGTGTGGAAGGAACAGAATACCCAGTAGGACCAGAACCCTGGACTTCCACAGGGCAAACTTTGGCCTCCTCAATCAACTGTTAAGAGAAATCCCATGGGACAGGGTGTTAGAAGATAAAGGGGCTCAAGATAGCTGGTCAATATTCAAGGACCACTATTTGCAAGCACAGGATCAGAGCGTCCCTATGGTTAGGAAATCTAGTAAGGGAGCTAGGAGACCAGCATGGTTAAAAAAGGAACTGCTGGGAAAACTTAAGTGGAAAAGGAAAATCTACAGATCATGGAAGGGGGGGCTGGTCACTTGGGAGGAATATAGGACTGTTGACAGAGGATGTAGGGAGGCAATTAGGAAAGCTAAGGCCTCCTTGGAACTTAACCTTGCAAGTCAGGTTAAGGATAATAGAAAGGGCTTTTTCAAATACATAGCTAGCAAAACTAACACTAGAGGCAATATTGGCCCACTAAGGAATGAGCTTGGAGCCCTGGTGACAGAGGATATAAAGAAGGCAGAGGTGCTGAACACCTTCTTTGCCTCTGTCTTTACTCCTGCAGGGTTTCCGCATGAGCCCCAGATTCATTTAGCCCCAGAAGTAGTCAAGATAGATGAGTTTGACATAGTAGATGAGGATTGGGTTAGGGATCAGCTGAGTAATCTGGACATCCATAAGTCGATGGGTCCAGATGGAATGCATCCAAGGGTGCTGAGGGAGCTGGCGGAGGTCATTGCTAGGCCACTCTCCATCATCTTCAGTAAGTCATGGGTAACAGGAGAGGTGCCTGAGGACTGGAGGATAGCAAATGTCACTCCAGTCTACAAGAAGGGCAAGAAGGAGGACCCGGGTAACTATAGACCGGTCAGCCTCACCTCCATCCCTGGAAAGGTGATGGAACAACTTGTTCTTGTCACTATCTCCAGGCATATCAAGGACATGGGGGTCATCAAGAGCAGTCAGCATTGTTTTATCAAGGGTAAATCATGTTTGACTAACCTCATAGCCTTCTATGAGGAAATTACTAGGGGGATAGATGATGGAAGAGCGGTAGATGTGGTTTATCTTGATTTCAGTAAAGCATTTGACACCGTCTCTCACAGCATCCTTGTAGATAAGTTGATCAAGTATGGGTTTGGTGATCAGGTAGTGAGGTGGATCAGGAACTGGTTGAAAGGAAGGAGTCAGAGAGTTGTAGTCAATGGGGCAGAATCTGGTTGGAGGTGTGTGACTAGTGGAGTCCCTCAGGGGTCGGTACTGGGACCGGTGTTGTTCAGTATCTTCATCAACGACTTGGATGAGGGTATAGAATGTACCCTCAGCAAGTTTGCTGATGACACTAAGCTGGGAGGAGTGGCTGACACACCAGAAGGCTGTGCTGCCATTCAGAGAGACTTAGACAGGCTGGAGAGTTGGGCAGGGAGAAACATGATGAAATTCAACAAGGGGAAGTGTAGAGTTTTGCATTTGGGGAAGAACAACACGATGTCCCAGTACAGGTTGGGGGCTGACCTGCTGGAGAGCAGTGTAGGTGAAAGAGACCTGGGGGTCCTGGTAGACAAGAGGATGACCATGAGCCAGCAATGTGCCCTTGTGGCCAAGAAGGCCAATGGCATCCTGGGGTGCATTACAAAGGGTGTGGTTAGTAGGTCGAGAGAGGTTCTCCTCCCCCTCTATTCTGCATTGGTGAGGCTGCACCTGGAGTATTGTGTCCAGTTCTGGGCCCCTCAGTTCAAGAAGGACAGGGAAGTGCTTGAAAGAGTCCAGCGCAGAGCTACTAAGATGATTAAGGGAGTGGAACATCTCCCTTATGAGGAAAGGCTGAGAGAGCTGGGTCTCTTTAGTTTGGAGAAAAGGAGACTGAGAGGTGACCTCATCAATGTTTTCAAATACGTAAGGGGTGAGTGTCAGGGAGATGGAGTTAGGCTTTTCTCAGTGGTGACCAGTGATAGGACAAGGGATAATGGGTGTAAATTGGAGCATAGGAGGTTCAAGTTGAATATCCGGAAAAATTTTTTTACTGTAAGGGTGAGGGAGCCCTGGAACAGGCTGCCCAGGGGGGTTGTGGAGTCTCCTTCACTGGAGACATTCAAAACCCACCTGGGCACGTTCCTAGGCGATGTACTCTAGGGGGCCCTGCTCTGGCAGGCGGGGTTGGACTAGATGATCTTTCGAGGTCCCTTCCAACCTCTAGGATTCTATGATTCTATGATTCTATGATAACCATCACGATTTATGATAGGAATAATTTTTAAAATAGCTAAGACACTCACAAACTCTTTCCTATAAGTAGCAAACAAAAAGCTAGTTAAAGTAAACCAAAAGAAACCCTGTTTTTAGAAGATCAATACTTCCTCCTACTTCCTCCTTATATAACATTTAATTATGAGAAGCAATACAATGGATAAAATGTTGGGCAGGACTCTGCAAGCAAAATGCAGAGGTGTGCATTAAACCTGCTCAATGATCTTGGACAAGTAAACCTGCAGCACAGTGAGAGTTTCTCATCTGCAAAATGAAAATTCCATTAAAAATTGAGGGCTACTCTAGAACAAAGTGCAGGCTCACACAATTACAGATTTCAGCACAAAATTATAAACTTGAAAATCTGACTTCATTTAAAAAAAAAAAAAAAAAAAAAAAAAAAAAAAAAAAAAAAAGAAAAGCAAAACAACTAACACACTAAATTTCATCCCAGTTGTTCCCAATGTCTAACTGCATCTTTTGCTGCAAGGCTACAGCAGCTCATTGCCAATGAGCATTATGCAGCAGAGGAAGAAACTGAGGCAAAAAGATCTCTGATTTACTTAAGAACACACAGCATGTCAAATATCAGAGCCACACACAAAACCCAGCCTCTGAACCCCATATCCTGGCCAGGAAACCAGGGGACTTCCTTTCTTCAGGGCACAGAGCTGGTCCATCAACCATGGACTACTTAAGCAGCACTGGATAGTGTATAAATATATTTTAGACAAAAAAACCCCAGGAAACTGTCTGAGAAATAGGACCAAAAGATGGTTCAGAAAAAGAGGAGCTATTCTTCTATGAGTCGATATATTGCTGTCACTTATAAGGTGCTCCTTTTGGAAAAGAGCAACCTAATGAAGTACCATGCATTAAAAATTTATCATCCATACATAGCAATTTTTAAATTTCTGTATTGATTTATGTTTTCATTTTGCATAATGCACCACAGCCCAATTAAGATCTGTAGGAGGTGAAAGAGTGAGGGGGGAGATTGAGAGGTTTTCTATATTTGTTCTGTACTCTGGTCACTTCAAAGCTAAAATGAACAAACCTATCCCTATCATACTGCATTTAATATGCATTTGATCACTACCTGGCACGTCAGAGTGTTTAGATCTAACCCCTCCCCTCTCCTACCCTGCAGAAAAAGCAGGAGTGCAGACTGCAAAGCATTTCAGGGAAATAAGACAATTGGCCTGACAACTGAGGGCACAAATCTTGTGCCAGAACAAACCATCCAGAAGATTTCTACAGTCATCGTACATAAAAAACCTGGCTGCTGGCTTCAGACAGAGCCTTATGTCAGGCCCAGTATGACACAAGCACATTTTCCCAAACTACTTAAAGGTTATGTAATAGAGATCTGCAGAGCATTAGCAGTCACATGACACGTCCCACTAAGATTTCAAACTGCCACCTACAAAATTTAATTAGCAAGCAGTAAACAAGAGAAAAAGGAAGAAATATGCTCCTGGAATTGACAGAGAATATTCTTAATGTTCCAAACTGCATGCAGAATCGTGGGCAGGACAGATATGAGGATATAATGAATAGGTAGAAGTGTGACTGACAGAGAGGAGGGAAAATGCAGTAAAAGGGGGACAGATTCAACCATGTCTTGCTGGTTATAGTGACAACTGTGAGCTTCATCCAGCTGAATTCTAAGCACCCTCACCTCTATCTGTCTTCAGAAAGAGTTTGCCCATTAGCCCACTCCCAGAGGTACTGTGCTGCCTTACCCCTCCTAGTGTAAACAGGCATCAATCTCTAAAAGTCCCTGCTGATTAATATCAGAGAATATTTTTAAGCAGTTGGAAACTGCTGTTATTAAAGATGCACTGTGTCAGGGAAAAGGCAGAATCATATTCCATTCAGAAGTAACAAATAACATTTTCAACTGTATAAAAAGGAGGTACAGAAGTATACAGCAGAAGCTGAAATGGTGAGGCCACAGAATATAGTCTGATTCTGCAGGAATTTATTTTCAATTTAGGAATTTTTTAAAGCATCCCTAAATGAGTTAATCTGGCTCAAAAGGGGCTTTTTCCCCTCCAAAACTGGCAGGGGGTTTTATTGTAATCTTTTCTCCTACATATCCATTGTACTTGATTGAAGCTGTCTATAAAAATGATATATGCTCCTCAGCAAAAACAAACAACCCAAAACAGTCTCATCTCACTGGAGGTGGAACAAAAGGGATTCACATGCTGACTGCCCATCAGCCCACTGTGCTTAGATCAGGCCTTAAGGAAGGTACAACACTGAAGACCTTGCTACAGAATGATCTTTAAAATAAAAAGGAAAATGGTTTATTAGATAAGAACAGAAAAGAGAGACTGTGCCCTCCTATTATCCTTTCAATGCATTACTCTTGATTCTTCATGCTAATATCATGCACCACTGCTGCTTGCTAATGAACATCAAACATAGTAATATTTATTGCCTAAAAAGACAAGTGTTATACTACTTGTGACACAGAAAATATAAAACTTTATGACAATTTAAAAAACAAAAATAAAAATTGGACCTTACTCTGTCCTGACTCTTGCATTGTAAATGTTTCTACCAGACCACTGCCACTACAGGGGTATTAAGCTCTACTCTCCCAACTGAACATACCCACTAGAACAACAGAAAGATCAGAAAATCAAATGTTATTTCAAAAAGCTCAGAATCAATGCAGGTTCTTCTTACACTTGGAAGTATTTTTTTATAGATCAACAAAACACAATGCACACAGTAAAGTGATTTATGAGCAGCATCTAGAAGCCTCCATTGGGATTTAGCATCCTGGTGGAGAAAACAGTCTTTGATCTGAAATCTCACCTTATAAGCAGATAAAATAATTAGAATGTAGTGGAAGAGGTTCATTATTATTTGCATTTGCAGAAAGAGAACAGAGCCCAGGAGATACTAAGTGCTTTGACCAAAGCCATTCACAGAATCTGTGGCAGAGCTGGAAGTCACACTGATTTTCTTATCAAGTGCCACATCATAAGCCTGAGCCAAAGTGTTGAGCCACAAGCTTAAAAGCCACTCTGCTGTCCTCACCAAAATGCCAACCACAGGTGGCTCTACAACCATACCTTACAGAATGAACATGATCCCAACACCTCATCTAACAGGATGGTTAAAGAAACCCTTAACGACTGCATTCAAAGTGTCAACCAGATGCTCCAGAACATCATCAACTGTTCTCCTAGGGTAATGTTATCACTGCCACTTCCCAAGAGCCCACTCTGTGCAAATAAGTCTGACAAAAGCCCTCTTTTTCACTGGTTTCGGGAAACATTGCTTTGAAGAAGCTGAACTTTTCCAGCACTGTGGCTACATTCCCATTCTATTTTTAATAATGATATTATTTTATATTTTTCAATTTTAACAGCATTGAGCAAATGCTGCTGTCAACAATGCTTCAGAGCAATGCTCAGCTGTAGGGACAGTCAGCTAAGAACGTCAACAAGTTTGCTACTCTGAAATACATTGTAGCAGGAACAAGAACATGTAACAGTAAAGCAGCCCAGCAAACCACACTACATAAACATTGAGAGGACAGGACTGATACATAATCAAGTAGTTCCTTATTTCAGGAAAAAAAAAAAAAAAAAAAAAAAAGGGCGTGATTTTTGATATTTCATTTGGATATGAGGTGAGGCATTTGACACATATAAAGGACCACTTCCCCCTGTGAACTAGACAATACTAATTAACCACTGATTGCAGGAATCTTATTTACACTGATACAGAAAGGCTTGGACTTCTGTAATAAGCTTTTACCAGAATGAACACTTCTGTGTTTACACATTCCTTTCATACTTAATATCACACATCTATCTAAACTGCAATGAATATGCACAATGAGCTTGACACAGAGGTACACATTTTGTATGTATATAAAAGTATATACCTAGCTTGTATCAGTATAAGATTGTCCATGTATAGAGATGCTTAAATTTTCTTACCTAGTAATTGTCAGTTAACTAAACCAGCATCTATCAGCTCCTCAGATCGTTTTCATGCACAAATACGTGGCACTGCACTGTCCCATATTTTGTTCCCTCTCACTTTTTTCCTACCCCTAAAATCCATACAAATAAAATAAAAGTCGCATAAAAAAGACCAACAGCCTCCTTTAAGGTACTAGAAGCAATGCATATGTATTTCAAAGATCAGTTTACAGTGGTGAACTGTAATCCATACATCCATAAGATTTGATCTGAACTGCCTTCCTTATTTGCCAGTTGAGTACCTATAAAGTCTTCCTCTAATAAAAATGTAACATTCCCTAATCAAAAAATCTGAAATATAAGGTAACTACAATAATTTTGCTATCAGTTCATGTATACAGCTATTTTTTTTATTGTATGGAACTTATGGAGATGCTTTAATTTCCACTGCACCACTTGGTCTGTGTTCTAATATTTCATGTTATTTTCTTAAGCCTGGGCTTCTATCTTGCTAAGCAATAGTTCCTATTTGATGATGGGAATCACAGTATTCTTTGCCTGTCTCAGCATAGTTGGTGCAATTCTTAATGTTAAGATCAATGACTATAATTTCAGGTATTTCTTCAAAATATATCAAATCACTATTTGCTGGGTGCAGTGACAATGCTCAGTAATAAGTTATTCTGCTGACTTTTTACTTATAAACTCTGCATTACTATCTCCACTGGACGAAAAGCTCTGTCAGTGTTTTACCAATAAAATAAACAACAGCAGTAGCTTAAAAAGAAAAACCAAAGGCTTTATATTCACTTACATTTTCCTCAGCAAAAACTGTACTAAGACCCTATACAACTATCATGTCAACCATCACATCACTCTGAAAGGTATACTTTCTCTGCTCATTGCTATAGGCAATAGCCAATTCTAAAAACAGGTTAATAAAAAAACCTGCAGTATCCCCTAGAACACTGAGCAGAGCAGCCTGGTACATGCTAACTGATTAACTGGCATTTATATGCATAAGCTATAATCAAATGTTATTCTGTTGTACATACTCATATACAAAACATACATCCCATGAATACTGCTATGCATAGTCTGTCCATTTATATATATAAATTATATATATATAGCTGCAGAAGATCTCTCCCTTCTACCAGAAAAAAGAAAAACATAATGTGATCTTTGCTTGCAATTGGTTTGATTTAGCATTAGATGCCAGACCAACACCACATACAATTTAATTAACAATATCTGCATGGAAGAGCAGTCACATTGGTGACTTTGCCATGACATAACAATTTACATCTGTAAAGCAAACAAATACTGTGAACACGCATAGGGCTTGGGGGGAAGAAGGGGGTGTGTGGGGAACTGCTAGCCAGTACAGTTACCAACTTTGCCCACAGACACTAATACAGAAAAGAAACATGGCACCATCAAACCTGTCAATATAGCATTTTTTTTATTGGAACCTGAAAAGTGACTGGAAAATGACATCAGATTAAACATCAATGGGAGAGAGGATGGAATAATCTAGCAAGACTTTAATCCCTTTACTTAGTGCTCATGCACTATACTAACACATTTTATTATTCCGAGCAGCACCTAGAAGAAAATATATAGTGAAGGGCATCATCAAATTGCAGCAGAATAATAAAGTTTGTCTGCCTCGGATCACAGTTACTGCTGCATTACTGCTAATTAAAAAGAGGATTCTCCCCCATACACACCTACAAATCTTCAGCCCTCCCACCCTCATTTTGCCCGTGAAGCATTTAACAGAAATAGCTATTTTTAGAAAGGGTGAAATCTCAGCATACCTTCAAATCAAGTGCTTCCGATATGCAGCAAGATCATTGCCGAGAGAGAGAACTGCAGTCTACTGTGTCAAATTACAACCTTGTAGAGAAAGGCAGCAGCGTCGGCAGCAGCAGCAGCAGCAGCAGCAGTAGCAGCATTGGTGTGTTTGCGCTGCTCGTATTCAGGCTAGAAAATGATTCATTAGTTGTCTGCAGGGAGGCAGGGTGAAAAAGAGAGAGCAAGCATCATCGGCCATGCAGCAGCTGCCAGAGCCTATGAAACAGCAGTGCTCGCACACACATACGCACACAAAGATGGCTTTCCCTATTTGCCAGTTTCTCTTTCACATAGTATTAACCCCGACCCGGCAGCAGGGAGCACGGACAGGAGCTGACAAGCAGCAAGTGGGATGGCAGGAAGGGTGTGTTTCAGTGAGGGGGGGAGGGGGGAGGGGGAGAGGCGGGTGTTGGGAGATTTTATTTTACCTCCAAGTAATGCTATCACAGGATCTTCTCAGTAGGTCATCTGTGGCCTACTGGCACGAACCAATGAACTGTAAATGTGAGCTGCAATTTTTTTTTTCCACTTCCAAGCCTGCCCAATGGAAGGCTTAGGAACTAAAATGCAGAAGGGTATTAAGACAGATTACCTGGAGCATCCTAACCATTCTGTCCTTCCTCTTCTCAAGAAAGCTATACAATATATTCACACAAAACTTCTAAGTATGCAACAACACTCTCCCCAGCAAATAGAGGGAGACACTGTAAGGGGGGATACAGAAAAGATTTTAAATAAATAACTTTATAGGGATCTAGCTTTAAACTTCCTCCCCCAGCCCAGCAGAAATTATGTGACTCAGAACCTGACCACTTAGGGAGCCCATTCACTGTAACATAACTGAATTCTCAAGGCTGATGAAGGTTAAACTATCAAGAAAACATTACTAAGGTGGGATTTTGTATTCTCCTTTTGGTATTAAGCAGGAAAAGGAAATATTGCACTCTCAATGTACTATTTTTTTGAATCCTGATAAAGTATCTGCAGGATCTACTAAGATGATTAAGGGAGTGGAACATCTCCCTTATGAGGAAAGGCTGAGGGAGCTGGGTCTCTTTAGTTTGGAGAAAAGGAGACTGAGGGGTGACCTCATCAATGTTTTCAAATATGTAAGGGGTGAGTGTCAGGGAGATGGAGTTAGGCTTTTCTCAGTGGTGACCAGTGATAGGACAAGGGGTAATGGGTGTAAATTGGAGCATAGGAGGTTCAAGTTGAATATCAGAAAAAATTTTTTTACTGTAAGGGTGACGGAGCCCTGGAACAGGCTGCCCAGGGGGGTTGTGGAGTCTCCTTCACTGGAGACATTCAAAACCCACCTGGACACGTTCCTAGGCGATGTACTCTAGGGGGCCCTGCTCTGGCAGGGGGGGTTGGACTAGATGATCTTTCGAGGTCCCTTCCAACCCCTAGGATTCTATGATTCTATGATTCTATGAATACATCCCTGATTTCAATAATGTCTTCCCTTTTGTCCACAAAATTCAGCATCCATGCAAGTGAAAGAGCATATATTAATTTTCAGCTACTTTTCAAGTATCAGTCTTCCCCCTTCCAGTTTCACTAACAGGCATAACAACTCGGAGGATTACAATTTTCAGAGAAGTTTGGCATTAAAAAACACATCCAGATTTCCCCCAAAGCCTAACACTTCTTCATAAGCTGAAATGCAGGGAGAGAATCCTCATCTCAAGATACTGTTTGCACCAGATGTTTCACTGTGAGATATTAGGAGCCAGGGAAGAGGGACTTGTCAAATGACCTCTATCTCAAAGTTTGTCTTCTCTGGATTTCCAGTCCATGATAAATTTGAACCTTGAACCATGATCTTTACTAACCAGGAAAGGCATCCTTCCAAATAGCATTGCTTATCTTACTGGATATTCTAGTTCCTAAGCATCAATCTATTTGAATGCTTTATTGTTACCCCCAAAGCTTCCAGCACTATTGAGTACCACCACTCTCACTGTGATGAAAAGCATTTCTCTTCAGAGGTTTAGAATTAAAGTATGGTGAAGAGTATCACAGTATGATCTTCATAATTACTGACTGCTTCTAAAAAATCTGTCCCTCATTATAAAAATGAAACTGCTAAAAGTCTTATCCTTGGTTCTGTGATATTGAAGGGAAAAAAAAAAAGAGGAAATGTTATAGACAATGTGTGCTTTCTTTCCTGAAGGCTTACCTTCCACATTCTAGGAAGACTGTAGTTTTCTAAACAGAAAGTCCAAAATCTAAAAATCAGGTATCCAAGTCCACTCTTCTGTACATACCACAGCCCCAGATGACCTTACCTGACATTACTCAAGGCTGTAGCAGGAACAACAAAACTCTGGTATTTTCAGAAAGAAAAGCTGCTCCTACTCAGATCATATGTTCCTTCCCTGATTAGATTATGGCTTTTATCATAAGGCAAGTGCACTTTTATAACCAGTTTTTGCATAATTTGTTTTTATTAAAAAAAAAAAAAAGTCTAATTTTGGCAAGTTAGATTTTTTTTTTCTCAGTTGAGCTACATGCAGGCTTCAAATCCAAATGTTCCTTCTGACTATGACTGTATCTTGACATACTGTGCTTCAGCAACAAATACAGATTTGCAGCATATGACACAAAGTGTTACCAGAAAATTCCAGGTGACACATCTTAAAACTGTCTAAGCCAGAAACTAGATAAACATATCTGTTACTTTATGTGCACTTGTACAGAGAAAAAAAAATTATTTGCTAAGCAAACTTGATACTTGAAAATAAGTCAGATCACTGTAAAAATATTTAAAACATGTATATCTGTAAGTGGGTGTGGGGGTATGAATAAAATATTTAAATTATTGGTAACTTTCTGGAAATCTTTCTTTAAAACATGTGAAATTATATTGATACATTAAATTGCTCTGCAAATCAACAGCAAAAGAAGGGGCAAGGAAAACATTCATTCTGTACTGGACATGAGTGGGAATATAGTTATCAAAGATGAGGAAAAGGCTGAGGTATTTAATACCTTCTTTACCTCAGTTTTCAAAAGAAAGACAGGTTATCTTGAGGACAGATGGCTTCTGGAACTTAAAGAAGGTGATAAGAATCTAAACAACCCCCCTGTAATATTGAAGGACACAGTCAGTGACCTGTTGAGCTGCTTGGATCCCCACAAGTCTATGGGACCGGATGGGATCCACCCAAGGGTGATGAGGGAGCTGGCAGAAGAGCTCTCCAAGCCTCTCTCTATCATCTACCAACAGTCCTGGCTAACTGGGGACATCCCAGATGATTGGAAGTTGGCGAATGTCACGCCAATCCACAAAAAGGGCCGGAAGGAGGACCCAGGAAACTACAGGCCCGTCAGCCTGACCTCAGTGCCTGGCAGGGTTATGGAACAGATCATCCTCGGTGCAATTACACCTGCAGGATAGGCAAGGGATCAGACCCAGCCAGCACGGGGGTTAGAAAGGGAAGGTCCTGCCTAACCAACCTGATCTCCTTTTATGATCAGGTGACCCGTCTGGTGGATGAGGGGAAGGCGGTGGACGTGGTCTACCTGGACTTCAGCAAAGCCTTTGACACCGTCTCCCACAGCATTCTCCTGAAAAAGCTGTCTGCCCACAGCTTGGACAGGAGCACTCTGTGCTGGGTTAAAAACTGGCTGGAAGGCCGGGCCCAGAGAGTGATGGTGAATGGGGCTGCATCCAGTTGGCGGCCGGTCACCAGTGGTGTCCCCCAGGGATCAGTGTTGGGCCCAGTACTGTTTAATATCTTTATCGATGACTTAGATGAAGGGATTGAGTCCATCATCAGCAAATTCGCAGATGACACCAAGCTGGGAGGAAGTGTGGACCAGCCAGAAGGCAGGAGGGCTCTGCAGAGGGATCTGGACAGACTGGAGAGTTGGGCTGACTCCAACGGGATGAGGTTCAACACGGCCAAGTGCCGGGTCCTGCACTTTGGCCACAACAACCCCATGGGGAGCTCCAGGCTGGGGACAGAGTGGTTGGAGAGCAGCCAGGCAGAAAGGGACCTGGGAGTCTGGATTGACAGGAAGCTGAACATGAGCCAGCAGTGTGCCCAGGTGGACAAGAAGGCCAATGGCATCCTGGCCTGTATCAGAAACAGCGTCGCCAGCAGGTCCAAGGAAGTGATTCTGCCCCTGTACTCAGCCCTAGTGAGGCCACACCTCGAGTCCTGTGTCCAGTTCTGGGCCCCTCAGTTCAGGAAGGATATCGAGGTCCTGGAACAGGTCCAAAGGAGGGCAACCAGGCTGGTGAAGGGACTCGAGCACAGGCCCTATGAAGAGAGGCTGAGAGAGCTGGGGCTGTTCAGCCTGAAGAAGAGGAGGCTCAGGGGAGACCTCATTGCTCTCTACAACTACCTGAAAGGAGGTTGGAGCCAGGCAGGAGTTGGTCTCTTTTCCCAGACGACTTTCAACAAGACAAGAGGACACAGTCTTAAGTTGTGCCAGGGGAGATTTAGGCTGGATATCAGAAAGAATTTTTTTACGGAGAGGGTGATCAGGCAATGGAATGGACTGCCCGGTGAGGTGGTGGATTCTCCATCCCTAGAGACATTTAAAAAGAGACTGGATGTGGCACTCAGTGCCATGGTCTAGCAACCGCACCGGTGGGTCAAGGGTTGGACTTGATGATCTCTGAGGTCCCTTCCAACCCAGCTAATTCTATGATTCTATGATTCTATGAAATAAAGTAGAAACTACTTTTTAAACTAACAGAACAGATTCACTGCTCTGAAGATTTAAAAATATTTTTTATTTCAAGTAAACATTTGGAAACTTGAGTCATCAAAACTTGACATATTCAATTTGTTATAACACAGAAGATGAGAGTACAATGGTAAGATGTTAGGACATTGTTACCATAAACAGTTTATTTTTAATTCAGGAGTTTATATGGCCAAATACCAGAATCAAGTATAAAGCCTGAAAGTAATTTTTGCCTGTTAGGGACAGATGCAGCTATGCTTATGATGGGCTGCTTGTCACTAGGAATGCATATGTAACAGTGCTGCTGAGAGAAGAAAGGGAACTGCAGTTCTGTCTGCCAGGCCAAGAAATGCCCCCAGAATAACAATCCCAATATAATGATCCTACCTTCTGATAAGCAGTTTTCTTCAGAAAAAAAGATAGTCATCTTTCCATACATGATAGGGCTCTATGAATTCTAATTTTAACTATGTAACCTTTTACAGGCCATGAAGAATTTCATGGTTTTTTTCTGATACTTCTGAATTACATGAGAAAAGTATTTACACTGTGTCCTAAAAGATTGATTTTCATCTTGGTGCTCTCAGTATAAAAAATAATTCCTACTTGTTTCAATACCATAAGCCAAAATGATGGTACACCCTTCCCTTTCTAACCCCACTTGAACAGTAAAGTAAGCTGAAAAAAATAATAAAGGAGCTCACCTTGCTAGGTGCCAAAATACACACAGGGCCTCCTCTGGAGAGGAAGGACAGCTGTCTCTGAAGCCACAGCAGCTCTTTCTGAGACTGTTTCAGTAATTCCTCTGTGTCACCTGGCTTCTGCCCCATCAGCCCTTCCTGCATGACAGGAAATTTTTAGTTTCTGATTTCTCAAATATATGGTGACGTTAACACACAATTTGTCATACATGAATTTCTAAGTAAACGAGACCATCTGCCATAGCAACATATCTTTACGAGTGTGACTTCTTGTGCTTAATTCATAATTCTCTGCCACCTAAAAAGCAAGATGTCTCTTCATAGCATCAGCAGCACAACATTCGACACCCTTAGTACCCTAAATACTTCTTGCTCTGTAAACTTCCTCTGGCTGTAATCAAAGAAGGTGAGGATGAGGCAACTCTCGCCTTTGGAATCTGGAAGAGGTTCCTCTTACATGATATATCCTGTAACCAAAGGCTCAGAGATGCTGCTGGTGGGGCACAAAATTAGTAGAAGACAATGCTGAGAAGCTTTTGATGCTAGTATAATAACTAAAAAGTACAGGAATGCCACTCAGCCATCCAAAGTACAAGATTATAGCCTTAATGAAAATCTTAACTTGAAGCTAAACCAGAAGTATTGTGAATTCAAACCCAAACTCTCATCTAGGCATAGTAATTTACAAAATATTAAATACAAATCATATCTATCTGTTTAGGTGAAAACTTAGCAAAAAAGCATTTTTCTTCTACATGGTTTTAACACATCTGCGAACAATTTTCAATGTAACTTTTTACCAGCACAGTTAGATATTAAGAACAGAACTAGATTTTAACCTACCCTCAGGAATCCTAGATGATTTTTGAGGTCTTCACACTCCACTTGCAGCAGCTGGATCTCCAGATCTTTTATACTTTTGGATTTTTTGTTGATATTTTGCAGATGCTGAGCCTTAACATTCACAAAATGCATTTTCTGCTTTAGAGGAAGAGATCTGGTAATAGTTCGTGTGATGAGAGCAGTGTTATTGGATGACAATGTCAATGAAGTTGAAGGGCTGACATCCTGATAAAGAGAAAATACATTTTTCTTGTTGGTTTTGCTAAAGCTTTGTCTGAGGGAAAGACTATAATTCAAATTCTTTCAAAAGCAATAACATAACTGCATTATTTCAAATTGTCCGTTTTCACATCTTTCATTCGTAACAGTAAGTGAACAAGAGACAATCTCATTTGATCAATCACCAGTAAAGAGATAGGGACAACACAATGAAATGGAAAGCTGCTAGTTTCTTTTAATATATTTTTCTTTATTCAGTGGATGCCAGTGAACCATGATCACTTTAACTATATATATATATATATATATTAATGTATTTACCACTTGATGGCAACATAGTGCTGCTCCTCAGCTACCACTTTTGGTTCTTCACTCAGCATTGCATCACACAACTAATTAAGAAATTATCCTTGCTAAACATGCACCTCCATTTGGAAGCTGTGGTCCAGCTACATCTGAGGTGCTGTATTCCAAAAGGTCATTTGACCACACTGCAAACCCTTCATGGGGACTCAGTTGTCATGAAGTCAAACTTTATGAGAATGTTAGAAGAATCTGAAGCTCCCTTCTAAGACTAGGCAGTTAAAAGCTCTTTATTTCTCAAGCCTCTATGCTTTATACCCAGTAATTAATTTACTTCTTGACTTGTTTCAGTGGTCTGTCTTGGGCAGTAAGTTAAGATGCCACTTTAGCAGCAGTATGACAACCTAATGCAGTGAAAGAGGTTGATTTGGTAAGATAACACTCCGTGTCTTGTAATGCATTTAGTTTTGATTTGGAGGATCTCTCTGTAGTGTTAAACCAAACAGATTTTATGTGCTGCACAGTCCTTCAGACATTCACAGAAGCTCTGCTGCTGAGTACACAGCGATTTTGCTAAAACAAAGGGCATTCATACAACTCGGCATGATTGTAACAGAAACTTCACTGAATATATATTTTTTTAACCAAGAATTTACATATCTTTGTAAGGGATTGTTCTGTTCAGGAACTTAAGCTATTTGGTACCCCCACCAGCTACCCAGATCCTTTTTTTTTTGGTACCATTTAGCCACCTCTCTCAAATTCCATAAACTGTGTAAAACCATTCCAAAAACATAATGTCCCCTATCTTAATTCTATGCCCTCAACAAGTAATATACAAAGACAGATTCACTTAGAGCTCCTTCATTTTACAATTAGCCTCAAACTAAGGCAGGAGACAAAAAAAAAAAAAAAAAAAAAAAAAAGTAATTTACTACGATTTTCTTGTAACAACACTACTTACAATCTGGTGTTGCTTCTTACAACTAGTACATCATTCCAACAAGTCACTAATTTCTCAACATGGTTTTTCTGTGTAAAACATTTGTGGTGAAGCTTTAATACAGAAATAAACCCTTGTACCATATTTACCCAAGAATGCCAGTGTGTCTGAAAACTAACATTACAATTTAAGACTGTGTAGGATTTTACTCACAGCAGTTTAACATTCATTTGGTTACCACTTCACTGAAATTTCGTTCTTGCATTTCTAATTTTAGAGAGAAGAGCTGAATTCTCAGTTCATTATTTCGTGATTTGCAACCCCTGAAATCTATAAAGTATGTTTACTGATTTTCCTTAGAAAAGTTTTGCCTCTTTTCCTCTTTGTTTGTTTGGTTTTCCTCTGTTTGGGCTTCACAAAGGAACACCCGCAATGTGGCATTTCTCAAACACACCTGTTGATGAAAGGCCCAGACGCTCATCTCCAGAGGGGAAAAAAAAACCAAACCAAAACTAAAAAAAACCTGAAAACTCCACAAAATTAGACTTCCATCTGCCCTGAACTGCAGTTTCGTTGTGCTCAGGGGGCTGTTTCTCACACTTTTTCCCTCAAAAAAAAAAATGTGTGTGGGTTTTGCCCTTCCTTAGCTCTGCTTTCCCAGAGGCAGCACCGGGCTGGCTGAGGGGCTCAGCTGTGCCCTGCGCTGGGGCTGTTGGAACCGGCGGGAACTGCCTGAGGCCGGTGCGGGGCAGCGCCTCTCCTCACAGAGACCCCTGGGGCTGCCGGCGCCTGAGGACGGGCATCTGGTACCTGCATTTAAAATATAGTCCAGTGATCTCATCAACGTCATCATCAGAGAACCTCGGCTGAAGTGGTCAGCATGCTGTATTTCCTACATGCAAGTAAATCCCTAGCACAGCAAGCAGTCATAGAATCAGAATCATAGAATTGGCTGGGTTGGAAGGGACCTCAGAGATCATCAAGTCCAACCCTTGATCCACTACCGCTGCAGTTACTAGACCATGGCACTGAGTGCCACATCCAGTCTCTTTTTAAAGAGGGATGGAGAATCCACTACTTCCCTGGGCAGCCCATTCCAATGCCTGATCACCCTCTAGGTAAAGAAATTCTTTCTAATGTCCAACCTAAACCTCCCCCAGCACAACTTAAGACTGTGCCCTCTTATCTTGCTGAGGGTTGCCTGGGAAAAGAGACCAACCCCCACCTGGCTACAACCTCCTTTCAGGTAGCTGTAGAGAGTGATGAGGTCTCCTCTGAGCCTCCTCTTCTCCAGGCTGAACAGCCCCAGTTACCTCAGCCTCACCTCACAGGACTTGTGCTGGAGTCCCTTCACCAGCCCAGTTGCCTCCTTTGGACCCGCTCCAGGACCTCAATATCCTTCCCAAACAGAGGGGCCCAGAACTGCAAACAGTACTCGAGGTGTGGCCTCACCAGCGCTGAGCACAGGGGCAGAATCCCTTCCCTGGACCTGCTGGCCACGCTGTTCCTGATCCAGGCCAGGATGCCATTGGCCTCCTTGGCCACCTGGGCACACTGCTGGCTCATGTTCAGCTTCCTGTCAATCCAAGTCCCTCAGGGGGAAAAGAGGGAGGCAGCATATCACCTAAAGGGGATACAGCTGTGTCAGCTGGGTCAGTGTGAACTTGTTCTTTCTAAAGCCAAAACAGGCTCCAAATTTTGGATTATGAAAACTTCACTGCCTCAAACTGGAGTGCTGGGATATTCTCAAAGATCAGTCCTGATCTGGGGCCTCAGAAGGGTAAGTCAGGTGTTACCCCCCAGCAAATACCATTTCCGTGCTCTGAAACAATTAATTGTGTCATGAATGAAAAGAGCTAGAAAAGCTGAATCAAACTGTGGTGTGTTCTATCTGCTTAATCTGCACATGAATATTTTATAGGCAAATTTCTTCTATTAAGCATTAAACTGTTGAGTAAATGATACAGTAAAAAGAGAGCTGCCAAACGCTTAGGTGTTTATTGATTTTTTTTTTTTTTAAAAGTAATTTTTATCATGTTTGTATCTACTGGAGACTGAAGCATTTAAAGCTCTGGAGAGACTCCATTAATGAACAGAAAAGATGAATCACAGTAAACATCAGATAAAATTTCCTATCCCTAATGTACCCCAATGTCACTGGAAAAACACTTTTTCTGTAGATAAAAAGGATGTTCTATCTCCACCACAAGGACATCGCAGGTTATTCTCACTGTGTCCTTTTTCTATGCCTATCTCAGAAGCTGTGCTTTTTGAAAATATTACACACTAATTTTTTTACTAATTATTACACACTAATTATTTTAATTGGGTGATTACTTAAAATTGACCAATATTTTGTGTATCTGAAAATGAAAGCAATAAATAACTGTAATCATAAGAGTAAAAAAAAAAAAAAAAGAAAAAAATCTTAGCATAGTCCTATAACTTGTTAATATTCAGAGCATATTTCCTATTTGTGCTGGACCGTAAGACTGAATCATACATACCAGGGAAGAAAATCTTGAGATAAATCTCAATGTGCAGGTGACAGAGAGGGTGCAGGCAGTTCTTTCACCCAACATGTAGTCACTTCTGGTTTGGGCTAGTGCTGTCACAGCCGTTTCAGCGCTTGGTAGTAAACCTACTGAAAGATTTTAGAACACTCACCTTGCTCTTCTGAACAGCTACTGAGCTACTTCTCTGTTTGTCTCTGCCCTCAGATCTGCTGCGTGGAGGCTTTTCAGATGTTTGTTTTGCTATCTTTTTGCCATTTTTGGACTGCGGAACAAAATTCATCATTAGATCATTAAAACATACTAAACATATCTAAAATATTTCAGTGAGTCTGTTGGTCCTAAATCTGTTTGTTTTTGAGTGATAAAGCACAAGTCTCAAAGTACAGATGTGAAGCTCAAGAGGGCTAATGGAACAAATGAGATGTGGCATTCAGTCAACAGCAGAGGACATAACATCTTTGTTGCAGAGCCGAATTACTAGTCCCATGTCTGTGCAGCATTTAGCATGGTGTGAATTGTGCTAATTATACAGAATGGGGGGATAGATACCACTGCAATCCAAATAATAATTAATGTTATTAAGTGAAATTTTTTTCTTGCATGGCACTTTGTCAGTCTCAGGAAGAATCTCATGCTGGAACATGGGTTAAACAGCAGGGATACAAGTAGCATGTAGTTAAATGGGAATGGGCACTGCTTCATCAGATTATTCAACCATAAGAGTGCACTTTCTGCTACATCCCTGGAATTAACTGGGATAAAGAAGCCCACAAAGAGGGACCTTTTTTCCTTCTCTTATTACCCAGTATAGAATGACAGGGTACAGAGTAAAAATATTGTTTTAAGTGTGCTTGAAATTTTAGCATTGATTGCTTATTTGAGTTTCAAGGCAGTGCTGAAAATCACATGTCAAGTTCAGAGTATACTGCATTCAAAGTAAGGCAGTCTTGTCTCTTAGCACTTACTAACCTAAATAAACAACTTAAAGCAGTTAGGGAATTGGCCTCATACCATATTGCTACAGTCAAGGTAGTCTTGTACTATTTCTTTTAGGAAGGTTGCTCCCTTTTTCTGTTTGTTTTTGTTTGGTTTTTCGTGTTATTTTGTTTTTTTAACTTTACATTGCATTTCATCTTGAATAACCAGGACCTTTCCCAGAAGGTAAACAAAGTGACTGAGATCTCAGTTTCTCTAACCACCACTATCCTTCTTTTCATCCTTTCTCTGCTGATGGTGACTCAGGCTGTCTTTACTTGGCCAGCCTGACTTAGCATTTTGTAACATTTGAGGTGTGAACCTCATACTCGAGAAAACTTAAACTTTGCAAGATTGAGTAAGAAGCTGTATTTGAAGAAGGAAATTGAGAAGCTATTATTTTCTTTAATCAGCCCTCAGAATTATTTAATTACCCACCAGCAGAAGATGGGAGGAGGAAAGAGCAACAAAACAAACAAAATAGAAAAAAAAAATTGAATTGGTTCTAATAAAGCAGATAGCTGCCTGGAATTGGAAGAAACCTTTTATGTAGCTGTTCTGCAGTCACTGCCTGTGAACCAAAGGTGGTCATTAGAACTGCTGGTACTACAAACACTGACCATCTGTCACTCTTTTAGCTGTGATGATTTCAACTATAGGCGAGGATGCTTGGGAGGAATCCAGAAGCATTTTCTGAAATATTAAAACAATTTCCCCTCCCCCATATTCTCTGAATTTTTCCTGGTTTTGTCTGATGTTCTGCTGGTGGGATCTCACTGCATTTGATGACAACACTGAAACTGAGGGGATAGAAAACATACACAACAAACCCAATTCCACTCAAGAGGGAGAAACATAGGGGGCTGTACACAAAGAAACTTAATACCTGTGAAATAATAACCCGAAGTATTTTGATGTGAATTAGGCATTTAAAAAAAACCTGTCACTGCTGGACCCTGAATAAGATTTGTTCATATAATTGAAATGCTAAAGCTAACAGGAGCAATCTTCTCAGCAGCAGCAGCTGGCATTGATGCCATAGAGCACCACCCCTAGGGTAAACAAAGTGAAGGCTTGCTCAAAGGGAACTTAATTTCCCAAGCTTGCTTATGCCTTTTTCCCTTTCTGATTGTACAGCCTATATGAAACCTCACTGCTTCCTCCAAAAGCTGTCACCTTGCTCTCAAACTGCAAGAAAATAATTAATTTAAAAAAATCTGTATTTAAGAACAGGACTGACTTTAAAGATTGTAACAGCTAGTAATGAAACAGTTCCCCTCTCATCACAGAAAATATATTTTAATGCAACTAAAATAATTTAAAATTTACTTTCCTAGTACTAAATTATGAAGAAGTTAGTGAGGACACTTATTTTTATCTGTGTAGGATAAAAATGCTCAATGGGAAACCAAAAAAAGTATCCTGGCCTGCAAGTCTATGAGTCATTCTGCGTAGTACAGGCTTGTCTATAGCTTAGCAACGAACCAGCTCAGGGGAGAAAAAATGCAAAGAGCAAATAATATCATCTAAAACCACCTCTTGTATATGAGTATGTGAATCCAATTGGATTACAGGAAAGCGGAGAGACTTTGCCTTTATTTTACTCAAATGCACTTGAAGTTTACAGTGATTTATGCTGTTTCTAGGGACTAAAAACCAACAATGTATCAGCTGTAAGTAAAAATGCATTTCAGCTCTTGCTGAATTCTATCATTCTGTGATTTTCTCCCTTTCTAATACTGATTTGTTCCATGGTTTTATTTCCCCCATATTGGGAGGAAAATCAGACCCAAAAATACACTAGGGGACACTGCATAAATGGGAACCCTGACAAAAGCCTTATAAACAGCTTCAAAGTCAAGTGAGCACAAGTGTACCCAGCTGTTACTCTTTGGGTCAGAGCAGAACATCAGAGGTTTTCCCCCTGCTTGTCATGGCAGACAGAGTGGGTGACTCTGCAGAGTGGATCAAGTTTTCATGCACAGGGCAAGGTTACTGTAACCTAAAATTAACTTCCTAATTTAATACACCGGCTGTCCACTATCCAAAATCATTTCAGAATTATCCAACTTCATTTCAGAAATGCCAGTCACACAATATTTTGCTAAACACCGAAAGTCTTTTGTAGAAATTTGCGATAGTTCTTATAATGATTCTGAACCTAATTTTAGGTGAACTTTTCTTAAAATCTTGCCATCAGTAACTATTGAGGAACTGTGTAAAGATGTGGTGAAAATTAGCTTTATATTGTAGGAGTAGACTAAATGTACTTTTACACATGCAAATTAATTTGTCTAAAAATAAATGTACCACTTGGTAGGCAGCTTAGGAAGCAGAGACTTTTTTTATGTGGCGAACATGAAAAGGAGGCACAATTATTTTAACAGTGGATGTCTAAAAATGTGCACATCAGGGACAATAACATCATCTCACTGCAAATGGTGATAGCACACATGGGTAACACTGTTAAAGACAGACCAGAAAATCATTGTGTGTAAACTGTTATTATGATGCCTTGTGGCAAACCCAGGAGACTACAGGGTTTAGACTTAATTTAGATAGGGTTTACAGATATTACACTACAATTCATAATGGGAATTATTTGTTCTGAGGATAAAAACATTGTCTCAACTGGAAGAAATAAGGACAGACTGAAAGAGCAGCCATGGCCTTCTGGGACTGAGCTTGGTTTTCAAAAACTGGATTTACAACTCCCAAATAGTAGGGCACCAAAATTTTCCTGCTTTCAAAAATTTCACAAGCTCTAGTGCAACTCTTCCTTGATAAAACTGGCATCATGACAGCAGTCAGTGTAACCAAAATACTCCAGTTCTGTAGACAGAAGAGGTGTGTAAATCTTACGACCTTACAGCTCACAAGAAAGCTGCATTCTGATTGGGCATATTGCCCATGTACTGCTTAAAAAACCCAAACTTTCTAAGCTACCACATTTTTATTTTTTGGATGTTCCTTTTTCAATTACCTACTTTGCATCATACAATAAAAGGCTTAATGCAGTTGCTCTTTTATTATTAATAGCAAAATCTAAAAAAATTGCTTATTTTAAGCAATTACTTATAACCTCACCTATCAAAAAAAACCCCACAACAAACTTCAGGCAAGTTTTCAGACAAATTCTGGCATGTCCTGGGTTGGAAACAGTTACTCACCACATTGTCTTCCTCTTGTTCTTTTATCAAGGGCTTATTCACTTTTGAGAATGATGGATTTGCCTTGGGGGAATCCAGTACAGAATAGCCATGATCCAGAATATGACTGATAGCCTTCTTCTGTAATGGAGGGAAAGGTGGCTTGAGAGCATCTAAATTCTCTATAGAGAAGCCTAAATTGACTTAAAGGAGTTCTGACTTTTAATAAAGTCAGCCAGCACTACTTCACTAGTGACAGCTCCAGGGTATTAGATATATTCCTTGAATATTTCTTCCTTCCTTTCTGTAATGCTTTTGTTTCCTCCTTCCCTTTCGAAACATTAAAGCTTTGGAGATGCTGGATATTCTGACACGCGTGTAAAGGAAACTGCCTTCTCCTTGCTTCTCTCAAGGCTTTTCAAAAGACAACCAAGGTACTTAGTCACAGGAGAAATATGCATGGCTCAAAGTTTCCTTTTTCCTCTAAGGACTTTCATTGCTGATGAACAGCCAAACCCTTTTGAACCTTGGAAGACAGTACTTTAGTGAGACAGCCTCCCAGATGTTTAATAGGCATTGTGAGACAATAGATCAAACCCCTTAGCACTGTGCCTTTCCTTTTGGAGAGCGAGAAGCTCCCTGTCAAGTCTCAAGGGATTCTCCACCCAGTGGACCAGTCAGTTGTTCTATATGCAGTAATATTAAGTTGTTCTTATTTTGGTATTTATGACACCTGAGTAGAAGATCCATACAAGGAGGCAGCTCAACGTATAGTCATACGCAGAGTTTCAAAATACTTAGTTTCAAAAGTAATTTTCCTTCCATACAGGACTGGGCCAGAGATAAATAACATTTTCTTAGGCCATCAATCAAAAAAGATTTATGTCGTTAAAAAAAAAAAAAAAAAGCTGTGCATCAACAACTAGCAACACATCAGGGTTTTAACTCTATTTGAAAACGAAAGGTAAATTTCTACTGAAAATGCACACGATTTCAAACAGATTCAAAAAAGGGGAGTCTAATGGTTGTAATTTTTGCACTCAAAAGGAGGTGGTGGTTACCACCTACCATTCTGTTTTGGTCTCAGCTTTGGGCACAGTGACCCAGTTTGAGATGAAAAAGCCTAGAACAGATTTCAGGAAAATCTCTCTACAGTCAGAGCATCATGTTTCTCCTCAATTAAGAAAGAGCTCAGGAATGAAAAGACCACAATATGCAGCTCCCAATCAATTGAGGTGCATTTATATGCTGAGAAGGAGAAGTATCTGGCTTTCACTGCAGTGAATTCAGACTCCTTAGTTTCAACAGTGTTTTGGCAAAAGACTATTTAAAAATCAATCACAAAGCCATTGAAAGGAAAGTGAATCTGCAAACAACATGCAAAACACATACAAACCCCATTGAGTTTTGAAATTTTTTTCTTTATTGTGAAAACATAACCAAAAATAAAATTTCAAGTTGAAAAATAAGAAAGGAAACAACATCTCTTGCCTGGGAAAAAAAGTGGCTATACATTCCAGCAACTGAGTACAGAATCAAATTATTCAGTTCCAAAAGAAAAATCACTTCCATTATAAAAAAATCATAGGTCAGGCACCAAGACACTCAGCCAAGTATGTCTGGTTATAACCTTTGTATTTAAGTACCTTGCTAAAACCTACATTAAGAGAAGTTATTTTTCCAACATTTGTACAGAGGAATTCAATTTAAGATTTCTACCACAGTTGAAGAGAAAAAGCAATCAGAAGCACGACTGCTCCCAGTGAGAGACACACAGAGCTTTCTATCTAATGTATCCTGGTTTGTCCAGCTGGGACTGGAAAGCTGATGTCTACAGGATACAAATTAAAAAATTCATACAGAAGATGCGAGTCTGCCAATGCCTGTATTGCTTGTTTAATGGTGGTGTGAATACACTTGCATTAATCTGCAGTCTGTAGTTGTATTACACACTTCAGAAGGGCAAAAGATGAGCTTTCTGTGGCTAATGGAAGGAAAATGTTTGGGAGGAATTAGCAGATTTAAATTAGAATTGGGGTTACTGGCACAATAGATTACTGCACATCTTGGGAACCACCAGTTTAAGTCTACTTCACACCTTGGCCTGAACCAAGCACCTTTGAAGCTAAGAGGAGTATTGCTGTGAATTTCAGTAAGAGGGGCTGTTCAATTCCCTCCTTCAGCAGACAAAATGTCCTGCAGAGAAACTGCAGCAGCTCATTTTTACACCTGCAGGTATTTCAGAAGCTCATAATTAGTTGTAGCCTTTCCCATGGCTTAAATGCCTTTAACTATGTGAAACCCAACACTTTATTTCTTACTAAACCTTTTCAGCTTTTAACTTCTACCATATTCTAGAATGGTGCGTAACATACTTTACATCTACTCCAATAAATTAAAATATTCTCCTCATGCTGTCTACCTGCCTCAAAGGAACAGAAGGTAGGTAGGAGATCAGCTGCCCTTTGCAGCACCTCTGGAGTGACAAGATTCCTATACGAGTCGATTTGATTCTAAATAAATGGCCAGCCATAGTGGAACAGAAACTCAAACCTTCAGAACCTCTTACCCATTAAGGTTTTTATCGATTTCTAATCACCAAGGACTACATCATCAGCCAGTGTGACCTGGAGTAGAATCACTGCAGTCAGTGAAGTGATGCTTCATTGATGTACCAAATAAAGATCTAGCTGGTGACAAAAGACTCATCTCCTCAGGGACTACAAACTATTTAGGCACAGATAATGACATAGTTAAGTAGAAAGGGACCTGGGAGTCTGGATTGACAGGAAGCTGAACATGAGCCAGCAGTGTGCCCAGGTAGCCAAGAAGGCCAATGGCATCCTGGGCTGTATCAGAAACAGCATCACCAGCAGGTCCAAGGAGGTGATTCTGCCCCTGTGCTCAGCCTTGGTAAGGCCACACCTTGAGTACTGTGTTCAGTTCTGGGCCCCTCAGTTCAAGAAGGATATTGAGGTCCTCGAACAGGTCCAAAGGAGGGCAACCAGGCTGGTGAAGGGACTCGAACACAGATCCTATGAGGAGAGGCTGAGGGAGCTGGGGCTGTTCAGCCTGAAGAAGAGGAGGCTCAGGGGAGACCTCATTGCTCTCTACAACTACCTGAAAGGAGGATGGAGCCAGGCGGAGGTTGGTCTCTTTTCCCAGGCAACTCTTAGTAAGACAAGAGGGCATGGTCTTAAATTGTGCCGGGGGAAGTTCAGATTGGATATTAGAAAGAATTTTTTCACAGAAAGGGTGATCAGACATTGGAACGGGCTGCCTGGGGAGGTGGTGGACTCGTCGTCCCTGGAGACATTTAAAAAGCGACTCGATATGGCACTCAGTGCCATGGTCTAGTGACTGTGGCGGTAGTTGTTCAAGGGTTGGACTTGATGATCTCTGAGGTCCCTTCCAACCCAGCCTATTCTATGATTCTATGAGAATAGACTATTGTAGCAGCAAGCTCACAGAGACATGAAAACACTGGTGAATTTTTTTAGTAGCTACTGTAATACTAATGATGCTCTCAATTTCTTCTACACAAATGAGTGGAGCCCCTTTTTTAATGAAAAAAGGTGAATAGCCAGAATGAGAACCCGTATTTCTGCATTACAGACATTTTTCTAAACAAAAATATGTAACGTACATATAGACAAAATTCTATAGCAATACCCTGTATTATTGAAAGGCTAGCTATGCAGAACAAACATAATTAAAGGGTCTCATTATCTTCTAAATAATCATTGTAAATAATGCTTTAGATAATTACTTCATTAGTTCTCAAAACACTAGCTTTTATTCTCCTCTGAGATTCCATCCACTAACGCTACTCTGAATAAATTGCCAAAAGGGAAAATTGAAAGCAGAGCAAGCCTGTGAGCCCACAATGCAATGTGTACTTGTATGAACTGACACTGGCATGTTTTTTGCAAATTTTCACAGTTCAGACAGCTTTTTAAAATTATTTTTTCTTCAGATTGATTCCTGATGCAGTTAGATGTATTTGTTAGCAGCTGTACTTAACCATTTAAAAATGACAGAATGGGGATGGAACCAGGATAAGTCTGTATCATTAATTACTCCTTTCTGAATAAACATACATGTTGCCATTTTCCTTCCCAACAAATACCATGAGGTAGATTTCCAATAAGAGAAGTTATGCTTCTAAAAGCAATAGCCCAAAAGGGAAGCAGAAGACCAAGAGAAGAAGCAGGCCCAGAACCTGCAATTAGATGTCTTAGCAGCTAAGCAGGTTGGCATTTGGAAAAGTATGTTTTTGCAACAAAATTCTGTGAGTACAGCCAGTAACTAAAGCAAAGGCATGAAAAAGCAAGTATTTTCCTGGCCAGGTCCCAAGTCAATACGTAGAACTGCAAGTCATGGATTTTAAATGGCCTTTGCCAAAATTGCACTGAAGAAATTAAGTAGCAAGTTAGCAATCATTCAATACCAAGAAGCATCCTTGTCCACTGTCCACTTTCTCATGTCAGCATTTACAAGCAGTTTCCACCTGGAGGGAAATTCCAGATAAAACTGTTAACATTGGCCTGGGGCCATCACCCTCATGGCAACATTCCTGAAGGAAAACCTTTGTGAAAAGCTCTGCTGAGATAAATACTGAGTAAGATAATTAAAGCAATTGCATAAAATTGTTTAGAAAGTGAACTATGAAGAGACATAGCATTATTCCAGACCACTGAGTGAATGGGACTAACAGTAAAGTTTTGTCATGATGATTTATGGATGATTAATCCAAAGACTCCATAGAATAATTACCTTCAGAATATTAAGATACTGTTCTATTCTGTGAACTATCATGACCAAAAAATTTGGTTTTAAAAATAATTTAATTAATGGTTTTATTTAATATTTAAAAGGTTCAGTTAATCAAAGATATTTCATTCTGTGATGCAGAACAATGATAACGTGGGTCTGATCTCACCAGTGACACTGCTTTGAGCTGTAGGTTGCTCTGGATGACCTGGAGCAATTGCTTCCAACCTGAGTGATTCTCTGATCTTAAGATATATATATATGTTCATCATAAGCTCATGTTAAAATTCAGGGAAGGAGGAAGTTTAAAAGGAAGCCAAAGATTTCTTTACAACAAGCTGTCAATATTATACACACATAATTCCTGTGTGCCTTATCTATAAGCCTCCACACACCTCATTTCAGAAATGAAGAAATACCCATGATTAAAAACATGGACGAAGATTAGAGAATAGCATACTTAAAGAAGTAAAAACCTGGACAAGTTTTTTTGTACAAGGAAGATAACAGTTCTGTGCCATAATACTACCAAATAACTTTCTCAAAGGTGTATTGAAGTTTCCTCTCAATGTTATTATTGCCAATAATAGCAATCATTCTTTACTACACATACACACAACTCTTGTAATTACTTACCATTTCTATTTTCCTTTGTAAAAATCCTTTATTCCAGAAGTACTTCTGTTCTTCAGAACCGAGTTACAAGTGCTTATAAAATGCTCTTTTTATTCCAAAATGCTCCTTGTTAAGTGCTTTACTACTGGCAGAGGCACCTTCCATGACAGAGGTAGCTAAAGGAAGCTTGCAAATGGCACTTCATAACTGAGCAGCCAACTACTGTACACGACAGGGAGGACTGAGCTGATTCACAGGTGCAAAGGCTGCCCCACTGCCTTTGGTTATTTTATATAACCACTTTGGTTATTTATATAACCACTGCCATGGTTATTTTAAGAAGTGGCATACAAGCCACATGAACACATCACATCAAATTTAACATTGGGTAACATAAGTCTTTAAAACCCACATATCCCCTTCCACTCCTTGTCCCCCCCAAAAATAAAAACAAGACAACAAAACACATCCAAGCTGTTCTTTTGAAACTACATGAAGCACAACTGTCTGAAACTGTTATTTTAAAAAAAATTCATAAGAGGTTTCAGTAAGAAAGCCATGAACGTTTTCCCTATGCTATGATCAAGTCCAAGGGTTGGACTTGATGATCTCTGAGGTCCCTTCCAACCCAGCCAATTCCATGATTCTATGATTTTACATTCTTGGTTTACCTTTATGGCTAAGTTTGCCTTATTCATTGCCAAATTCAGCATTCCCACTCCTATCCCATTTTTTTCCAATAACACAAATATCAAACTAAGTGTAACTGCTCAGTTATTTTACAGTTAATCATAAACTTGCCAATCTCTAACTTCTAAGTGCTTTGGTATTAGCTCTGCATGCATATCCTCATCAGTGTTAGACCCTTGCAAAAATTATGACAACAATTCATTTCTGTACATAGATAGCATCGACTCAAATGAAACCTTGGGAATTCTTTCCTCAAAATTCTCCAAGAAAAATTTAACCAACCTTTCCCCTTACACAGCACCCTAGTGCCACTTACATTGTATTTGCTGGAAACATCTGCTGCACACAGCTGGCTGCAGCTGGAAGGAGCCTGGGTACCAAAAGAATTGTAGTTCTAGGGTAGGCAGGTAAGGGGAAGTTACTGTAATTCTGCACTGTGAAGAATGCACTTTTATGAGGAAATTTTGAGGATACATAGATGGCTTTATTCAAAGAAATAATTAGCATATTTTTCAAGTTTGATATTAAAGCCATGAGCACAGTTTAGAATTAATAAATTCCACTGACGTGTCTGTAATTATCTCTATACTTACTTTGGTCTTTTTTTGTAAAAAAGTTTCAGGAAGTACAGTATTTAGACTTCGCTCCAAGACTTGCTTGTTTGACATATGTCCTTGCAAAAACATACCAACCTTACTCAAACACTTACTGGAAATATTCACAAAGGTCACAATAACATCATGAATATAAAAATAGCCACAAGATACTTGCTTAGATAAATTTATTAGTGCATAGGTTAGAGATTTACTCCCCCTCCAATATTAACAGAACAAAGAGGTTCATGTGAAAAACAAGTTCTGTTTTGTTTTGTTTCTGTAAAAACAGCTATACATTGATGCAGCTATATAGCAAGAAGTAAAAAGTATGGAGTGCCCTATTTAAATTTCTGGTCTTGACGGGCAAATTATAAATAAAAAAACCAGAACATGATAGGATTTTGGGGGTTATATTAAGTAATCATCTGTCAAATAGCAGAACTGATTTTTTCCCCCAATCCAATTTGTGTAGCTGTATAAATAATATTTACTGATAAAAATCTAGAAAACTACAGAATAAAAATATATTTTACTTAGAACAAGTATTAAGGCAATGAATCTTTCCATACTTTGCATGTAAACTTCCTCACAAACATCAGTGAGTGTTCTGGACTTAGAGGTAAAGAAATTTGTTCATTAATGAAGCCGAAATTTTTCAAGCGACTTCTATATGGCTGACTTTCACAAAGACCAATAATAATATTTTTTTCTTTTTTTAAAACGTTTGACATCTGAATAGCTCCAGCACATTCACAGTATATTTCGACAGCAAAGCAGGAATATTCATACTTACAATATAAATTGTAAACTTTGCTGAATTTCATTAAGTCAATAGACTGAATTACAGTTTACTGAGTAACTTTTATCTCACACACTCTCAACAAAATGTAAGTTTTAGTATTCTAACATTTTAGGACCAAATATTCTAACATATTGCAGTTAACATCAAGTTGAGTATTTGGAAACATTGACAAGTGTAATTTTAGACTGTGTTCAAAAAGGCACACATTGTACTTTCCTCTAATTATCTTACTGTGTAAATATATCTACATATCTACATGGATATACTTGAACCATGAGAAGTCAAAAATTCAAGTTACAACTATTTTACACACAAAATACAAAAATATCATGTAACATTAAATGGAGCTATTGGGTTACATTTGAAGTATTTTAAGCTTTCAAGTCTTGCAAGCTAGCATTACAAAAAGTATGCATATACTAAAACACTTCATATATGTTATATAACACAATTTCATAACAAATCAGTGTCTTAGTTTGTATTAGTTTCAGAATTTTCTTAGAGTTTATCCCTATGTACTATATTCACACATCAACATTAGCAACCTTCCGAATAAGAAATCTTGACTTGGCTTTAGAGACACAAAGTGTGATTTTTGCCACATTCATATGAACATTAAGGCTAAACTGATACATTGCTTCCTTCACACAACACAGTTATTTGTAAAATCATCTGCTCAAGTTCAAATTTGATGTGCTTCATTACCAGCTTTCTTTTACCAGAAATGTTGCAATTAACTGTTTATTATAAAGACAATAAAATATTTAAAGCAATTAACCTTAGTCGGATTGAAAAGAAAACCTGCAAAGTGTAAAAAAGCTTGCTTTTTTTTCTTCTCAAGTGTAATGCAACAAGACAGGCAGTTAAGTAAGTAGCCTTTTCAGGATAAAATATTTTAGCACTTGGAGAAAAAAAAAAAAAGTATAAAGCTAAGAGAGGTTAAGGAGACTAAATAATACACCTCAAGACAAGGCTACATCTCAAAAATGTTCACAGGAGTAATAAAAAAAGCAGCACTGGTAAGGTACTAAAACTTGTGATTAGAATTATATTAGCAATAAGGAAAAAAAAAAAAAGCCAAACAGTCAAAATCCAATAATCTCTAAACTCCCTATTTAACTGTTTGTAACACTGAGACATTAAAAAAATCCTAGGTTACTTTAGTTCAAAACAATCAAGAGCAAATTTCAGTCTCACAAATGTATAGTTTATGATGAAAATCCATACATATCTTAATACATTCTGATCTTCATTTATGAGTAAACATAAAGAGTGATTTTGTTTTCATTTTTAACCATTAGTGATTGGACATCATCATGGAACAGTGTAAGGTGTCATTTACTAAAAAAGGTTGGGTTTTACAGAAGATGGATTTTGTAGTTTCTGAAGGTTCACAACTCTTGGAATGTGCTTGCTATGATAGTGTTGTTGCTAGGATAATTCCAAGTATCAGAAGCAATATAGTTACACATATAATTATGAACATCAGTTTCTGTGAAAAAAGAGAGAAAAGTTGAGATTGAAATACTTCGTCAGATGCAGAACTGTTTAAATACATGCAGAGTCATGGAAAATTAATAGTACTTACAACTAATTTGAATATTTGGATTTTCCTTCTAAAGAATACTTACTGCTTTGATTTTTTTTATTAGTCTTTCTTTTCTAGCATGCATGTAACCATTGTTACCAGATAGAGCTGTGTAATATTTCTGTATTTTGCTTCACAGAATAATTATTACTCATATCTAACGTAAATATCTTTATGTATGGAAACAGATGCAGTAGTGAATATTTACTTCTTGAGGTCAACTCTAAGTACAATAACATTGTTTACTGCCACCCTCCTTTGATAAATATGCCTGCTCAAACCTTTGCAATTGTGCACTTAGTGGAAGTCAGTAAAACACCAGTAAAAACATTATGTAGGTACTAGCTCAGAAAAGCTTATAAGGAGGGGAAAAAAAAGAGATGGATTCTATATAAGTGCATCGGAATTTTACATTAGGTCTGACTATAAGCAATGATACAGTAAATCCTGTTATCTGCCTATGAACCAAAGCTAAGAAGAAATTGTAGTATCAAAACTAAAAATCTTGATATTGAGCGCTAGTAGAGAATCTGAATTCCAATTAGCAGTCTGAAATGCCATCCCTCTCAGCACTTTACATAGTTTGAAGAGAAGAAATTTTAGAAGTTCAGTTTCTATTGGAATCAGAGGAGTTAAATGCTGTTTTCTACTTAGCCTAGTTATGTGTTATCTGGACAAGAAATATTAAAATGTTAAACAGTTTTGAAGTAATAATTTTTCAGGATGTTCTGCAACATAATAGCCAGCTTCATGGTTGTAGACATCTATGAAAGCCCTACTTAAAACCAGCAGAACCCATTTGATAAAGTTCCAAGTGTAACAAGTATCCCATAACTTAGTGCAGACTGTTGAGAACTCTCTTTTTTCTCTGCAGAACTTGCAGAGAAAAAAATAAAAATATTTCAAAGGCCTGTGAGACTGTAATTGGGATTTTTCAGTGTCACTTCCTACTGAGTTTATTTGTAGTGATTGCATTCAGTGTATTTAACAGCCCACCACTAGATGTCAGTTGTCCATATTCACATGAACAGCCCTTGCACAGTATGCAGAGTTAAGAGAAGACCCTCCAACCATCTCAAGCCAGCCCTCCATATTAAAAGGTTAGTAGAACACTAGAAGTTACTAGAGAAAAACAGGGGCCAAATTAGTTGATTAGTTACTTACTGCCACACTGGCAGGAAGTCATGCATGCTGAGGTTATCCAAGCGTCACCGAATACCAACAGACAAGCCAATAATAAGACCAATTATGGCAATCAACACGACTGACACAATGATAATTATCCACATTTTCTGTTGAAAAAACAAGGTATTATTTCAATATAAGCACATCAAGACTGGCATTTGTTTTCTATTATTAAAATAGTATTTAAATACAAACTTGTTTTTATTAAAGCCCGCAATATCCTCAAATTGAGATAATTGTATTTGTTTACTCTCGCACGGAAAGTATATTCTTAAACTGGGTTCACTGGTAAACTAGTGTGATTAATACCTATATAATAATCAAAGATGAGGAAGCCACCATTTACAAATATATTAAATGAGCTCTTTTGACACTTCTTAGCTAATTTTTTAAAAATGTGACAGGCTTCTTAGCTATATGCAGATATATCTATATAAATATATTATTCCCTCCAATTCAACTCACCATGAAAAGCCTCACAAAATTGCACAGCATCTCAAAAGTGTCAGAGGAACACTTCATTCACTCTTCAATCATACAGTTACAAAATATAAATTACTTGGTAGTTTAATTTCAGAATATGTTATTTGGCTTTCTGATGGGAGTAAAGGTATAGAAACACAAGTATCCATTCCAATGGAAACTGCCTGAATGTTACTTTGTATTCAATTCCTCCACAAATGGTCACATTTAACCTCCATGAGTGTTGTGGTTTAACATCACACCCTTTCCAGAGGGAAAATCCCCTCAATTCAGTACTTTTACAGAAGTAGTTATCTGTAAAAAGTGTAAGCACAGTTGGAATCTAAAAAAGTAAGCCTGCTTCAGTAAAATCAGTGATGTTATTTCTAGTGCTAACACGGTGATTTTATAGCTATAAATCCAGGTAAATTTACAAGTGATAAAGATCCAAAAACCTTTAATCTTAGTGTCTGAATATTTAAGATATCATGATAGTTGGTAAGAAGAACCTGTGAATTTAACTACTATCATAATGAATTAATTCTTCCTCTGGAGCTCTAACACTCTAGAACAACAGCTTTTTAAATGGAAAATTGAGAATGCAGCTTCAGCTGTGTGTGCTTTGTATATCTGGTTTTGTAGTACAGTACTCTACTGGTAATAGTAATTTTAATACTAATTACAACAAATCACATTGGAAGTGTTCTTTATTCCAGATTAAGGGGTTGTTTGGAGTGTTTTTTTTTTTTTGCTTGTCTGTAAAATCCTTTGCTAAATCTTCCTTTGTTAATAACAAATAATAACATTCTTTTCTAATAAAATAATATCACAATTAAAATGTGAAATGCACTTATTAATTCTACCTTAAGGGACTGAATACAACAAAAATCTACTAAAATTGAAGGTTGCTATGCACTCTGCTAAGTTAATACAGTGACTAGCATAATTACAGAAAGAGCATACCCTTCGTGCTTTACTTTGATATATAACTGCCTTTTTTGTCTCTTCTTTTGCATGTTCCACGTAATCCGATGCATTCATCACATTCTTTTCTATGTTGTTGACCATTTCACCCTTAAAATTAAATTTTGAAGAAGAATTTTATTAATGGAATTAATGGATCCTTGTTTAGTGAACCAAAGAGAAGCTACAGAACATCAATGATTACTTTAAACAAGTGAGTAACATGTATTGGTGGCTGACATTTTTTCTGCTTTGATGTGTAAAGGAAGAAGGGACTAAGAAGCAAGGGCTCAAAGTTCTAACTAAACAAGGAACATTCATAAGCAGGGAAGGCATGTTTCTTTCTTTGCATGAACAAAAACATACATTTGAGATGTGTTTTAACAGCCAAAACTAAAACTTACAAACTAGGGATACCCAGAATCCCTCATGTGCCTGGAAGTGGCAAAGGATACTGGCCATTTTGATACAAGGTTCACAAGTTATATAAGGAAATGCACATGTATAACAGCAACTTCGAAAGTTTATCAAAATTCAGGGTTTAGAATGTCAACATGTAACAAATTCAAATTAATTACGATGAATGAAATTTGCTAATGAAATGAAGGATTGGTGAAAAATTACATCAAGACTATTACCTGCGTTTCTGTCCACCAGAAGACAAAATCAGCAGCAGTAAACAGCAAAGCATTAAAGAATGATGCACAAGTAACTTTTTTTCATTTCTAATTCAAAAGAAAAGTTCTAAGAGTTTGCCTTGGCTACATATTTAATATCAAAGCAAAGGAGTTCTAGAACAAAACTCAATTTAAAAAGTTAATTTCAGAAAAGTTTCTCTGGAACATTACTCTTTCTACTTGCCTGTATAAGTCAAAGGATTTTAACAGCAGTTAAAACTATTTTTATTAAAATAACTGGTATGGAGAGAGTACAATAGAACTAATTTACTTGCATTCCAAGATGAAGCTTATGAACATAACAGAATTTGAATGTAACGGATTGAAAAGTTATACATTAGTTGTAACAGTACTCATAGCTTCGTACCATGTGCAAGTTGTATACATCCCTGCTAATGCACACTCTGTTCTACCACAGTAGTCCTTCACTATGTCTCTGAGAATCCTAAATTCCCAAGACATTGCATTCAAAAGAGCTCCAGGAAAGAGCTCTTAATTAATCATACACAAAATGTTCAATTACATTGCAATATAAACATGTTGAATAAATGTGAAATACACCAACTGAAAAGACAGTGCATATACTATGAGCACATCTAGACTGCACATCTGCCTAAACCAAAAAACCTTTAGTCATTAACTTTCATGTATTCTAATCAGGTACAACACACTATAAGTCTGTATTATCTGAATATAAGCAATTGCTTTTGCATATTTCAAAGAGGAAGACTGGGGAAAAAAAAATCCCCCTTATGGAAATATGTTTGAATTGGTTCATTTACCTGAGTCTCAACAAACATTGCCATGTCCATGAACATTTCATGCAGTTCCCGTATGCTGGATTCCAGTTTCATTATATCCTTGTGACGGGACTCAATTTCATTCAGAGCTTGTCTAGTTATTTGAGAGTCTGATATAATCTTCAGGAGAACAAAGATATAGACATGAGTAAGTATGTGCTGACACACTTCTGAGTAGCAGAAGCAGCAGACTAGAAGAGAGACGTAAGTGGACCAGAAATACATACATCAGAAGTGAAAATGGAAGGGTTACCACTCTCTAACATTTCTTCCAGTTCCTCATCAGTGGTGGTCTTTCCAGCTAGGAGAAAAACAACATTATTTCACATAACATCACTTATTATTAAATAAAATTTCACCTTTGCCAATTCAAAGAAAATTCCTGTATTGAGAATATTTCAGGATTAAAAAGTAGTGTTTAGCCACTACCAAGAGCCATTTTTCATATTAAAAAAAAAAAAATTCTACCAAATAATAGTGAGAAAAACCAAGTAGATTCAAAGCCAAGATGAAAAATTCCTGGTTGGTGAGGTGTTTTTTGTTTGTTTTGGATTGTTTTTTTAGGTCAAATTGAAGAGTTCAATCATAAACATTTACAAAGTACATAATGAACCCTGTGAGAGGGAGTGTTCTTCAAGAGGAAGAACCTGAGATAAAGTATTTGTATAATATTCAATATTTACCTATTCAGTCATGTCACACTGGGATGTAATTTAGTTGCTTTCCACCACTGTGTGGGCAATAAAATCTTTACATAAATTTGATTTTACTAACACAGGATTACATTCATATGCCACACAAAGATGACTACCTCTAGAGTATCTAAAATACATCTTGACAATTAGTGTAGTTTATTAATGCATGTTTAAGTAAACTGAACAATATTTATCACACTGGTATGACAAGTACAAGTGTTATGAGTTAAGCCACCACATTACAATATTTTCTATTGTGCATTTCTAAAAACTGCATAAAAATCTGTTCTTCCCACATAAAATAAGTTGAATATCTATAACAACTTACATGAAAGTTTCAGTTTTAATATTATTTTCTCATTTTTATTCTCAAGAATGTTGCATGACCAGTGCTGAGGAAAAGCTGAAGGTGCTAACTGGGTCATAACATTAACTTAGAAGAACCATTTCCTGAGGCATTATGGTCTCTCCCCCTCAAACTTACAGGTAAGAATTTAACTTGCCTGATAAACTTTATTATAATGCTGAATTGAACCAGTAGCATAACTAACGACCCATTTGAGAGGCACTTGAAAAGCAAATTCTTGTAAATTGCCAAGATCGCAAATTCTGGTTGCATTTCCTATTTCAGCAATATATGTACTTTTTTTTCCAGGAGATATTTAAAAGTCTAATTTTAGGTACAAAATTTGATAGATAGTTTTAGACACCTTCTTCCATGGTAGATGATATAGTTCATGGTAGAGTCAGGTACCTTTCTGAATACTCTTCATAATAATCCATTATGAAATAAGTCAAATGTGAGTCAGTCAACAAACAGTAAATCTAATGACAGCACTGATTTATGTCAGCAGAACTTAAAAATACTTCTATTAGCAAAAATAGCACAGCATTAACAGATGCTGTCCTGTTTAGCATGTTAATTTTGGAATGGCTTTTAATAACACTTGATCTTCAGAACACAGCTTTTCTTAATGCTTTCAAAGTTGCAAGACTGGAAATAGAAGTAGTAAAGAAAAAATGTTATTAAATTATTTTCAACACAAGAGGAAATGAATTCATGAGTTTTCTGTTTTCTTTATATTTGTTCTGAAGAATGGCTTCAAAGAGTTTATGCTATATGATAAAATATGATTTCTTTTCCCTAATGTGCTGCAAGAAGATGTCTAAGCTGTATGAGGTTTTGTACCATCTTCAAGAAATAGAAAACAAGGGAGGTACTAGCAACACAATTCATTTTTTTTTAGAAAAAGTGTACTCAGGTCACTTACTTATCTCTAATTGCCTCTGTATCCGACCTTTGCTGCGTTCTCGAAAGAGCGTCTGGGTCTCGTTGTACTCTGTCATGACCTCCACAAACTTGTGAGCTAACACCGAGTGCTGTTTTTTGAGGATTTAAAAATGGGGAACAAAAAAGGTATATTTTTTTTTTGATATAGCAAATACTACTGCACAACAACTCAAAGTGGTATTTACTTTCCAAGAAAACAGAACATGAAGTTCTGAAGCTCTACTTCAGAAAAGTGAAACCCATTCCCTGATTTACTAGAATCCTTTTATTTTCTTGTACAGAAGTGATCATACCTGGGTTTTTCTTATCCTGAGGTCCACTGATGTCCGATTAACATTATCTCCCTGATCAAAACTTTGTTCAATAGCTAAGAACAACACAAGAATATTATGAATTAAAGTTCAGTATAATTATTTAAGAGTATATGTCTGTTACTTTACAGTGTATGTACTGTACTTAATACTTGTTACTATTAATTATTACTTTAGTTCTGCACAAGCTCCCCACAGACTTGTTTAACATTTCAGGGGGAGATGAGGGGAGTGGCTGTGGTATTGATATGAATTTAAAATAATTTCACTAATCAGTACAGATCTTAAAACACTAATACTTCAGTATTCTTAGAGTCACACTACAGTCTGTTACGCTGGAAAAAAATCAAGAGGTAATGCAAAATGAGCTGCTCTTACAGTACAATAACAATAAACATCACACTCTAGTGTCTATGGAAGGACGAAAGCATGTAATAATTGTAATACAATGACACTAAAGCACTCAATGTATTTCAGAACCAATGCTAAAAAATTAAGACATACTCATAGTGGAAAAATATAGCAAAATTCACTAGTCTGAATATAAAATACAATAGATGCTATAAAGCAAATTCCCATGCAGACATTTATGCCATGGTGACTGTCTTTCTGAAGTTGAAGTTAACCTTCCTCCAAAACATCATAACCAAAAAACAACACTTCAGTTGAAGAATACATTTCTACACAGAGGAATTACTTTGCTTAGTAATTTCCTAGATTATTTCTGCAATTAAGCAAGTCCTGGTTCATCAAACTCAACTCTGCTGAGACCCAGTATTTATCAGCAGCAAAGCTTGCCAAGGAGGAATGAAGTAGAGGATGGTATTGCTACTGACATGGGTTGTACAGCAGTTGCCAAGGAGGTTATCCTTTTTTTAAATACCTGTTTTTTCTACTCACAACTTACCCTTTAACCTGGCTCGGATTTTATTAGCAATCTTCTTTATTTCTTCATTTAATTCTTCAAGTTCTTCCTTTGTTCCTTTAAAAAGATAATTTTTTTTAGAAATGCTAATAATTGGTAACAAGAAGCCAGCAACCCTCATCCTATGTGCTTATCCATGACATAAAACAAAGAAAACAGAAGGAAAATAAAAACTAACATACAAAGTTAATTTTTCATTGACCAGAAGATAAATGTGCTATAAGCTTATTATATATAATTAAATGATTTATTATATATTGCAACACTAGACTACATTCCATAAAAACTTCTCAGCATAATTTCTTCCCTTTTCTTTAAACCCTGCCCACAAACCCAGGCATGCCCTGAATAAGTAGTGTTGCAAACAGAGCAAGTTCCTTAAACTGTTGAGTTCTCTGTTCAGAACACACATCATCAATTTCAGCTTTGGGGTTACAGCCCCTAGAAACAGGGCTCCAGCATGGAACTCTTACTGAAACAGCTGGCTGTGGTAAATCTCAGATAGGATCTTGCCCTTACTGAATAATAAAGAGAAGGTGACAGTTCTACTGTGTGAGCTTCAGCTGACAATTTACACGTTTTCAAAAATTAAAAGAAATGCAAGTAGTCTCTAGGTTTCTGAAGATATGATCAATTTCAAGTTGCTGTATTAAACTTGAGTTTCTGTCTAGCAAAGATTTGGAAGATACAAGTATTTTGAAAATGTATTTCTTGAAATGAGACTTAAAACAAGTAAATGAAAATTTTAATTCAATACTAAATACGGAGATAGTTACATAAATTGTGTTAATATTTTGCACTCTGAACACCTGAAGTTGTATTTCTATGGATCACTAAAAAACCCCCAAAATGTCGGAAAATCTAACCACACATCTGAGAAGTGGCACTCACTTCCTTCAGGATTTGGTGCTGACAGGATAATGCTGTGCTGCTTCTTCACTTCTTCCACATTTTGTGCTATTTTTGCTATATTATTTCTAAGTTCCTCAACCTAGAGAAAGAGAAATACGGCAATGAAATCACTAGATTAATTCCCAGCAAAGACTTTTATTAAAAAAGTACCATTACTAAGCATATTTGGGGGGTGTGTCTATGTAGATGAACTGTTAAAACTAATTACAGAAAGTAGAAGGCACAGAGAAAAAACTAAGTCTTGACTGAATGGTGAAAACTGTAACTTTACCTGTTGGAAAAAATCATCCATAAAATGGTCTTTTTCAACAACAACAGTCTCTCCATCTTCATTTCCTTTATACTGTAAACGACAACAAAACAAATCTATGAAATAAAACTCATCATACTGTTCTGAAACAACTATCACTTCTTCCACATTGCTACTGCATATTCATTTTTACCAATAGTCTGCAAAGTCAAAAAAAATGTAAATAAGCACAGAGGTCAAAGAAGTCACATGACTACCACGAAGCTGTGAATGCAAAGGAATGTCCTCCACTGTAGAAAATTTCAGGACAGAAAAAAATCTAAGTGATGTCACAGTTTTTATTATCTTTCAAAAATCATTAAACCACAATTTTGTATAAAAATAATCTCTCACAGCATAGATGTACTAGTCCTACATGAACTGAAAATAACATTTGGTTTATTTAAATCAAACCCTCTTAAATACTAAGAGGGGTGCAGATGACTGACTTGTGATATAATAAGATAAACATCTAATGAAAGCTACAACAAAAACTTACTGACATTTACGTACTAGCTTTGCCCTTGGGTGTTTTCAAGGCTGCCATTGCACACTTGTTTAGACATAATTATACTATGTTAAACTACACATGCATTACATAATTGATAAACACTTAGAATAGCAGCCAAGGAGGCAGAAGCTCAAGTTGACAGGCTCTCACAGACCTCCAGAGCACACAGCAAAATACATTCCCTGCCCCTTAGGGTGGCCCAGTACAATATCTTGATCTTGAAATTCACCAGGATTCAAATTATATCAAAGGAAAAAATTAACATATACCATAAAAATGCAACGAGTTACAGCTACCATGTTGTTTTTTTCCCTTTGTCAAGTACAGACTGTTTGAACTGCACTGAATCAAAATTAGAACATACTAATCAAAATTAGAAATACTAATCTACCAGATAGTCAATGGGTTATCTCTATGGAAAAAGCAAACTACAAGACAGGTGTCATGAAGGGATTTCCATGTCCAGGACCCCTTTTTTCTCATGACCGCCCCCCACCTTTCATGTTTTAACACCCACTTACTGCTCCTAAACCCAGATCCTTTTACCAAATAAACCCTTTGTTACTAGTTTTATTAAGTTAGGCAAGATCTGTATCATTTGCACGACAATTCTATAATTTAATCCAGTGTCAAACACTATTATCTAACAAAAAAGCCTATACTCGGTGATGCATCAAAATCTACTAAAACTGCCCCAAATACTCAAGGAAAGTTACTACTTTATCTTCGTGATGGTTCCTTTACTGCAAATTTAGAGGGAGTACATAAGGCCCTATGACAATATTTTTGTAAAAAATCATCTGGGTTTTATGCTCAGAGGAACCCTGTATCCTCTCAAATAAAGGAATTCAGATGTTATTGCTCTCCTGGACCACTGTCCAATCACTTTTAACACTGTGTGTCCTTCAACACCTGTTGTAATTCTTCATTTTGGGAAGATGATTGCTAGACCTCAATATTGAAGAATCTGACCTTAGGGACTAGAATCAGTTAACAGTTTTGCTTAACACAAAGAAGCAAGGAAGTCTGCCCAGATGAAGTTACCAAACTTCAGCCCATACCAGAGACTGTAGTGCTACAAAGCTACCAGTTGTAAGTTAATATTTCAGAATGAGCTACAATTTCAAGCCATTTCATCAGCTGTGTAAAATAACACCTTCTGCTTATATTTACTGAGTGAAGAATACTCTAATTGTTTATTACCACAGGCTGTAATTAGCTAATTGGACTAAATATAATACAAACAGTATCAGCCAATAGATTCAACATGTCAACTTTGAGTTTGGTCAGAAAGCCTTAGTAAAACATTAAGCAAAGCAAAGATACAAACATTTTACCAATAGTCCTGTTTGTGGACACCAGAGGATCATTGATCACCCACCCTACAGTCAGTTTCACGTTCATTTCACTTTCACATTTGATTGCAACATCACCAATGACAGATCAATTGGCTGTCTACAATTTCTTGAAGGATTTATGGGCAGCCTGCCTTGAACATCAGCACTCAAGACACCTGATATTTCAAACTCTTATTTTCTACATTCTTAAATCACCACATACCTAAAATACAGCTTATTTGCTAAAACTCTTCAACTTAAGCGATGTACACCTTTTTTTGACAAGAACACAATTCAAACCTCGCTTTTGTCAGCAAGTTTAGCAGAAACATACTGCTTCTCCTAAACCTTCCCTCCTCAGTATAAGCAGTATCACAAAATAAACCCAAAAACCAAACAAAACAAAACAAAAAAAACCTAAACCAAACAACTGATAAAAGTTTCATGTCCACACTAAGAGCAATCCAGTTAATACTTTTTGTAGTTAATACCTTGACCTTAGGACTGGAAGTGTGGGCCATACAACTCCATAAACATTAATAGATATAAAACATATCAAGTTCCCTCAAAGATTGTTTATAAAGCACAATCTAGACACTGCCATGTCTCAGCTCCAAGTAGGAGTTACCCTGATAGTTTATGATACCTCTGACATTTCCAGTGTCTTACAGAATTGACAAGGGCTAATCTGAGAAGTCTTACCAAATTAATTGCTGAACTCTGAAACTGAAAGCAACTTTTGACCTACAAATATGACTATTGCTTGCCCTTGAAATTCCAAAACAAGGTTAGTTTTTTCTCACTCTGGACCACGCATGTTCCTCCAGCAGGATATGAGGATAACTGTGACCATCAACCCAGTGAATCAGATCTGAAGAGTGAGTTAGAGTTTCTCCTTCTAGCATCAATGTTTCAAGAATTCTTTTCTATCAGAGTAGTCACAGAGGGCTTACACAGGGCCAAGGAGATCTTTCAAGCAGCTTTGGCAGGTCAATCATTAACAGCCTTTAGTAGCATTATTGTACAACCAGAAAAACATCATATGGTAACCAGCTACAAGAAATTACTTTATGCTGTTATGACACAGAAAACATATAGATCATCTTCAGAAAATTCCATGTTTGAACAAAGACTAATGTAAAAGGTTAACTCAGGGGAAAAAAAACTCACTTATGTTTTCGTCCTTCCTTTGCATAGCACCTAATTGTACCAGTTTTAACTTTAGTGATTTACGGTTTTTCCTCCATTCCTCAACAGTTTTGGGGGCATTAAGTGTATGCCCAAGAAACAGTTTACAAAGAAATCAGTGCAGTTCTGTTCACATTACCTTGCTAAAAAGAAAAAAAAGCTACAATCAAATCTAAACATATCTGTCAAAGATTATTTCTAGGATTGCTTCAGGGAACACTCAAGAGTAAAGAAATACAACAACTGAATCCAACAACTGAATCATCAATCAAGAAAAAAAAAAAACCACCAAAATTATTTCAATAGATAGGTCTGCATTCAGCATATAATGAGAGTAATTTTTGAGCCAAACAGTGCACCTCAAAATTCAGATCTAAAACATCATGTTTCAGCAAAGAAGCTTTACAACTTACCTCTTTCTTAAATTATTTAACAACAGTAACATAAAAAAGCTTGATTATGTTTTATTAACATCCTTAAAAGGATATCTGACACTGGCTAATTTGCTGAACTGAATGTCTGAACACACACCTTTCAACTCTAAGTCATTTCAGTAAGATGAAGTTGCATCCATCACCAGCAAACCACTGAAGGTTGGGAGAATATTTCACACTATTGCTATGTGCTTGCCCTGATGTTTTTGGGGCTTCTTCTTGTTCATTTTGTTTATTTTTTTTAACATCTGCTATCAACCAGTCATTTACACTCAAAATCACTTAAACTAGTCTGGGATTTGATCAATTGTCCATTTAATTGTATTAAAGGACAATTCAAACAGATGAAGTGAGTTCTTTTTGGCTTGCTTGGAGTTATTTAGAAATAACCATTAAAATAATCCTCTAGACATGGACAAATAAAATTATGGTTGCTGTCTTCTGGAAAAGCATGTACTTTACAATACTTTTGCTACATGGAAAATACAAGGAAGCAGCATTATCTGAAGGCTTTGCAATCTGAATGCCCTCAACAAGTTCTTTCTCCAGCAACTATCTGAGCACTGTTTAATTGCCTAAAGATGGTGTACTAATTAAATTATCAAAAAGCTATAATTTTACATTTAATGGGCCAGAAACTTTGGCCTCTTTCTTCCTTATAAAGAAGAGGGAGACTGGCTGAAGTGCTAGGATCTCTTAAGCTAGTTCTGTACCTTACTGAATCTGTGGGAAACAAGGAAGGATGAAATTTACATGGAAGGTACAAGCAAAACAATACACAACAACCTTCTTCTATGAAGGCAAAGAGGCAAGGCATAGTTATTCCTCAAGATTTTGCAGGTCCAGGCCTGTTTAAAAACCACAACATACATGCTCTACTCTTCAATTAATGATTTAGCCAAATAAGACACAATGGAACGACGCTAATCAAGTGGAAAAATTTTGGAAAATAAGCAAAGAGATGTTAATATGTTATTGCTTCAGATTATTTATTATTTTTCAAAGCAACCTGTGTCTGTGTGACCAAAGATCACCATTGAAAACTTCCGTGCTAAGTAAACGAACATGCTCTTTTTTGGTATTTCAGATAAAGATGGACATTCCGCTTCCCTAAGTTCCCTGTAGAAATCATGTTCCAAAAGTCACCTTCTTCAGGTATGTAGCTTCATAAAATTTCAACTACATGCTTTTAATTAATAAAATGTAGACGGATTCTTCAATAACGTCTCCCTTCATTTGAAATGATGTTTGAATATTTTCTAGTTAGAAGAAAACTTTGATTTAAAATGCCTAAGCTATCTGTTTATTATACAGGCAGTGAAAATTACATTGCTGAATGTATGAAGCACTACACCGATACTGTGTTTAAAGTATAGCTTGCTGCAGTAATGTTTTCAGATGTTAAATGCTAACATATATATAGATGTATAATACTAAAACTGGCTTCAAATCCCCTATGTACACTTGCTTTAAAAACTGTTAAAAACATCTAAGGGAAGGGTTGTTCTTTTTATTTTAAAAAAGCAAAACAACAGATCACTGCTACTTTCCCTCAAAGTCTGCATGTTTAGGATATTAAAACACAAATTCAGATCATCATTTGTGGCTTCCACTTTCCGAGACATATGCATCATCACTGAAATTTAGCACATATTCCTACAACCTAGAAACATTTAGAAATAGGAAAAGAGAAGAATTACACCCGAAAGAAACAATAGATTTCTTTGATCCGATTCTGAAACACCTTTCCTGGTAAAGATACTGTAATCAAGTTGTGAAAACTTTTCAGATGCCAATTCATCTTCTTGGAGAGGAAGACAATGAGACTGGCAATTCTATCCCTTAGAGATGGAGCTTTCAAAATGTACTTGGTGATCCAGAAGATATGAACTTAATCTTAAAATGAACAGCACAAGCTCAGCACTAACTACATACACATGAAGTCCCAAAACTCTAACAGGAACTCCTGTGTAACTTCCATTTCTTTACAGGAAAAGAGAAGTCGAATACCCTTTTATTTTAACCCAGCTGTATCCTGTAGAAGACGTACATGACAGTACCACCCTCGAACTCTCCCTTCTTTTTTAGGACACTGCTTTCAAAGCACAAATAAGGGAAAGGATCGTATAAACAGAACCAGCTACCATTTTGTAAACACGCAGAAAATAAAATCTGCGGAGAGCTTTACTGACGCATTAGTGCTTAAACAGTGCCCAAGCGGACAAACCTACTCCACTACCTCACGGGCAGCTGGAAAACCAAAATATTATGCAGTTGATGTGTCATTCAAAACGTCAACATTTGAAACGCGCCAGAGGTCAGGAGGAAGCGGGGGAAGGTGAGCTATAAAAATCGAGAAGCCTGAACTTTGCTGCCAGATCCCCAGGCTTCGACGCGCCCCTGGGGAGGAAGCCGACCCCTCCCCGGGAAGGGAGCTGGGAAGCAGTGTGCGGCAGCCGGAGACCTCCCTGCCCCCAGGGACGCGGCGGAGGCGCCGGCTCCGCGGATCCCGCGGCGGATCCCGAACCCTCCCGCCCCTGACCGTTACCTCAGGCGGCGATAACGGCCCGCGGCCCCCGCGCTCCGCCGCCTTTGTCCCCTCCCTTCCGCCCCGCTCCTCGGCTCAGCCCACTGCCGCCCTTACCCGGGAGCCTCCCCGCTCTCTACGCTCTCCCCGCCGCGCCCGACCCGCCCCGAACCCCATCCCTCACCTCTGCCAGGTCAGCCAGCCGGTCCTTCATCCCCGCAGCAACTCCACGAAGCTTCCCCGGCTGCTGCTCCTCGCCGAGGACCGCCTGCGCCCGCCCCGCTGTCGCCGGAGCTGCCTCCCGCTCGTTCGCTGGCTCCCAGCTCGGTCAGGCGCTACAGACCGGCCTCGCCACCTCCCCGCTCTCCTTCCGCGGTGCGAGGGGCGGCAGCCACGCCTCCCCCCGCTCCTATCCGCAGCGACCGCGGACGGCACCGCGCATGCGGGGAGAGGGGCGGGGACGGGCGTGCGCCCCGCCGGCGCCGTGCGGAGCGGGCGGGGGCGGCAACCATCGCACCATCCCCTTGGGGAGCCCGCCTCGCGCTTCTGACGTCACGGCGAGGGCGGGAGCAGCTGCGCCGCAGTCCTGAGGTGGCGGTCGCCTCAGATGCGCCCGGGGTCTTGGAGCTCTCCGAGTCGTGCGGGAGCCGCGATAATATTCCTGAAGCAGCATGCGAGAGGGCTCAGGAAGGTATGACTGAGCAGTGTTGCCACATAAATTTTTCTAAATCTCCTAAAGAGAGGAGTAGTCAGTGTGGGAGAACTCAGGTGGCTGAAGGGTGCCACACCTACCTCGAAGGACACTCCCATCCCAAGGAAACAGCGCTGCTAGGCGCTTTCCTAGAAGATGTCGTAATATACGTAATATTATATAATATTATGTGATGTAATGTACCAATTTACCTCATGCAATTTACTTTTAGACAAAGAAGTGTAGAGACTTCATCCGCTCTTTGCTGACCCTTCTGCTCATCGCAGGCCACAGGCAAATCCCTTTTGCTGTTTCACAATATTAAGCTATAGCTCACAGACAGCTAAGTGTGCCCCAAATCAGGACTGGAAAGCTGCACACTCCCAGGCCATGGAGCAGAAAAAAACCCTTCAATTTTAACTCGTCAGCTAAAATGCATTGCCACACCTTGCCTGGTAGTGATGTTTAGGGTGCTAGTAAAAGACCAAAACTTTGCTAGCAGAGTCCTAAATCTGTACAGTAACAGGTATGGCTTAAAGGCCTGTGAGTTTCTAGGAAATAGAGAATTTGCATACTATGGAAAGCAGAAAATGCTCAGTGGTAGTGTTCTTAGGTGCTTCCTGAAAAGTGCTACTTCAGACTATAGTAACTTACCTGTAATTATTAGTATCTCTGTTGTATCCTATCATACACAGACTTTAGGTTTTAGACTACATGTTCAGCAACTGTAAATTTTGAACATGTTACTTCTGAATACCGAGCCTAACAATTCAATGCACAATTTTCCTTACATATTTGAAGAATTTTATTTCAGTGCTGGATCAGGAATTTAAAGATTAGCAATGACAGTAAATTGCTGAATTTTTATTTTCTGAAAATATCGAGATCTATATCTGCCCTTCATCACTGACCTAGTAAATGCTTATCTCCCAAGAGTAGCTCCTTAACAAAACCTTAAGTCAGACATTTTTCACCAGGTGAAAGAATGGATGAAGTTTGCATCTTGAATATATATTTTGATTGAATTTTGCTACTGTATGATCCATTTTACCTATCCATGCTGAAAGTGACGAATTTCCTCTTCAAACCTTTCAGTGGAATTTCCTGTGTTGCCTTGATCACCAGTGCAGAGACCTCAATTCCTGCTTGAGCTCATACTCCAGAGACATTTCCGCAGTCACTGCTTTGACTGGCAAGTACGATTATGTTCCTTTTCATTGCTTGCTTGCATATATTGTTGCCTTTGTTTGCAAAATTCTTCTGCTTCCAACTAATATAGCAGTTACAGTCAAATATGCTGTTTATCTCTGACTGTCTATCTTCATTCCTTTGGTACCATTTTCATTGGTATCTCCAGACACTTATTTAGTCAGGGCTGCCTTTTACTTTGAGCATTTATCTGCATCAGGGAGTTGCTAAGTTTGTTCACAGTTGACCTGAGTCAAGCTATAGGAAAGGTAAAGATCTTTTTAAAGTAATGATACTGCTGATTACCTGGTGATATCTTATGGACTCAGATCTAACACTGCTGATGAGTTCTTTAAAGTGTTTTGTTGCCTTTGCTGAATGGAGTTATCTGGAACAGATATTTCGTGGTTACACTGAACTGAACACTTATACATGATGATAAAACAGATGATTAAAAAATAGATTACACGTAGTAATTTATCTTACAAATATTTGCCAGGAGCTCAAATGCTACCACAGGGACTTTTAAATCAGAAATGTATTTTAATTATTCTAAATTAAAGTATCAGATAGTATTACCATTTTGTTGGCAAGGAAAAAAAAGTAGTTTACTAATACATTTGTAACAATATTGAAAAGTTTCTAAAGTACAGTGAGTGTTTTATACACAGTTACAGATTGCTTTTTTCCTGGGAGTGTTTATATTGTTAAAAACTGAGACTAATGTGTCTTTGTGGGCTCCTGCTTATAAAGAGATGCTTGTTTGTAAAGAAGAGAGGTGGAATTTGCAAGGGATTTATAAAGATAGCCTTGTGCTGAGAAAAATTTAAGATGAGTTACATATTTTGAAAAACATCCTTCCTGACACCTAGAGGTGATCCAAAAAAATACTAAAAAACCTCAAATCCAACTTGTCCAAAAAAGGGAAAGCAAGGTCAACAAGCCAGTGACTTTTTCCAACAAAGGACATCTTATGCAACATTTGGATTGGCATTACACTATCAAATAGGCAAAAAATCAAACTTTCTGGATACATTGCTACTCAGTCTTTAAAAAATGAACATGAAATGAACTATATACATCACCTGCCATGAAATATCCTCTATGTTAATTCAATGCAATAATTAATTTATTCTAGATTATGGGGTGCACCAAGAAACATTAGGCAGACCACATAAAAGTAGTTTAAGCATACTGGAGTTAGAGAAAATTAAAAAAATAAATCAGAGACCTTAAAAATGAGGATGAACCCAGGAACTTGATATTTATAGACCTATGCAAAGCATTTCTGTTCCTTGAAAGTCAGTTTTTGAACAATGTATCTTAATTTAAGTTTGGACTTGAGAGTTTAGAGAACTATTCTAAATTCAGGGCTTACTAAACTTTTCTTTTCATTAATGTAATCTGTAGTGAATGCAGATCAGTTTGTACGAAGACCTAAGAGTAACAATGGAGTACATTTTTAACATGGAGTAACAAAAGCGTACATTTTTTGAACACAGATTTTACCTGCAAGCTCTTAAATTCTTAAATCCCCCTGCCACTTTTAAAGACCACATCACTAAACCATGTTGGAGGCAGTTTAATAGTATTTTCAAGTTTCAGAGTATCCTCAGCTGACACCTTCTGATGAGCTTTTAATGATTAAACAGGGAGCCTGTTGAGTTCCCCGAGATGCTCAGCCTGGCAGAGGTTTTGCCCCAGCCCTCACTAGCAAACTTTTACAACCGAAGTGCTACTTAGAGCCACGGCTTCCGTCCCCTCTCTAACAACCGGGGGGTTCACCGGGCCGGCACCGGGCAGCTGAGCGGGCTGGGGGCTGCTGCCGGGAACGGGGCGTGCGTGCCCTCCTGCCCACACCACAAAGGCACCGCTCTTCTTAATGAAACGGGCGAAAAATCGTGGCAAGACCAACCTATCCGCCCGCTAACGGACCGAGGCCCCGAGTCCGGCGGAGAAGCCCCTGCGGCCGGGACCTTCCAGGCCCAGCGCCCGTGGCCCCCGCCCGGGGCTCTCAGAGTCCTGCGACCAGCAGCCCCGCGCTGCCGCCCTCCCGCCCGTCCCGCACCACGTGACCTCCGGCCCCTCCCTCTCCCTCTAGCCGCGCGGCGTCGCTCTCCGGGTATTTGAACCGCGCTTCCGCCATCTTCCCAGCGCCCAGTCAGTAAGGGGAGCGACGCGGAGAGAAGCCTCGGGAAAGGTAAAAAGGGTCGGGACGTCCTCCTCGTCCACCTAAAAGCCGGGGAAAGGAAGCGTGTCCGCTTAAAAAGCGGCGGCGGTGGGGATGGCGGTCACCGTTAGCTACGGCCTAGGAGCGGGGATAAATGGGCTGGGGTGGAGCGAGGCTGGGCCCGCGTGGCCCTTGCAGCTGTGGTACCCGGCTTGGGTGCCGTCCCTTCACCCCACCCCTCGGAATGGCAGCGGTAGAGGGGTAGGAGCCGTGCCCTGGTCCAGCCCGTATAAAAGGGCGGGCGAAATACAGGGGGAGAAATGGAGCGGGGCCTCCAGCGGCCCGAGGGGGAGGGGGAGGTGGCGCGCGCTGCTCAGTCATGGTGGCTCATGGCGGGGAAAGCGCGTTAGGCCCGCTGGTGAGAGCCGAGGGAATGCAGGGGCCCGGCCAGGGGAAAAATGCGCCCGGGAGCCCCAGAAAATCCGCTCTGGGCGCTCCGTATCAGGAAGTAGGTTCTCTTCAGGGATGGTCTGGTGGTTCTGTGCTGGCCGGGGAGGGCTTTCTGTGTATTAAGGCTATCGTCGGCTGTCGCCGAGGTGTCCTTTGGAGGCCCCGGCTCAGCCTCTCGTCTTGCGAGCCCGAAAGGCAAAGAGGAGCGACGGCTGCTGCCTACCGTTACGGGGCTTCAGGGGTGGGCGGGGAGCTGCCGCCGCCATTGCCGCGCACACTCTTGCCGCGTGTGGGCAGAGGTGGAGGCGCTTCCTGCCCCATGAATGGGTCCGAGACCACGCGCGCCGTAACGCCGGGCAGGGGGGGAGGGCAGGAGGGGGAGCGGCGGTCTGGGCCCATTCTCCGCCGCCGGTGCCGACTGGCGCGCAGAGCACGCGCCTTTGGAGGCGGATTTGGGAAATGAAAACGGCGACCGGCCCCTTCCGGGAGCGCCTTGAATCCGCTCGCCTGTTGTGAGCTCACATGCTTCCATTTCCCCTGCAGACCCAGCATGGCCGCCCAAGGAGAGCCTCAAGTGCAGTTTAAGGTAAGGAAGTGTTTTGCTCTGGTGTTTTGTTATTCTTCCTTCAGTAGCAAAGTATCTGTAGTGCCAACTGTGCTGCTCTTTCCTTCATGGTGCAGTTAGTTTATTATAGTATTGCACACAACTTGCAGAAGAAGGTACTCTATCACTGTGCCAATCTGATGCTGTTTGTAGTTTACTGCAATAAATGTTAATGAGGCTTTGCCTGTAGAGTAAGTTTTAGAAGTAAAGTTTGTGACTTAAGTGTCTGAAGTGAATTATAATAGTCTGCTTTCTGTTGTGTACTAATTGCTTAGGAATGTAAATGTTTTGGTGTAGAATTTTCTGGTGTTTTGTGTATGCTTTGGTTTTTTTGTTTGTTTTAAATTTTTTTGATATCTTAACCACCAGAACTTCTGAAGACTGCTCATGAAGGATTGATATTTGAGTTCTTTACTATACTTGATTATAGGATTCCAGTTGTTAGTAATGCAGTTGTTTGGAGTTTTTGGGACTTCTGTTTGTTTGTTTTCCAGTAGTAAGATTATGGTGGGTTTCTCTAATTTGGGTGCTTAAGAGGTCTAAAAATACTGTCACATTTGGGTTGAAAATCTGAACGATTCTTATTTCAGTCACACTTAGTTTAGTAGAATCATATTCACAGTGCATTTAAGTTTACAGCTACATGAATTGGTAAGTGACTGCAGTTATAGCATGATAGACTTATCGGGTCCCAAGAGAGTGATTTGCCTTGTGGGGAGTTCTGTGTTTTGTTTACCGCCTCTTGTAGAGCTGAGATCTTTATAGTAATACTGATGACCAATAAATGGCTCTGGAAGTGTATTTCACGGCCTTATTTTGCCTTTATCAACAGCTTGTCCTGGTTGGTGATGGTGGCACTGGTAAAACAACATTTGTAAAGCGTCATTTGACTGGTGAATTTGAAAAGAAGTATGTAGGTATGTCTGAAGAAGCATTTGAAGTCTAATATGTTACAATTAAAAGTGTAATTCCTGGCTTACTAACTGCAGTGCTTTCTCTTATTACTATAGCAACTCTGGGTGTTGAAGTTCATCCTCTGGTGTTCCATACTAACAGAGGACCTATTAAATTTAATGTATGGGACACAGCTGGCCAAGAGAAATTTGGTGGCCTGCGAGATGGCTATTACATCCAAGGTAAGATGTGTGTGTATATCTTCTGTACCTCTTACAGTTCAGTCCTTCCTTATATTCCTTATATATGTTGGCCACTCAAAGCTTGCAGTGGTGAGCTGGTTTCTGGGACTTTGAACTCTGTGTAGATATGATAAGATCCTTTGTTAGACATCCTGCACTGATACAGGAATATGTTTCAGTATGCTAATGCAGGCTTTGTTATTAATAAAGAGCAGTAGTGCACCTTAAATGACAAAATACTGCTAATATAATTCAGTGGTTGAGGTGAATGTATGTGCTTCATTTAGTACAAACTTATATCTGTGTTAACCTATTGTGCTGGGGCAAGGACTAGGAATACAGAAAGTAAGATTTTAGATGCAATGATAAAAGTACACATCTCCATCCTAGAGTTTAGGTGTTTTCTAATAAAGTTCTGATAGTGTCCCTTACTTCTGCTTGGCCAAGCTGTGTTCCGTGTGCACTGCCTCCATATCTGTAAAATTTTAAGGGGATTTTTAGGGTGTCACTAAACACTTTTCCTTTGGAAGGATCAGATTTGAGTCAAGCACCCATGTCCTTTGAAAAACTGTTCTGGAAGAGGGCATTGGGAGATGTTGACTGGAATATCTCTGCCTCCCTGGAAGTCTCAATAGAATGTCTGAGATTTGTTAAATAGGTGCTAATTACTTTCATAGTTCATCTCATACCATGCAGCAGTGTCCCTTGCATTGATGAAATCAGATGGTGTGCAAGGTAGAACACTGATTTGGGAGATGATGTGCACAGGGTGAGTTCTGTGGACTTGAGTATTGAGCTTGTTAACAGAACACAGACTGTTAAGAGCTGTGGAACTGAGAGGGAAAGAACTGCAGCTGAGAGGGAGAAGTTAATGCAGATGTTTATCTCTGATGTGTGATTTCCATGGGTACCTCTCTTCTTTCCCATCTTAAAAGCATGTCCTTATTCTCCAGATGTAACTCTTTGTACTCTCCTTTTCTTGCAGCTCAGTGTGCCATCATAATGTTTGATGTAACATCAAGAGTTACTTACAAGAATGTACCAAATTGGCACAGAGATTTGGTACGAGTATGTGAAAACATCCCTATAGTGTTGTGTGGCAACAAAGTGGATATTAAGGACAGAAAAGTCAAGGCAAAATCCATTGTCTTCCACAGGAAGAAGAACCTTCAGGTATGATGGTATGAGTTTTTAGGAATAAAATTTGTTGAGTCTGTTAATTGCATTTGGGTTCTATGCAGTAATCAAGTGTTCTGCCTTTGTCACTAAAGGCTTTTAGATCCTGTTGCCTCTTACCTAAATTCAAGAAAGGGGGAAGTGATGATGTTAAAGATGATCATGATTGGTCTTGAGCAGAAGCTATGGTCATCTCTTAAAGGGTTTGTGTGCATTTGGTTTTCACTACTCAGAATATCATCAGATGACACAGAAGTGAGACGCAGGAAAAAAATGCACTGTTGGCTCCTGAAAGTTCCATCTTTGATCAGATGGGATACTTTCCAGTTACTAATTTCTGCCTATATATCTGAAACAGACTTTGAAGACATTTCAGTCATAACTTACTGAGAGCACAAATAAAGTCTTGGCAAAAAAAGAAGACTAGGGTAAAAGAGCTGTCCTTTAAAAAAGTGATGTATAATATGTACTTTTTTTTGCAGTATTACGATATTTCAGCCAAGAGTAACTACAACTTTGAGAAGCCTTTCCTCTGGCTTGCTAGAAAGCTTATTGGAGATCCTAACTTGGAGTTTGTTGCCATGCCTGCTCTTGCACCACCTGAAGTTGTTATGGACCCAGCACTGGCAGCACAGTATGAGCAAGACTTACAGGTAAATGAGAGAGCACAAAGGTCAAGTGATTGCCTGGTAGCTGGTGATTAAACTTGTGAGGCAAATAACTGAAAAACATTTCTTAAATGTGACTTCTTTGTTCCAGATTGCTCAAACCACTGCACTGCCAGATGAAGATGATGACCTCTGAGGGATGAAGCTGGAGCCCAGCGTCAGAAGTCTAGTTTTATAGGCAACTGTCCTGTGATGTCAGTGGTGCAGCGTGTTTGCCACCTTATTATCTAGCTGAGCAGAACATGTGCTTAATTTTTGGGATGCTGAAAGAGATGAATGGGCTTCGGAGTGAATGTGGCAGTTTAAAACAAAACAAAATGAAAAAAAAAAATCAAAACCTTCATATTTTGGACCTGCATATTTAGCTGTTTTTTGGACTGCAATTACTTCCCCTTTTGAGTTTCAAATATAAGATTGCTGCAGTCACATCAGAGTGTTAAATGGTAAATCTTGTTTCTGTCATTCCCATTCTTTTTTTGTTTAGATAATAAAGTTGTATTTCAAGGATCTTAAGCAAGTGAACTTTCATGCATTGTTAGCAAGACTTGTTGAAGTCTCTTCCCTTCTTTTGAGGCTAATGCTCGATTGTCTGTACTACAGTTCTTGTTCCCTCCTCCTTTTTTCTCCTGCTCATGTTATGGTTGCCTTGCTAAATCAGCTAACAGTTAACTTTTCTTTGATTTCCTGAAGCATATTACTAGAGTACCTGAGGAAAGCTGAACTAACTGCCAGGTAAAACTAGAGCAGTGAACACTTGACTGGTAAGTGTGACTGGATCAACGTTCCTGTGCAAATGGGAGTGTTTGTCTGCAAGGTGTTTTGAGAGTAAAGTGTGTAGTTCAGCTAGCATATGCTACCTTTATATACAGGCTCTTTGCTCTTAACTTTTAGTATGTTCTACAGTATGCCTTTGCAGAGTTCTGTATTTTTAGTAGCCAGATACAAATGGCATCTAGGTCTGGTAGGTAACTTAAAGCTGTATTTGCATGGAACATCATTCAGTAGAGCTATAGCTGATAAAACAGACTCAAGGCATCTTAAATTCACTAACTAGAAAACAGCTGTAGTTTGAGCTAAAAAGCTCTTGGCATCAAACCAGCATATTAACTAAAGCCACACTTCATATATTTAGACTTTCCTGTAACTGCACCAAGTTCTTAATTTGAAACTCCAGCTTATTACAGCACAAAATGGTGGAAAGTGTCAACTTTTAACACTATCTTGTAGACATTAATCTTGGTCAATATAAGTACTGCTAGTAAACAAAACAAGTTTAAGATACCATTTTTTCAGTAGTGTATGAGTACATGAAGCCTTGAACTCTTCCGTTTTGTATTTTTGGTTTCTTAATAAAGTGGAGCATTTCATTTATTCCTTTTAACTTGCATGTTTGTGTATGTAACTCCTACTTGAATATTTAACTATTCCAACTACACTGGTACATGGCAGCCAAATGGGGACTGATTATTGCTTCTACAATAACTTTTAAAGGAATTATTTTTAAACTAGTGAAGTTGGAGTTCTGTGAATTTTTATTTTTTAATTTAATTAGTCAATGAGAAGCCAAGTGACCTGAAACTAGTTAAAATACAGAATGTCATGTACTTAATTTGTAAAAAGATGTACTCCCACTTAACAGTGCATTGAATCTTGCTTCATCATCTGGCTTGAAGTTAATAATTAGGTTTGTGCCTGTAGTGTTCTCTAATTTAGCTGTGCATATCTCAGTTTAATACTGCTAATTTGACTATGCTGGTGCTTTACTAAGTGAGTCATTTTTTGTCTGCAAGCTGTTTTAACATCTGAAAATGCACTGCTTAAAACCCACAAATTTGATTTGGAAAACTGCAGTATTGCAGTTTTGATATCTCTTAAGAAGAGAAAATAGTGACCCTGAAGCTGTTTGTTTCCTAGTGTATGGTGTCATGGCAACTTGCCTGCTGCACACAGATCATAGCCTCAGTATGAAGTTCTACAAAACAGTTGACTTAGGAAAAGTGAAATAGCTGTTTTAAAAAGAGACGTATAACTGGTGAGCTTTGTAATCTTTAGTGTTGCTTGTTGGTCTACAAAACCTCATCTCTGAAGCAGGCACTCCTGCTGTCAAGTGTTATCTCCAGCTTTGTGGGAGTGGAATTGAGTCTGCTTGTTGAAGTATAAACTTGTCACATTTGTTCCCTGTTAGTTGTTTCTAAGTAATGCGGATGGCCTTAATATGCATGCTCAAATTCCTTAGTTGAAGTTCTTGACTATTAACACTTCAAAAAAGTTTTCATTATTTGGATTTAGGCAAAATAAAAATTTACATTTTTGTTAAATAGTGAGGAAAATTAAACTTGTATTCTAAGAACATCTGTACTAAACAGTCACATCAGTCTGTATGAGAGCTCTGCCAGGACTGAGCTGATGAGGCTGAAATCCTTTGTTGAAATACTTTGTCCCTACTTGCTTGGGTTCTGTATGATGAGATCAGATATATTGTAGGAGTTCTTGTGTTCCATACATACTGCCTGGCGAATTTTCCCACACTAAAATTTCAAGATTCAGATTGATTTTTAGTAACTTGTCATTAGAGACCATGCTCATCTTAAACTTCATAAATCAGAATGAAGTGCTGGGCCCTTGACTGTTCCTAGTTCTGTGATTAAGCTTTTGAGCTTTTAGGTGTCCTAGCCCAGAGGAGTAGTTGGAGAACCTAGTACATGTGCAAAATAGCTAAGGAAAAAAGCCTTAGTTCAAGACGCTTGCAGAGGAAATGTTTTTCTGCTTCTCACTGAAATAAATGAGCTGTCAAAGGCCTTAGAAAAGTTGGGGTTGTCCTTGAATCTCTCAGGAATGTAACAATCTTTTTAGGAACGTTGGAGAACATTTCTCAGCAGCAACTGGAAATCTGTATGCCGAGAAGGTTGAAGTCTACTCTTAGGCCTGCAGATCACAGCAAAAATTCTTTGTATTTTCCTCTACAAATTGTTTTGATTTATAGCTAACACGGTCTTGGTGTAAATTAGTGGAAAAAACAGTGTTCAGACATGATTGTTTTCTGCCTTCACCTTCCTAAAACAAATCCATGCTTCAATTGAAGTTAGTTGTTTTCTTGACCTCGTTAGGTAAATTTGGGTGAGAGTGGCCAATACTATTAGGCCATCTTAGATCGGGTTTAATAGCAATGTTGCACGAATAACTGGAGAGCTAAATGTGCTGCTGCTTTGATCAGGTGTTTTTTCACATGGGTGCATTCATTTAGGCTCCCTTTGTGTGTTTGTGTTGTTTGCCCTGAATTGAACAGTTTGCCTTTAGCAATCTTGCTCTGAGCATCAGCTGCTAGATGAACCTCACATGAAGGAATTCTTCCTTGCACGTGTCCTGGAACAGTTTAGATCATCTCTGCAAGTGGCCAAAATTGGGAATTTTAAGCTGGGGTCACATTGGGTTAATGTGTTTGCTGTCTGAAATTGGTACCCAGGTCATAACACTGAACAGTTGAAGTGGTTGATTCTTCATTGCCACCGGCTTGTTTGTAACTGTCCTTGTGGTACATGCTATTGCCTTTCCAGCAAAGAGGGCCAAAAAAACTTGATTCCCCTTTTCCACTTGTAGTTCATTTGGCTGCCTGACAAGTAATGTAAAGTTAAACTTGAGTTTTTGCTTGAAAGGAAGGCTTAATATGCTAACCTGTTTAACAGTCTTGGTGGGACTTACTGATGAGCTAAACTGTAGCCTCTTCTTATATATTTGTATGTATATATGTATATAGTTATTAAATAGTTGTGGGAATGTTGAAATATAATGTGTGTCATTACACACACATCTAGCACAGCCTAAATCTTAGGTGACAGATCAGAGTACACAAGACATACTTTTAATTAAGTTGTGTGGGTAATTAGTGAGCACATGGTTCATTGTGTGAATGACTCTGCCCCAGAATGCTAGTGTTATCCAAGCTGCATCACTGAAATAGCCTACTGTTCATCTTAGGGCACTGTATATTTAATATAGTTAATATAATCTGTACAAAGTATTAAGGTAGCAAATGAAATGACAGCTAAATGGTTCTTGTTTGCATTGAAACAGTGTGTGTATTGCATATAACGAGAATGTAAAACAAAGTTAACTTCCCAGTCAGGCTTTTTTAGTGGATTACACCTTTTAAAAATTGTTGCAGTTTCCAGATTTCAGTTTGGGTTTTCAGGCAAGTATCTAGGGGAGGAGATTAAGCCAAAGAAGTTCATTCCATTTGTAAATAAGAAGGTGGGTCATAAAAATAAGAAGTCTGTATTTTTGGCATTATTCATTGCCTTTGGGCTCTGGATCTAGTATTTTTATTTCTTATCTGTGTCTGGATATCCTGGTTTGTTTGAATACCTAAACTGATGCCTATTTATAAAACATCTCAAACTGTAGCAAACGAGTGCAGCAGACTTCAAAGATTATGTGTAAAAGCTGTTTAAGAGACATCATTGCCAGTCAGTAGTGCAAAAAGTTAAGGCTTAAACCCGATGAAAGAGCCCTTCATGGCCCTAGGTCCGATATAGCTTGGAAAAAAAATCCATTTTATGGAGATCGTGTTTTTTTTGTTGTTTTTTTTTCTCTAGCTGGCAAGCAGGCTGGGGTTTGAGGACAGATCAATGCTGGGTTTTAATCGGGGTGCTGTGATACCAGGTTGAGCCACACGATGGGGCACAGCGTCTGTGGAGCTGCTTTGCCTGAGGGATAGTGTTCCATTGAAGTGCTCCTGCTGGGGTTGCACAAGTGTCCTGTATTAGGATAGGAATTTTGTCATAGTGAAGCTTAAGCACTGCCATAGTGTGCTTTATTTTTTTTCTATTCTTCAGCAAAAAATAAATCGGAATTTACCATAGGGAGCCAGTCAACATCTTGATAATCGGCATTGAATTAAAGTATAACTGTACCTGGGGGAAAAAAAGAAAAAAAAAGAATCCGTGCATTAGAAGATGGTCACCTAGTGCTGGTGCAAGACAAAAATCTGGTAAGGAATATAGAGTAGTTAGGTATAGCACAGTACTGTGTCATGTAATTCCAGGCTTGATCTTGTAGTCAAGGTACAGTACAAATAGTAAAATGAACAGAAAGCTTGAAGGATCTGTGTCCTGAGTGTTACAGTTCCTGTTCTGTTGTAAAGAGTCTAAATAAGGGAGAAAGAGATTGTTTTGCTCAGACCTTCATATTTGAAATTAGGATTCCTGGAAGAACTGTTCTCTTACAGTTTACTTATACTGGAGAATGCTTCCTGTAACAAGTTCCTCAAATTCACTTTGCGTATTCCACAGGTGACAAACTGTGTCCATGCTGTCCTGCTGAGGTCCCTGATTTGGCAAATGGAATAAGCAACTGACTGTACACAGCTGCTGTAGTACTTATGGAACTATTAACAGGGGTTGCAGAGCAGAAGCCTGGGCAGTGTGGCACAAAACCAACCTGGTCTCTTTAGAAGCATACCCCAGACAGCCAGTATGATAAAACAACAAGCACTATGTTGCATTAGGCAGTGAGATGACACCTCGGATAAAGAGCTGAACCTGTGAGGAGGAATATGAGGGAACTCAAAACATGAAGAAGAAAGCACACACAGAAGTTGGGCCACCAGGAAAGGAAAGGTATGGAGAGTAGAGTAAGACAAATGTAAAATATGATTAGCAAACAAAATGCTAACAAACTAATAATGTGATAATCACTAATACAAGATTTAAAATCATAACTAACTAGTATCAGTTATACTTAATGTAAGTCTACTATTAGATATCATAGCAAACAGAAGAAAGGCAGTAGGAGGGGAAGAAAGACTGGAGAAGGGGGGGAAAATGCTGAAACTCCTAGGAAATGAAAACTTCACACCACAGAGAATTGAAAGTAAGACCAGCTTGTTACCCAACAAATTGCAAGAACTTCCTGCACCCATACACAAGAGACTGGTCATGCACCCATGCTTTGCTTGAAAGCTCTTCAGGTGGAGCTGGTGAGGTACCATGGCAAAAAGCTTTAAAGATAAGAAATTGACCTAACAGAAAAATAGTTAATTTGTTCCATCCCTGTGCTTCATTGAGCACAGATCAGTTGACTTCACTAGACCCTGCGGTAATTTAAAAGAAGCTCCCTAAGAAAATGTACCTTAACAACCCTGCAACTTGAAGATAACCTGTCAGAGTGTTCTGCCACTTTCTTGTAGGTGAACAATTTGGATTTTTCCAGATCAGCTGTTCTAGCAGTAAACGGCAGGGACCTTTAGTAACATAAAAAGATAAGTGGGATTTAGTCAGGTAACGTTCTGTGTTGCAGTTAGAAAAATGCTTGCCCCAGGGTATAAATCATTTAACTGTTTTATTACTCTTTCCTAGTATTTCAGATGACTGCTTTTGCAAGTGCTTTTGCAAGTGGTTAAAGGCTTTTTGAAATGTGTATATGCAGTGCCTTGTACAACTGAGACCATGTGCTGATGTGGAAGCTTTGGTACAACATATATAAAACACATTTATTTTTACTGTAATTATTACATATCAGCTGTGTGGAATAAATGCACATTAAAACAAATAGGTAAAACAACCCCCTCTTTTGCCTTTGTAAAACAAGTAGAAGAAAATAATGCCATTTTTGGGGGGTTAATTATGTTTTGAAAAATTTTTGAAGGTATTTTTTTTTTTATATTGACCTAGGTTGGGATGTTTATCTCTGTAATACTTGCTACTCGTTGCTTACTGCTTGCAGAGGACTAATTTGTCATCTCTGACCAATGGATAAATCCTACTTTGAAATACATGGCATATATCACTTGCTGTTTAAAATCTGACCTGTTAAGTTTTATAATGCCATTTTTACATGGACTGATTTAACTGCAGGAATGATTCTTCCTTATTTAATCTTGGAGATATGAGCATGGTAGGTGTTCCCTGATTCTATCTCCTTTTCACCCAGCTGACTTTGCATATACTAGTAAAAAGCTTTGAGTTTGAGATAAAGAGGGAAACACTTAATCTCTTGAAAAATCAGTATTTGTAATTAAAAAGGATCTGAAGAAGTTGTCTTTAGCTGCAATTAGCATCCAATAAAGAGAGTGGTTTGAGGAGCATGTGAAAAATCACCGAGACATTGACATATCCTCAAGAAAAAGAAAATGGGATGTTTTTCTTTCTCCATATCATATCTATTTTCATAGTCAAAAATCACATTTTTAATGGTTGATTTACTTTAGTTTGTTGTCCTGTGGTATGCATTAAAACCAGTGGCAGATAGAAATGGGATTTTTTTTGTTTGTTTTGAAAATGTTTTCAGCCAGTTCCATGATTCCAGGGTGTGTCTTCTGATTTTTAGGATCTTTGGGATGGCCGTTGCAGCCAACAGATGCAAGTGATTTCTCCACTCAGCTTATTAGCATTACAGCAGAGTTAGGAACAAACCAATATGAGTCACAGTGGTCAAGAGAATTTACACTAGGGTTTGATTTATGTATCAGCCTTCTTCTATAGATGGAATAGTAAAACTCCAAGACTCAGCACCTGACATTGTGAGGCTTAGTCTGGATCTTAATTCTGGAAATCAGTTTTCTTGCTTTAACGGATTGCATTTCATACTTGATGACTCCTCAGATCTTTAAAAGAGCATGGATTTGGAAGCTACTGCAAACATTTTAGCCAGCTCTCTCATTTCTCTCCCCACCCTCTCATTGCTTTTGCCACTTAGATCTAAAGTAAGAAACTACAAAAGAGAGGAACTCTGTTTTTCCCCATGGAATAAAAAGTCTTTAATATGTACATCTATAATAGGCTCAGATGTTTCCTCTGAAAAGTAATTTGCAGATTGGCTTCTGGTGTATTCTTCACTTGTTTCCCTAAGCAGTTCAATGAAACTGTCATGGCAAACTTTCCTGAGTTTTTGTAGCCAGGAGAGCAAGAGAATTAAGATTGCAGGAAAAAATTCTCAAAAATTCCAAAGAAAAACTTTATCACTGGGGAAATCCTAGTGTAATTAAGAAAATCTGTCTACCTGAACAATACAAATAAATATGCAGCTACAGGGAGTGACTTTTTGGCAAATAAGTTTTTGGCTTAATCACATAAAAACCAATTTGTATAACATTTTATTTATACAATTAACTGATTTTATGGAAGCTTGTTGGTAAGGCTCAGCTAATCAAGGATTTGATGAAATTAAATCTTTGGGATTTGTACAAAAGTCTAATTAATTTTGCAAAAATCAAGTGTTTTCTTCAGTGCATGGAGTAAGGAGTTGAGGAAAATACCACAATACAAAGAAGTCTACTGAACAGGATGATACTGTAAGTAGATAATACGAACAGTAATCAAAAAACTTCATTATCATCCAAAGAGAACTTAAATGTATAATTTATTGTATGGTATTACTCACCTGATTACTTGGTCTTTGAATCATGAGGCTCTTAATGTTTTCAGAAAAAAACATAAATCAAATCAGCTTAACATTACACATATAGCATGACAAAAGTATTTTCATCTGATTAGGCCTCAATTTTATTGCCAAAAACTTTATTTTGTGTTCTGGCATTGATCAGTAACGTCTCATTTTCTTAATTAGAAAAATGTTTTTCCATGTTTGCCTTGTTGAATTAGCTCCAGGATTTTTGTTTGTTTGCTTTTTCGTTAATCTGAACTGTTCAGTTTGTTCTTTTCAGTACAATCTGAGCACTAGTGCAAGACCTTCCCATCATTACAGTCCTGCTCCAGACCAAGTTTGTAGGTTTAGGAATGACTTCTTTATCATCAAACTAATTAAAAAAAAAGCAAACCCAAAACTGTTCTTTGCTATGGACTCAATTCTACATTGGAATAAATTTGTATAGGTAAGATTGCAAAGGTGTTACAGGTGATTACTTTGTCTCTGAAACTGCTGCTTTAAAGTTCTCTGAGTAAATAACTGACATGGCAAAACATACCCTGGTATAAAGATGTGCATTGGCAGGGTAGCATTGTTCCTACAGATCCATCAGCCTTTCTTTTCTGTTTAGGGAACTCATTCTACCTAGCAGCAAATGTGCAAGCTGCAGAGCTGCTCCTCCTTGGCTTTTTTGCTTCTCTCTGCTTAAGTGGGACAGAAAATCTAGAGGCTTTTCACAGACCTATTCCAGTACACAGAATCACAGCTTTCTTCTTCCTTGCTCCCTTAATAGAGTGAGAGAGCTTTACCAAGGAGAAACCTCTCCAGCAGGCTTAGCCTGGGCTGCCCAGTTACCCAGCATATGGAGACCTTTGTGCTTTTATTGACATGCAAGTACATTAAATGAACATTAATTCATCAGCAGGTTCTTCATGAGCAATCCACTGTGATTGTGAGGGTTGGATCAGGCACTCTGGTTTGCACGCAGGATTGCCTGGTGCTGCCTCTTGTCTGCTGTGAGAGCAGTATGACTTCTCATATCAGGTTTCCAGAGGATCACAGGAATAAATTCAGAATTTGTTTCTGCAAATAATCTCTGATATCTGCTTGCAATTTGCTGTTGCCACAAAAATTTTTGGCAGTGAGCATGTTTGCATGGATTCTCACAATTGTTTTGGTAAGCATATTCTTTCCCTGGACAGGCCCCTCTTGGCGAATATTTCAAATTCCTGTCTTTCTCCTTTTACGTTTTTGCTTCTCTCAGGATTTTTCTACCCAAGTTCTACTTGTCAGTATGTGATGCAGAATTCTTAGGGTTTGCAGAGTTCTTCCTCTTCTTTCTGGTTATAGGGGAGATTATAGCAAACACAAATGAGGGAAAGAGTCTTAAAAACCCAGCAGAAAATAAGGAAAACTTAAGGCGGGTATAATTCAGTGGGAAGCTAAATTTTTTGCAGGAAATTCAAACAAATTCAAAATTTAAAAAATTTTGTTGTAGGTCCTAAGTCAGGGTTACAAACAATGTGTTTTTTTTTCAATACTGAAATTTTGTGATATTAAATGTTGATAACATATATAACATATATAACATTACAAAGAACGCATGTCTTAATGTTTAGAAAATGAAATTTTTATCTCTTCAGTCCCTGGGTCCTAGAGTCCTGTCTACTTGCCAATTATCTGCAAGCAGATAGTTACCACCAGAAGCTTTAGAAGTTCAGTATACATATTGGGAGCCTGCTGGGTAAATAAGGGCCACAGCTACTGCCAGACTTTCTGGGCTTCCAGCTATATAATCTCTATATAAATTGTCAGTGGAAAGCTTTCATCTTAAAAGTTATAATCAAATCAGAGTTTGGTGCAGATGTTGTGATTAAGTAGAGGGTTAATATACTGGATGTAATAGAGCTAAGAAAAGGAACCAGGCAAACATTGGCTGATATAAGTACCTGAAGAGATGGGGCCAACATTGACAAAATGGTTGGGTGAGGAGGGAAGGATAACTAAAGTACAGAAGATAGGTTGTAGAGGGGAATTAGCATGTGTGTCTTGTGTATTGATTTTAGGCAGGAATGTTTCACTGCATGAGTAAGTATCTTGGTCTCAAAATAAATTCTGCTGACAGAACTTTTGACAAAGAACAAGGTAAGTAAAATAATTTGTATTTTATTCAGATATTAGCATGGTATCCTAATTTTTAGTTTCTGATCTTGCCTACATCACCTTTAATGAGGATAAAGAAGGGGTTGATATGGAAATGCAGGAGAGAGGTGAACAGGGATTAAAAGCTTATAAAATTTCATTTAAAATCTGATTCGGTTTATTGTCCTGAAAATAAAGAACTTGGTGGGAACTTAAAACAAGATTTTACCACAGGAGAGCAGGTTAAATGAAGAATACCAGCTAATTGTAGTTTCTATTTTATGTATAAAATGATTATTAATATTTGTGACATAGTTCACAGTGTAATTTGGAGGCTCTTATAAAAATACTTAAATGTGCTTTTTAATAAAAAATACAGTGGCAACTACTATTTACCTAGTTCTTTTACTAGGTTTGTTGTGAAATTTTGAGCAAATCAGTGAAATGGCTAATGCCTCAGTTTCCCTTTCTTGATAGAGATGTAGTAAAATTAATCCCTCCCTATGCCATGTGATTTAAATCAATATTTTTTAAAAGGTCATGCTTCTTTAGAAAGAAATACAATGTGTTAATTTAATAAATAGATTTTAGCTTTCTTTCAAAAATTTATGTCCAAAGCCTGTTTTATTAAGTATTTAAATGATGAACACTTGTTTTGGCTTTGATTCTACAAGTGTGCAGATTGCTAAGAGCAGTAATCTCTTTTATCTGTTTGCTGGAGCACATTCACTTGTTTCCACTTGTTCCTAGCTGGCTGGTGTTAGGACCCAGAAAAGAAGCAGCAGTGGGATATAAATAGAGTACCAGAATGGGACAAAGTTTGAGAAGAAAGCATGACATCACTCAGACTTGCTCTCCACCCAAAAAGATCTGGGATGGAGGTGCAAATGTGAGCTGGACGAGCAAGGAGTCAGCAACTCTTTTCAGCTGAGTTTCTGAGGAAATAGTGAGAGTTCTACGTCTTGCCTGCTACAAGGAAGTGCATTTTCTTGCTAGCAAAACTAAAACTGGCTTCAGACTCCTTTCAGCATGAAAGTAATTGAAAGGAAAAGGCAACTGCAGGAAGAAAGTTGAAAACAAGATCTTTTCTTTTTGGCAGAGATTGTAACAGAAATATTTGACTTCTTTCCATGGAACACTACAACTTTCGGATCTGATGAACATTTCTTTTAATTTTCTTCCAGTCACGGTAATTTATTTATAGTTAAATGAAGAGATCAAAGTGTGAAGCGAGCAAATACTACTTAAAGCATCTGGAAGGATATTTTGCCATCCCTGAAGGAACAGAATTTTGAACCTGCATGGAAAATGTCTCTTGTAATACAAAAAGTAGCAAAGGAAAATTTATGATTGAAATCTTAGAAGAATTTAATTTCACTTGTACTTTAAACCTTAAATAGACCATGGAGAATTTATTACCTCTGCTCTGTTGTCATTATTCTTTGCTGATTTTATTTCAGTACAAATATCAGGTAATGTTCTGAACCTGGTCAGAATTGAATTATATTTAGATTCCTCTTAGCAATTTTTGCCTATGTCTCATTATATGTTTTATGTGCAGGTGTGTGGAAGCTATTCCCAGCTACCCAAACATCCAGGTAAGGAATGTTCTATTTACATTTTATGATAATGTGCCTAAATATTTACTTGCTTTTCCAGTTTGTATTTTTCTTTTTTTTTTTTTAGTAGCTCCAAAGAAACTGTGATACTATGTTTGAATGTCAGCTCCATATTATAAATGTAATAAAGTCTGAAGTATAAGACTGTCCCAGTCATTTTAAATTCAGTAACCTATCTACTAGATATTCTACAAATATAGAGAAAAATGGCTTGTATTTGATATATAGAAAGCCCTTATACATTGTTTTTGTTATTAGTTTTTTGAGTTTCTAAATCAGACTTATACACAGAGTATTTTCTTTTTTCCTTGGTGTCTTACTGTTCAGCATTTTCAGTTCAATGATTTGCAGTTAGATATGCCAGCTCATATACTTTGCAATACTTTGGCTTGTCTTCAAGTCATCTGCTCTTTTTCATGCTTAAGTTTAAATCAGTTATAGAGCATATGAAGAATCTCTCATCTGTTTTTGATGTAAAAAAAACTTGCTCTAAGCTTATTTGGGGTCTGTGTGTGTAACTGCAAAATTCTTCTGTTTATAAAAATAGTTTAACCTCAAGCCTCATGGTGGTGTACAAGTACAATTTTACTCCTTACCAATTCATGTATGGCTTTGTGCTTTTAAGTTTTCACCATATGTAATAATTTTCGAATAAAATACAGAGTGATGTGGAAAAGCCATGTTGCCTGCTATTGCTGTAGCTTCAGGCCAGTTAATTTCTTTTATTCCACCTTTACTAAAAAACAAAAATATAGTCTAATTTCCTATAGATGAGTATCACTGACTTCTAGCTGATGGAATGGTGGGGGGAAAATCCTGCGGGAAGGGGGCAAGTTACACAACATTTATTTTGCAGTCTGTTAGCATAACTGAGCAATGCTTTCTGGATTTGAACTAGGCTATAAAGTCCTGCGATTTTGTTCTAAATGCAGCATAGTTACCTATTGAAAGGATATTGCAAGTGTAAATTGAATTTGAGGCAGCAGGTATTTGTTTTTTATAAGGTCTTCTCAGGGCTGATGGTCAGGCTTGAGTAGTCATATCTTCTAAAATCTGCTCAAGCTCATCATTTACGCCGTGTGGATAAATCTGCCAGTGGAAAGCAGCAGATGTTTTGCTTTTGTCTGCTTGTCCACCTGTTGCTGAGAAGGACACCTAGGAAAGCAAAATGCTTTTATCTGCACCACAGAGTTCTGGTTTTGATGTAGTGGAGAAGCTTCTGAAGGAAAGCTAACACTGTGTGGGGAGGAATGAACTCTCTTCTATACATTGCTTATTATTCTGGAACCCTTTCTCTTGAGGAACATCAAATTCCTCCTGTTAAAGGAAGTTCTGCTGTATGACTCTAAGGTGAGAGTTATCTGTAGATGTCAGGAAGATTAGACTGCAATAGCAACTGTGCTAGCACCTATATTCTCCTCCATGGTGCAGCTCCTCCAACAGAGTACTGCTCCTTACTCTTGTCTTCTATGTGTTTTACTAATAGTGTTGCATTGATTTTTCTATCTCCATTCTATTTGGAGATAGAATAATATTTCTGGGATTCTGGAAGTTTTTTCCTACTCCCTTGAACTGCAGAGTTCTTATGTGCCTGTACAGGAAGCAAGCAGCAACAGAAGTACCATGCTGTAGATTCTAAACACTCCCTGGTGCATTTCCTTCTTGGTGCTTTGTACTATCCACAGTGTATTTAAAATCTGGGTAAAATCTTGAAATGACTCTTGAATGGCTCCTCAACTATTACTTCAATGAAAGCTGCCTGGTACACTAGCAGAGTCTGAGTCAGAGATTGTTACACATTTTAAGTGCAATTAAGATAAAAATGAATAGAGTTTTAAGGGAAGTTTTCTGCAGTGGTCAATCAGATATATGGCTTTTATCTACAGTGCCACTTTGATTTATGATCTTGCTTATGTGACATACTTGATTTACATAAATTATCTTGTTGTATTTAAATTATTGACCTCCTTTATTGTTCTCTTCTGTAGAGACTTGTTACACTCCTTGTTGTCCCTTACTTCAATAACCTTTACCTCTTTCTTGAAAGGGTTCAAAGTTCTGGCATCAGCTTCCCATTACTGGCCATTGGAAGATGTGGATGGAATTCATGAGTTTCGGGATACAAATGGAGGTAGACAAAGGATTCATTGACAATGACAATAACAATAACATGAGTTTGAGGCAGTCTGTAAATAGGAAGGGAGCAGGAGAAAAAGAAGGGGTTAGGTTTTGTACTGAAATTGAGATATTTTCAGTTAATGTTTTTGCACTGCTCCTGTGTCCAAGTTCTTTTGTATTTGTGAACTAATTTTTATATTCTCAGACATTTTATGGGCTGTCTATGGATTATTAAGGTTATAAAGAGAAAAGGTTTATGATCCAAAGAGTCATTGAAATAACATTATTATTAATTGGTTTGGTACACACATAACATGCACTAATACACTCAGTGACTGAGATATTCATCTATGCCATCAGTGAAGATACCTGCTTCTTTTTTGCTTCTCATTGGCATGAAATGCCTAACTTCTTCATACTCTTTTGAAAAATTACATGTAGGTATCTATAGAATGGGAAGTCTTAGCTCATACCTAAATACTTCTTACAAATCTTTATTTGCTTTTGGGTCTTTCTTTAAAAGCAGTATTGCAGTGTTCCAATTCTTTTTCCAGTCGAGCAAAATCAGGAGAGGTTTGTAAGGCAGAGCTCATTGATTTAAAAGTCTTTTGTCAAGACTGCAGGATCCCAGAGGGACTGATATTAAATAGCAGCCTGATTGGATTCAGCAGTTTTCTGGTCCTGATATTTCACATCAGGATGAAAAAAAGGGTGGTGGAACTTCTCGGGAACAAGTCCATTCCTTTCTGATGGACTTTTCAGCTATGCTCAGCCTCTTCCTGAAACTCAAAGGTCCCATAGTAATTTTCACATGTCCTGTTTTTTTAAACTTCTGATATGTTAGCCAATTCCAATTTGGGAGGATGTATATTTACCAGTATTTCTCACACTGTGGCTGACTACCCTGGCAGTTAGCTAAACTGTTTTTTGTACTAGTGCAAGGGGCAGCTGCTGTGTTAGTACTGCTGACTATATACCTTTGTACCATATACTAAAGCTTTACCTTGAAAGACCACTGCATAAGAGACCTTTAAAACCTTACATGAAAAATTTTTAAGTGTTTCAAAAGTACAAAGTTGTTTTTTATTATACAAAAAAGACAATATCAGTCTCTAAGAGGGAAAAAGCTCCATGAATATCTAAACCCTTTTATTTCAGAGGTGTTCAAGTATTTTAAACTTTGATCCATCTTCATACAAAGTTTGTTAAAGAAATTAAATGGACTGACCAGGAATAAATATAGGCAGTGTTCTGCTACCATTGAAGACTGGCAGCATTCCTATTGACTTCAGTAGAACCATAATTTGGCTTACAAAAGTTGCCATATGAGTTCTCTATCAATGTGTTAAAGTAATTTTCTGACATGGCACCTCATACAATTTCAAGAGTAAAGGACTCCATATCTAGCACTGTTTTGGCACTCATGTTACAACAAAGTGCTTGAAAGCATTATATAAAATATAGCTCTTGGAGAAATGACAACTGATGTTAGTTCGTATTTCAAATTATGTTAGGTTTCTAAATTTTGCTGAAATAATGTAGTCTTTTCAGTAGTGTCTTGGGAGAGCTAAAGCAGAACATTTAAAGTTCCTAATCCTGCAAACCTTCACTTACAAGAAAGGAACTGGCTCACATGAGAAATCTCCTTTGACTTCTATTATGACATTGTGGTAAATAACTTTATAAATGAGCCAGCTCTGTGACTTTGCTAAAAAACAGTTTGGTGGACTTTGTCTCACTATTATTTGCAGAGGATGCTAGTAAGCAAAAGTCTTTTTCTCTGAAGTTCAGTTCTGACACTGAATTCTTTACTTAATGCTTTAGTGGATAGTTCAGATTCCTCTCAGTTTCTTCTGTTGTGTCATGTAATACAAAGGTGATATTTCAACTGCCTCAAGCAGAGGACTTATGTATCTATATGATAATTGAATTTGATATACAAGATTTTTTTATTCTGTTAATCTAATGCAAGTGACAATTTGCTTGTTTTTGTTACAGTTATGATTACACAACTCTTCTGTTTATTGCTAGAGTCTTTCTTGTTTTTCCACTCACCATATCATGCAATTATTTTCATTCCATGTTTCTCCTCTTAAACTCTTGAAGCATCATAATCTGTCTGTCGTGTTAATCCATTTTATTTGTTGGACTCATTGTGTGTGAAGCCAGATTTATATCTCTCAATGCATTTTTGTTCTGAGAGAGCACGTTGAAAACTAATTTTTTTAATCTCAGCAGCAGAAACAATTGAAAGGAAACAATCAGCTTAAAGTCTAGTAAATAGAAAAAAGATGTGGTTGTGTTCAGGTCTCTCATCTGCCCCTTGTGTGGTGGTGCTGTGTTTTTTTTTATTTTTTTTTATTTATTTTTTTTTTTTTAAATTTGCCTTTCTCTTCTCTAATCTCAGCTGGTCTAAATGCCAAATCAATGTCTTTTTGCTTCCATGGGCTTTCTATCAAGCTCTATTTGCCTGCACAGCATAAATAATTACAAGATCCTGTTAAATTATCAAAGTTAGGAAAATAGACCTATAGAATAAAAATGTTTTGTCAGTTATAAAAAAAGTTGAGTTTTCCCCCTGTGTTTAGATGGAATCTATTGTAATTTAATTTGTGCCCATTGCCTTCTATCTATTCACTGGACACAACTAAGGATAGTCTGTCATTACCTCTAAAACCTCTGTTGTGTGTTTATACACATTGATAAGATCCCTGAGCCCTCTCCTCTCCAGGCTGAGCGGTCTCAGTCTGTGATGTGTGCTATGTTGAGAGATATGAACTGGTCAATTCATTACTGATTGTGTTTATTCATTGTTTTGCTTATTTGCTTATTTTCTTTTGTTGTTCCACCCAGCTCTAAGAATCCACAACTTCACTGTGCTTCCTTCCCATAACTCTACCTTTGTATATACCAATGACTCTGCCTACTCTAACTTCTCTGCAACTGTAGGTGAGGATTTATACGGGGTTTTTTTTTTTTTGCATTTGTCAAGCTTGGATGGTTCTTATAACATTGGATTCAAGGTTAACAAGAATTTTGGTTGAAGTGGTCACCTGGTAAAGGTCTGTTTATGCTTATGTTGGTTTACACAATTGAAAAAGCACTCTTGTAATGTTACCTGAGTTATTCTGAACTACTGGGAGAGTTATCCCCATGCTAAGCAGCCCATGGGAGGGTGGCATCTGGTCCTCCACAACCTGAAATATTCATATAGAGCATAAAACCAACAGATGACATTTCAGAGGAACATAAGAACAAATAGGTTGACTTAAAAGGAAAAAGAAGTCATCTGTTTTTCACCATTTCATAGTCATTTTTAAAGGCTACATTAATAAAGACAAATGCAAGTAAATCTGCAAGGCCTGGAAGTAAGGCCTTGTCAGTCAGGACATCTTTGATTAAAATGCGTTTTTTTTCAATATTAAAAACCAAAACAAAACACAAGGAAAAATCTGCACATGTAAATCCGTTTTTGTTTGTTTGTTTGTTTACTTATTTTTACATCAACACATGAGAAGATAAAAAACCCAGAAAACTACAGCTTTCTAGGCAGAAGCCTGACAGATTAGAATCTAGTTACATCTATAGCACTATAATCTTAAAATAATTTAAGTCACTAAGATTGATACTTGTGTAGGTGCAGTTGAAATATGATCTCTTGTCCTCTCTACCATTAGGTATTAACTCACATCTAGTTGGAAAATCTGACCCAAGGGGAAGGGTGGAAATGGTAGAGCTGTCATTCAGGCTGCTCAGATAGGAGGTTTATATTAGAATACCAAACCCAACATTTTTCTACCTCTCTAACAGTAAAAATATGCTGGCAAATATGAACTCTATTAGTAATGAACTTCAAATGACCCTAAATCCTTTCAGCCATTTCTTATCTGCTTTATAGACCATTTTCATAATTCTCACATAATAAGATACATTAAAAACGGACATTAAAAAGTGTGACAACAGTGGCAAAGGAAGTGCTATGGAAACAGAAATGTATTACCTTGTGGAATTTATTCTGACAAGATTAATTTAGAAAGCCAGTGCCTCAAGAAGAACATAGAAATATTTGCTTCACTCCATAATACTCTTTCAAAATTTCAACGGAAAGTGTATTTTATCTGTCAATTAGTGACGGAACTGGATGAGCCAGAAAAAATTATTCTCATAGCTTGTGTTTCCCTCAGAGCAACTCTTCTCATAACACCTTTTCAGAAGAAATTATAGAAAAGTTTTAAAACCAAGGTCCTGAATTTTCACAGTCCTTGCAGAATTTCTGCCACAAACAATGTTATTCATGTGAAATTCCAAACTGAACAATAGCATTGTCTGGCTTGGAAACAGTATTCTGTGGAATGCAGGCTTTTAAACACAGTAGAATCTTGTTTTTTGTTATGTTTTCTTATTATCTTAATTGCTCAAAATATTACCTCTTTTTATCTTAGGACTTCCCATCATCATCTATTAGCTATACTCCTCAGACCTTACTGAGGTTTCCTATATTAAATAACTGTTATGATTTTTTAGTATTAAGAAGTCTTGTGTGTTTAGCTAGCAGGCTAAACAAGATGAATCAACTTGCTTTTCTTTAGGAGGGAACACAAGAAAATCACAGTCATATCACCAGACAATCAGTTACTATCAGTGTTAGACAAAGAAAAAGAGTTTCCAAATGACAGTGATGCCCTACAAAAGGATGTCTGAAAAGGATGTGTAATTCTGCCTTCTGAATATAACTTGTCAAGTATATTTCATGGAGTTATTTGTTTTTCATGAAGAGCGGCTTTTGATTGCAAAATTTCTCTTTCAAAAAGGGAAGAAAAAAAAGCTCCCCATTCTTTTAAATCTGTTATTTTTGCTTAAAGAATGTCTTCACTATCTCAGCCAGACAGTAAGACAGTAAACGCCTCAGTGAGGTATCTGGTATTCAGAGGTTTATTCAGATTATTTTGAAAAAATGATTTTTGGGTATATGTATTCAGTCGAGCAGTCTTAGTTAATAAAAAATCTGAGTGATGGATATGAGCATAATTTTTAAAAACTTTAAATCAAAGAGTTATCCATATGATTCTTTAAAACACCCCACCAATATTTCCCCATCAAATGAAAACAAAACCCCAAAAGACCACCACCAACAAAATACCCCTAGAAAAGCAAACACACAGATGGGATAAAGGAAACATATGAGGTGTGTAGGTCTTAAAGTCATGTTTCTAGAGAGTTTTGATGTTCCAAACTTTTAACTATATTTTGCTTTTCCTATAGATATTGTAGAAGGAATGGTGAACAAAGGAATTTACGTCACTGAAAAGAAAGGAGTTACCTTTCTCTTCTTTGGAAGCTACCAGAATTCTTGCATTAGTAATCCAGAAGTTTGTGGACCTGAAGGTTAGTAAGTTCATTAAGTGCTATTTGCTTAAATTTTGCTGTGTAATTGTGTAATTTAAAAATCATTGTTTCTTTCCTAATTGGAATGAGCTCTCTAGAATTCTAGCCTGACTTTTTTCTTTATTGACTTTTAAAACAGGCTACTGATTGCTGAAAATTTAAGGTTTTTTTTCCAACTGCAATGTCAATTAGGAGTAATCACCAGTTACTCAGATCAATGATTTCCAGTATGATTTATTCCAACAAACAAATAAAAAAGAAGCTTACTGTGCCCAAAATCCTGCCTGTGGCACGAAGAGTAATTCCTACTGCAGTTTGACAAACCAGCATGTCCTACAGATTTCAAATTTAGGAGACAGTTTTTCAGTACAGCCTTACCAGGAACATCGGGTTGTTTTGATTTTTTTAGATTTATCTTTGGAGATGAGAATTTTAGGTCTCCAGTGTCTTGATGTCCTCAAAGATGGTTAAATCTCATTCTATATCTTTTCCCCTTTCTTCTTGGAGTAGGGTTACAAAATGACTGGTGGAATAGGGAGACTTGGGTTTGATGAAGTGTTGATGACAGAATATGACTGAAACAGTAGTTTCAATAGTAGCTGACTGCCAGATCAAGCACAGACTAAACACTAGCATAAAACATTCACTGGAGATTTAAAATTGAATAGAAATGGGAGGATCAATGAAAATGGTGGCTTTCTATACATCAACTCAGCAGTCCCTAAATTTAAGCAATATTGTTAACATTCAATTTTCTTGCTTTTATTGATTTAGATAATTCTTCAAGTAGTTAATCTTATTTGAAACAGGGTACTTTATTTTGAGCTTCTGTAGCAAGAGCTGTGAATTAACTTTTTAAGAGAGTAGGAAAAACTTGGAGATTGGCTGGTACACAGCTATTACCTGAGTGTTAGAAAAGTACCTGAGAGTGTTAGAAAAAGTAATTTAGTATCCTACTGTAGGCATATTTTCTGATACATGCTGTATCTTTTAATAATTTTTTTATGCCACTGGGAAATAAAAATCATCAATAAGGTATATTATTTCTGCATCCATGGTCTAACGTAATAATTGGAATAAATTATTTTTATAGTACTGGAGCACTCCAGTATCTCACAAACAAGAACATTAAAAACATAAAACACTGAAATGTTCAGCAGATAAATTGTGAGGAGAAGAAATCATATAACAAATACTAAATCACCGTAGCAGGTATAAAAATGAAGGGAAAAAAGCCAACACCCCTTTAGCTAAAGTGAGTGTCTTTTGGTTTTCTGGGAATTGGATAAAACCTGTGGCAATAAGATGTAATTTTATTCAAGGCTACTATTGCTTAACCAGGCCTTGGTGTTCATTGATTGCATTTCTGTGAAACTGGTCTTAATACACTTGAGCAGGGAATGCTTTCTGAAAAAATCTTTGCATCTTTTCAGATGAAATAGTACAACCTATGAAACAAAAATCCCATTATTGTTCCCTAGTCTAATTGTAACATTTCAGAACTGTTATTTTGACTTGACAAAACAAATTCTCGTTTCTTAAATGCTGAAAAATTCTCCCCCACCTTCCTTCCTTCAATAATTTTTAAGCAATGGTTTACTGTAAGCAGTTCAGGGATCATTAAAGTGGAATTTTTAGTCAAAAGAAACATTTCTGAAAGCTGGAAGAGAATGTTCTCTTAATCATTAGTTTGAACACAGTAGGAGATGTTGGATTTAGTTATCATATATGAAACTGAAATTAAAAAAAAAGCAGCCCTATGCACAACTTCTAGAGGGCCAGTGATAACTGATCAGAATTTTAATGGTGGTTATTTTATCATGTATAAAGCAATTAAGGAATAGTGTGTAGATCATGTAAATTGATGGGTCCTGTCATGGGAATAAACAGGTCAGTTAGAGAGGAAGATACTAAATAGCTACATTAATTATAGAATAATAGAATTCTTAACTTTTATGGTAAGTTAATGTGACAAAGAATGTGTGAAATATAAAAAAGTTCTTTATAGTAATGGAGAATATTTCTGACTGCAGTAAGTGGTCTGAAGTTTTTAAAAATTTAATCATAAAATTATGAAATTCTGAAATATAATTTTTTTTTTTTTTTTAAACAAGAAATATACCTAATAGTTTGAGGGCTTCATTAACTTGTGCTGGGCTGTCTGGTAACAAATTTGTGAAGTTAATACTGCTTTGGCTGCCTGCAGACCTGCTAACTATAAATTCATCCACAGATATTTTGACAACATGTCAAAAGAGCACTGTCAGCAGGTTAAGGGAAGTGATTATTCCCCTCTATTCAGTGGTCATGTGAGTGTATCTGAATTACCAGGTCTCTTTTTGTCTCCTGATACAAAAGAGATGCTGACAAGCCAGAGTGAGTTCAGCAGATGATGTAAGAGGATAGAGAATGTGTCATCAGAGGGGAGGCTCAGGCTTTGCCTTACACCACTGCAGAAAAGAGAATGCTAAGGGCTTGTGTCAACTACTTGATGGGTGGTTATAGAAGCAGATGGAGCTAAGCAGTCCTGGAGATGGATGATGAAAATGTGACAAACATTGCAGGCACATAGTAACACAGGAAATGCCAATTGGATCTATGGAAATCAAGTTTCTTTGCAATGTAGATGGTCAAGCATTAGGATGGCTTGCAGAGAGAGGCTGTGTAATCTGTATCCATGGTGACACAAAAATCTCAGCTGAGCTCTGAGAAATCACATCTAGCTCTGAAACTGAGCCTGCTTTGAGCACGTAATTTAGATTAGGTGATCTCCATGATGATTGCTAACTTAATTTATTATGATTCTTTGTGGCAAAACCTCTTCCACTTCCGTACTTCATAACCTTTTTTCTCAGCCTGCTCTGGTCAGATTTTATTGTTAGTACTTTGTACTATATATTCTGATATGAACATTTTTAGGACCTGTTAGTGTTGAGCCATTTTCTTTGTGACTGCATTTGACTGCAGAACCTCTACAGCAGAGCCACTGTGAACTTCTGAAGTGCAAGGGGATTTAATTTGCTACTTGTGTTTCAGTCAGTCCTTTTGAGGTAACCTTTATTAAAGCAGCAAGCCATCTTTCAGAAATCATACTTCTTCACTAATGTGCAATCTGAAGAGCTCTTTAATGTAAAGTATTGTGAATTGAACAGGATTATTTGTGGACAAATTTAATCACACAAGGACTTGCAGGATTGCACAGGATTGCACTTTCATTTTGGGAAGGGTTTTTTTTAAAATATATTTAATTACATTTAATTATTTTAATTATATTTTTTATACTTCAGAATTTTGTCTGTGGGTTTGCATATGTTGTTATCCCTTTCTTTACACTGGCTCTTTGCTGTGAGCAATTACTGGAGCACTGAAGTGTGAAAACACAGGTGATAACCTGCTTAGAAGAATTAAAGTCAATGGATGCTCCTCAATAAGCACAGGCACACTTGCAGCTAGTTAGTGCCTTAGTAGCCTAGAAGCAGTCAATGCACTATTTCTGCTTTTTCTGGCATTCGAACATCAGAGAAAAGAGGTAGTTGCTGGTGGAGGATATGGAGATATGAGAGATACTTGAGTGTTGAAATAAGCTAAGATCACAGGAGGAAAAGGACATCATCACAGGAGTGTCAGAAAGGTGAGGATGGAGAGATGAGAGAAAATGGAAGCATAATTCTAAGAAAAAACTTCGTTACTTTTTGTGCTTAAAGATTTTCATTTTAACTGACAGGAGCTACTCAGAAAGCGATGATTAAATGTCCCTGGGCATGCACAGGTGATGTGAAACTGGAGATGTTTATTTGGTTTAAACTGTCAGAGCATTGTTGATTTTAAAAATACTGTCCTTGTTTATGATAGATGATCTGTCAAAAAAAGCATTCCCACTCTGTACTTTACCAGTGCTGAAAAATCTGAACTGTGCTTGTCTTATTGGTTTGGGCTTTTTTTGTTTTTTTTTTTTTTTCCTTGTTAAAATCTCCTCTCACTTGTTTTTTGATCAGGAGTAACATTTTCCTTTTTCTGGAAGACTCAAGACCAGCAGGCTAAGTTTCTCCCTGCCTCTGGTGGACAAGTAATTTCCAGTGGTTTCAAAATCTGTTCAAATGAAGGTGAAGGCTCAGTAGAATTTTATACCCGTGGGAATGCAATGATGAAGTGGAAAGCGAGCTTTAGCCCACCAGGTAAAGCCTTATAAATTTTTTAATTAATTTCTTTGTAAAAATTTACTTTATTCTTGCAGACATGTAGTGGTAAGAGCACAACTTCAGGAAAGAAAAGTGGATATATAAAAATAGCCACAGAGCTTTGTACTTGAGAATTGTCTTGATTTGGAGAGAGAGAAATCAATTATAAACTGCTTTTGTATTATAAAACAATTGTTGTTCAGTAACAGTCCTCAGACCCAACTTCCAGCTATTTCTGAAGTGGAATTCTTATTGGTAAAAATACATTAATGGGGATTTAAGTGCAAAAACTGAAGAATGTAGGTTAATCCCTGTCAATTCTCAGTATATTCTAAAACTTCATACATGTGCTTTCCTCTGTGGCCTCCTAAATTCAGTCTTTGGTAACTATCTCAGTGTTTAGTGCTTTGGACATTTTATTATCTGTTTGTTATCAAGTTTTGTATGCCATGGCATTTTATTGATAAACATTCTGGAATATCATTGTCTTACTGCTTCTATCTAAACTGTGTATTTTTGGGTTGTGGTCTTACCTAATGACTGGAAGAAATTCTGATCTAGTAATGCTAATGACAGTCATTCAGTCTTCCCTTGACTACTTGTACATTGGTAAACTAGGACTCTCACCTCCTAGTAGCAATGTTTTACAAACCTTAATAAATCAGAGTAGAAATCTTATTTTAAGAAAAAACCCTTATAATTATAAGAATAATTCACGTTTGTGGTTTTACTCAATCCAAGTGAAAATTAGTATAAGTTTTCAGCCCCTCAAATATAACAAAAGCTCTGAAAACTTTTAATTAGTCTATTGGCCTGTTCACCAGTACTTGCATTCTTTATGCAGTTCTTGCTGCACTGGGTTTTTAGACAGTATTGAACAGACTTCTGATCTTGGCCAGTAATACTTAGCAAGTGTAATTTATGAAACTGCAGTGAGCCCAAGTAAGAGTTCAGAGAAAAGCTAACAGGAGTTCTGCCAAAGTATGGGCTCCCCTCGGGTATAAAGATTAATATATGTGACATCAGCATTCCATAACTCACTCTTAGCACTTTCTATACAGTTCTATAGCATTGCACAAGTCAGCAAAAACTTACTGAGCAGGGGAGACTGTAAATGGAATTGATTCATGGATTTTTCTGTGACTTTTGATGTTTCGCAGGTCCTTATTGGACTCATATTCTCTTTACCTGGAAATCAAGAGAAGGACTGAAAGTCTATGTCAATGGAACTCTAAACACAACTGATCCAGAGGGGAAAGTTTTCTATGACTATGGAGACCCCAGTGCAAATCTACTGACTGGGACAGAGGGGGATCCAACGAAGCGTTATGTGAACGGGGCATTTGATGAATTTATTATATGGGAAAGGGCCCTCACCCCTCATGAAATTGAGCAGTACTTTACAGCTGCTGTTGGTGAGTATTTATATTGTTGCCCTAATCTATCTTCTGTAAAAATGCCAACTTCGAACTGTTTATTGTGTAGGATTTGTCTTCATTTTACATGTTGCAGCTATTGAATGTAACATTTAGAGGATGAAAAAGTCAGGTATCAATGTCATCAGAACACTCAGCTGTCTTTGGAAGTGCAGTGTTTTCATCCTGGATTCGAAGTCCTTAAAAATTTCATCAAAAATTACCAACACTCAAAGTATTCATCCATCTGTATTCTGACAGATGTGCTTAGTAACAGTAACCTCTCCCCTTCTTGGAATGATAAGGATTAACTTATGTGTGCTTCTGAACTGAAAAAAGGTATTTGCTAAAATGTAATATCAAAGGCAGAGAATCAGGATTTTAACAAAGACTTAGAAGACTGTTAAGGCCAGTAAAGCCTGATCATTGTTCTGTGGATCTTTATAGTAAATTTTTCATAAGAAAAAGTTGCTATTAAGTGCTTATGTGTGAGTAGCATCCCTCTTGGAAACAGAAGTATAGGGCATGTGGCTTTACTATCAGTTTCCCTGCTTACATCTAGTCTTACTAGGTAAGTGAGAGCTAAAGCAGTTATGGGAATAACTCTGGTGCTTCTAAACCCCTGGGAAACTTTTTAACAACAGAAACTCTTAGAATTACAGAACTCCTGATGTATGCCTGGAAATGAGAATGTATATCTTTGACTTAAAAGTTTGTTTATGGCAAAAAATATACACAAAATATAGTATATCCAAAAGAACATACAAGCTACTTTATGGTGGAATTGAAGTTACTGAAAAAGGAAACCCTCCATCTGGTATATAATAAAGAAATCTACTTGCTTTGCCACACAAATATTAGCAATTGCACTCAAGTTCTTTACTTTAAAACCTTTTCTTTTTAAAAGGTGAATAGTCTGAAAGTCTTCCAAATTTCTGTTTGGGAGGGTATTAATTTTATGCGGGAAATAGTTTTAAAATCTTAAAGTTTTATTAACTTCATGAAGTTCTGTTCACATTGGAAATAATGCTTTTGCATTTGGCTGTTGTATCTTTCACAACAGTCTAGGCTTACTATAACTATCCAAGTCAAAGGTACCATAAGTCACATTCTTTGATTTTGTGTAACTCAAGAATGTTACACTGTTAAACTCAAGAGCTGTAGATTTCTATATTGACCTGATCATCTATATGTGTGCTGCTTCATTGTCAGAGAAGTATAACTTAAATAAAAAGAGAACTCTTTTTAACCACTTGAATCATGTTCCTTTTGGATCCATGAGAAAAATGTGTCCTATATATGAAACTACTGTTTGATTGTGCTGCAGTGCCATGCTCCTGGCAAATATGAAGTCTTGGTAAAATGTAAATTGGAAGAAAATTTTATTTCTCTGTTACAAATGACCAATAAATTCCTTTGCACAGAAAGGAATCAATATTTTTAAAATGGAGCAACTGGAATCCATCCAAAATCAAGTTTATTCTTTGTCTCGACAAACCATTTATGATGTGCACATGGATGTAGTGGATGGTGGGTGACATTTATTAGTGAAGTCTCTCTAAATAGTAGCAACTTCACTCTTGCTTGAAATCAAGCTACAAACATCTAATGCAGAAATTGTCTATATGATGTTCAAACTACTAATAATGGTTACATTTCAAATCCTTTACTCCTGTTATTTATTTTATGCAAAACTGCTAGGCCCCAACAGCTTTAGTGTACCCATAATTTTTACCAGTGTTCTTTTATTTGGGTGTCTTAGGTTTTTCTGTAAGCAATGAAAATGTTTTCATTGAAGTATTTCTCGCAGATTAATGTGGAAAAGGCTTTCTGAACTTGCCTTTTTGGGTGTGATTTTCTTTGGCACTCAAGCAGTTGAGACTCAAGATGTATGTAAACATTAGCATTTGGACATCATAGTTGAGGCTTGAGTCTCATTTTTAACAGTGTGTGTATGTTCCCAGTCCCAACTTATCAAATAAAGAAATACAGCAAGGTCATATATGAAATTGTCAGAAGTACCTACAGATTATTTAGTTATGATAAGATATAGGTTTATTTTTTATTTTAAATTTTTGCTAAATTGCAAAGATGTTTGTGGAAGAGCTAGAGAAAAAAGATGGATCCAAATGTCCTTTTTTATTGAGATAGAACTTGAGCACTTGAAATTTCTTATTTGCAAACAAAGCTTTAAATGTATAAGTCTTAGACTAAATTGCAAGGCTCATCTATATAAAGTTGGCAAAATAAAATTAATGACAAAATCAGATAATGAAATTGTTTAAAGAAGCATGTGTAGCAAAGGTACTGCAAAGAAATAATATGCACCAAAGAGTAAATGAGTTACTTTTAGTTGAAACGAATTCAAGATGCAGCGAGGATATCAGATCTGCTAACACTCTCACTTGTGCATGGATTTTCCCCAGGTGTACAAGTTTTGCTTTCTTCAACACTTCCATGGTCTGTGATGACAACCACTACAAAACCTGTGGTAGGACAGTCCTCTCTTTTCTACAATGTCAGAATGTGTCTATATTACAAAATTACAGAACCTCCACACTTTACAATTTTTATTAATGGTACTTATTTTATTTCCCCAATTATAAACCCTTTCCGATAGAGGGAATTTTTAGACACTTTGGGAAGACTGAAGTACTACAGAACTCTTCATGCAGAAGAGATAAAAATACATTCTATATTTTTAGAAAAGGGAAAAGTGTAGAAACTTCTGAAATATTTCATTGAACTAAAATTAGAAAAAATATCCCAACACAATAACAAAAAATAGTTTTTATCTCTTTAGTAGATGTGTAATGAAAAAGCTAAAAAAAAAAAGTATGCAGAATATATACGATTAGCTGTAATGAGCCTGCATGCAATTAGATGTTGCAGTGTATTTTCACTTTCTTGCTGTCTGCAGTGTTCTATTAGTGTTCTTCTTTTTTTAGAGGCTTTCAGAAAATGATGGCAGATAGGACCTTAATTGCCAATGAAAAATGAAGCGTGCCTGTATATTCTGATTTTCCCATCTCTCAGTGTGCTTTCCTTTTCCCATAGCTTATGTACTCTCCTGTGTATAACCAGTCTGCTGTGCCTCAAACTGTTTTAGGCAAAACCTATAAATGATGACTGCTGTATGGAATAATTTCTGAGTTGTATTTCTCTCCTGTAGCTCTCTACAAACGCCTATCATCCCATCATAACCAATCTGACCAAGGAGAGAGGGAACTTTCGCTCCCCTGAAACCATGTTGAGCTACCTGGAGAGCCTGTCCTTCAGCTTGCCCAACAAATCCTTGCCAGAAAATACTGCCCGGAGCCTGACAGAGGTGAGTATCTTTCACTGAGTGTGTGGAGCCGCATAAAAATTTCTCCAGAAGCTGGAATACTGAATGCAGCTTTGAAAATTTCTTCTGATTGTAGAAAATACAAATGAAAAAAGCAGTAGCTGTTTTAGAGAGTAGCAGACAGTGAGCTTTGACCAGAGAAAATAGTTTTAAGTTCTCATTATTTCTTGGGGATGTTATTTAATGAATAAATTATATATATCTGGAACCATGACTAAAATCAACAAAAATCAATAATTATTTAGCGGGGCAGGAAATAAAGGATGATTAATTTTTTTCATCTGCAAGTGTGTCCACTGAAGAATATATAATTCTGGGAAAAAGGCACTTCTCTGCATGGCCAAACTAATGCAAAATGCAGCAGAATTTGGCAAACACCTGTCAGGTTCAGGACATAAACACACTGTAATCAGAATGGTGGCAGCATCAAAATGGAGGCACACATGAGCTAATAGCAAACTGACTGACTTGGGTGCAGGGCACCACTCTGGTTGTGGCTGTATCATTCTGGCCCTGGGGAACTGCCCAAATATAGATGTAACTTATCTTTGAGGTTCACACCTGCACTATTGGGTTAAAAGTTATCAATTACTGCTCTCTGCTCAACCTTTTATTAGCGTTTATTGCTCCTGTAATAAGTGGAGAGCAAGTTGTGCCTCTGCTCTGGCTTCTCTTTTGAGAAGTTATGCATCATTCTTCCTTGCAGAGGCACACACCCTGCTCTGCCAGATCTCTGCACTGGAGATGGAGAGGGCCTGTTTGGGATGGTGGTGTCCCTAAGCTTTTGTGAGTTAGCAGCTTTATCTTGCTCCAGGTTCCAGTCACAGACCAGACTACTATGCAGACATATGACAAATCTCTGCTGAAAATAGTTCATGGGAAGATCAGATCCCAAGCTTAACTGAGCAATGTGGTTTTGTTTAAGCTAATCCACAAAGGAAAGCAAAAAAAAAAAAAGGTATTTTCTGCAGTCTGAACTGAGGACAAGGGGTCGTGTTCTGCTAACATAAAGTCGACCTTCTGTAAAATGATGGGCATCTAATTCCTTGATTTCAGCAGGCAAATCTATTATAGAAAAATCTATAATAGAAATCTATTATTACAGTAATCAGCTCTGGCCTCACTAGTGATTGTTCCTTTTAGCCTGTGGGTAGTCCCAGGGTGACAAGGATTATTCATTCAGACAAACAAATAAATGATTCTGAAAACTACATGGACAGCAGTGGATAGTTTGTGCTAAAAGTTTAGCGTTTTTGAGCTGTAAACTTGGATTTCATAGCTCACAGTTTAATAGGTAGCAAAAACCCTTCTAGAAAGCTCTAATACATTGTTTCTTTTGTTTTGCTTTAAATTTTGTGTGTTTTCTAAATTGAAAAAGGAACATCATCCTGTCAGATTTCATACCTCTTTCCCACATCATTTCAGCTGCCATTTAGTTGCTCATTCATGCTATCTGATGCTGCTTTGTGTGCCATGAAAATGATTTGCAGACAGAAATGTGGGACATGATTATCTTTGGCAAAGCTTTTTTGGGAGGTAAATACAAGAGAGGCCTGATCATACACACAGACACTGTCATTTGTCTGACTGATGGTTGGGCTTTGTATTGTCTGCAGCTAATTCCCTGAAAGACAGGAGCTGAGCATTTATGCTATTTTCTGTACTTATCTCTGTCCTGATTGTCATATGCCTCACAGCACAAGAACATTTAAGTGTGATATGCAATAAACCTTTTGATTTCTGACACACATTCATAATGAATTGCTTCTGACAAGTAGCTCTGCTCTACTCAGTGGCTCCTGCTTTTCCCTCCCTTTCCAATGGTCTGATACATTCTTCTTGGAGTAATTCTGGAGTGATGATGTGACCTGAAAAGAGACACTTCCTGAATGTTCTGGGCAGGTTGAGCTGGGTTCTGAGTTTAGGATAACTTCTGTGTATGCCAGGAAGAATTCCACACTGAATGGCTGAGAGGGTTTGCAAAAAAGTGCTGCCCAAGAGCGAGCTCATATAGCAAAGTTCTGGTGCTGCATTATTAAACTTTAAATTATGCTCAGAAAAGCCTTGTGGCTTTCTTCCATGTTTTTCAGTGGAATTTTTCTAAACTGAGTTGATGCTTTTAAGTGATTTTAACAGAGATAGCTGAGCAGGAGATGTGTGGCTTTTTTCCTTTTAATTTTCTGTACCATTTTCTCCTTCTGTTTGTCACCAGGACTCCTTACAACAGAGACTGTATCATGCTGAGTACTTGAACAGTGCCCACCATGACACATTTCACCTCAAAATCAACCTTTTAAGTGCAGAAGTTAGGGAGATAATTGTACAAGTGATGTGACCCAGATGTTTAACTAGTGCTATTGAAGTATTTAGTAATCATATGAATTTAGACAAAATTGGAGAGAATCATAAGAGAATCCTGGTGGAGATCTGCCTTGGATTCTTACCAGGCAGACCATGTGGCTGATTAATTAAAATAATATAAGTATATTTCTCTTTTAGGCATTTTTAAAAGCTATTAATTAGTTATAAATTAGCTATTTAATGATTAATTAAAATAATATAAGTCTATTTCTCTTTTAGGCATTTTTAAAAGCTATTGAAGATTTTCTGTTATTGCCCAACTGGAATGATGTACAACAGGTAAGACACATGGGCATAGATTTATAGGTTGCTTCAGTTGCATAATGTTATATGGATAATAACAAAATGGTTGCTTCTATCATTTATCTTGTTGGGACTTGTTAGAAGGTGTTTTTAAGAACTAAAATAGCAAATTTATCTGCTGCTTTTTTCACAAATTTCAGGAAGAATGAATAAAAGTTTTATAAAATAAGATATTGTCACTAAAGTGTAAGTGCGTTCCTTTTTAGCATTGAACTTTGTTATTTAGAAGTTTGTTTTATTTTATTTATTTTGATGTTTTTCAATGCTCATGAAATACGTGGTAGCATTTACCTGTTCAGTGAACTGAAGCTTTGAGAGAGATTAAACTTAGTATAGGAAAAAGCAAACTGCATCAATGTTCTTTCTTTTCTAGTCTGCCTGTTAGACTGTGGAGAAATGTTTGCAGTTTTTTGCTTGAATCTTCATGGAGCACAGGTTTCAGGACAGAGAGCTTTTAAATTGAGACGAGAGGCTAAAGTAAATTAGTTTCCCTGAAGCCTAAAATGCTTTTACGACAAAAAGCTGTGTAATTGGTGTAAGTTCTTGGCCTAAAATCCTTGATTGTCTCTGATGTAAATAGGTTTCAGATAATGCAGATTTCCTTTTCATTGAAACATGCATTCACTCTGAGATTTCATGGAGCAAGTTTCAAGGGTTGTTTTTCAAGCAACATATAAACATTTTGAAAATAGCTTTTTAAACAGGAAAGAAAGCCCAAACTGGAGTGTCTCCACTTATGTTCCAATCTGATATCAGTCTTTATATATTGTCAAAATAATTGGCTCAGTTCCTGGCCTCATTCTACTGAATCCTGAGTACATTTGACTGTCTAATGCTGGTGGGAGCAGAAAGTCAATTGCAGACATCCTGTAAAACATAGTATTTTATAAGGTCGGGCTCTGGGTGGCATCAAGTTGTGTAACATTTTATGAATAGCCTTTTTTTGCAATAACGTTTAACATTTTTTATGTGGACAAGGTTGTGGAGAAAGTCTCAACTTTGGACAGTTGAATAACAAATCTCACAGTGCTTAACATGGCACCTTGGCATTTTGTGCAACTCACTTTCTTTCTCTCCTTCTCTTTCTTCTCCCAGACCATGCACATGTGTGGAAGTGTAATTCAAACTATTGACAGTGTGATGGCTCACATGACACGCAACCTGGAAGAAAATTCATTGACTTTAACTGTTGAGGGCACGTCATCTGTGGCAGGTAGGATTTAGCAGGAATGTGTTCTCTGGACTGTCAGGATGTCCTAAATGCTTCTGTGCTTGTAACTATTCCTTTGCCCGACTGAAGGAGGAAATAAAACCAGGCACTTCTATTTTTTTTAATGTAAAAATAAGGTTTCAGTTGTAGAAAGATGACTGTGTGGTTAGTTCAGAGGTGATCAGCTCTGAATGTACTTGAACATCCTCAACATTACTTGTGGGGTTTTAGAATATGAATTCTATGAGATGAACCTACTAATACTATACTAATCGGTGCCTAGAGTTCTTATGCAGCATCTTAGAAGCTGCAGATATCTGGATGTGAATAGTTTGGGGTTTTAAGGGTAACCTTATTTTACTGCTGTTTAGCATCCTAGCACCCTAATTTCATCTGTGTCTTTGGATGCTACTGATAGAAAATGTAATTTATCTGTTCTAGCATTGTGCTCTGCTGTGTTGAGACCTGTAAGGGGGGTGTAGGTTTTAAATCAAAAGTTTGCAATAGCTGTTTGGAAGTTCTGGTTAAATAGTCAAGTAGGTTGTAGAGGCTATCGATTTGATCATTTTTTTTTTGGGGTTATCACACAGATTACACGTTGGTCAAAATGCATCCTCAGATTCTGAATTTGTCCCACTATCGATTTCCAACTCGGGGACAGAGTTTTATTTCCATTCCCAGTGAATCTTTTCATGAAAAAGGTAAGGAAGAATTTAAAGGGATTATGTAAACAGGGTATCAAAAAATTATTTTCCTTGAAAACAGGTTTTGGTTTCTTTATTTTTCCAAGTAACTGATTTGATCACTGTTGATTATACTGGCTCTAAAGAAGCAGCAGTTGTCCTCTCATACTGATGAATGATTACTGTAGTAGAATTTTCATAATGCTTGAATTACTCTTGAATAATACCGCTGAGCCATAGAGACTGAAGCCATCTCATCAGAGAAGACATAATTTCATAGATGATTTTTAATCATCTGAACTGGTTATTTTGAAGTAATTCCAAGATGTCAGGTCATTTATTACTTATCCATTCATGCAAAGTTGCTCTTAAAATGTTGTCTGAAATTAAACTTTAAAATGACAGGTTTAAGCTACAGAAACAGAATGAAGATGTAAATTACAGTCAAGGCAAAAAAATCAATTCAGAAATCCATGCCTATGTTAAAATTTTAATAATCTCAAATGCAAAGTATGGCAAAAATCTGAAGCTTTAGTCAAGACCTATATTTTAATCAGGGATTGAAAAACATCTACCTGCATCTTTTAATATTTGAAATTCTGACCTGTGTGCCCTAGATTCACACACCCACAGACCTTTCCACAGTCACCTGTTGAAGGAAGGTTGGTTTCTGTTCATGAGGTGCAGGTGTCTATAACCTGCAATGATAAATACTCTAATAACTACTGAGCTGTTTACCTGGCTTGTGATGACAGCTTTGTTTCTTTGCACTGGCAGGGAGCTCTGGCTGGAGACTTCACTGCAAGTGTTCTGAGGCTTGAATACCTCTAACTTCAAACCAACTTGTAATGCCAGAAATAGCATGTGGGAGAGCTTTTTTCCCTTTGCTGCTCAGAAAGTCTCTCACCATGCATTTTTTTTTATTCAGAACATTATCATGCATTAATAACCTGAAGTGATACACCCTATTAAATTTTTAACTCTCTTTCCAGCTAAAACTCAGTTCTGAGTGATTTCAGACTTCTTGCCACACTTCTACACTGTCCACATGAGCTAACCTAAGAAGTTATTCCACCTTAAACAGTTGAAACTATAGTACTTGGAACCCAGCAAAAGGGGTAGTGAAAGACATCTGTGTGGCTGACACTTAGAAAATATGCATCTGTCTCTTCACTCAGATGCTGAAGAACTCATAAATACTCAGAATGCAGGCAGCAAACAGACAACCAAAGTAGAAAGCAGATGCCTGTGTTAGAGTTTCATAAATTGCAAGTTAATGTAGGTGGTGGTGAATTAGCCTTGAGATTGCTGTAGCTGCTACTGAGACATTGACTGGAATGTCATGGCTCCCTTTTCAGTGCCATGTGGGTGGTTTATAATTGACTACTAATTACTTTAACAGTCTATTTTGGAAGAACAGTTGCACAGGGCAGGCATCCTTCTATTTTACTTTTGATATCTCTCTTCTGTGCTGTACTGCAAGGTGTTCATACTTTTTCACTTAAAAGAATAATAGAAAATCTTTTAAAGCAAAGATATGAAAGTCTACAGAAGTCAAGGCTCTTCATTAACACTGAGTTTCAGGTCTATGAGAGAAGTGTCTCCTACTCACTGTTGCTCTCAGAAATAACCCCTGTTCACTTTTCACAGCTTGGATCACCATTGTTGGCCTGCTTTACCATAACATGCATTATTTCTTTCACAATATCAACCCTATGGATACCAAGTAAGTATCTCAGACTTCTCATGTTGCAGCATTTATTACCTTAGTGATACACTTTAATAAGAGTCATGTCATTATCAACTGTAAATAAATGATGATTCGTAATCCTGATTCTGCAATATTATTGACATGTCATTAACTAGAGAGAGACTGAAGCTTACATTAGATATTTTGTTGCAATAAAATAGATTCTTGCAGCAACATGTTTGTCTTTCTTTGTCTTTCTTTGTCTTTCTTTCCATTCATTTGATTTGGTATTAGAATTTCATAATTCTAATCTGTCTTATGAAAGGAAATTACATCTTTTCTCCTGACACATATAAAGATAAAGCTTGCACTTAAATGAAACAAACAAGAAAGCATAACATCTCTCTTTAGATGAAATCTGAATCCTAGAAACCTGTAAGGTAATTATATAACAGGAGACCCAGCAATGTTTTAAAGACCTTTTGTTTTATATGCTACATTAATGAAATCATTAGTAGATAAGATAAAGTAAATGCAGAGCTGTGTACCTCAGCAATACAGTTCCCCGGAGAATTTGGCAAGGCCATTAATGCAAATCATTACACTTCCCTTTTAAGGTAGTATGGCTATGGCTTTGTTTTAATTTGATCTTCTTTGGGGTATTTAGTTTAGTTTATGACAGCAGAAGAGAAGATGCAGTGCCTCGTGAATGTCAGGGAATTGTTTTCCTTTCTTTTATATACAGTTACATGGAAGGTCATGATCATGGGAACTCATTTGTGAACTTCAGGGTAATGTCCTGGCTTATGACCAGATTGATCACACGTAGATAATCACATGGCAATTACTAAATATTATTTCTAAAACAAGTAGCAAGCCATACTGTTGTTTACCCTGCTCTCTCAAAAAAAGAGCACTTAGCAGGTGGCTGTAAAGGAACTGAGTCAGTATTATGCAGTATTTTTTACTGACATGAAGAAATACAAGCAATAACTTATGACAGTTCATGTTTATCAAATAGGATCAGTGCAATTTATTAAGATAAGCTATAATCTCAACTTCTCAGAGAGAATATATGGTCTATGGTTTCACAAGCAAAATATGATGAAAGATGCTTCTTGTCAAAACACTGTGTTCCAACACACTGTTATAGACTCTACAAATCCTGGGGCTCTGATTTAGCAAAACATAACACTTGTGTCATCTTTGTGTATGTTCTCTGAACTTCCTGGAATAGGGAAGCCCATTCCTGTTCCACTGAGCTGTATATATATATGAACTCATTTTCAAGAAGGAAAGATGTGGCCCTGCTGAGATGTTAAGAGGCTGGAGAAGAAACATCTCCTATTTCTATAATTAGTTGAAACTACTTTAACTGTCTGCTGTAAAGCACTACAGAATGATATTTATAAATTCTAGATGCAGCTTTGTCCAAAACAGCATCTAAAAAATAGTAGCACAGGGAATACTGGCTTGGAGATTTTATTCTGTGGAATAAAACCCCAGGTATTCAAAATTGTTTTAAAAATAAGTATGTGCTGTATTATTTTTGCTTGGTTTTCTGTTTTGTGCTGTATTATTATAACTTTTTTTTGCTTATATTTCAGTAGAATAACAGCATTTTCCCAAAGCAGTTTGTTTTAAAGACTGTCTTTTATGTTCTTTCTAGCACTGGGCTACTTGAACACCTCTTATTTGAAGCCTATTCTTTTTCTTCTTAAGGGGATTTTTTTTTTCCCCTTTTTGGTAGAAAACTAAAACTAAAACTCTTAGAGCTTTTGTGCTATGCAGACAGATTACTTGTATTTTCAGACTACATAAACAGCAGTTTCTAAAGGGGAGTCAGTTTTGATTCTTTAAAAAAAAAATCAAAACAAAAAGATTTTGAGCCCAGTTCTGACCCTATTCATATACATTTGGTGTAAATCTGTAGTAATGCCACTGGAAGTAACCAAGTGAGACTCATTTTTATCTAGAATCAAGTACCATGGTGAAGGAAGAGTTGTGTATGCAACAAACACAGAAAACACTATTGTGTAAACAACAAAACACAAAAATATTGTTTCTTGTTTGTCTTGGGTTTTTTTTCATACTTCAAAATTCATCTACCTCTCAAGTTAAAATGGCAGATAGTGAGTGTGGAAAAAATGTCCATCCTGTTAACTTGTGTAGAAGAAATCTCAAAATGTCTGAGAGTGGTTTTAACATTACGAGTCCTTCTCTACACGTAAATAGTTCCTATCAGAGTCAGCAAATTCTGCCCTCAGAGGAACAAATTCAATTCACATGCTGGTTCCTGAGGACAGAAGCAATCTCTTGATACTGGTGTGTATTGCGGTCAGAACTAAGAACTGGTACTTGGGGTGTGCTAATTGACTTCTGTTTTACTTGACCTTGCTGAGGAATGGAATGAAGTTATTTAATGTCTGCCATGACTTTTTTTTTTTTTTAATTCTGATTCCTTAATGTATTTGTTTCTTTTCAAGGATTACTGAAGCTGCTGCCTACAAAGATTATATGATCTCAGCAGCCAGTTATCTTATCTCTATCAAAGTGGAACCTCTACCCAAGCTGTCCCACAATCTTTCAGGATCTCCTCTAATTACCATCCAGCTCGCTCACAAATTGGTAAGTGACATGGAACCTACATGTTTAGGCTATCATCAGGGCTGTTTAAAATTTCAGTGTTTGTGATGACTTCTTTGTATTTCTCTTGTAGTTTTTGTGGGCATATTTAGTAGCAACTCAGGTGCATTTGTGCCTACAATGTTTCATTTACCAACCATTCGTTGACTTCTCTTTCATCACCACAAAAAGGCTGATGGGAGCACATGTCGAAAAAGAAGGTGAACTGACAAGTATAGCTTTAGGCCTTTCTGTATGTATTGTTCTATGAATGTATTTGTGCAATCTGCAATAGGATGGCATGAATTAGTGCTGCTTTCTTCATTAAGGCTGTCAAAAACAGGAATTAATTTATAATTTTTCTGTTGGCCTGAATCCACTGATGGATTGGAAATGACTGAGAAACTTTGAATGTTCTCATGACTAAACCCAGAGAAGGAACTCCTTTGAGGGCAGATACAAGTAGGACAGGCAGAGCATCTCCTGAGACAGGGGTGGAGCAGGTTCACATCCTTCTAGTGTAAACTGCCCTTGCCAGAGAGCAGAGCACTCTGTGTCTGAGAAACAATATATCTCCAGGTTTTCCAGGTTCTCATATAAGTTTTGTTAAAATTGATAAATTTTTGTAAGCTATTTCAATTACCACATTAGCATATTCCAGCAAGAAGCTAGAAAATACCTAATTGTGTTTGCTCTCAGAGAAAAAAACATCCTTCTCCTGTTAGTAGAAATGGAGAACTTTTGAGTTCAAATTCTGAGGTGCTGCAGGAGTCATGTAGCACTTTGTGTTGTATGGAAATGGAAAAAGAAGTATTTCTGTTCTTAAAATGCTTCCTACAAAACATCTCTTAGATGTTCTTCCAAATATTTTATCATATTTTTCTTTTAATAGCTGTTTTCAATTTGGTTTATCTTTTTCCTATTGGGTTTCTCATAAAGGCTGAGTAGGCCACAGAATACAAATATATAAAAAACACCTAAGAAATAGAAACAAACTCTTGGTTTTCTGAGAGTTTTTTAAACTCAGGACTCATTCTAAATGTCCCTGGTAATCTCTTAGAGATGAGCACTTGTGAAGACTGAATTTACTGTAGTTCATTTATAAAATGTACTTTGCTTTGTTGATTCAGGTACCTCCTCATGCTTTAGTATGATGATTTACTAGCAGGATGTTAAACAAACCTGTGAGGGTTTTTTTATGCCTCTTGACTTTCATTATGAATATCACTGAGATCGTGGTATACAAAAAGTAATTTTACATTTATCATCTGCCTCTTTCTCTCTCAGTGAGAATGTGTCTGTCTTACTTAACCTCTACATAAGAGACAGAGGTTGTTTGGGGGTTTCAGGCTCCACAAGAGCAGTGTGTGAGTTGTATCATGCATAAGGGGAGCAGCTGTTTTCTCTTACAGAGCTCTTATTGCTCACTGGCAATCCATTCACAGATGCTCATCTATTATCTACTCTAATATTTCTCTGGCTACTTCCATTCTGGGTAATATTAAGGTCTTACTAACCATGGTAACACCTGTTCAGGTGTGTCTTGATTTTGGTTGTTGGTGGGTTTTCTGTGTGCCTGTGTTTGTTGGTTTTTGGTACATGAGCATCATCCTTCCCTCTGTTGTCTTTTGCCTAGCCAGCAGCATGCCATATTCCAACATTTGTTTAACTTCATTACTGATAGGAAAATAAAATTACAATTTGTACACAAATATTAGTACTACCATAAGTGAGAGACAAATCAATGGGGAGCCAATTTATTTTTATGGCAAGTTAAGTGTTGACTGACTAATTTATATATTGAGTGAGGAAAAACATTTTGCCCACATCTGCAGAAAAAAGGTATAATTTTTCACTGGATGGACTCTGCCAGAAAAGCTTGAATAAAATCCAATTAAAACTGTGACTCTTTAGAGCAAGCCACAGTTAAGCAAAAAGAAAACAAAAAACCCAACTTGTAATTCAAAAATCAATGCAAAGTTTGACACTTTTTTACACAAGCTAAATCCTTGCTATAAAGAATACAGAAAATCCATTGAGTTCAAATGAGAAATGATCATAGTTGTAGTTAATTTCCTTGCTCCTGGGCAATTTTAAAACACCAGCAGTCATTATGATGATATGCAGCATCTCTTAACAATACAGCAATAGTCCTGTATTGTTCATGTTATTAAAAGAAAGATCCCAGGACTTATTTTCTTATAGGAATCCATTCTAAAAGCCTAGAAAGGTGCAGTAACAAAAAAATATAGATTTTTCGTTAAGCACATAGAAGATTGCCTGTTGTAGGAATCAGGATTGCATTGTAATAAACTGCAATTCATAGAAGCTTTCATTTCCATGGCAGAACAGACTTAAGCCTTTGAAGGAACAATACTTGTGTTATCACTCATTTGTCATGAAACAAGCCCTCAATATTTCTTTGTAAATTATTCCTTTTCCTTTGAGGTAGATACTGCAACAGGAGTGAGGGCATCGTGATCGGATGGTTTTGGACGTGCAAGTAAAGTGTTTTTTTCAATTTTAAGTTTAGTTGCTGACTTATTCTTTGGGTATGAAGGTAATTTTATATGCCAGCTTCTCCTTAGTATATATAAAATTACCTCTTGCCTAAAGAAAATAACCACTGGTGACTGGAACCAAGTGTTATCAATCTATAGCGAAAATAATCCACTTTTTCAAACGTCTGCTTCCAAGTGATGGTGCATCAAGCAGTTGGAGGTCAGTCGATACCAAGCTATAAACTTGCTGACTTAAACCCAGAACTGTATTCCAGTTATCCTGTTTTTAGAACTGTGGCATCTTGTGCTGCTTCACACTCTGCCTTTGATTGAACATTTGTCACAGGAGGAGAAGGGAAAATTGAGGTTTATATTTGACATGATGTAGAGTTCTGTCCCAGCCATGTACACAACTTAAAAATTCAATTTAGTTCCTCTTGGTTTAAGTTTCTCATCAGTGACTACATCATTGAAGCATTCTTGCACATGGTGATGGCTTGTTACAGGAGTTCCAGCTGGTTGTGCTATATTTGTCTTCTATAAAACATTGTGTTTCTTTGCACAATGTTAAGAGAGATAAATACAAATTTAAATGTTATGAAAAAAGTGCAGAAGTGAAGTAGCCAACATTTATGTTTTAGTAGCTTTGATGTTAAGACTTATAAAATGATTCTATTGTTGATTAGTGATATTAGTACAGAAATAATTGCACAGATTTTTGTATTAATTATGCCCTTTTTATCACACTAAGCTGTTGTGTTCACCCAGCAATGGCAAAATAAGGCACCTGCTCAGCAGTGGTGAGTGTGATCTGCCTTTGCCTTTCCACAGAGGCATTTCTGCTGAAAAAAACCCACAGTCACCTGATGCTGCCCTGGGGCTCTGCCCATCCTTATTACAAGGCAGCAGTGTGGCTAAGTGTAGGCTCTCTTACAGTAACATCATCAATCTAAAACAATGCTTGTCTTTAGTTCACACAGTATAAATAAAACCTTTGGCTTAGAAAATAGTGTTAATTTTAGCTCAGAAATGGCAGTGGAGTCATACTTGAGAGAATTCTGTGGATGGTAAATTTCTAGGTTTGCTTGTTCCCTCCCCACTACTGTTACTCTGGACATTTTAACTCCCTCTGCTTTGCAGCAGAGCTGGTAGATAATGACATTAGCAGATAGTATGAGAAACTTTGAATAGTTTTCATAGCAGGAAATGGAACTGTGCAGCTGCTAAGGGGGGATTTTTTTTTAAAAAAAAAATTAAAAAAAATCCTTCCCAGTTTCAGAGGCTCACACAAGCTAGGTCAGTAACAAAATTGCTATCAGTACAGGGCCAGCCAAGAGGAACTGCATTTCAGTGAGTCACCCTGAAGCTAGCTCTGCATGCCTTCCTCCTCTGCAGTGACTCCTAATAAATTTCAGCAATTTTAATCTTTTCAAGGTATCATTTAATAGCTAACATATGCTTTGAACAGGAAAGTGCACCCTAGACAAAGATAGGGGTTACAGGATAACTCTTTCAGTATGACAGCCAGAGCATCACCCTTTAGGGGAGAGAACCAAGAACACAGCAACACGTCCTACAGGGATTACTTGTGTGATTGAATCAAGTCTATTGCTAAGTGCTTTGCTGAAGTTCGGTATTAGGTAGTGCTAAACAAGGAGAGACAGAAGAGATGAAAAGCATTAATAAGCAAATTCCATAAACAAATAAAGAAATGTAAGGAATTTTCAGTAAACAGATAAGTTTAAGTTATAATTCAGAATATTAGTATATTCTCTTTTTTTAAAAAAAAAGTTCATTACAATCTCCTTCCTAATTTCTTTATTTTTTTCCCCCCAGCTTATTAATTTTCTGAGCACTTTCATCGTTGACAATTTTTCTCCTCAGACTACTGGATTTTGATGTTTTTATTGTATTTGTTTTTCTAGATGTTTCACATGTATTACTAATGTGGGGGTTATAGAATATGCTTCGTATCAAGACCAGTTTGGAAATCTTTGTGAAGATAAGTGTAGAAAGTAATGTCTCAGAGGCACAGAAATTTTTAGTAAAAAAAAAGCTATTGATAGATTTCAGAAAAAGAAATAGTTAAATATTCCCAATTTTAGTTAAAATAAATTGTCGGGTTTAGTTAGAGCAAATCTAATCTGGTCAACTGGTTGGCTGGTTGTTTTTGGCCTGCCATATGTGTATAATATCTATAGAATATCTATATCTCTCCCAATTTAGTTTTATTTAGTATGTATGCTTAAAGTTAGTAATGATCTACGTATTGCTGAAACAAACAGAATCAGGAAGTAGTTCTGATTTCCATTGAGTTCAATGCATGGAACTTGTGATGATCTATTTTCTAGTCCAATGTTCTTGTTGGCTTTTTCTCAAAGTGGGGAGAAAGAATGATGGTTATAGAAGTAGGCTAAATTTGTGGGATAGATTCTTATATGGAGTAAATCAGCAGGAGTCCACAGAAGTTAAAGTGATGTCAGTTTGTACTGAGAGCATATCCTTGAGAAAAGACATTTTCAGACTCAGCCACAGGGGCCTCCAGGGTGTTATTGAACAGCCATTGTAGTGCCCCAAACTGCTAAAATTTGCAAAAATGTGACTACTGCAAACATCTTGAACACTCCCAGAAAAAATTAGTTTCAAACCATTATTTCAGACTGGCATATAAAAGCTTTAAAACTTAAAACTAAATCTTAAAATGAACCTCTTAAACTGAAGCTGTTTGGTGAATGGCAGAGGAGGTCAAAATATTCCCTTTGTTGATTCTGCAGATTCTGTATTGAGTCCTCCTAAACAGTCACCAAGGAATTGTGACAGCTTCATCCATTTCTCCTTTGCAAAGCAGTTGGGCTTTATGCAGATTCCTTTCAGGAGCAGAAATATTTACATTGAAAATCTGCCAAGAGTTGGACAAAATGTTAGTTGGGGTAAAAGAGGTGTGGGTGAAGGAAGGAAATCATCCAGGGAACAATTTGATACAGCATAAAAAAATATAGCAAAAACACCATTTCTGTTTCAGAGAAGCATTACTTTGCTCTGGGGAACAGTTGCCAGTGTGAGACAAATGGGCATAAATTCAGCATCCTCTGTGGGACCGAATTCTCCAGCAGTATGGCCAAGTGCTGTCAACTCATTCACTTCAGAGCTTGGCATGTGATAAGGTTAGGTTAACTTTTAATCTTTCGGGTCAAAGCTTTTACTAAGTGAGGTTCCTTTAGATGCTCAGGGCCCATTTATTACTGAATCCATAACCAAAGTGGCAGGAGCAGTGGAGGTGCTTACAGGCTGCATGTGTACACAGCTGTGAGATGCTTCTCCATGCAGCCATCCATGTGGTGTGTGTGTGTTTCTGCTCGGAGCCCTTGGAGCAAGCATCCATGCACCAAGCACAGCTCTTTGTCTGACAAATTCCCACCCTTAAATCCTAACTAGAGGCATGTAACTTGTCTATCAGGGAAATTTCTACCTTTTTTTTTCTTCTGTAGATTTCCATCAGGTATTAAAATGTACAGGAATGAAAAAGAAGCATGGGAATGACCAGGCAGGAGGAGTGAAATGGGATGCTGGGTGCAGCTAATTCAGTGAAAAAGTACTACACAGTCCCTTAAAGGCAGCATGGAAGGAACCAGCCCCTTGTTGAGGGAGAAAAAAAAAAGCCCCTTAAGAGAAAATATTTTATTACTTGATATCTAAGCTTCTTTATTTTTCCCATGATATTTTCTTTCAGATCATCAGGGAATTTTACTTTCAGCTTTTTGGGACTGACTTCTGCAGTGTGTATCCTAGTGCTAGAAAAGAGTTAGCTTCTGAATTGTAGCACATTGTCAAAATGTTAGAAGTGAACTTGCCCATCACACTAGATGAAGTGTAGACGAAACTCCTATTGGTCTTTCCAAGGGCCAAGAGATGGGAAGAACACCCAGTGACTGTTCACTGACTGCTGTTTGAGTGGGTTCCTATAGTAGTTCAGAAAAATGCAGAGGGCTGGATCTGTAGAAGTATTTTGATATCCAGTTACCCTGTTCTGGAGGAATGATGCTGCTGTTTGCCTTTGAAAGCCTGGGTCAGGGTGTGTTTGAGTAAGACTTCTGTGTTTTACCATACTACGTAATTGACACTGGTGGGGGGGCAACAGATACATCAGGGAATTAGAGGTACCATTTGTGCAGAGTCAAGACTGTACAGATAAGATAGAGAGAAATATAGCTGTGACGATTGAAGTCTGGATTACTTGCTGAGAAAAACCTGCCTCATTTTGGATTTTCTGTAGTGTGCGAGATTTCCATAGTGTGCAAAATTTAAATGTAATAAATGCCTTTGAAAAGATAGAGAAAAAATTTTAAAAGGGAAAGGTACAGAGACTGAAGCAGTACTTTATTTTGCCTCATTCTTTTGTGCATGGCTGAACCAGGGTTGGTTTTGATGACACCACAAATGTGACATTTCAGCCCAGAGCTATAGAGCCCTGAATATAAAAATGTGTCTTGGAACTACTGACAAATCACTGACAAGGCTGGGGCTTTCAAACTAATGAGAAATTGACTGCCCCTGCATGCAGATTGTTTCAGTCTGAGCTGCAGTCTTTCTCATTTGTCTGACAGTGTTAATTCTTTATACAACATTGCCTCATAGCACAGGGTTTCTGAACAGGAGATAAATATTCATTGTCTAGCTGTAGTTTGTGCTAAGTTGCAGGATCCAAAATTTGGTGTTACTTGATTTACATAATTCCTGATGAATGGATCAGGGCTTTGATGTAAAGGCTGGATTTCCCTTTTGTAAGGTGGCTTAAGCACATATGCTTTAGGAATATGAGGGACAATATTGACGTCAATATTTTGCATTTTGCACACAATACCTCCTTCTGTCACAGATTGTTAACCAACTTTAGGAAAATATAGGCTAAAAATAAAGATAGAATGCTTAAAAAAATATTGTGCAGCTGAAACATAACCTGATGAGAATCTATCTATCCTATACTTCGACAACTAAGAATATTCAAATATGCTTTATTTAATTTACTCCAAGCTTGAGATTATGGCAAAACTAATAGCAGCTTTGGTATCTGTTGATGAAAATGATCTGATGTGTCACATTGTTACTCTTATGGCAGCAAGACAAATGGAATCAAAACATTGTCTGCTGCTGTAGTTTTGTATTATGGTTGATGTGATGCAAGAGCTTTCTGTTCTGCTTCTCTGTCTTCTGGTTTGGCTCCATCTCTGGAGTAGGGATGCACTGGGTGACCCTAAGGATGCGGGCTGCAAAGGGGGGGAAGCTGCCCCTTCAGCTCTTTCAGCCCAGCAAGATGGTTCTGGCTGCTATCCTAGCTGGTCTGCATCTGACATGCAGGTCAGTAATTTATACCACAGTGATAATATGTTGTAGTGCCAGTATCTTTTTATAACACTCATTAAATTCCATATTCCTGTGGGGGAACATTCCTTCAGTGTGGGCAGTTAAAATGATAACTTTCAGATGGTGGTGTGGACTTTTACATTGATATGTTGCCAAGTGTATATTAAGGTGACCAGATTTTTTAGGCACCAAGTCAAGGAGAAGTAGTTTGGAGAGTTGGAATGTGGACCCCACCTGGAATATCATACAAGCCAGAAAGCCATGAGTTCCCTTCCCTTTCTCACACCTACCACCTATTTCTCTGTTGTATCTTGAAAGTCAGATACTAAGCAAGTATATCAAATGGCCATCACAGCCTGCTGTGTTATTTCATTTAAAGTCACTTTGGTTTATAATTTAATTCTTGTCCTACATTCCTTTGGTGTAATCTGTGTAAGTATTTTCCAGGGTTCAGTCTGTCCTGCTCATGCCAGCTACAAGAACTCCAGACTTTAAGAAAATGTTAGCAATGAGGCTGTGTCTTCCAGCACTGCTGTGCCTGGTGGTGCTAGGCCAGGCTGGGGAAGGAATGTACTTGATGGAGAGCATCAGGCAACGGAGAAGATTTTTCTCCTTAAAATGTTATCACTGGAACTGTCTTGAATAAACCAAACACAGCTCAAATAACACATTTGCTTAACTGTTCCAGTTATGTGTGGATCAACTAGTAACAACTGCTTTGAGGAAAAGATACTGGCACAGCTAGCCCTGTTGTTGCTTTGTTTGTTTTTTTTTTTCCATTTTCTTTGTGAACAGAAACTCTCTTTTGACATTCTGTTCATTTTCTAGTGTAATAGAGTAAAAGCTGTTTATGAAAACTTCAGATTTCCTGCAGGGAGGTTCTGGAGGCAGAGAAGTCTGCTTACTCTTTAAGATTTCAAAGTCAGTCAGGCCTTTGAAATTTTCTCTTATGCTCTCATTTTTATGATACTTCTGCTTACAGAATTTGAAAAAGCAGAGTGTCCCTGTGAAAAATCTTATAGTATATTGTGCTTTGGTTTTAATTTTGCATAAACTTTATCGTCCGAAAATCCTGAATAATTAAGATTTACCTGATGTTTAATTTGCTATAGAAACAGCATCATCTTAGCATTATTACCTTTGTAAACATACATGTACCTAATTCTTTATGGGGACAAATCAAAATTAGTAGATAGTTGGATTTTTTTGAGACAACGTATCTGCATCACTGTTATCAGACATCAGTTAGCAGCTTACTTAAGGTAAGGACAGAAATAGATTGAGGAGTAGTGCTCTGAACTGGCTTTATTTTAGCCCATAGATATTTCTAGCAAACCATTATGCTGGAATCTCTAGGCAATGAAAAACTTGGCCAAGCAGACAAAAAGTTGCCTAAAATACAGCAGGACTGGAAACAACTTGCTTTTTAAAAGTAATGAATATCCCAAAAGGAATAGCATAGGAATATACTTAAATATGTCAATGATTTCCTGAACTTGGGGGTACTGTATTTAACATTTGTGAATGGAAAATTCAGCAAAGGTGGAAACTGGGCTAAAACTCTGGATGGGGTGGTATTTTCAGCCCAATTTCACAACTGTGTGAAGAGACCCTTTTGGTGTGAACTGCGTATGATGTTAACAGTAGAACTGCATAGGAGATCCACTGGGTCTGAATCCTATACGTTTCTCTGTAAGCTAGAGGAAGATTTTCTCTGGTTGCATAGAGCTAAAACTGGCCTAAAGTCTTTGTTCCATAGCCATAACATGCAGAGCCTCTTCTCATCAAACCTGGCTTGCTTGTGAAGAAACATGAACCTTGCAAAGTCTGTCATAGGAAAAAAGGCAAGAACAAAAAACAAAACAAACAAATGCAGATGCTAAACCAGAAAAATACCTTTAAAGTCATATCAGTTGCAAAAGAAAGAAACTCCCTTCCAGGGATGTTCTGTCTATATGGTGGGTGATGGCAGGAGCAGGTTCTTGGAGCAGAAGGTGTAAGCAGGGATGATATCAGCCCTGCCTCTGATGCTCTATATCTTTGTTTCCTCCAGCCAGAGATGGAGACAGGCAGCCACACTCTGGTGTTGCTTGGGAAATACCTCTATTGTTTGGCATTTGCCACTTTTGCTCCAGTATAGTGATAGATTGAACTCAGCTCCAACTCTTTTCTTCATTTAGCTGCTCTAAAAATGGGATCACTTTTCCCTAGTTTAGAGAGAGCAGTTTGCATATTGGTTTCTGATAATCATTAGTTGCCTCACTTTGCATGGGCAATTGCAATTGTAATGTGAATGCATATTTCAGCAAATTATTGCTATCTAAAGTAGGTTGGTGAAAGCTTGTCTTTTTTTGTCTCCTGTTTGTATGACCTGATATGGACTTTGACAGTGGAGGAGTTGCATGAGAGTTTAGGACTTTCTAATTAGTTTTGCAAAGAGGTTCAGATTCCTTGTATGAATCTATAAAGCAAAGCACTTTTCAGTGTGATAGGATCTTGCCTTTTTTACAGGTTTCTTGGATCACCTGCTGTGGCTAGAGAGAGAATTTCTTAGATGGTGTATTGAAACAGCAGTCAGATTGGGCTAAAACACCTGGAAAAAAAGGCCCCTGATTAATTAATGAATTTTATATAATTACCCAGTTCATACTGTTCTTTGTTTGTCCATCTGTTTGAGCTGTAATGAGACATCATCTCAAAGGTACAAAGGATTTTGTTTCCTAGTGGTTCAGACATTGCAGGATGTTTCCAGGATGCTGAGTCTCAGGAGGCTCTTTGTTGAATGTGGGGTGGCAACGAGTTTTTTTATTTTAATCAATTTAAGAAGGACAGGGGAAGCAAGCACTTAAATACAAAGCTGGGAAAATCAGAGGGAGCATGCAGCTTGGGTCATGATGTGGAAGCATTAGTCATAAGTACTGCAGTTCTTACTTAATCTCTCAGTGTATATGAATTTCTTGACTTTGCAAATGGGCACTAAAACATCTGTTGCTCCTTTGTTTATCATCTCTATTACTCATCCTTCAGGTCCTTCAGAAAAGTAGTGAGGGCAACTTTTCTCAGCCTCTTTTCAGTCTGGTCAAGTTCTGCCTTTTCTGGCCCTTGTAATGAGAGACTTCTCAACTTTCTTTGAGAAGGAAACCCTAGGAAGGGTCACAAAAAGGCACATTATCTGGAAGTAACATTAATGCTCTGGTAGAAATTCACAAAATACCAGTCCCTGTTTTCACTTAGCTGAACAGAGTTATTTAGGCAAGGAGTCCACATCTCCTGAAATGTGCAGTCATGGAAGCCGTGGGACTGAGTTCCAGGGACAAGTTTCAAGATGAAGATGTTAAGGGCCTGGTGCAAGGAAAAACTGGAAATATTTGCAAATAAAGATGTCTGGTTGTTCACACAGCCATCTATTTGCCTGTGGCAGAATCGAATGCAATCTGTTTCGTACATTAAAGTGCCTGTTCCCAAGGCACCTCACTCGTTTGTTTATAAGGCAGAGCACATCTGTGGAGCTATCCTGGCCCTTGGATAGCATGATTTCATCAGGAATGATGGAGGAAGGCCAAATGGGCGCTCTTGTTTTGCAGCAGCCTGTGACTTTCTTCTTGCAGATCAGTGGATTCAGCTCTCCCAATTATGGCTGTAGGTTTGCTCTTTAAGGTTCGTCGTGAAGTCTTTCTCATTTGTCACAACCAGCCACTTGCATTTACATAGGCATGTGTGGTTTTAGAGCACAACAGCAAATACATTTCAAACAGGAAGACAAGAAATTGCTCAGAAGAGCAGTAGTCCATTTATGTACAAAGTAAATTTGCTTCATGCCATCTCTCTGTGCACTGAAACAGGTTTGAGGGAATGGTTTCTCTCATTGCAAATTATGAAGTATTTCAAGGTACTTCTTAGGAAATCTATGCCTTAACAGTTATGCAAAAATATTAGTGATTCTGGTCGAAGTTCCAGCTCTGACTACAGTGTGAAATTAGCTGAATCACAGACCATTTCCAATAAATTCTCAAGCACAGAAAAATACGTACTTGGTTCTCAGAAATGCTTGGGTGAGAACCACAGTACTGTCTTCTGCTCTTCACCCCAAACAGTAACACTTGTGCAGGCAAACCTGCCCGTTTTAGTATCAAAACAGTCTCTCATCCAGGGACCTGGGTTTGCTTGACTGATTAACTTTTTTGCTGGTATAAATTCCATCCCTATCTACTAAGAAGCTCTTCTGGTGTCAGTGTTTTGGCAAAACTTTCTCAGAGTGGATGAAGTTGTCATCCCAAAATTTGTGTTTCCTTGTGGTGGTCTCCATACCCTGAAGCCTTGAGGTAAAGTATTTCATAAAACAGCTTAAGAGATCTCCTGGAATTATGTTTCTCTGTCTGTGTTGAGGCTGATCCCTTACTTGGGCTGCTCAGCTTAAAAGGAAAATTATACTGAAAGGAGCAGCATTTTTGCTGTTGTCGTTTGTTTTTGTGTTTCTACTTTTAAAAAGAAGAGTAAGGGACTTGCAGCTGTGCTGTTTTAACAGGCTCCAAAGATCTTTGTTAGTGTGCCCTCTTTTTAATAACAATAATGGTATTTATGAGCTGAGAGGCTGAGGTTTTGGAGCCAGATGTGCTACCTTGTGCAAGAGGAGAGCAGAGCAGCAGCACCAGGGCTGGCAAAGCAGCACTGGGCTCACTGGTGTCAATGTGCTTGGGGGCAAAATGCCCAGGGCTCCTTGAGACAGCCAGAGGGAGATGCAGAATTAACTGTGCATTATGCTGAGGAAATCTTTTCCTTTACTTTTATTGACTAAAACTTGTAACTTTGGAGGAGCTGAATTAGTTGTCATTTGTATTGAATATGGAATAGTTCTGGCAAAATGTTGGTAAACACGTGGAGGATTTTTAAATTTGAAACATTTTATTTCCACATTTAAACATGGAATACAAGATTCAGAGTGTTTTGTGACAAGAATGTAGGGTTTTGTATCAAAGAAGAAAATGGATTTTTCTGACAATATAGAATATCTTGCTACAACTACATTATTAATTTTTTTTTCTTTTAACAAGAAGTGGTTCCACACTGAGAATCCAAATGGAATGAACTGAGCAGTTATTGTCTTACCGTCCTCCTTTGGCATGGCAGATTGTTACAAAGTCAGAGGCATAAAGGTACAATGCCATGGTAGGAGAATTTTTCAGGAACATTTAAGTAAGGAAGATAATTGAGAAGAAATAGGGGGTATTGCAATCAATCTCTGCTGTCAAGAAAGGACTGGGTTTATTAACTATGAGATGGATCAACCTATTCAATGCCATCTGTATAAAAGTAACTGAGGTGCAGCAATTGCACAAGGCCAAAACTTTGTGAAAAGACACATAATAAAGTATGTGGAGACCAGAAGTTGAACGTATTTCTATTTATCAGTGCTTGTATTTCTGTCTGGAGTTTGTAGGTATCAGTAACTTCAAATGTACTTGTCCTTCTGTACCTCTCACACAGGCAGAAACCTGGATATATGCCTACTTTAGAGGCAAATAGGATATTTAATATGTCACTGCAGAATTGACAAAGCAAGTCTAAGGTGTTTTAAGGCACCAAAATGAAAGCTGAGAAATTTGCTGTTTACCAAATTGAGTAAAGAGTGAAGATTTAGTGGTTGTTTAAGGAGTAAAATAATTTAGAACTCTGTGAAAAGAACTAGCTGTCAGATCTGGCTGATGGGGTAAACCAGGCAGGTTGAAGGCTGGGAAGAATCTAAGCACTACAGAAATTGTACAGAACAGGAACCTATTGCAGACACTGACTGCAAGTTCAATGAGAACTGGGCAGTGTCCCTTGTAAACATGTTCTCAAAACCCTACACAATGTGAGTTAGAAGTGTTCTGTCCTCAAAGCAGAACCCAAACGGCGCTCCAAGAATCTGTGCAGAGCCTTGGGAATCAAGAATAAGGGGCTTTTCTGCTCTCAGCATTTCAGATTAGGCAAGTCTTTTTTTTCCTCTCTGTCTCACACACACGTACTCCAAGGGTCCCTTCATTTCTGGTGCAGTGGCAGACTCCTCTGAGGCACTACTCTCCTGATGCAAGAACTCAATTGGACATCACTGAGTTTTGCATAAAAGCTTATGTGGGACAGCTCTTCTGGGCTTCATTCAGGCAAAACTATGCAAATTATTAGCATGAGGAGGAATTAATCCTAACAGCATACACATTTTGTATGACTTTGTTCTCTTTATTTAATATAATATCTTATGACATACACCAGATTTGGCATCAGAGGTGTTTGGAATGCAGCAGGGGTGGATGAATCTTGATTCCAAAGAAGTGTTTTATACTCAGTCTAGGGGATCCTGATCAGTGTACAGCTCCCTCAGCAGCTGCTCTTTGGAAAGCAGATGCAGTATCCATCTCCATCTCCTTCTTTCCTTGGCCTCTGAGCAGCTCATGCAGATGACCATCAGGAAAGGGTGGGAATTCTGATGTGTGTACATGTGGCAGCTATTTCCAGCAGTATCAGAGGAAAATAATGTTTTTCCAGAACTGTAATATTTTATGGCTTAAATGTGTTTGCATGATTTATCAGATATAGTTATTGTGGTTTTTTTCTCTCTTCTTAGAGATCTTCCAAGATCCTTAACTTGTCTGGTTGTTACCGTGGTGCTGCTTATTTTAAGAACAGATAGGACCCATCCTAAGACTGCATGTGGAGACTGAACTTCAGTTCCTTGCACAACCTTCTCATCTCAGGGACAGCTGCTAATTTGGTCTTAGCATTCCTTCTTCGGTTATTCATGCCCAGCATGAGTATAACTAGATGAGATCCCTGGGGACCTTTTAAATAGCTAGGTAAGGCCTTTCCTAATAAGATGTCATAATTCAATAGCAACTAGAATGTTGAATTCACATTGCACAATATTAGGAAATGAAGAATCATGAGGGAGAACAAATCCTCCACACCCTGGTCTTAATTTATTTTAAACAGCAAAACAAATGAAATCCAATTAAGCTCATAAGTCATAGTATGAACAGAGTCCAGAAAAATGTCAGTTCCAATAAATACAACAAATAAAAAATATTGTTATAAACTCCAAGGATTTATATCATTGGAACCACAATAAGGCCTTCTTTAGTTGATCTTGAGACATGACTCAAAATGTGAAGAATGAGAAGATAAATACAAATAAAAGGATTTTTTTTTTCCCCTAAATGCTGAAAGGGTTATTTTTAACACAGTAAACATTTTCATTTTAAGTTAATGCTATCCAGTGTAATTGGAAGAACTTCTCACTGGGGTTAGCCCAACAAAATGAAGTATTCAAGATAATCTTAGCTGAAGTGTCATGGAGCTGGATAACATAGATTATTTTACTAATCAGACAATAATAACCCAGAGAATGTTTCCCAGTCTTCATAATCTTTGTAATGAGTTCTGCGTTACTTTTCCTTAGATATAACCTTTATAAGGAGAGAGAATTTTTCAAAATATAAAGTCTACCCTCAGAGGTTTCTTTTTTTTTTTTTTTAATTTTTTTTTTTATTGCAATGTAGGCTATAGTAGCAGAGGATTGATGCAACAAGCAGTGGAGGCCTAGTCTTTAGAAAGTCTGTTTTTTCTGAGTGCCATTTAGTATGAGTGAAATACAACCCATGCAGATGAGTGCACTGAGGAACTACTTGTGCTCCACTGAATTGCTTTCACCTGCAGACCCCATGGGTGCTTTCTCTGAAGGCTGTCACCTTTCTGTGTGGCTGTGGGCTTGCTGTCACAAGCTGCTACACTGGCCTCCTGACATCTGTGAAAGAAAATCAGCCATGGGCTCTGTGTGTCCATGAACACCAACAAAACTATTTTTGAGGCCTGAAACTCAGACCTCAAAGGTTGAAAAATGCATTCCAGATAGGTGCAACAGCATATGTGTAAAACAACACTCATTTCAATGAGTTTTTGTTCTAAGATATTTTTCATCCTTTAATTAAATAACTTTAGTTAAAAATAACAAACATTGCCTGTGAGAGAATCCATTTATAGTTATTGAAGTGATCTCCACCAGCAAAATTGGCCTACAATCAAGCTGTACCTTGCCCTTTCAAGTAGATTGAGTGATCTAGATTGATTTAAAAAATGGAGCTCTTTCTATTGTAGAAAATAATAGATATTCATTTCAAATTCCCCCTTTTTAAAAAAAAATTAATCATGAAATGTCATTCAGTGAGTCTGAAATAGCTTGTGGCAAAAATAAAAGGAGTTGGCATGTAGTGTTATACTGGTGGGAGTCAGAAGGGCATCTGTGTAAATTAATCATAGACTCTATGGCCTTGTTTACAATGATTTGTTTTGTCTTTTACTGTTTCAAACTATATTGAATTATTGTATCCAGAAACCAAGCCACAAGGTAAATTGCTTAAAGTGTCCACATTAGGCTGCCTTCTTCATTTTCTGGTAGTGATAAATTCCCCTTATCTGAATCCCCTTATTCCTAATCTGATGAGTGGTAACTGATGGAAGCATCTGGGGAAACTCCCCAAGCAAGCAGAGTCTGCAGTATTTTACAAGATTAATTGCTTTGGGGTCAAGGTTCTTAGTGAGTGTAAACTGTTGTAAAATACGTTGAATTCAGAAGAACTTGGCTTCTTATGCTGAGATGAGGACATGGAGCTTATTTTCCATTGCACTTAGAGCTATGTACAATGAGCACTGATTCAGTTCTATTTCTGTTTGGTATCATTTGAAGCTGGACTTACACACACAACTGGGTATTTGTACCTTTGCAAAACATGGTTCATTTTCTGTAATTTTCAGTCCTGTAAATATACTGAGTTTTTTTTGGTTGGTTGGTTGGTTTTTGTGGCTGTTTTGGTCGGTTTGGGGTTTTTGTCTTTTTTGTTTTTTTGTTTTTTTTTTCATCTGCCGTTTGATTTCTATCTGATCTTGATTTTTGTTATAGCCTAATGATATACAACTCTTCTCTTCAGTTAATTATACTGCTTAAATTAAATTATTTTATCTTAGTATTCTGGACCACTACAATACGATGATTTTCTGAGAGCAGCACAAAAAAGCTGACGTACAAATGATTGTCTTATAAAAAGCTAGGAAAGGTACAAAAAGAGAGATGTAGAAAAAAACCTAAAGGAAACTACAGATTTAGCCAGCAGTTTAAATTATAAGGGTAAAATTTAAACCCAGCTGTCCCATAAGTCCGTGAAGATTTTGTAGAATAAAGGAACTTCTTCAGTCCTGAAAGACTGACTGGAAGACCATGGGAAATTAGAATTAAATCCTTAAAAATAAAAAAAGAACATATAAACCTTTGCTTAATCTCAGAACCTGAGTTTCAGTGAGATTCAAAATGAAATTGCTGGTGTAAAATACAGTATAAGATGATGCAGTTGTTGATTTGTGTTTAGCTTTTCACGTGGCACTTCTGGTTTGTGGCTCACCAGGCACCACGTCGAACCTCACGCAACTCTCATTTCCATGCACTTGAAAAAGATGCAGTGGTGGGCTAAGTTTCAGAGATGCTATAAGTAAACCATGCAGTTTTGGATCAGTGTCTCATATTTCTGAGCTTTCTAAAGTTAAAATAAGAAAATAGGCTGGAAATTATCTGGTTTTGGTAGAGTTCATCTTTCTGCCAGTGCTGTTCACTATTATCCCTATGATATGCCCTCTCCAATTTTAAATAGGCTTTATTGGATCAAACAGAAAAATCTGTATTTGTCCTAAGCAGGCATGAGGGTTCTGCTTTACAAAACCCAGCTCCTGGAAGTTCTGGTTCAGTGTGTGTGTGAAACTAAGATGCTCAGTATCTTTCCAGCTGGGCATGTAACTGTTCACAGCCTCATTCTTTTGTTCTAACTCTTAGAAACAAAAGCATGGATGATCTTCTGCCAAGCTTATTCAGTGTTTGTTTGTTTACATTCCTTTTACCTGCAGTTTTCTAGAGTGTTGCTGAATTAATGTAGAAATTGCTTTCATTTATAATTGCAGACCTGAATATGTAAATCTGCTTTCTGTAAGGATAAAAGTTAAGAAGAATTTATTTGCATAAAAAGTTTATTTTCCTACATTTGCTCCAGCCTTTTACTGCCTTTAATATCCTTATACATGGTCCCTCAATTAGGATGGCTGTGATAGCCTTGATCATTGCAATAGTGAGCTGTAGTTGTATAAAGTGAATGATGGTAATTACAAAAGGAGAGTGAAAATCCAGTTTTATACTGACCAATCATTTAATAACTAAAATCAGTTTCTGGATCTGGCATAATATGCTTCTGTAGCTGTGAGAAAACTAATCAATGTAGTTAGTTCACTCAGACGAAATAAGAGGAAGTATGATGAATTATGTCACTAAGGGAAATATTCCATAACAATTCAGTGCCTCAGTTTTCCCATCTCTGAAATGGATGCAATGGTATTTCCATTTTTTTTTTTTTTAATTCTTTTCTATTTAGGTATTTGGCTCCTCAGAGCTGAAACTGTGTGTGCATAGCACTTAAAGTATTGGTATTTAAGACAAAAGAAGATTTGGTATGGAGATTTTAGGATAAATTGCTGCTGCATCACTTGTGGAAATCAATTAGAAGATAATATATTATATTATATATTATATTATATTTTTTAGAAGGATTCCTGTTCCAATACATATATTTAAGAAAAGAAATAATTTTCCATTCCTACCTTCCAAACAAGATCTAAGGAAGGCATGTTCTGGTCCCACTAAAGTCAATGGCAAAGTTCCCACTGACTTCAAAAAGACCAGGAGTTGGCTGTTTATGTATAGATTTTATTTTTTCAATAAAAACAAGCAAAGCTAACTGAAAACAACTTGGGCAGCTCACAGTTTCTGGTTCCCATATGCCACAAATATTTTACTATTTGGTTTGTGTCCATTTCTCATCACAAATTTGAATCAGAAGTTTATTATTCCATGTGCTAGTAGGGTCTTAGGAGAAGAAACTATTGTGCAAAATAAATCACTACATTCTGTCTAAAATTATTTTCTTAATGATTTCAGGTTTTTAGCTAGACCTCACTTGTACCATGTAATGGGGTAGGAACCAGATTACATCAAAGAAGCAGCCTCAATTTTCCTCAAGTGGCTACGTGCATGGTTTCTGTGATTCACATGGGATTCACATATGTTTTACTTTATTATTACTATTTATTGTGACTTTGGTCTCTTGGAGAAAATTTGTTCTTCTGTTGAAGTCTTTTTACAGAAAGATTTAACTGAAACTTGAAAAGCCATTGCATTCCTTGTTTCTGCTGGAAAAAAAATTTCTTTTTTCTTTTTTCCCCCAGCTTTTATTTACCCAGAAATAGAGTCTGCATATTTTTATAATGGTGACTGGTTCCTTTCTGAGCTCTCTGGAGGGAAATCTCAATTGCTGGAGTTTCAGAGTTATCAGCCTGTGTGCTGTGGTCTGTGACTCTGGGGCTGCTCAGATCTCAAAATCCTACAGGAAATCTTTTTTTCTTCACCACATGACTCTCTGGACATGTGGTTTTACTCCTTGCCCACTTTCATTCTTGACACTCAGAACAATTCATAGGGAAGGCATTAGTGACCAGGTGAGATGGTCAAATGAATTTGTTTAGTTCTGCTTTATTTCACTGGAAAAATAAGTCTTGGCCAGCAACTGCACCAGGGTGGAACCCTTCTCCAGTCCTGAAGTTTACAATAGTTGTTATTTTTGTCCTTTTTACAGCCACAGATTAGCTTGTTTGACTTATAGTCTAAGAGATGTTTTTAGAGAAAAAACACTATATATATGTGAAATATATTATTATTACAGGGTTCTCCATAACTCATAGTTCATAGGCTGTCAGCATTTTCTTTAGAAACCCTGTATTTTAGGTGTCTCCAGTTTGGTCTTGAAGTTGTTCTCGGAGTTAAAAGCTGAAATACTAGAAACAAGCTCAAAACAAAGTTATTTCCTTCCTCTCCCCTTTTCTTGTAAAATGAAAACAAGCTCTTCAGAAGCTTTTACATCAGAGACTCAAATGTATAAATTACACTGTTGGCTTTTTCATGCTTGAAAAATAAAAGATCCACCCTCCAACCAACAAACAACCCCCCAAACCATTGTTCCTCTTCTATTTTAATGAATATCTCTCGAAGTCATCACCCTCATGGGTCTGATCTTGTAGTTTACATGAATTTGGTGGGTCTGATCCTCTTGCCACCAAAATCAGTGAATGTAATCCCTGTACTGGATTTAAAACAAAACAAAAGGCTTGGGTAAAGTAATAGGAGCAGTGGGATAACAGTGAGGGGAAATGTGCAAAAAGAAAAATGACAGATGTGTCCTTAGGAATGTAGGTGATAAACATGTCTGTAGGCTTTCTTGCTTCTATGCTCTGGGGTAACAGTTACTGAGCAGTTGTGTTGTGAGTCTTTCAACTATGGTAATTAATGGTTGGGATGCTAAGATGTGTTCTGGGAGAAAAGCTGGTAGGATAGAATTTAATAATCTGTTGTATTACATATAGGCCCAAACAAGAGAATGCTGTCCAGAAGAGAAAAATCAGTATGTTTTGAAAATGTCTTGGCACTTTTTGTCAAATCAAGGGTGACAATTTTTTTTGTCACTCAGTGATTTCTTGGGGGAAATGGTATGGAAAAATAGGACTTTTAAATATTTTAAATTTTAGAATGTTCATTACATTTTTATTTTTCCAGACAATTATAACAAAAATGGAAAAGCCTAACAAGATTAATACAGCTCCCCCACATTAAAAAAAAAACATGTGGAGAGGAATATTTGTTTTGTGTAAAGTTTCAGGAAAAATAAGAAACAACTCTATGAATCTTGATGAGTTTTCTGTCCAATGGATGAACTCAGAAATGGGTAATTTCACACCACAGAATGATTTCATGGACAGTGATACATACGATTTTCCTCTTTGCTGTCTGTGTCTGAGAAAGTTACCCAAATCTCCCAAACAGGTAATTTCATATTTCATCATGCTTCTGACAAGGCTTAGCAGAGACTGTTTGTGCACTCAACATTTGTAGCTGTGGCTCTTTTTTTGGATGTGCTCCTTTTTCAGAATCAGATAAACTGGAGTCTAATTTAATCTAATCACAGAGTTTGTTCTGTGAACAGAATGTATTTTCTGAGTGTCTCTCCAGTGTTCCTCTATGTCTGTGTCATCTCCTACCACATTCAAAATGCTGCTGCCATTGTCCAGAGAATGTATTTTACTTTGTTGTGCTGTGCCTAAACACATTCTGAGTTTCAGCTTGACAACAGAGTAAAAAGAAACATTGTAGCTATATAAAGTTAGAATTAGATGCCAGTAGTTCAGCGTCACACTCAAGTATTCTCTCAAAGACAATTTTGTGACCTTGTGGAATGTGGGGAAAAGAATTTTCTTCTGTTTTCACCAAATGACCCTTTAAGACAAGTATGTTTAAAAGCCACAACAAACCAAAAAGACAAGCTTTTTAAATTTTTTAATTTTTTTTTAAAGGAAATAAACTTGTAAATGTTACAATCAAAACGAACAGAGAAAAAAACATTGCTTTTAATTGTTGGAAATCTGCACATTAGTTTTCTGAGGATATTTTAAACCTTGCCTCAGCCCTCAGGATGCCAGCAAACTCCTTTATATAGCTTGTGTCAGAGGAGCTGTGTTGGTGACTGATGCCGGGGAAGTGGAAAGTGCCATGGCAGTCTCATGATTGCTACCTTTGTTGGCCTGTGGGCATTATTAACAGTTGGACAGCAGTCCCCTGGTGTAACATACATTAAAGGCTGCTTGTGTTAATTACTAGGAAGAAGTAGGCAAAAGTAGGTATTTGGGATGTCATTTTTTGTCAGTTGAATTCAAAGTCAAGAGAGTGCTGTAACCTATAATATCCATGTACCACATAGCTGTATGCTGCAATTTGCACATCTGTAGCCATTGACAGTAATTCTATTACATGGGGTCTGTTACTATGTATGCTTTAATTTATCTTTAGACTTTTCAGTACTTTACCATGTTCCCACTGAGGCAGAGGGATTGCTAAACAGCCAGTGAAAAGAATGGAGAGGAGTCCCACATTCCAGTTCTTCAGTGTGTGGTTAATAAAAAGATGCAATCTTGTTCCAGTCTCATTTATATAAAATACACCAAGGATGAGAGTAGATTACTGCTGTCTGGACTGCCCAAGGCTGGAATTAGTTTCACTGCTCTTCCTATTATGTGAAAAAAATAATGTGATTGTTATGATTTCAGTCCTTGAGGGCAGGGAAGAAAGGATCTAAAAACAATTCAAGTGGCCTGTGGATTTAGGGAGAAACAGGGTTTTAATAGCCTTGATTCTTCAAGCTTAAGGCATGCATCTGCAATACAGATTACATCTAATAGCCCTCAATGTTGTGTCAAGTAGCTGCTCAGTACACCTGAATGTTCACATTTTGCCTTTAGATATCTTCACATGTGTTGTATCTTTTTGCAAGTTTTTGTCACAGTTTGTTTCATCCTCCAGATATCTTTGCTAACAGAAAACAGGAACATCCTTACCATGGTGCAGACCAAAGAACATTCATAATTTTGATGCCTGAGTAGCTCCTTCCTTTCTTTGGGATGACTCAAGTGGGAATGATGTTCATGTCAATATATATGTATATAAATATATTTATACTGCAGCTTACATTTGTAAGCATTAGGGCAACCTGTATCTGAATCAATAAAAAAAAAAAAAAAAAAGTAGAAAATAGTACAACTTGGAAAAACACAAGAAAATTAAAATGTACCCTTGAAGTGGGCCTCACCTTTGTGCTGTAAAGGACTCTGGTGCCAGAAAGTGCTTGTTGGGCTGGCATCAGTTTCCAGTAATGAAATCTGTCTGAATCTGGAGTCTCAACGTGTATTAATTTGGAGTTTTGCTGGCCCTATAATGGTGACAGTGATCCCAGCCCCCTTTAATTCTAAAGGCAGACTGTAACAGGCTTAAGTGGTTTTGGCTGCAAGCCATGAATTCTGTAATGATGCTCACTTCATAGGCAGATTCCACTGGACATAGACACTGCTTGATTTATGTTGCAGCTCAATCTCAGTTACAGCTGTGCCCACCCTGAAGGCCCTTTTGGGTCCAGTGCAGCATAAAGAGACCAAACATGATGACAGATTCAATTATAAAATTGCTTTAAAATTAAAAGTTACTTTTACAGCTAGTAAATATTAAGGTTTAGATATTCCTGAAACATCCTGAAACATCTCACCTGAGATGTTACATGCAGCCTTATGATTTTTGTTGCTCTTTCTCTTCTCCTAAGCTTGAATATGGGAAGAACCAGGGGAGTTTGCCAAGGCAAACAATGAGACATAGGAAGAAAAATATATAAAAATCCTCCTGCTGGTGGGAAATACACAGAAATTAATCACAACTGTGTTAAAGAAGTGAGACCTATATAAGACTAAGTCTATGAGCAAGCCAGTAAGGCTGTGATACAGAAGTCCTGCTGCAAGTGCTTAGAAGATTCCCTGATTGCTCCACTGTGATCACTGGGTGCTCCTTCATTAAAACGTGCCAGATGTGTGCTGGGTGGTACCAGACTTAGCTGACTTGTGTGCAATTATTTGAATAGGTCATCAGTGATAAACCTGTTGGTAAACAGTATTTCAGGTGAGGTTTTGCTGCTTCTGAAAGTTGTGTTTTCTTTCATTCCTTTAATGTGAAGTATTCTCAGGCAGATTACAACCTTGTATACACAGCTGAGTCCAAGGGAAGAAAGAGCCTCTTCACATCTTTCCATCCCTATCCTCAGGCTCTTCTTTTTGAGTCTGTGTATCATGAGGAGACCATAATGAGAGGCTGGCCATAAACTGAAAGATTGCATTGAAATGGTATTCTTTTTCTTTGTATTGAGGCTCAAAGCTGTTTCACTCTGGTGCTTTTAACATCTGATTTATTAATGGGCACAGCCTGGGCTATCCCTACAGTGATCATGGTCCCCACTAGGGGAACTGCAGCCTTATGGTATGGGTTTATGAGAGTGTTTATGTGATGTTCCCACTAACTGCAGTAATACCTCTTGTGTGCTCTGCAGTCACAAAATTCCCATGATAGTGTTGATCCCCCTCGTAAGTTAATGGGCTGAAGAGAATCTAAATCTACTTCCAGAGAGGATTGTTTTTCTTTCTTCTCCATTTTTAGAAATACTTTGATTTTGAATTACCATAAGAGTTTGTGAAGGAGCCTCTCATCTGTGTAAGAAACTGATGTTACTTTTTTTTTTTCATGAACCACTTCTTAAGTATTCCTTAATAAGCGTTAAATGATGTGGACGTGGGATAGATATGAATAGCATGTGCCATTTTTGGTTCTGAGATATTCTAAAAGTGCTTAAGTAATGGTCGGAAGGAAAAACTTGACTTATTTGGACTGTGCATCACTCTGAGACAGGTTTACCATAATTTGTTTCTTAAAAAATTTCTTTTTAAGGCTGTCAGCTACTTATTAAAGTATCTATAAACTATAAAAGGGAGGTCTTAATTGGAAGTGTTGCCCCATTGGAAGTAGTCCCCTGAACAGTAGCAAAAATGTTTCCTAAAATAATGTGTTTAGCAAAAGAGAGAAATCTCTGTGCTCCGTGGGATGAAGCGTCTCAAACCAGCACTGAGATGACACTGAAATAGTTGCTGTAATATTCTGAGACACTGTGTTCCTAAAACTGGACAGTCTTTCCTTTTAGTGACTCCTAATCACAGTGGAACAGGAATATCATGCCTTGTACCTACTGAGGTCACTGGGAGTTTCCCTCCTAGGTTCAGTGGGAACAGAATGGGTGCCTCTGAGCCCTATAAGACTACTGTAAGGCAGCATTTTGCTGAAGGCTTTTCAGTTTTGGCTTGTAATGTTTTTGAAGTTCTGTAGAATTATCCTAGAAATTAAATTGTGCCATCAGCCATTTCTGTTTGCATTTGATTATTGTTTTATTAGATCTAAAAACATTTCCTCTCTTTATGTAATATACTTTGTTTTAAAAAAAAAAAAAAAGGAAAGAAAAGAATTGATTTACAGGGTGTCTGTGTCACAGGAGCTCATTGGAATGTGACTCTCTGGTACATTGCTTAGCTGCTGGCCACTGCATCTTGTCAAGATGCTTAAAAATCCAGGTTACAACATAGTGACATTTCACTGGAGTGCAAGAAGGAGAAAGAAAAAGGGGTGTAACAGCATTTCCATTGAAGGGAAAACTTAACATTTCTCATTCTTTGCCCGTTTCAAATTGTTGTACCAATTAAGTGACAAGTCTGGAGATTTTGCAAAGCTCTAATAACTGTAGCTGCATTCCTCAAACCATTAGATCAGTTTCCAGAGGGACCCATTGCTGATTTCAGGAAACACATGGAAAAACTGAGCTCCAGACAGCAGTGCGCACTAGGAGCTGAGTAATTATGGAGGTATTCAAATTTATGGCAGAAGATGGCTTTATGTAGTGCTTTATGATATGGCAGATGAATGGGCCAGCAGGCAGTAATACCTTATTGGGTTGCTTGCTCCTCTTCCTGAGCTTGCTGCAAAGCCCTTTGGGGTTGCTTTACCAGCTGCACACAACTAATTTTGGTCATGTGGTGGTGTAAACTTTTAGCTGAGGAAAAAGAGGAAAAGCTGGTGTTATTTGCAAAGTGGCAAAAGTCTGGAGAGTTGACTGTAATCCTGCTTTTAAACTTCCAGCCTGGCTGTCCTGAAAAATACCTCATACACTGCAAATTCAGAGCTCCAACTTCTCAGGAGTGCTGCATTTATTGTGCTACTGAAAACACAGTCTTGAAGTTGCCTTTCTCATCATTTCTGCAGTCCCAAGGCCTCCCTGCCTGGCCCAGGAGCTGGAGGAGGGCAGGTGGCTGTGCCAGCCCTGCAGCCTCTTGCAGAGCCAGGGTCCCTGCCTCATAGTTGGGCTATTTTTCTTTGGCTGCTATATCAGCAGCAGTATCTTTATCTGCATTATGTCTAGAGACACACACAAAGCTCCACTAGCTTCTATTTTCTCATCTGAAAAATTAATTCAATGGCTTTTTCTCATATTGCTCAACTTCGTAGCGGGAGTTAATGGACCAGGCCTAATTCCAAAATGGTTCTCAATTCATTGGATGTGGCTGAAGCACAAATTCTGGCATCTTGACACTTCCTATGAATGAAAAATGACACAAAACCAAATAGTTGTGTGAATTTCATCCTCATTCATGCAATGGAATAAAGAACAACTCATATTTTGGCAAATATACGGGAATGGGAGAAAAGATTCGAATCAGAGAAAGAAAAATGTAAATGCTCTTGAGAGAGGGTTTTTTCCTACAATGAAAAGAAAAAAATATAAAAGTAATGAAAATCCGTGAGCTTAATTCTAGAAAGATCTAGTCAGGAGTGGATAATGTCTTAATGGGATGTGAAGGTCTAAGAAATACAGTTTTGCAAAAGGAGGTGTACATTACTCTGCTGCTCAGAAGCATTACAGAAAGTATTTTTGCCTTAAAATAAAGATTAATTTTAGACCCAATCTGGTGCAGATCTGTGCTTTATCTGAACAGAGCAATCTTGCTTATGTCTTTGTCTCCCTTGCCTTGCATTCCTTGTCTCTTTTATTGATTGCACTGCTCAAGACAGCAGCTGTAGCTTATTAATGTGATAGAAAACTTCGATTTTTTTTTTTTTATTTGGGCTAGGGTGTTTTTTAGATTATTTTCACTCTGGGGCTGTGTGTTTGCTAGAACTGGAGCAAGTGAAGAATTGGGTAGGTAACTCCCTACCTGGGGTTTGGAGAGAGATATGTCAGGGAAGAAAGCCCCTGGGTTTACTGGGTACTTAAGGAGGTATTTAGATGACTCAAGGCTGCTTTTCTGAAAATGCCACAATATTAAGCTGTATGTGAACACAGGCTTCTACACTGGTCTCTGAAGACTGTAGCTGGATTCCTACTGTGCAAAGCTTAACAAGATACAGGAGTCATATTTTAGCTTGAGACATTCCAGACTAAATAGGTAGAAAAAAATAATGTAAACCAAAACATATAGAAAAAGGAAAGAACCTGTGAAAAGTCACACAGAGAAAGTGAATTTGGGAATAAAACCAGGTGCTCAAGTGATTTTTTTTTTTTTAATTTTATTACACAAAATAAACATTCTTGAATCTTACATAGTGGGCTTGAATATCTTGGCCTTAAGAAAGCATAAGTTTTTTTTGTAATTCTTGGTAAATTTTTCCATCTGTTTAAAACAATCTTATCATAGAAGGATTGTGAACTGTATCTTTCTCAAAGTTGTCTTTGACGTGAGATGTGACATTGCAACTGGAATGTTTATTGTATTCTGTCAGTATTTATACCCCATTGCTTCCATTCACTGCCTGTCCCACCCACTCCATGGAGATTAGCAGAGGCAGGGAAAGGATAAATGAGGATGAGCAGCTAGTCCAGGGATGTAAGAGCTGAAAGGGTCAATATAAAACAGAGTCTGCTGCACATAATTCACAAAGAATGTGAGGCATTGCTTTTCAGAGGCAACATTTGCATAGTCAGGATTTTAATGAGAATGGAAAATGCTAGCAATATAAATTCAGTCATAGCATATATATTAGCAGCAAAGGTACTGGGTTGTAAATATTTGTACCATTAATCCTGGCACTCTGCTTTTGATGTGAACTATTAAAACTCCTGCTAAAGCTTTAATTAAGTCACTTCTTTAAAACACCCTTTTAAAAATGGTCTTTTTTCTTTTTTAAGAAACATTAGCAAAGATGACTCTACCAACGTTCAATGGCAAACCAACTGAATATCATATCAAACTGTAGTTTTTTTTGGTTTTTTTAATAGAAAAAAAAATGCAGACCTGATCCAACTCTCACTGAAGCGGATGAAGTGGCTTCTGGCATCTGCAGAAGCTGGTCTTTTCCTTTAGGAGTACAGTTTTACTTGTATTAGCATATCTCTGTCATAAACCAGAGTCCAAATAAGTTACATGCTGTGCACACACAAATCAAAAGGATTTTTGTGCCTATGCCTTGAAGACCTCACAGCTTGAGCTTGGATACTCACCTTTTGCTGCCCTGCTGTCACATCTATTCATCCTCACCAAGGGTTACTAAGCCCTTGCTTATTCAGGTGTGTGTGTGCATGGGAAAACAGGGTTGTGCCTTATCCAGACCCCTGGGCAAAGCCTCACTGGATTAACTGAGCTCCCAAAGGACTGGCAGCCCTGGTCCCTTTGCCATATTTCTAGTGCCATAGTGCCCTCTTTCTTTATTGTTGTTTATGTGCTGGTTTTGGCTTCTTGTATTCCAAAAGTTACCCCTTCCCAGAAGCTAAATTTGTCCTTGGAGGTGAAGTGCAGGGCACTGAATTTTTTACAAAGAAGGTAAATGCGTTATTCTGTAAACAGTTCATTATTCCTGTTATTATCATGCAGAACACATAAAATTTTAATGTTTAACTGCTCCAGGCTGTCAAAGTCCTTGTGCTCTTCAAAAAATAAGGACACAGGCTTTGTTTGGTCTCTGTGTGGGAAAATCAGGACAACTTTGTGCTTTTTCTTTTTGTCTACCTAGAAAAGGCAATACATAGTGATTCTTCACTTGAAAATCTGTCTTGGGCTAACTGCTATGTGCTCTTTGTGGAAAAAATTTCCTAAATAGTTTTCAAAGCCTCTTCCATAACAAATATGAGTGAATATTGATTTGTTCTTCTTATAATTATGACTTCCAGTCCTGCAGGAAACAGATGCTTGCAAATTCAGACTTAATTGGGGTTTTGGTAAAGCAGTATGTAAAAATGAAATGTGCCCCCAGACTTGCCCTTGCTGTTAGGTGTTGTAGCTTCACCTTGGTTTTGGTGCAATTTTCTACTATTGCTGATGCTTGTTACTTGTTGGGGCCCAAACTCTGTTTTAAGGGACTTCAGTTTCAGCTCAGCTTGGTGAAATTTGGTTATCAAAAATTCATGGGTGTCTTGCTTTGGGATATGGGTGACTGTTGTGTGGAAATTGGAGCAGGCACTGTCTGTCTGTCCATCCGTCCATGGGGCAGGGTGGCACAACAAGGGATGAACTCAGATCAGCTCCTAACCAGCTGGTGCCAATTTCTTATTTTTAATTTAAATTCTCTCTGCTCTAGTAACACAGAGACTGTGAATCACAGCTGCAGCCAATGCTAAATCGGAGTGTCTTAAGTGGTTCACAGCTGATGCAAATGTTTCTCTTAAAAAAACAAAACAAAAAACCCCAAGAAAACAAAACCCCCAAAACAAGAAAAAAAAATCATAAGGAAGAAAAGTCCAAGCACTTTTTTTGAAACTAAGAATTGTGGAAATACTGCCTCATAGGAAAAATATTCTTAAAACTGATTCTACTCTGTGCATCCCTTTATGGGATTATGCTTTCTGCCTGCCCTCTGGTCCCTTTCATGGCTCTTTTTATTGCCTAGACATTGGTTCCTGCCACAGAGTTCTGGATTGGGCCTGGACAATTGTATGCCAAAGGGAAATATTTCTGACTATGTCAAAATACTGCAGGTGAATGGGGAGAAAAAAAAGATTTGTTTACCTCTTTCATCCTGGTTCTGTTGCTTTAGAAATGTGCCCATTTTTAAATATCCTTTCAATATCAATCAGACCACTTGTTTTCCTTTAACGGTACTTTCACATGGGTTGAGAAAAATTGAGGAGATTGGGAAGGGGGGGTATAGAAGGAACATCTGCTTCTCATTTTACCAGAGTAATACATTATTAACACAATAATGCAGAGTAGCAGAAAAAGCACAGCAAAAGGAAACAAAAAATGTTAACAAAAGAAACCATCATCTTCTTCAATGAGCAGTTTTGGAAAGTTATCATGAACTTCTATCAGCTTGACCACAAAATTTATTTTATTGTGCTCATTGTAAGGGAGGCGAAAAGCTAAAATGATATTTCATTCATCTATCCAAAAAGGCCTTTAAGCTGCTAGCAAGGTATGTGACTAGAATTTTGCAAGGCTGGTGGAGGATTTGCACAGACAACTTTATAAGTGTTTGACTATGTTTCCATTTAAAAATACTGTTTTCAAGGATCTAACAGTGCAGAAGCAGCATAAGGCAACACAGCCTTGAACCAGAGGGCTGAACATGCAGCCAGTTGCATTAATAGTCAGCTTTGGCAAAAAAAAAGGTCACAAAACTTGTTCCTAGAAGAACAAGGCCAAATGCCCAGGTTTGGGGTCATTTTATATTTTTATGTTGGCTTCATCCATACTCAAATCTTACTTTCAGCGAGGTTCATCCAACTCAAACACGTTAAAATAGATATAAATGAGATTTGGGTTAGAAAAGAACAGCCCCATGGAACCTGATGTTTACAGCCTTTCAGCAGTTACCACTTTAGGTAGGTCTTGTTTGTTTATTTGCCACTCTGACAAACATTTCTTGAGCTCTGATAACCAAACTAAGTTTCTTCTGTCTGCTGTGAACTTCAGGTAGCTCTGAGGGAAGGGAGATGGCAAAAACAGAAAAGCTGCTCTGCAGGGCTTTACATTACAGTAAACCAAAATAAGGCCTTTTAAACAATGAGTAATTTCTTCAACAGGGCTTCCTCGAGTGAAATAACTTACATTTTAAAATACTTGATTTAAGTTAGATCTCTTTGGAGCCAAGATGCTTTCCTTAATTTTAGAGAGGTAGTATTAAGTTGGAGGTCATGCCCTGAGACAGCTGGAGGCAATGTGGGAAAGTCCCAACAAATCTGATGACCCCAACTCTGCATAAAAAATTCTATCAATAACATTGCTCTCTCATTTGAAGTGAATTGCTAAAACTCAAGAGGAGAATCATGTCCCAGGTTCTTGAGTATCAGTGGCTTTGGACTCTTTAGAACATCCTTAGGTATCTAAATCACTTGCATATGTAGAGGGCTGGGTATGTCATAAGAGTTTGTCTCACATACGGATATAACAGTAACTGTAAGGACATATCAAAACCCATCTGACTGCTATATTGCTAATTACTTAAATGACACTATTTCTAGATAGATAATATTAATGTTTTCACTTTGTCATTCTTTGGACCAGAACTGTGCATTAAGGGACATGAGAAATCATTTTTTCACTTAAGAATTAAAGCAGCTTTTCATGCAGATCATGAATTCAGTCGTGCATTTATTGATGCTCACATAAGGGAAAGCTGCTATGCTGAGCCCTGTTTCTTGCAGACTGGCATTTAAAATTTTTAAACATCAAATATTTACCGGTGTAACTTGGTTTCTGCCCAAACTGAATTTCAAAGGTTCTTACCCTGCAGTTTCTGTTTGTGCATGCCTTCCCTTGAAGTCAGCTCCATACATCTCTAATGAAAATCAGCCCTCTTCCTTCTGTGGCTCCTTTTCAGCCTTCCTGTGCTTTCCATTTGTTACCATGATTTACATCAATATTGCATTATTAATCCATGTTGCAGTCAGTGGGAGCCTGGTATGGTTTTACACTGCAATACTGCATCTTAAATAGTTTTGGCTTCCAGGCTGTAACCATTTGGCATGCACCTGCTTGTCACTGCCCAGTTTTAACAAATATATACAAAATACTCATCATGCCCATACGCACCCTCGCCAAAGGGAAAGAAAAAAGAGAAGAAATATATTGTTATATATTTGAGATCTTTGAAATTGAGAAATGGCTGAAAGCACAGTCCAGAGAGAATACGTGGCTTAGTGAGGCTGAGCAAGGTACTTCATGCTCAGAAATTCCTGGCTCCAGCCCTCAGTGCTGACCTGGTGGTGCTGTGGTATATTAACTGCCTGAGGGATCTACAAGGATATAACTTCTACATTAGGGTGGGATTTTTTTTTTTAGCTGTAAAATTACAGAGAAGTCACCAGGGAGCTGCGCATGGGTGTCTGGGGAAATTATAATTTTAACCCATGGTTGCAGTCAGTTTTCATTGCCAAAACTGCAGTTTTCCTTGAGCAGTTTGGAAAAAACTGACTTTTATGCTATTTAGCATCCAAAACCAGAGAGAAGAGCTATTACTCTTAACACTGTCATGGCATTGTACCTGGAGTATATGCAGCAATCTCTGCCCCAGCTTTTCCAGTTGTCAGGAAGCTTACCTGTGCTAGAGACAGGGATTCTGAAGTGGCTAAAAGAGACAAGCTAAAGAAAGGTAAGCATCAAGTAATAATTACAGTTTCTGTAGATCATAAGCAACTATTTTACAGATGAATGGTTCTTGACAGCCCACACTGAGGTCTGCAAGTGAACAGATGTTGTCTTGGCAGATGTTGGATGAAGCCCCTCATTCAGTGCCATAAAAAAAGATGAGATCCTGTTAAGAAGATGACATTTTTATTTAAACAAATGCGCACTTCATAGTCTAAGAAAAATAGCAAGATTGCCTGATGTTGTACATAATCAGAAGTAATAAAATTATTTATGCACAATAATTAAAAAAAAAAAAAGTTCCAGGACAATTTTCTCATCTATTCCCTCCTACTTTTCTTTCTTTCTTTATAAAAATGCTAACAGTAGAGCAGCCAAGCTATTTTTCAGTCTGTTGCTTGTGGCTTTTTTTTCATTACTTTTTTTGTTCTCACACTGCTTGCCCAGTACAGCATCTGGGGAAAGCTATTGGTATAGCATTTGATTAATAATATTTTTTCATAGAAATTGATGATTTAACTATTTCTAACCTCAGGCAAAGCAAGGATCAAGTCCAATTCCTCTTCAATTATATGACATCCTTTTCTAATTTCAGATGCCTTTAGAGCCTCTGATATTTCACTGATTTTTCTCTGTCACAATCTTCCTTCCTTTCTGATATCATGGGATTTTTTTTCTTTTTTTAAACTGTATGACTATACCACTGAGAATTATATCCAGCATGCTTTCATGTTGATGCTGGAAGCACACAGCATTTTGCTCATTGCTCCAGTGTGTGTGTCTTGGCATAGCTCTGCATGGATTCTCAATGGAACAACTAAAGGTCTTCAATGCAGAACACAGTATCATTCCATGTTCATGAACTAAGGTGAATTTTGTACAATTTTTAATTTTTTTTTTTAAATTTCATTTACATGAACTACTTATATACTTAAACAGATTCTAAATTGAAATAGTTGGGTGATCTAAGCCCAGGGTTAAGGCAGTTTTCTCACAGCTTGGAAGAAAACTACCAACATAGCCACTGTAGAAATAGTTGACTTCTTTTTCATTCTATTTGTCTTTTTTCCAGGGAAATAAGTAGATCAATGCACTCTAAAGTTTTACTTTTCAAGGTAATTAGAAGCAGATTGTAAAAGGTGGACAGGAAAGTCAATAAACCATGTGGTCCTGGATAGGGCATACTAACAGTCAAGATGTCAGTGTGAGGACAGGAAATCCTGAAAATTAGAAGCCTCACTTTATTCTCTAATTTAATCCATAAATCAGAATAAAAAGTGCTTTTGATTCATACACCTTTAAGGCTGCAATAAAACATGAACATACTGATAAGAGGCTTGTTTGTCTTAGTGTCTTTTCTTGTTGCCTTCAGAGAAATCCAAGGTATTCCTTGAGGCTGAGAAGGCAAGGCTTCAAAATTTCTGAATTAGACAAATTGCTGTATTTTGTAAACAGAGGCATGTGAACTCCAGACTTCATGGGCTAAATTGTCGACTGCTTTGGTTGACAGGAAGTCCAACACCCAACACTTTGCAGTTGGAGGTACTAAGTTTAGACCAATGGCAAATCTGACCCAGAGATTTGTCCTTCTTCACATTGCAGAAAAATACAGATTGAATTAGAAACCACACCCCCTCCATCCTTCCTTGGTGGTCACTGCTATGGAACTAAAAATTTGCTCTTTTAAATTCAGGGGAGGAGAAACAAGCTAATCTCATAAAGGTTCACCCCACCCTCTGCTTGGCTTCTCCTCCTTGGCAGGCCTTCCCAGCAGCAGCTGGCTGACTGTTTTTCTTCTGCAACTGTGTGCATGACATTTCCTGCAACTAGGTTTTCCTGAAGGTTTCCAGCAGTGCTTTCAGCCCCCCAACCCCCCCTTTTTGGCCTCTTCACCCACTAACCATGGCCTTGCGCCCAGTTCCCAGCAGTGTAAGTACCACGTCCCCATCACACATTCATGCATAACCTCTCTATGCCCTCAGCTCTAACACTGAATTTCTGTGGTTTGCTTGTGAGACCAGTGGTTAGTGTAAGAGGTATCTCCAGAGACAGTCCCTCCTTCAAGATACCTGCTCCTTCAGGCAGAGTTTGCACAGTTTCTCAGTGACAAGAGATTGCTTTCCTCTTTTAATTTCATTGTTTTCTGAAGCAGCTGCATGTGCCCCTCTCTGCATGGAAGGACTGATAAGAAGCCCCTGGATTAGGGAGAACTGGTGCACAGATCCTGGATTACTTGGCATGCTGGTACTTTCCCTCTCCACACTGCTGAGAGCTGCATAAACTGCCCTTTCACTGGGTTTTGTAAACATTCAAGTTACTTAATCTTTTAGTGTAAAAGCCTACTTACGTATTTAGCTTTCTGTTATCAATGTCATTAGTTGAATATCCTCAGTCACATATAAGCTGTCACACAGATTTTAACTTAAGAAATGCAATATTGAGGTACAGTCAGTTGATTTTTTCATAGAGAGTAGTTTGAAGTAGATCTGTTGAAGACCAGAGAGGGTTTATTCCTCATTGTAGCCAGTTCCTTATATGTTGGTGATTCTAATGATGGTTTTGTTGCAGAACTTCACTGGAGAAGAAGAGGATTTTATGCAGTTATCATTAATGGCACTGAAAAGCCTTGAGAGACCTATGTCGTATGTGTTAAAACATGGGACATACTCTTTAAGAGAAACAAATAGGCAAATAGATATGGACCCTTCCTGTATATTCATTACTTATCCATTTTCCATGTGGCTATGCAAGCAATTCTGGACAGCTCAGAGACTCTATATCCTCACGGTGTAGCTCTTTGTCTAATGGATGACATCTGTGTTTAGAATTAAAGATGAAGAAAAACAATAATTTGTCCCTTGCCAGAGATCCTTAATTGAGGGTAGAACATACATCTGGGATTTATTTGTGTAAGAAGATACACAACTGAAGTACTATGCCTTCTTCCAAACTGATGCAGTGGTGCCCTTCCCATTTAGTATATTAAGAATCAAGATTTATCCAGACATAAGGTACAAATCAGAAATGAGAGTTATTATACCATCTGAGCTGTTACTACAGCAGATCTTTCTCTCTTCTTTAGCCACTTTTTTCATAGAAGTAATTTTAAATACATACTGACTATAGATTGTTTCAGTTGCCTACTTTAGGAAAGCTGCAGAGATGATGAACATAACATTATACAGAATAATGGGCAAATATTTTAATACATGCACGTGCTGCTGGTAGAACAGTATGAATGCTGCCATCAAAACTCTGAATTAACTGGAGTTGCAGAAAGCAGTTTTCCAGCCATGAGTTATGAATCATTAGTCTTCTGCAGTCTCTGAACCAGCACTCCTCAAGAATACTCTGAGCAGTAAGAGGTGGGATAAAGGGAAGGAAGCAGTTTTTGAAAGACAGTATATTTCAGAGGTGGTTTGTGATTTGGAAGCTGTGCAGGACCACTGCCAATATTAAAGGTGAAGATTATTGTGGGTTGCTTTCTGAAAAGACTGGGAAGTTCAGAATTGATGGACGGGGCAAGGAAGTCACCAGTTTGATCTGAAGCCTTGCAAGGGGTTTTCACAGGACAGCCAGCAATGGGGAAGGTCTTTCAGACGTGAGGAAGGGTTCCTCTCTATTAAATAATGTCACATATTTGGTTTCACTACATGTCTCTCACCACAGCTGGAAAGAAAGTGAAATAAGCAGATGGGAGTTTATATCAGTGAGATATTTCCTGATGATCAGGGACATTAACATTGTGCCATTATCCCTCCCCAGTGTGGCAGTCTTCTGACACTGAGGCCTTACTGTTTGCTTTGCTCCCCTCATGGAAAAAAGGTTTCAGGGTGTCACCAGAGTCAAAGGGGAAAATGGATAAGCAGATAAGTGCAGTCTTCCCTCCTCACAAAGCTCTGCTTCTGTGGGTTCCTGACCTGCAGTCTCAGCTGTTTCTGTGGTGAAGGTTTAGGGGAAACAGGGTAAGTCAAAGAACTACAAATTTTTGTCCAGGGGTGTTGCTTAAGCAGATAAGAAAATTCCATTTATATTATCTAGAGATGTGACTTAAGAAGAAGCAAATGGTCTTATCTATAGCATAGCTACTTGAAGTGTGTGGAAATCCATTATGAATGTGTGAATGTCCTGGGTTAGGCAGAAATGCTTTATTATCACTGGTAAGGAGGGAACTGTGCTACCTTGTGCCTGACATTTGTTGGACTTGTGGGAGAGGAGAAGCAACATTGCATCAGGGACTTCTTGTACTTGGTTGAATTTCAGTGTGGTGAGGCAGTGGGGTTTTTTTTTCTTTGTCTAAAACAAGGAAAGCAATACATGGTTATCTTTCAGCTTGACAGCAGAATCATGTTGCAATAATCTGGAGGCTGATAATTCACCAGTGATTTCTCTATGCTGAAGACTTTTGTAATTGAAAGATTGCCTTAAGGTGGTGCTTAACACAATGTGGACTTTGGGTATTAATGCATTAGAAAGGATTGAGCAGATTCTGGAAATCCTCCAGTTTGCATATTTTGTCTGTAACAAACTATTACTTCACTCCAGTATAATTTGAATTATTTAGTCATGAAACTCGTGTAACAGAGTGGAAAATGGGGTCTCAAGGCTTCCTGAATGGAGGAGATTGAGTTAGTGGTTACATCTGTTTATGAAAGATGGAAATGATGTCATTATAAAGCTAAGGTGTGTAAAATAAATCTTGAATTATGGCATTGATTTTTCAGTTTGATTGTTTTAAAATAATCACTAATGTGGAAAGAAAATGTCTGTGAGTTGGTCACTGTAATGCACATATTTCAGTGTTATTATTCCTAAAATGTGAGATTTTTATCACCCGATGAGAACAAAACCCAACAAAACCAAGCATATGCTGAAGAATAAGACCCCAGTCCTGCAAAAATTAACACATATATTTGTGCTTATATACAATAAATAATTCTGATTTGCTATTCAACTAAATGGGATATGGATTTCTCACTCAAGGTGACATAAGTTTAATGCCAGTGTGTAAAATTAAGACTGAACACCAGCCTTTGCATTTTTGGAGTTTGTGTTAAAGCTACCAAGACCAAAATTTGCTTTCAGTTATGGTGTGGTAACCTAGAAAAAGTCTATAGAAGTTATAGCAATGAGAAGTTAAAGTAGTTGAATAGCAGAATTTAGTCCTTTTAAAATTATATTTTAATTTTTATTTTCTTTCTTGCAGACTCCCAGACAATACAGCCAAGCACTAAATAAGAGCAACAGAGTTCATCTTTACTGTGCATTCCTGGACTATAGGTATGTCACATGATTTCAACTTCTTTTAACTTAGTTTTAGATTACACTTAATTTGTCTTCTTGTTCTCTTTCATTTGTGGAAATGGTTAAAGTAAATGGAGCCACTGGTTTACAAAACCCACAATCTGATAGTGGCTTCTTACCATAAATAGGAGACTTGATATACATAGACCCTGTGTGAGGTAGGTAACGGAGACTGAAGAATTTTGAAATCAAAACTAAAGTGTGATACAAATCGTGCTTATCTTGGTTTATGAGTATGGCTACTCGGGCAGATGCTTGGATATTTTAAAATGGCAAAGGTTCAGAGCAGAGCCATTGTTTTCATGTGCCTGTATCACAGCATCATGTGAGATAAGTATTTCAGACCTGTGAATTTTGGTCAGTGCTTGAAGTGGAGAAATATCATGTCCCTGAATCCAAATTAGAATAAAAGGAAAATAAATATCACCTCAAATTTCATTCAGAAAATAAGAACTAATGAAAAGCGGTAGGATTTTTTTGTTTGTTTTTTTTTAGCTCTGAATATATTTAATCTGTCTGTTTTCCAAACATGCTGCTCTTAGTGAATAAATTGAGAAAAAATACAAATAGTTGATTTTTAATTTAGTGAGGATTAGCAGTTTTTGAGCCACAATGATATAAACCTATTTGATGTAGCAATGGCCTGCAATGCTGTGATCCTCCTATCCAGCATGCACATGGAAAGGTCACTGTAATTGTTTTATTATAGTTTTGTTTCAAATATGTTGAACTGTCCCAGCTGTTGGCAGTCGTTGTTATGGTTACTCACAAATTACAATAAATTAAAACCAGATATTACTGAAGCAAATGAATATGGTTTGAGCCTTGTTCCTGTACTGTTTTCCTTTGGGACTTGGGCCCTGAGGCATTGCCTCTGGATAGAAACTGGACTATGAAATCTGTCCTTCCAAATGAGTTTTATTTGTGTCAAGATGGTCTTATTCCCTAGTGCATGGTAGTTAGAGAATAAGCAATTTTTTTTTCTGACCTACAACAGATTCTCTTTGAGAACTCAAGGAGGTCCCAAAGGACAGAGTAAGAGTGAGGTTATGCCTATCTTTAAAATAGGCACCAAAAAAATACAGATCAGTGACTTGAGCTTCAGGGTGGGTGACCTAATATGCTCCTGGAGCCCCCCAAGATGTGTGCCTGTGGCTTCTGTGTCCCCACTCCACTGCAGAACTGGTAGCACAGGGGTTTCTGGGTTTCCCTCAAACACATGAAGACCACTTTCCTGCTCAGCTCTGGGATCTGGCCCCACAGCCAGATCAATCACATCCTGCTCTTGCTGCCCCTGGGGATGAAGTGACAAAACCCAGTTGGCCAGAAACCATGCTCAGTTGGTCTGAATGTCTCACTTTGATGGGATGAGTGGGATAGGGGATAAGGGAGAGGCAGAAGATTTGATATGCTGAGTTTTTTGACTTTTGCAAGATTATTGACTTGTCTGGTATTATAGTTCTCAGAGTATAGAAATCTGGGTCTGGGTGAAATACCATAAATGGGTTGGTTATACACTGAAAGAAAAAAACCAACATAGTCATCATTCACCAGCTACAAAACAGGGGAGATATTTCTATAGGGAATCATGTAGGGCCCTGTTCCTGAGAATATTTTCCTGCACTATTTTCATGATAGAACTGAGAAGACACTAACAGTGTCGCTGGGTGCTCCAGCCTGAGATGTCTTTCAAACTTTTTAGCTCCTGTACAGCACAATACATGTCAAAGTAATTTGCATAAATGCATTCTGATGCAGATTATGTCCCATTTTTGTGTGCTTTGCAGCAATGGAACTGGGGTGTGGTCTGATGAAGGTTGTGTGCGTGAGAGTGGAGACCTCAACTACTCAGTGTGTCTTTGTAACCACCTCACTAACTTCGCCATTCTGATGCAAGTGGTGCCTCTGAAGGTGAGATCAAGCAAATGAGTAAACCTCTAGTAAAAATGAAGGATAAATACATCAGTTGCACTCTCACATTACATCAGCAAGTGATTGGAGCTGGACTCACTTATGCCCAGCTGAGATTCATTCCACATCTTGCTTTCTGGGATGATGTTTTATTACATCTTGACTATGTTTTAATAACTAAGCTTTTGGGAACTGAAATGGAGCATGAAATGAGACACATCTGTGGTAGGTGGGAATTCTCTTTACTATATTCTCACCCTTTTGGCATGTTTTCTTAAAGTATTAAGGAGAAAAAGCACTAGAGGGCATTATACTGGATTTTGTGGTTTATTTTCAAGGCATAGCTGAGATGTGGCTGTTTAAGGGTTTTGTTAACTAGACTTGTGGAACATGAACAGCTGACCTTGAACTCCAAGTGAAGCAAGCTCTGCTCCAGCTGGTCCCTGACACTGTCTCTGCCAGCTTTCCAAGTGCCTCCCCACTGCTGTTCTCCACCTTGTTGCCAAGCAGGCACTTCTATAGAAGGAGCATGATAAAAACAGTTATGTTTTTCAATTGAGATTGAACCCCTTATATTTTGTTTTCTCTATACTCTGTTTCTTTATCTGAAGAGTTATCAAACAAGTCTCTTTTCAGCTGGAGTATGACATTGGTTGCCCAGAACCTTATGCTTACTCTTCACACTGATCACTGGTTTCAGGTGAAGCTTTGATGGCAAACACATTGTTCTCACTAGACATGTTCTTCTCTTTATGATGCCTTGAGATTTCCTCAGAGATGGAGCAGAGTGTCTGCTCCTTGCAGGTAAAGGGCTGGTTTGTTCCTTCTGGACTTGCTCTCCAAAACTCAGCACCAGGAAAGGTGGTCTGCATCCTAAATCTTAGGAGACAAGCAGACAACACTGCCATGAGCCTGAGAAATATGCTTTTACTGCTTTATTTGGATATTACTGTAAGGGAGTATCCAAGGGAGATAATGATGAAATCCTGCTCCCGACAACCCTCTGTTAATAAATAATGAATGAATAATATAAATAATTTACAAACCATACATTCAAAGAAATATATACGAATTGTTTGTCCAATTTATACTCTGGCACATTCTCAGCTTTCTGCAGACACTGCCCTAACACTATAAATTAACAGATTGAAGAAGGGCTTCAGCAGGACAGCAGGACTCCTACTGTTACATTTATCACAATGTGCTGCTTAGAAGCATAAAGTTCTCTGTGGTACAGCTAGAGGGGTTTTGTCAGCTCTGTTGGCATGGAGGTACTGACTTCATGGCCATGTCTTAGAGTCCTGTTAACTGGTTTGAAGGATGGATTTGCTCTTCTTCTAGGCAGTATTTATGCCAAGACAGCTACTGCTGCAGGCTGGGCTGCATGTGGTTCCTGCAGGTAGATACAGAAGTTCATCTGGCAGTGTAAGGGAACTTTGATCTGGGTTATTCCACTGAGCAGTGACAAAGCTTGCCAAGGAATCAATCTTCCCAAATTGCTATTGGGAGCTACTGGTTCAGTAACACTGTTAGCACAACTACTCACCTGGTAATCCTGGTTGGATGGTGTAATGCTGTCAAAGTGAGGGTAGAATGAGGTACTCTGCTACCCAAATTTTTAATTAATACCCACAGCCCTTTGTACTGATCTAAACATTTGAAGATGAGGGATAACTTGTTCAGGTCATCCAGTTTTTATCTCTTATTATCTTTATAACTTGTGAAGCACCTAATGATCCCAGCTGGTTTCCAAGTATCATTTTTCTAGGAACTCTTTGTACTGATAATAAAATACAGCTGTGCCTGAAGAGCTTCCCATCTTGTGAGAGAATATTACATGCAAAAAAATTGCCACAATTAACCCTGTTTTAAAGAACAGTATACAGGGATTTATCCAGGGTTAAAGAGGGACTCCACCAATTAAGTGGCACTGCAAGATCATCCAATTTTCTACTGGAAATACTTCAGAAATGTCCCACTTTCAAATAAACAGATGTAAGACAGTAATAATTAATGGGATGCTGCAATAAGTTCAGTTATACAATATTAGATCAGAGATCAAAGATATTTCATCTCAGAGGCTTTGGAATCAAACTTTCCTAAAGAGATCTGAAATACATAACTAGGAAAGGCTGGATATGTACAGCTGACATGTCCCACTGAACATGACTGTCTGGTTCCTCTCAGTCATATAATGATTCCATTTTCTTAACTTGTTGGTCTAATGCATTTACATCTGCCAAAGTTTGTTCAGAATGCTTTGCATTGTTCTTTTCTCCCCTTTATGATAATCTAGAAGACAAAATGAAAGCACCACTGAGATGTTATGTGAATGGGTGACACTCACAGATCGTCACGTTCATGCATGAAAACCTTCCCCATGTGACATAGTACTATATAAAATGGTTTGGGTTCCTCTTTTTTAAAAAAAAATAGAGAATGGGATTTCTATAATTTTCTGTTGTATTTTGACTCCTTCCACCTAAAATCCCATTTCTCTATAGAAAAAAAAGAGAATTTTAGAAATTTTTGGCAGAAAAAGTGGAATGCTGAAATGCAAAAGGAGTATTTCTAGTATGGAGTGCATATATTCCTAGTGCAAATGGAAAATATTCCTAGTGCAAATTCAGAATGCTCACTGGAAAATTGTGCAGGCTGAGCAGAAAGCATGCTTTCATTTCTGATCACTTAACAAGCTTTCATTTCTGATCACTTAAAATTCACCTAGAAACTACACTCACATGCACCTCAAGTGGCAGAATTTATGAACTCCTTGTAGCACAGAGAAATTTGTGTTCCCTGGTCTGCAGAGTAATGAACCTCAACTAAACCTCAGCATGGCTGCTGTGCCCTCCCATCACCTGCACAATGTGATGTTACAGTGAGGTGACAATGACACTGGACCCACGTGGGGTCTCTGGTAATGTTGCCACCAACAAGCCAGTGAAGGATGGGATCCATCAATGTGCTTTAATTCCAGTCCCTCTGGTTTGGCTATTATTTAGTCTCTTTCTCAAAGCTCATCAGAAAACCTCATCCCAAATCTTTGATACACCCTTTAATTTTTTTAGGATTATATTAATATTATATATTAGGATTATATTTAGGATTATATATATTATATATAACTTTGTGCCAGTTACACAAAAAAATTGGTATCTTTATTGTGTAACTGGCACACAGTTAGGATTTGGGCAAAACCAAACTTCTTGGCTTTTGAGCAGATAATGCTCAGTCACAAATTCCTAAAACATTTGCTAAGTATTTGCTTCACATGTTCAATCAGTAGAGCCTACTGAACCACCTAGGCAACTGGAAACTTATCCCAGATGTCCTTGAAACCCTGTTAAGTAAATGTTAAAATGCTGTGGGTTTTAACACACAAATCCATGTTTATTCACTGTGTTCTGAAATTTGTGAGTCAAGGTTCAAAGGGCACATATCAATTACTCATTGGAATATGAGATTGTCATTGCTTTAGGAAATTGTTGCAATGATGTTATATTTGATCTTGAACTTTTGTGTATTTTATTTTTCTTCTTGTAAATGGAGCTCACAGATAATACGAGACAAGAAAAACGGAGGTTGGGAGCATATAACTGCCCACATTTGAACAGTTCTGTTTATAAAGCTATTATGTATCTGTGGCCCCATATATAAAACTGGATGAAGTTTTTCCACATGAACACTGTTTTTGACAGAACATTTATTTTTAGTGTAGATTCTGTTTCTTAAGGGGTCTGCTTTTCATGAAAAAGTAACTAAAGTATTGGCAAGAGATTGCCTGAAAACTAGAGAGGTTTTCATCAAAAGCTGTCACAAAAAAAAGTGACTTCATTCTTCATGGAAATTCTCCTTTGGGTGCTTCATACTTCCATTCTCCTATGGAAAGTTAAATTTCCCATTCTCTCCATTGTACTGATAAATGCCCAGACAGGCAGACATCCTGTCCAAGGGAACCATGGCAGCCTTACCCTAATGCACCAGTCAGCAGACCAGCAAAACCAGTACTGAATAGTTCTCCTACCCCTTGCAGAAAGGCAGGCAGATGCACAGAAGACAATACAAATAATAATAATAATAATAATAGCATAAGCTTTTCATTATGGAACCATTGGACATTGCAGTTTTTTAGAGTTTACTGTTCCCATTTGAGTACTGTGGCATACTCTTGAGTTCAGGCAAAGCCAAGGTGTCCCTAAGCAACAAGTACTGAAAGTAAGTGTTTTCCTCAGAAGTCAGCTGCCACATAAATATTTGTGCCAAACATTTCAAATGATCCAGAAAGCTGGGTTTGCATGGTAACTATTTGTCAAGGATGGTTTCTTCTGATACACTGTTTTAAACAAGAATCTCTTTGATTAACTCCTTCTCTCTCTTACTTCACCTGGCCAGTCCAGCTTTGTCAGCTCTGATGCACTCTGAACTATAAAAATGCTATAAACCATATAAATGCTATAAAAATGACTGCTACCCAGAGCCACCCCTCCTGCCAGTACTTGCCCAGCTCATTTTCACACCTCCACCAATATCCAGAATGTATCTCTCTATATTGACATAATTTGTGCATTTCTTGTGGTCATGTGTGTCTTTATATATTCTTAAGATTCTTTATCGTTGCAATTTTAAGGTACAGAAGAATTATGTTAATAATTTATGCACGTGGCTTTGGGAGGAATATGCTGTGTCTCACATGAACATTCATAGGAACAAAATTGTGTGATATCTTGCATCTGATGATGCTTTGTCTTGAAGACTTGAAGTATTGTGAGCTGAGGAATGCTGACAAATTTTTAGATATTTATGGAGCAGGCTGTCAGGTGGATCTAATTTCCAGGGAGCATAGAAATGCATAGAAAGTTCTTAGGAACAAGCTGTGAGTTCTTGATTTTTCTTCTTGATCTTTACACAAAACAGGGTTAGATTAATTCAGTCACTATTCTACTGCATGCCAGCTGGAGGTAATCTCCAGAGACTGAAATCTGCTGAGATGAAAAAGCACTTTTATTCCAGTGTTTCAGAGAAAGCAATTGAAGGAGAGAAGTCACAAAGAAAAAGTTTAAATTCCGGAATTTTAACTTAAATGTGACACAGTGAACCTCTCTTCACATATCCGTGTGCTATACAGCAGTGTGTGAAGAAAAAGAACTTTGAATGCTGTGAATTAGCTAAAAATGAGCTGGAATTAGAAGCATAGCTGAACACTACTCCAGATTTTATATTAATATCAGTAAAAGCTTGAACACCCTAAGGTAACAGTGCAAACAATGGTGCTGATTAGCTCAGGACATGCGTGCAGTTCAGCAGTTCAGGGTGCAGGGGATTAGCAGTGGTAACAAGTTTATTTCAGGAATGAAATAACCATCTTGGAAAAACTTAAAACCATGTGGTGCTCAGATGTCTGCCTGGCATGGACCTGTTATCCTGCTGATGAATTGGCCCAGGTGGAATGCAGAAATTATTTGTGGTTTATGTCTGTATCATGGCTGGCCCAATTTCATGCTTGCTTGCTGAGATTCATTTATCATCTTGGTCTTAACTTGAGAAATGATAGCATTTATTTGGAGTTTTGGAAATTAGTGATCATCAACTGGTCTAAATGAATAAATAAGTTAATTGAAGGTGACCAGAAATGAGCAGAATGTTCCTGAAGGGATACATCCATTCAGCCCCTGGGTGCCTTCAAGAAGTTGCATGGATGTAATAATGGTCAGCACACGATCAGAATTTGGGAACTGGGCTGAGAAGTCTTTTCACAACTCTGGTCAGGTCAGTAAGATTGAGAATTTAACAACAGCATCTTCCCAACAATATGTGTCACTGATGTTCAGAGCAGTTGTGTGGATATGAACCAGTTTGGGTCATCCTCCTCTGGGAAACTCTTTTTTCTGATCAAGCTTCTCTTTGTGATGGGGGAAATTGAGGTAGAGCAAAAAAATCCCTCATAGTAAATTGTTGCTAAAGCTGCATTCTTTGGGGATTCATGTCTGATCCACAGAGTATTGTTCCAGCTTTTGCCTCATATTAGGCTTTTCTCAGTGGTGACCAGTGATAGGACAAGGGGTAATGGGTGTAAATTGGAGCATAGGAGGTTCAAGTTGAATATCAGAAAGAATTTTTTTACTGTAAGGGTGACGGAGCCCTGGAACAGGCTGCCCAGGGGGGTTGTGGAGTCTCCTTCACTGGAGACATTCAAAACCCACCTGGACACGTTCCTAGGCGATGTACTCTAGGGGGCCCTGCTCTGGCAGGGGGGGTTGGACTAGATGATCTTTCGAGGTCCCTTCCAACCTCTAGGATTCTATGATTCTATGATTCATCTGGGGCAGTCAGAACAAACCCCTGCATCCAGCTGCCCTGCACTGTTACAGTTAGAGAGAAAAAGGTGCATTAATAATACTGAGTAGGGAAAATAAACAATCGTCTCAGCCTGATGTGTTTACACTGGTTTATGTTTGCTTCTTCTGGAGAAAATCCAAGTAGAGGGCACCGAGGGTGATATACTCCCTGCTGTGGTTTCCTTGCAGCAGGACAGTCCTCTGCTGTGGCACAGGTTGGACCTTGGATAGGGACAGCAGAGGATGGGAGCTGAGATGTTCCCTCAGGTGGAAACACAGAGCCTGGGGAGCAACAGCATCTCCTGTGCCCAGCATCCAGGGGTACCTCTGGCTGGAGAGGACGGAGCTGGAGAAGAGGTCCTATTCCCAGGGAACAGCTGAAATTGGGAGGAAAGATGTGAACAGTGCTCCCCTGGCACTGAGGAAGGTGCTTCCTAGAGAGCAGGAATCAAACCCAACATGGAATAAGCTGCATTTCAGAAGCACTCCAAAGAAAATTCAGGCACTATCATTTTATTTTGGGCAGCTTTACTTCCTCTCATCAGTCAGGGGAGTCCTATGCTCCTGCCAGGAAACATGCCAGCCATCTGGCACTTTTTATTTTCATAGTGATCCAACAACTACAAAGCATGCCAGGCTATTTGTACCATCTGCCACATAAATGTCATTTCAGCAAAAGGATGGTGGACACCTGGGGACCCAGAGTTCAAAAATTATTTTAAAGACAAAATCATTGTTTTCCACAGCAAAATAGAGTTTGAGGTTTGGGTCCCCCACCTGCAGGTCACCAATGCAGGACACTACTATTTATTGCTCCCGGACCGTTGTCTTAAGTTGTATTTTCCCCCTGTTTTGTTTTTTTTCCCCTCTCTCTTTCTTAACTGTGAGGGTATAAAAATGACTGCTATAAAGTTCACATGTGGAAGGCCATATCCAGAAAAGTTACAGTTTCACACAATCAGTGGCAGAAATTGTTCAGGTTTTTAAGCACATATTTTTTCATTTTTAAAGCTAGAAGTAAATTCATTTTTCATCCTGTTTGTAGCTCTTGTTCCATAATTCAGAATGGAGGATCAACCAGTGTATATCAAGCTGCTCACCAATGGGCTTCAAAGCAGAGAAAGTTTTATAAACTGGAAAATATTTTAAAATGCTTGATTTTGGAGCAGTAGATATAGAGACAACCCATAGCATCTTTAGGGAGCCCAGGAGTTTGAAAAGGCTGTGAGGTTCTATTTACAAAAAGTTCTCTTTACATTCCAGATTTTTTCTTTGGGGTGATATGTATGGTTTTATTTTCTGTGCTATACCTGAGTTTGACAGCAGATTTTGACAATGTATGGCTGACTGACAACAAAATGCATCTATTTATGTTCATAAAGGCTGTTTTGAAAATGTCCTGTTATTGTGAAATGCTTTAAAATTATGGGGACAGGGGTGTAATATAGCAGTTTGGAGCATTGTTTTCCTAGATCTAGGATTGAAGTTTTTAATCAAACATTGCACCCAGGAGGCATAAAAACAGCAGTCTGAAATGATAACATTTTTCCTTAAATTTTTCAGCCAGCCAAGGTTCAGATTATATACTTATATAGGACAGTGAAATGGAAATAGTGTGGCATTCTTTGATTTCTACAGTTTTGCCATTTTAATATAATTACTTTCTCAGCATGCTTTTCATTGCTGGGAACATAAAAAGAATAATGCCTTGGTCCAGTAATTTTTCTTTTGTGTTGCATATTTAAAAACTGGATAGGCACTGCAATTTTTTAGTCCTTGTTTATTACCATTGACAGTTTATTTAACTGAAGAGATCTCTGCAGACAGTTTAGACAGCCCTTACCCATCAGATGAACAAAGATAAATCAGCCCATGTGCTTATTGTAGCACTGCTTTGTTAACTTTCTGTGCTCCTTCTGACTCTCTCCACTTTCCCCTCTGTTTTATTGCAGTGAATGTCGTCCCCATGGAGGAACACATCTCACTGATATCTTTACAGTATGATTGTGTGTCTTATTTCTTTTGTCTTTACTACGCTTATCTTTCCTGAAACTTGAACACCAATCCAAATTTTTAACTCTTTTTCACTGCTCATTCTTTTGCTATTCCATTCCTGTGCCTGGACAGCTTTGTTGATTTTCATGGGAGGAAACAGAAGACTTTCTGATTCTGTCCTTAATCCCATAGAATTACGTGGAAAAAGTTGGATTAATGCTGCAGGATATTAAACTCCTCCATTTCCTCAGAGAATTATTTGGCAGTTACTGAATTTCACTGCGCAGAGGGGAACCAAAAAATGACTTCTTATTTTGGAAAGGCACTAATACTTAAGAGTGCTATAATGGTCAAAAGAACTCCTTTGTTTGAGGAACATGAAATGGGACTTTATTTTGATCAGAATCCTTAAAATAGCATAGACTTTCTTTTTATCTTTCAAATGAAACACTCAGCCATTTGGCAGCTGGGTCTTCCTGCTGACTAAAGGGCTTCCCCGTGCAGTGTAAAAATGTTATACTGCACCTTTATCCATCACTGTTCTCTCTTGAATATCTTCAAATTTAGTCATTCTGTACTCAAGTTCAGTCCACCTGCTGTATTTGCCTTTTTCAGACCTTTCTCCCCAAAGCTTGCTGTAAGGGAAATTAAGAGAAATTCAGGGCTGGGTAACTGGGGTCTCTTGGTTTCTGTGCAAGCCACAGGTAGCTGCAGTCCTGAATTTAAATGGACATTTCTGAATCAAACCCCAAGTTTGGATCAGGGGAGGTACATGGACTTATTTTAATTGAATTTGACTTGGAGATGGGTATTTAACTATCCTCAACTGCTCTGAAAAATCCCAGACTTGGAGTCTGGTAAGAGACCATCGTTCCTCTGCCTGTTGGGCCCACACTGGGTTTTATTCTCCTTGTAGCCCTCTGATGGACTTTGGTTTATTTGGATTTTTATTGGAGAAGAGGATGAGTCTGCTCTTGCTGGAACAGAAAGTAGAAAACAGATGTACAAGTCCTAGATGTATGGGCAAAAGTATCTCCTTCAGTTTCGGAGAGGATAATCTCCAAATATAGCATTTAACATTTTTTGAGAAACACTGAAAGTCTTAGACCTGAAATGAAAGCGGAAAAAAGCACACAGCTTTGTGTTACACAGAGATGTGAGAAAAAACTTGCTAATATCAGCTTTTCTTCCCCCCAAACTTTATTATAATTTGGTTCTACTTCACAACTTGAGTCCTCCTTCCCTGCCATGATTCCTCCAGGCTTCATTTGAACTAAAAACTTGCTATGTGTGATTTGTAATGAGCAGATTACCTACTGTTTGATGACATCTCATCCAGAACGACTTTAAGGATGTCATGGGACTTAAAAAATACTAATTATTACTTTGGCAGAGATATTTGGAAAAATATAAACTTTTCATGTCTCTGTGAAAGTTTTAAATAAGTGGTCAGTCACCAGGATGGACTGGCTGTAGGAATATGTTCCTTTAATCCTAATACCCCCTTCATAGCATTTTATTGCTGATCACGAGGAATTGTAGAGTTAATAGAGAATGGGAATTCAAAAGCAGTTCTGCTGGAAATTGGTGATAAAGATGATTGTTCTGCAAAGCGTGACTTTCAGAAGTTGTATTTTTCTCTAAACTTGTGGTATCTGATACATTGTGACTATAAAAGAAGCCTCTGAATCAAGTTGGACTGATTTTTTTTCTGTAAGTTGTGATTGTGCAGTGCCATTAGGTATGGCCCCCCAAAAATAGTTCTTGTGGTCTCAATGAATAGGCTGAGCCTCCTGAACTGATAACAGATGTTAATTTGAAAAAAACATAATGTTATGTACCTAACAAAGTGCTTGGCAAGCTGAAGGAAAACAGAGATTTGTATTGTTATTATTACTTAATACATGAATAAAGGCCTCACTGGACTGAAATGGGATTTCAGCAGCCTTTCTGGAGGCAATTAAAACCATTAGGTTCATCAGGCAAGGCCAGCATCTTAATATCTCTGAAACACTGGGGCTGCCAAAGTTAATTATTCATCCTTCTCCTAAATGGATTCAGATTGCATTTTAAAGGTGCAGCTCCAATAGTGTTGGCTGAAACTTGATTTTTCACCCCTGTCTCTCCTCCCTTCCCTCCCCCACAAGAAATGTCTCATAAGAGTTAGCTTCAAGCCTCAGCAGAAGGGTTTGAGAGTGGATTTCAGACCAGGTCAGCAGCTGATTATCTCATGGCAGATCTCAGATGGTTTGATGAACAAATGTGAAATGTAAAAATTGTAAAAGCATACATCATTGTAAGTAACATTATGGTAGGAATGATTCCTTGAGAAAAGGGACACTAAAGTATAACTTAAGAGCAAGTTTGGACTCGGGGAAAAATACAACTGTTGTTTATTATGTTTTTACCAGCAAACCTGTAATTCATTTCAGAAAATGTATACATTATAAACACATGCAAAAAGTATCATAGTCTGTGTTCAACCCATAAGTAACAATAAGATACAAAGGTAAGGCTGGATTTAGTCCTTAGATAGCAAGGCTCATTTTGTAAGACTGTAAGACTGTAAAAGTCTTACAAAAGACTTGTAAGTCTTTTTGTAAGAGTTTTTTTGGATCAAGAACTACTCTTTTATTGAAAGATGATTTATTGTTCAGAAAGGGGATTTCAAAAGAAGTTTAGACAATGAAACTTCCACTTTTGGTGGCTAAACCCTGAAGTTGTGATTCAGTAAATGGTAAAACCCATTCAGGATTACCTGTGACAAAACCTGGTTTTAAGTATTTGAACTCAACCCTTTTTCTGACATGTTGCCTGTAAGGGTAAACACTGACGGATATTTTGTACTGTGTGAAGAGGAAAATTTTAAAAAAGTGCTTCCCAAAAATGTCCCGTCCTCTGGAGAAAGCCAAAAGTACCCTCTTTGCAAAGCATAAAACATACAGTCAGCAGCCTGAGAAATAAATAAGCAAATTTCACACAAAAGAAGGGTTTGCCTGGATGGGGACACTGAGCAGAGAAAGCTGTGCTGCCCAGCAAAGTGCTTTGGTCTGACCAGTCACTGCTCTGTGTTTCTGCAGCCTATTTAGCTTTTTGTTGGGTGGTTGTGCAGTATTGTATCTACAGCTGCTCATTAATGTTATATAAATCAGTTCTATACAGCTTTCTGTTCTAGGCACACATCAAAAATTATTTCATGTATAACCCACGGGCCAAGTCTTGGAGTCTCACCTCACCTTTTCCAGGTACTCCAGAGATTAAAAGCACCATCCCATTATAATAATGTATTTTCATCTTCCTGTGCAGTTATGTTGAAGCCAAGGAGCTAGATGTCACTCATTTGCTTGTTACTAATAGCATCGTAAAGGGAAAACACATCCTAGGAGCCTGAAGTTGTATCTTTTCAGGATCATTTCGAGGTCATGATTTTAAAAAATGTTGAGCAATGTACTAACTTCTTTTATGACTGAGAAAGAGAGTAAGACAATAGATTATAGTACTGCAGATGGGTGTAACCACCAGATGCTGTATGAAACCAGTTCATGCTATTACTTGCAAGGTAAAGGGTGTTACATCCTAAACTAAAAGGGTGGGAATTTCATAGGGAGGATGAATTTTTTATTTGACTGCTGGTCAGAGCAGAAACTAAGAACCATCTGTCTTTTAGTGCTCATGATTGCTTACACTCAGGACTGAAAGAGCTCGTTTCCCAGCTTGTCAGCTTACTGCAGAGTAAGAGAATGACATTATAAACTCAAAGAAGCAAAACCTTTTAGAGAATAATTTAATGTAGACTGGGGCAAGTGTGAGCATCAGGCTCATGGGACTACTCCATAGATTGTTCAGTGTTTATTTGGTACTTTCTAATGCCATTTTCTTTAGTAATAACATTACAGCCTGATTAGCATTTTTGTGCTGACTACAAGATCATCCCAAATTACTGTCTTGTATTACACACCATGCACAAAGTCTGAAAATTTTCAAAAAGACAAGCTGAGGTAAGATGAAATCAGACTGTATCAGAGCACTGGAATTTATAGGAAATTGTTTCTTAATTGCTAGTGCACAGTGCTTTGAAAATCCTGGTATTTCTGAAAAACTGTTTCTTATCCATTGCAGTGTGAACACAGACACAGAGCACCCAGCTCTGCTGGAACAGCTGGGTTGTGAGAAATTAGACCAGACCTGTGTTTGAAATACAGGCTCTCTTCTCTCCCACACCATATGTGTGTGTTTAGACATCAGGCTCCACACCCTGGATGCTGTGTTTTTCCCCTGCAATTCATACCACCCACAGAAAGGAGCTGCTTTCACTGGCTGGAGCTGCTGCAAAGAGGGGCTGCTCCCTTGAACCCTCCATCCTGACTGTTCAGCTGGAGAAAAAGCTATTACAGGCTCTGCCTTTTCCTTAATAAACAAAAAATGGTTCAGAACTACCTGCAGGCTTTTTATCCCTCACACCAGGCAAGATGAGAATGTGACCCCCAGCAATGTGGCTTCTGAAGTTGTTATTGGACTGATGTGGGTATTAGCTCAAGAGGTTCATTGTTTCTGCATCATCAGGTTTTGGGTGCATTTACCAAATCAAGAGCAATTTCCAGTTCATACACATGGGGACGTTTGTAGATTATTTTAAGTTTGAATGGATGTTCTTAATTTGTTGGGAAGAGGTTGTTGGGTTTTTTTCCTTTTTAGTTTCTAAGTAATACAAGCTCCACTTGACATAACTTGATTCATGTCTTGTCCTGCCTGGCTGGAGTTTCTGGAGGAAGACTGAGCAAAAACCCAGAGGCTTTTTTAGAGTCATGTTAGTTATAAATGAGTTAGAAAAAGGTGTTTGTGTGATCATTATCTTCTCTTGGATGTATTATACAAAAAACACTGATTTTTGCCTAGTTCCACTAGATGGATCCCCTGTATCTCTATACTTGTATGTGGTACAAAGACATTACTTTCCCATTGCAGATCTTGGCTGCCTTTGCCAAGGCAAACACTGTGACAGAGCATTGTAAATCCAAATGGGCACTGAGCAGCTTTCACCTCAGGAGACATTTTCTGCCTGCAGGTGTTGGGAGTGAAAGGAGTGAAAGAAAGAAAGCCTTGAAATGCTGAGAAATACTGATTGCACTGACCTGAAGCTTGAAAAGCTTCCTCTGCTCCCCTCCTCCCTCTGGAGAACTGCAAGCCACCTGCAGCAAAAGAAAGGGATGTGTACTGAGCAATCAGGAGATCAGGTCCATGCATTTTGGACATGAATATCCCTGATGAGGAAGTCACTTCTGAACTGCCCAATTAGAGTTGAATTATTCCTTTTTCAGGAATAATCTGTGAAGAATGGCTGTACATGGCTTTGGGGGGGATTAGGGGCAATAGGGCATCTTTTGTAGAAATTATATGGAAGTCTTAAGCTGTTCCAGCAGGTTTGTTTTTTTTTTATGTAGAACACTGTGTGTGTGTGTGTGTGTGTGTGTGTGTGTGTGTCCTAAACACACACAGTATCCTAATAACACACAGGGAGTGTCCTAAACATGCATGCACACACACACACAGAGTGACCTAATACCACACACACATAGGTGTATCCTAAACAAACACAACCACACAGAACCTTAAAATCACACACATACACACAGAGTGGTCTAAAACCACACACAGTGTCCTAAAACCAGACACACACACACACACACACACAGCATCCTAAACACACACACTTTGTGTTCAAAACACAGACACACACACGCTATGTCCTGCACATTGTGTGTGTGTGCGTGTGTTTTTCTCTCCTCTAGAAAGAATTTACATGGTAGAACTGGTTTGGTTTGGTAATCTCTGATGAAATACTTTCTTTGGGGGTCAATTTTTGTTGTGTGTCTGGGGAAAATAATAGAAGACCCCTAACTCTGAGAAAGGATTATTTTTTTATTAGAGTTAATGTTAAAAAAATTGGAAAATACAATGTTCCTTTAAGTATTTTCAGAATAAGTAAGTATTTTAATGCAATTTAACTAGGTATTTAATGTATAGTGAATAGAGATTGAGATAAAGACATAATACTTCAAACATAAAAAATTAACACTTTTTTTTTAATGTTCAGTTTATGAAAATGTCAAGTCTGTCCAAATTCATGCCAGGAAAAATGTTTGAAAATTCCTCTTACATGAGAAAACTTTTTCCTCCCTAGCTCTGGTCTACTTATTATATATTAATCCTGCCTGGCTCCCATTGTTGGGTGTGGCTTTTTTGTCATTCTTTTATGAGAACTTGCATGGAAAATTAAAGCACAGTCTCTGATAAATTTAGGAGGAATGGTCAAAACACACACAGTCCCTCCTGCACTGAATCTCTCCAGGTTTTAACATGGATCCCTTTAGTGAGCACTATGGACTTACAGATTTAATGTTCATGAAAATTGAATTACTTCAAAAAAAAGTGTAAAACTAGAGGCTGAGATGAGAGGTTTCCTCTCTGATGGCTTGTGCTGGGTCTTCTCTGTGGTTTATCCATTCTATAGATGCCAGTCCAGGTCCTTCAACAAGAGCTGAAAACATGATCCATTAAACAAAACAAGTGGGCTATAAATGGCTGGTGATTTAGGGGTTGTCTTGGTTTGTCAGCTCTCACTGTGAAGCATTCCTGGTATTTGCACAATGCTGGAAATTATTGCAGTGTGAGAGCATCAGTGAAGCTCTGTGAGCTGTGAAAGATCCTGTTGCTGGCAGTGGTTGTGCAGCCCAATAAACTGCTCCAGTCTCAGGCTATCACAGCACCAGAGAAGCAAACTTGTCCTGAAGAAATACCAACTTAGGAAATAAAAGAGGGAGCCAAAAATGCCACAGGCCTGTGGATATCCTGGTTGTATGACTGAGTTTGCAGTTGGATCTTCATTTCCCGTTTTAGAAACAGCAGCAAAGTCTTGTGAACATCAGCTTATATATGGGCAGATGGAGGAGGAAACGTTATGTAGTTCTGTAGTGTAATAAATCAATTAATAGTTTTTTTTGTTTCGTTTTTTTCTTTGTGCACAGCTAACGAGAGAACACCAGGTGGCCCTCTCCTCCATCACTTACATTGGCTGCTCGCTGTCCATCTTCTGCTTGACGATCACTCTGGTCACATTTGCTGTGTTGTCGTGAGTACTTTTAACTTGGTATCTGCTGCAGAAAGCCAGGCAGTGCATTCCAGGCCACCTGCAGGATCCCTGCAGAAACAGAGGCTATTAATTCTATAACCTTCCTTAATTACATTTTGCATATGTATTCATAATGGTTGGTTATTCCTAAATTACTTCAATTTTCTGAAATGGGGTGGTCTTTATAACAAATTATTCCCATCCTATGTTGGTTTTTCAGACTTAAAAAAGAAATCTGCATGTTTTGCTGTAGTTCAGGAATCTTGCAAGGAGGCTGTAGGAGGACTTGCTCTGAAGCTGAAGCAAGTATTAAGCAGGGATTGCAGGATCACCCCTTCTTCTTCCCCTTGAGCTGTGTTGGGATTGCTTGGAGTGGATGATCACTACTTCTTTCTGCTTCCAGCTGCATTGTCTGTATGACTGTGTCTTTAGAAAGCCCAGCAGGTATGCCCAGAAGGGAAGGCTCAGTCACCATCAGTCCTCTCACTTCTGTCTCTTACAACTTGGGCACAATTGCATCGTGTCACCCACGTTTGTTTCCAAGTACCCTGCTCTTCTCTGTGAGGGCAGTTTTCAGTGTGTTGCTATAGGCAGCATGAAATTCACTCCATGATTTATGTTTAAATCTATAGCATCCTGCCTGTAATGCCACAGAGCCTTTCAGGGCTCTCTGCACTGGGAAGGTTTCTGCCATGAGGCCCTTAGGGCCTGAATTTGTGTTTATATTCCAGTAGTGACAACTGAGTTTGAGGCCCCTCAAACCAGGCTTGATACAAACATTTCTGAAAATTATTCCATAGAGGTTTCTGTCTAAATAAAAAAATAGGAAGCCTGACAAGGGCAAAATAACTTGTCTGAAGTTGTGCAGCAGATTGGGAGCATAGCAAGGAACTGTATTCTTGTCACCTTTTGCACACTGAACCATGTTCTTCCCACTCAAGGGTTCAATTTTTGATTTCTGTGCCTAAGCATGTCTGTTGGACGTCCTGTTAAGAGGCCAGTTTCTAGGAAAAAGAACTTGCTGAAACCTACCAAACTGACTGCAACATTTGTTTGTTCCAAACCCCATGTTATTTCCAAGTCTCAAGATCTGTGTTGGTCATAGTTGGACTAAGTGTGTAACGCATGGCAAAATACACTCTAAATAAATCCAACATCTGCCTATCTGGCATTGCACTGTTGGCATGCTTAGGCTCAGAGGAATAACCTTCATTTTTGTCTGGGAGTGAAACTGGATGTCACAGTGTTTAGAAAGCAAAAGGAAGGAAAAGGAGTTGGTATTGCTGCTGTGAGCCTGAAAACTCAAGAAACTGGAGGCAAAGAGAAGACTTGGAAGGAGAGCTTGGATCTGGCTGACTGTTACAGGGTTAAGCACCCCACCTACATACAGGATCATTCAAACTGCCAATTAAAAAATAATTTAATTAAGTTTTCACAGGAGAGCAGGGCCTTGTTAAACAGCTGAAGTGAAATTTTGCAATGTAGTGTTAGATGACCATGAGGTAAGTGGAGAGGAATCTGGCAAGTTCTTTGCTACTCCAGGTCCTGGCAATGAGAGCTGCTTCCCAGGAGGGCAGTGCTGACTGCCTGCTGGGCAACCACCTTCCAGTCTGCAGCTACATGAAGCTCCTTATTAGAAGGTTGTTGGCACCAGGCAGCACAAGATGTCTCTTTAAATTACTTCTAGCACAACAATACTTCTTGTCTCCCTCTTCATTCTCTTCTAATGGAGGACTGGCTGCAGCAGTGCTGGAAGAGCAGGGCTGGCAACAAACCCTGGTTAGCATTGTCCAGTCTGTGTCACCCTGCTGCAGGAGACACCTGTAAGGTGTCACCAGTGGTTGCAGGAGCCATCAGAAGCCACTGTGCTACAACAAAAAAATGGGAGTGGGTACTGTTGTGTGGAGGAAGCCTTGCTGGTCACATGGCCAAACTGCTCAGGCCCCTGGAGTGATTAAAACTGTTGGAGGGGCTGGCAGGCTGTGTGGACTGAAACAGAAAACCTGTTACCACTAGTTCTGTTCTTTTTAAATAGAGAAGAATAAAATCATGTGAAAACCCTGAGATCTTCACATTAGTGTTTTTGTTTCTTTCTGCTTCTGATTTCTGGAGAGAACATAAACCCGAGGTCAGGAGGCTCCCAGGAAAGCAGCATGTTCTTGTCAGATTTCCAGCTGTTCTTTGCAAAGCCAGAAGTGAGAGGTTCAAATGATGTTGTAATCAAGGTCAGATTTCTGTCAAGATGGGCACTGCCCACCCCTGTAAGTAGCCACAGTTCTTGTGGTCAGGATCAAGCCCATTGTTTATACTGTATCCCAGTTCATTAGTGGAGCCAGTCAGCAAATCAGCATTTCTGCCCTCAGAACAGAAGCAGAATATGCAAGAAACCACTTAGGTACCACTCATCCTGGCAATGGAGTGCTTAAAAGACAGCACATGATAAAGTGACACATCAGAATGTGTGACCAAAAGCCAATCAGAATGCTTGCTGATAAATCAGATACATTTGTGCTTCTCAGAACAGTTTCATTCATTTTTCTTCCCGTCTCCTGCCAGGTCTGCCAGCACCATCCGCAACCAGCGCTATCACATCCATGCCAATCTCTCCTTTGCTGTCCTGGTGGCTCAGATCCTGCTTCTCACCAGCTTTCACTTCAGCCCTGGAACAGTAAGTGCTAGAAAGAGTGATTGGGTTCTTTGTGAGACCCCTCCAAGAAACGAATGCCACATACCATGTGCAAGAAAGCTTCTTGCGTGCAAGATCTATTTTTAACACTCCTCAGCCAAAAATAACACCCTGCAACACTGGGTAAAGCTTTCTGTGCATCCAAGTGGTGTTATCATGGTACCCAGCTGTGCTGGGATGGCTGCCAAAGTGAAAGAGCTACACACCTATGAAATAGAAAAACACTCATAGCAATGGGGAACATTTCAGCTGTGTGAGCAAAGGCCACACCTGACTTCTGCCTGCCATGGCTGATGATTTCTCTCACCCTTCTCTGTATGACACACTGTAGGAATTTTGTGCTGAGAAAATTGTATAGATTTTGTATTTCGGTAAGGTGTTTGTATTTCTGTTAGGGTTTTTGACCATTTTGGGTTTGGGTTTTTTTTGTTTGTGGGGTTTTTTCCCTTTTATTTTTGGGGTGGGTGGACTTTTTAATCACCTGCTCTGTGCTATGGTACGGTCACCTTATTCTTGCTGGACTGTGATGAGCTTCCTCATGGAGCTGTGACCATTTCTTCTGCTTTCTTGGTGAGCATAACAGAAGGTGTGGTAGAAGACACTGTTTTTCTGAACAGCATACATTCATCCTTATCTCTACTCTGAAATTTTAGATTATTTTAAAGTAATTATCAATGAGAAAGGTATAGCAACTATTGATTAATTAGCCAGCATTGGCAGAAAGCATTACCTCTAGGATTGCTGTATAAAAGCTTAATCCAAGATCCTCAGTATTGGAAAATGTGTATCATTCTCTGGGCATTTAATGCAACCACTTAAATGGCAGGCATCTTTCTATTGCTTACATGGTACTTGAGCTCCATTCATGAACAATTTTGTTCTGCCTGATCACATAGATCGGAACTTGAAATTACAGATTGATTTTTTTGGTTCTGCTATTACAGGTGGCAATTCTTTATGCAGAGTAGCAGGATCTAAACCATTAAAACTGGCATCTAAAACAGCTGGGTTAGATTAAGACAAGTATGCCAAGGTAACAGTATTTCATTCCAGTAAACCTAATTTGTTTCCACAAAAAAATTGTCTTTAAAAAAATGCTATGTAAAGTAGTATAAGGTCTGTTGATAGAAAGTCCCACCTGTAAAAGCAGAAGTAACCCTGATTTAAAATTAATCATCCAGTGTGCTCTGTTTTTGCAATGGTCAAAGCTTGGCTACCTTGGTGACTGGATATTGCTCCATATTACTTTTGACAAGCAGTGAACAGGATCTATTAATCTTACATTCTTTTTATTCTCAGTACAAGAAGTATGAGGTTTTCATGCTCTTCATTTCAGCAGTAGAACAGCTACTTAAATTTATATTCAGCTCAGCTGGGATCCCCTAAACTCCTGTTAAGTTTATGAATAATAGTAATGTCTGGTTGTACATTGGCTATTATATTACCTGAGGAACTAAAAGCACTTTGTAAAACCAAGTTCATACTCTTTTGCTGCTTAACATTCAGATAGGCAGTGCTGTGTTTTTCCAGCACAACTGGGAAATTTAATTTGTCTACTATTTGTAGTTGTACATCAGTGTACTGAGCTCTTTCCTACTCAGTACTACTGCATGGCATTGCTTAACACACTTCCAAATAGAGAGATGGGATGTGATACTTTTGTTTTGTATATATGTCTGCAGAAATTAAAAAATGTATATCAAGGCAGCATACAAATTTCAGAGAAGGATGTGTTCAGATACTTCTGTATAATGTGGTAAGTTGCCACTTAAATTGACAACACTATTATAAGGTAACTTTAGAAAATGTAAGTAATTTTACTTACCTGTTTAAAGACTGTTCTCAGCAAACAAATGCCTTATTTTCTGAGAGGCCTTTCAGAGAGTCTGCTGCAGTGTCTCACACCTGAAACATGGGAGGCCTTGCTCCTGGCTTGACTGATTTTTCTATTTCCACAGCCTCACAAGTAGTCAGCTGTAGCACTAACTGTAATGAGATCTGTCTTCTTACAGGCAATCTCCTAAAAGTAGTGTGCATCATATGACACAGGAAGGGACACCTGCTTTTTAATATGTAAAGTGTCAGCTTTCCAACTGCAGCTTGTATTACACAAAATTATATCCACACCGTTTTCCTGTTACTTCAGCACATTTTATTTTTCTGCTCTTTTGTGATTCAGTTTGGCTACTCAAAAATTGGAAAGTATCCATTTGACAGAACTATCTTGTATGTCAGCTTTATGTTGCATTTATATTTTTGTGGACTAATCTGATAGAAATCAAAAGGCATTAAAATGAATTTCACAACCTTATGATACAATTAACCGGAACGGTTTTTACAGTTTTTGTCAATAAGTAAATCTACTTCAGTTATATGTCACCAAACATTGCAAAATACTAAAACAGAGTCCTCATTTACATGAACTAAACCCAGAGTTATTGCTTTTTAATATGTGTAGTCACAATGGATTTGCATTAGAGTGTCCTTGCACCAGCACAGAACGAGCTAAGCACCAGTGAGAAGGTACTGAAAAACTTTAATTTTTGTAATATTGTCAAGTCCCAGCATTTTAATTTTCATTAGTGTACAAAATTCCAAACCATCAAGGAAAAGAATAAAATGCCAGCATAGGGCAGCTAAGTTAATGCAACAAAGGGAGCTAAATGATTAATATCTCAAGACCACTGTGGCAGCAAATTGGTTCCTAGTGGTAATGATCCCTTGGTACTCAGACTCCACCTGCCTGCATGCCTCACGGTGACATCTCCAGGTGAGGAAGGAAAACCTTGAAGAAAAAAAAAAATCCTAAAAAGTCTTTCCATTTGCATGGAGTGCACACAAGCAACTCCTCAGAAATTCTATGTCACAGAAGGGATGTTACAACTACAGAGAAGAATGACCATCATCAGTATGCTACAAGATGCAAAACTGAAATATAGCTGGGACTCATTCCAAGAGGATGTTTAAAATGTGCCTTAACTGAAAGGAAACCAAACAAGCTTATCTTGTGGTAAGATTATTGGCAGTCACATCTGTTCAGTTACTGTATGATGAGCAAAACCACTTGTGATGAGACATCCTCAAAGAGCAACTAGTGGGGAAAGGAGAATGTGCTGTGTGAATATCTGAAGAGTGGGGAAGAAGAAAGGATGAAGTTTTCCTGTGCATAAGATAGACTGATAGAAGGCTGCTAAAAGGTAAAGGGGTTTGTTACTCTGAAGCTATGTGTCAAAAATTAAATTCTCTAATGCCTTATTTTTAAGACTGTTTTACCACAATGGTTTAGCATTTAGCATGTAAAAGTATACAGAAATTAAAAATAAAATTGGAAAACCAATGAAATTACATCATGAAGAAGTAATGTATTAATTTTGATTCTTAATTTAGGTACCTTGCAAGATCTTGGCCATTCTCCTTCATTTTTTCTTCCTGAGTGCTTTCACATGGATGCTTGTGGAAGGATTCCACCTTTACAGCATGGTGATCAAAGTCTTTGGGTCAGAAGAGAGCAAGCACTTATATTACTATGGAATTGGATGGGGTAAGCATTTGGTAGCTGCTCACTTTAAGTCTCTTGTAGGACAAGATTATATCTAAAATTGTCATTTATGATCATAACTTGCCTTTACTGAGAGTAGTTCTGTTGGATCAGAAAATAGATATTTTTTCTGACTCTAATCAGACTTTCAAATACACAGTCCCTAAACCTAATTCCACAGCAATGAATGCCATGGCTTCATTAGGCCAGATCAGATCCTTAATTACCAAATCAGTAACAGGAGTGTGGGAGGGGGCTGCACTGCAATGGTAAGTTCTTACTTGGGTTATAATTCACAGCAGTGGCTTATTATTCTGCAATCCCTACATAAAAAAACGGTGCAGTAGCACAGGAATATGACAAGAATTCATTAGCTGGTGTTTTTTGCCTTGAAATCTTTAGATGAAAAACCCTGTACAGAACCTCATTATTATTAAGAAAAAAACAAGTCTTATGTCACAGGAATCTCACAGATAAAAACTCACAGCTGTTCAAATGCAGTAATGAAAGTATAATTTGTGTGCATACTAAGGTTTCAGAACTGAGTATATTGTTCCAGACTCTTCCCAGCAGATGTAAGGTAGTTTGCTTACAGTGTCCTGGAAGTACACCCATGATCCCTGACAAACCTTCACATTTAGAAGAGGAAAACAGCATACATTGAGTTGAAAGGAGACTTGTAAAAAGTTTGAGAAGGAATATCTAGGTAATTGCAAATAGTTTCAAAATATGTAAAGATATGCATTATCTTTACCCCTACAAGTTCCTCTGAAAGCTGGAAGGAAACCAATTGGAACCAATAATACAGACCTACTGAATTATAATTGGAATATTTAATACCTACTGGCACCCTGCAGGTCTTGAAGATCTTTAATTTGTACATTTATGTTTCAAAAGCTCAGTAGTTATCCCTTTTATTTTTAATATGGCCTTTTTATGCTGTACATCATTCTTCTTCCATTTAAAAATCTTTCTTATCATTCTGTCTAAGGGCCATTTGATACAGTCCTCTGGTAAAAACATTATCTGTTAGAATGAGGGGAGAAGCTGCAGTTCAGTTACCTAAGAGGTTTTTATATTTGCCCTTGTAGTTTCCTTGTGACATGTTCAAGAGTATCACATACAAGTGTCCTTATCCTGGTTGCTTTTAGATAGGTTGTTTGTGGGGTTTTTTTTCCCTCTTAATAAGTGTCCAGTTTACATGCCAACAGGAGACATCTTGAAGCTTTTAGTTGCTAAAATATTTGAAAGCTGTTTTGCTGAGTTTTCCATAGTGTTGTGTAAAATATTTTCAGGAAAAGTGTTACCTGAAAGTAAGAGAACCTGGGCTGGCTGAGGCTTGAGGACTTTCGAGATTTGTAGATTCTTCTAGATTCGGTGCTAAATGGAGAGAAATCTGCTGATCTTAGAGAGATTTCTTGTGAATTTATTTAATCCAGAGGTCATGGAATACAAATCCAAGTGGATCAAACCAAATAAAATGTTCTCATAAGCCCTTGAGAACTAGTTCCCCTTCAGAAAGATTGTGTAAAAAGTCACATAATAAAATAATAAGAACTGGCATGTAATTCACTGGGGTATTTTCTTACACCAGATGTTTTGATTAACTCAATTGACAATAAATAATTCATTACCTTATGAAAATGTTAACACATTAATGATTTATATGGGCCTCAATGCACCTTTGCCCTTTTTTTCCTGGCATTTTTGTGGGGATTGCCTTTTTTTAAAATAGCAGTGATCTACAAAGCGGTTTAAAAGACTAAAGTATAAACATGGCATCTGACTACAATATGACTCTAATGAATGTTATATTTTGCCTCATTTAATGCAAGAGGATTGCTGTCACCTCAATTAGTAGTAATTAGCACAATGACTCCATAGCCTATTGGTACATAAACCAATGGGATGTTAAATGTGCTTACTAAAAGTCTTTTAAATGTTATATTCACTAATGATTTGGACAATAATCCCTTGGACCAAACAGTATGTATTTGTCATCAAAATAGATGTACATAGGAAAATACAGGAGGCACCAGCAGAAGATGTTTCTGCATCAGAAATGTTTTTATATTCTAGAAATGCTCTTCTTGGCAAGGACTGTGTAAGAAACCCAGTGGCAGGCTCTGTTTCTTAAATGTAGGAAAGGTACTTTTGGAGTCAAGTAGTGAAAGACATAATTCATTTAACATTAATACATTCCTTTGTGTAAACCTTTCAAAAGCACTTTTTGTTTTTGTTTTTACAGGCATTTTAATTTTGGAAAGCATTTTCCAGTTATTATTCCCACAATGACTTAGAGAAAAAATATTTTCTGATATCCAGTGTATCTACCATGTTGCTGAGAAAGTAGTTTGTATTGCTTTATTTTTCCTGTATAGTTCAAAGTATTTACATTTGAATGAAACGTTGAATTTCCTTAATCACATCTGACATCACCTCTTTGCTGCAAGTGTGTTTAAACATCCCTGAAGTAATTTAACTAGGAAATTGCATTCCAAATTATTTATCTTTTGATAAGTATCAGGGCAACCTTCATTAAATCAACAGCATCACAACTCACTGTCTGGGATGTAACTACTCCTCGTTCAGTTGGTAAAAGATGTTGCTGAATAATTATGCTTTTAGAGAGAAAATCCACATTGCAATCACTGCTTACATGCTCAAAAGAACACCTGGGTTTGTCAGTTCCCAACTTTCTCTTTTGCTAGCATGTTTAATCAGAGATCAAATGTCAGTCCTGCCTTCAGCAGCAGCATGGGTTCATGTTCTGCAGAGCAGAGTTTGGGTTCTTCTTCTGTGAATTTGATGAAAGTATAACAGAGAGAAGTTCTATGTGCAACTGTCAAAAGGAAGGAAAACGTTGTATCATAGATAGACTTTTCCCAGTACCTAATAAAAATAGCCATTTTTGTAGTACTTTGGTTTAGCTAATTATTATGCTGACCAAAGATGGTTGAAAGACATTGAAGAAAAGGATCTCTCATCTCATGTCAGTGGGAACAGATTTTTTATGTCTTTGTTTTAATTGAAGTGCAAATGCATTTGACTTGCAAAGTCATCGTTCCTGGAATAAAGACAACCCCCGGTCCTGATTGCAAAAACCTGGACCCATCATTCTTATTTAAGCAGCAAAACTGGACAAGGTACATGTGGAGAAGTTTACAAAGTCTATAGTAACAACAAATTGAAACATGAGGCAATGAGGAGGGGATGATCAATGAACTCCCTACTGATTATCACTGACCACCTAAGATCTGTTGAGATTTCTGAGAGATATTACTCCTATTAAATTAATTCAGTAATCAGAGAGACAGAATACCAAATGTGCAGAGTTGATTGAAGTTCCTGTGATTATCTTTAGTCCCAGGGGTGCTAAAATTACCTCAAAGTCTACAGTTCCCCGGAATTCAGAAGAAAAGCTATTTGAGGAAGATGGTAATATTCTACCTTTAGACTACCTTGAGACTGATTAGAAAAAAAAATAAAATATTTTGTTGCCTCGGTGATTCAGCACAACATACACAGATTATTGTGGCAAAACTTTCCCTGCCCACCCTTTTGTTGGGTGCTGATGTCAGAGTTTGTGGTATTGGAGATTTTGCTGTGGCGTTTTGGCCCTGACCTTTTCCTATGTCAGTTTCAGTTCTTTAGAGACTACCTTAGAATAAAGATTTTGTTCTGAGCTGTCAAAAGACCTAAATTTCTTTATTTGCTTTTGCTTCACGGAGTCCCAGGCTTCTGCATAGATAACTATGGAACACAGCAGGAGAGAAAGAAATCACAGCAAATTAACTGCTACAAAACAAATGGGGGAATATACTCCCTATCTCACAAAGTAGATTTTTTGAGTATTGGAAGAAAATACATTTTCATTTATGTCTAATGCTTCATCTTCCTCGGTAAATGACACAGTTAGCCTTTTATAATTAATATGCTAAAATTGCTTTGAATTGTCTGCCACAGAGTTCCTGTTGTTATTAGGCTTCCTGTGCCAGCTACTAAGAGTTTCTGCATGCTCTGCTGGCTCTGTGTTGGTGCTGAGTTTGGGAGGCAGCTTTAAATTATCTGGCTTGGGGACCCAGAGAACTGGAGCTGCAGCAGCACTGGGCTCTGTGTGGAATGATTTACACCATTGGAATAAGATGCTGTATTGCTGTAGGACTGCAGAGACACAGATGACACCAGTGCCATAGCTCAGCTGCCAGAAAGGTGTGCAAGAACATTTTCATCTGATGCTGCACTCTGGAAATCATGGGCTATTGCATCATAAATTTGGCAATTTGGTGTGGGGTTGGTGAGCATATTTGTAACCTCTTCTAACTGAGAAAACATTCAAATGCAGTAAAAAAACATAACCATAATTCTTTCATAGCTGATAACCAGTGAAAACACAACAACCTTACCTGTTCTGGGTGTAGACTGGGCTTCACAGCTCTCGTGTCATTGCTAAAAAAACAGCACAATTAATTTCATGTGTGTAATATATAATCCATATGAATTCTTCAGTCTAGATCAAATCTTACAATCCCCTTAGGCTAAATATGTTTTTTCATCCTTTATGGAATTTACTGAATGTTTGCTTCTTAAAGGAAAAATGCTCCAGTTTCAGTGTAACAAAACCTTGATTCTGCCTGCATTGCCATCTACCATTTAATATCTTGTTAATGCAAAGAAAAGGCAAACATTGCACTATAGGCTGCAGACCATTTTATTCTCTGACTGAACAGCTCTTTTTATGCAGATGACTGCTCTAGGTTTCATCTGCCTAAGTTTTATTAGCTTCCAAAGGAATTCTCTATTTAATTTGCTTCTTCACTGCCATTTAAAGTTCATAAAGAGCCATGATAAATCCTTCAAATATCCAGCATTTGACTTGGAAAAAGAAGGCAGATGAGCAGTATGAAGGGGAGTTAGTTGCACACAGGTGTTTTTACTTCTGTGACAAAGTCCATTCTGGGAGAATGCATCAGAAGACAAACAGTGCCAGTCACCAATGCCTTCTCTGTTATACTCTGAGTATAATTATTCTTGATTTTGTTCAAATGTGTCTAGGAATGTGTCCTTTCTTAAACAGATAGATGTGAGAGTAAACTAAAATCTTGCCTTTGCTTAGGTCTAACAAAAATGTTACTTCTGAGGACTTACTGTTGGTTTGGACAAGAATGGGAGAGAAGGATTCAAGTTCATTCTGAAGTCTGGATTTCAAAGTCTAACACCCAAACAATGCCTGTAGATGGCTGCTTCTTAACATCTTTCATATTTATAAATACAAGGTGCTTCTAGTCACAACTATTACAGAATGAAAATACTTATTCCAAAACTTACAGTTCTTTCATTACAGGAAAATTTTATGGAATTTTATGGGTACAATTTTATTGGTAAGATTAAGCAGAAATTGCTTGTCAGAGGATTTTGTAAAGGCTCCTGCAGAAAGCCTGAAGAATGTAAAAGAAAATTGAAACTTTAAGCTATCATGTATAATACTCTGTCTGGGACCTAGTTATTAAATCCTGTAAGATGATAAAAATCCAAACCCTCACATTTGATTAAGTCATACAGGAATTAATAGGCAATCATTTGATATTAGTGGGATGAAGTTTTACCATATTCAGAACCCTTGCAAGAAAAAACCTTGCTTCTTCTCCTGCTCCTAGCCTGGAAAGGTGAGCTGCAGTGGCACAACAGGGTATCTCAGTGCTGGGGTTGGGGACATGCAGGTCCCCAAAACAGCAGGACCATAATTGTCTGGCTTTGCCTAACTCCTGCAAAGCATTCCTCCACCTCCCAGGATGTGTCACATTGGGACTGTCATAACCCATCTGGAAACAAAGTCTACTTTAAACACAGAAATCTTGTAGAGCTATTATATATTTATGTTCAAATGTGTCTTGTTTGGGCATCTGAGTGGGGATCTGAATTTGCTTTTGTCATTCCATAATTATCTCTTGCTGATGTGTGAGATGCTCTAGATACCTGAATGGTGCCATTTCTGTTCTCCCCCCTGCTACTCATGCACCCCTGTGAAAAACTCAACTTTTGTTTTCTGGATTCTTTTGGATTTTTGCAAGAGGTGCAGCCGGGGGAAGGGGATTAAACTCAGCCTGCTATTGCTCTGCAGGATATCCTGCTTGAATAACCAGAGACAGGAATTACGGCTGGAAAAGGGCTTGGGTTCTCAGTGAAATTAGCACTAATTCAGTTTAATTGTTAAACTAGTGCTTTATTGAAAAGTAATTTTGTTTGTGTGACATTAATTGATTAAAACATGTTGTATTACACAGCTGCAATAGGATGTTGAGTTAGACTTAATTCTAAAATTACCCTGAGCCGTTCTGTTGCCCGTGTGAAATTTAGCTGAACTGGCAGGGTTTACTGGAAGACTTCCTTTTGTTACTAATATTGCCATAAATTTTGCCTTTTTGCAGGCTGCCCACTGGTGATTTGTGTAATTTCTACAACATCATCTCTAGAGAGCTACGGAGAAAGTGGCAAGTGAGTATCAAAATGTCTTCACTCCAGGTGCAATAAGGATGAAAAATCTGATGGGGAGAAACAATCATATATCTGTTAGCAGAGCCCTGGTTCTGCAAGATCCTGCTGAGGATCTGTAGTTGTTATAGATCTGTTCTTACACCTAGAAGCCTCAGGTTTGCTTTTTTCTGCTGAGATGATGCACAAAAAACTCCTGAGATGTTTTGCCAGGTTTTTGCTTTTGCTGCAGAAGCAGAAGAACTCCTGCAGGGAGCTCCCTGCTTATCCCTTGCACAGAGTAAAGTGCAGGAAGAACCATTTTTAGCAAGATAAGGATAATCTTTGGTTAAAGACATCTAATCTTTTGAAGAAAAATGAAGATCTAGAATGTTTATTGTTAAAAATTTTGAAAACTACTTTCCTTTCTATTTTGGAAAAAAAATTATCTGAGAAAACACTGTAGGATCCAGTCCTACTATAATGTAAGAAAAGGATTTCAAGCAAGAGTTATTTTGTGGGTACAGTGGACCAGCTTGTATCATCACTGCAGCAGGAAAGACCTGTGAAGCTGATAGTCTGTTTCCCAGCCTCTTCCTCGTCCCCAGCCAAGGAAGGCAGGGAGGGCTTCAATTTGTCTCCTGCTATGATGGCAGGACTCACAGCACTGAAATGAGTGCCTGTGATACAGGAACAACAATAAATAAAACCTTTTCTTTCCTCCCATCTTTCCACCCCTAGTGCTATTTGAAGGCATGCAGGGACAGGTAGCTGTCATTGACTCTGCAAGATACAAATCAAAATGAGATCCTGCCTTAGATGCCCTGAGCACAAAGGGAAACAGAGCTTCTTATTAATGCTCTATCATGCCTTTTGCTTTCAAATTTCAGCAGTCTTTTTACACTCTCCTTTAGTACCTTCTTTTAATCAAGAACATTACTAATTAAATGACCATGTGTTTAATCTAAAATAATTCTGATTTTCCTCTGCAGCTGCTGGCTCTCACTAGAGAATGGAGCAATCTGGGCTTTTGTGGCACCAGCGTTGTTTGTAATTCTGGTAGGTAAACTCACAACTGCTGCTGGATTTTGTTGCACATCTATGTCAGCCACAGCAGAGCAAGCTGAAAGTCTGATGTGCCCGTGGAAATTATTGAACAGCCCAAAATACTGAGAGAGCCCTCTCCAGAGACAGCTCTGCTGGAACCATTAATAACGGCACAGAATTCAGTAACCTTGGGAGTTTTGATAATTCTTAGAAAGATGCCCCAAAAGAACAAACTGTGGTTTGTGTTTGATTTACACCATTAAAATCTTAAAGGCTGATTTCAACCCACTGGTATTTGAAGCATTTGCTTGAAGAGAGCTCACTTTTCCCACTAAAGCTGAGTGCCTGTGAGCAGAGTTTGGGTAGAGTTTGCAAGCAGTGAGCAGGAGTGGGTTAAAGCAACAGCATGAGCTGCTGGGGGAGTTCTGGGGAAGGTAACAAGCTGCATCTGCCTTCTTATAGCCATAAGGAATTTGTGCTCTGCCTCTGGGAGAGGATTTTGGGATTCCATCAGGTTGGGTATTGCAATTTGGCTGATCCAGGCAGGGCTGGTAAGATGAGTGTGCTGGGGTGGCCACAGGTACCTCTGCCAGCTGTAATAAACATCATCTTTCCAGGGCAGGGTGCAGGTTTATGGCTCTGATGCTGATACATGAATGTTCTGTAGCAATTTAATTATGTCCAGACACTAAATTCCTGTGAGTTGTAGCTTAATCACTGTGCTCACTTAAGGAGCCAGATTTGTTTGCAGGGGTTAAGTGGGAGATTACTCCTCTTCAGCACTGTTTCCAATGCTTTAATTGATCAGGTTATCTATGATTTTTGCTGCAGGTTACAAGGTCAGAGTGACAGGATGAACACTGAATAGACTGAGTGATTAGTGAAATCAGATTGTCTTTGATGAAGCCTTTGATGTTAAAGTCATGAGCCTAAATCTAGACCAGAGTCTGCCTCTGGTGTTTAAGGAGGGTCAGGCAAATAAGATCCAGACTACCTGCATAGAGGAGCATCAAAAGGAGGCACTGTCTGTACCTTCCCTAAAAAAGCTGGGGTTTCCATGGAAAGCACAAGGAAACTTCCCAAGATTTCATCACAGAGAAAAAACCTCACAAACCCTGCCCATGAGGGAAGGAAAGGAGAGCTGTACATATAGAGCTGTTATGTACCACTACATCTCTCTCTAACTATTTGGCAAGCTGAAGGTGACTCCTTGGCTGAACTTTTCCATCACAGGCAATTTTACACTGCAGCTGAGTGAACATCCTAACATTTGCCTGGCAGACAGTGAAATCAGCCCCTCTTACAGGCACCCTGGCCCAGCCTAGTCCTGTGTCTTCCACCCAAGATAGAGCCTCTGAATAATTAGGCTACATAAACATGTAGAAAATTATGAAAATAGCTGCTATATTGATGTGGCAGAAATTGCCTCATGTTAGCATTTTAATCAGACTATTAATGACAACACTGGAAAGTCTGTGCAAGTAGGGCAGAATTTCTTTTACCCAAGTGAAACCATATCCATGAAAACAAGAAATGTTGACCACTAGTTTAGAGCTTGCTAAACAGCTTTGGACTTTGTTTCAACAAACTTAATTTATTGTTGACCTGTTCCTTGGACTTTCTCTACATGAGCTTGTATTCAAATACGTGTAGATATTTATGATTAATGGGCAATTAAAATAATCTAATATGCAAAGGTCGTCGTCTCACATTCGCACTTGCTTTTTGGCTGTTCAGCAGCACAGGAGGAATTAAGATCCAACCATTAAAATCAGATCTTTCCCAGCTCCAGTCCAAAGATGGTGTTAATCAAACCACAGCAGACAGTGAAGTATTTATTCACCTGAGTGAGCACAACCTTCAGCAATTTGCATGCGTAGCTGCTTGCCAACCAAAGTCCAGGCTTGACTGTCTGGCTCCCACTTCTGATGTAAAATATTTGTGGAGCTCAAGTTATATTCTTGTGAGGAGACGAATATTTTGAGAAAGAAAAAAAATGAGCTCACAAGGTAGATCCACGTAGAGCAATTTGTCAAATTGTCTAAACCTGACTCTGCCCAAAATAGCAGCAAGCTAGCTGACAAATTATTCTCTCTGGGCACTGAGTATGCTAGCTGAAAAAATATGTTAGTGCCTATAGGGAAATAACAAGGCTAAATGTTGTTTTGTGTGTGCACGTGTGCCTGTCCTCTTTAAATTACAAATTAGTCACTATTTGCATGAACTAGAGTTTAGCTCTGAAAATACATCTCAAAAAGCAGTATTTGACTACTTCCATCCACAGTTTCTCTCTGCCAAGAAAAAAGGATTATGCTATGAAGAAAACAGGGGGACTGTTCTTTTCAACTCCCACTCCCTAGATAGTAGGCAGATGCAGACTGCTTTTTTCCTGCCACAGCCTCACAGGCAATATAGAGCCTGAAAAGAGAATGATATCTGTGAGTATGACAGGGAAAAATACTCACAGATATTCTTCTAGGGAGTAATTCACAGAACCTCCCAGCCTTATATGGATTCCCATACCCACAGTATGGGAATACTCCTTGGGTTTGAGTCAAGAAATATGATGGAAGAAGTATTTCCTTCTATGGGTAGCTCTTTTGGCTTCCACCTGTATCCTAAGGTTTAAAGAACACTCTTCTCCACCCTCCAAATCACAACACTCAAGCCTCTATAGCATCCTCCTAAGGCAGCTTTGTAACATTTTTGCAATTAATTTGAAAACAAAACTCATCTCAGTCAAAGTGAGCCTGGGATGTGTCTTTTAAGAAAAAAAGTCAAAACACAACACTTGACAAAGCACCTGGATTTCTGAAACAAAACCTTAAAACTTCTGGAAGAAGGCTTTGTTTGTTATCAGCCATCTGCTGCCTTGGTGTGTTTCCATAGGTATGGCAGAATTAAGGAAATTCTGCAGAAAGCATCTGTGTACACAGAGCAGTGGGAGGGCTGCAGACAGTGAATGATCCAACACAGGGGAGAGGCTGGGCTGTAGCAGTAAGTCCTTTCTATTGTTTTCCCTATGAGTAGTTATTTTCCGTGTGGTTTTTTTTACAAGTCTTTTTGATAAACAGCATTATTCTGCAGCTAAATGATTTTCATTAGCATATTGCTAGGAGTTCTGTGCTGTGGGGACATCAGCTTTGTAACCAGTGTCTTCAGCTGGGACTCCATGGAACTTGGAGATTGCTCAGATTTCCTTCACTACATCCAGCTGGTACCTGCTTATGAATATTATCTGTATTAAAAATATTCTCTCCATATTATACCTGCTGATCAAACATTATTTAGTCCTCTTAGGTCATGATATTCATTCATATCTTTATGTAACAGTGCAGAATTAGGATCATCTTCATATGTCGAGTAGTATCTGACTCTGCAGATAGGCCCAGTGATTGAAAAGTGGAAATTTCTGTCCTATAGTAGACATCATCCATCATGGAAAAACGTGACAGAACTGGACCTGTAGTGCTTAAAGGCCCCAAACCAATAGGATTTCTCAGAATCATAGAAATCAAATACATAAGTGCTGGGGTAGACTAGGGCACACATGAACAGACCACAGCTTCCAAGCTTCTCTTTTTTTCTTATTAGCACTCAGTTATGAGCACTTTCACTATTTTAAAATTAAATTCCTTCATTATTTTAAAATTAAATTTCTTACTTAACCAACATGAAAGCAGGCAACTATTTTTTTGACTAGGGGAACAGATTTCTGATGCAACTTAGGAATGGGCTGCAGCTGCAACAACCTGCAGCATTGGTGTGCTCCTAATCATGGCAAATTAATGATGATCAAGTGAACTCACAGCATGAGAAAGGATGCTAAAACTCAGCTTGGAAGAGTCAGTTATAGCTCCCTGTACCATTGCTCGAAACTGGAGCCTAAAATAGCTTGTGGTTTTGGAGGGAAGCTGGTCAATGGATTTAATTAAGGCAATCTGTTTTATCCTTTTTTTTAGTATTATTTTTAGTCATTCTGTGCTGCCAAGCCTCTTCTTGGCCAGGAGGCAACACACCACATCAGAGGGTTTTACACATGGGATTCCTGCACTGTGCTGAAGTAGAAACAAAAATCTCGTGAGACTTGGAACAAACCTGGGTGAAAGCCCTGAAGAAAAAAACCAGCAAAAAAAAACCCTAAACAAACTGAGGGAAAGAATTTGTCTCACTGAATCTGGTCTGTCAGTTTTTTGAGAAAAGATATTAAAAGGGGTGATTTTTACTCATTTAACTCTCTTCTTGCTCTGACAATTTTTAGTCAGATGAAGTTATCTCTAGAGTGAGCCAGAGCTCCCTGATGTCTTTGGGATCTTTCCAGGGGCTCTGGTGGGTTTTGGCTCACACCTGCAGTAATGGGAACTGGCAGCTCCCACTGACTTTGCAGACTTGTGAGTGCCTGGGGCTGGACAAGCTGCCTTGAGAGGAGAACCATCAGTTAAGAAACAAGCACTAATGTTATTAGCTCTATTTTATTGGAAGTACTGGCCAGTACATTAAGGGAAAACTATTCTAAGTTCCTCTGTAATTTTAAGGCATAATAACTGCAACTGTCAGGTAATCTGGGTTTTCAGAAAAGGAAAAAATAGTAACTATATGCAATAGAGTTATCTAAATTTTTAGTCTTCTACTTTGAACATTCTGATGTAGATTATATAAGGAGTGTTCCATGCTTTACTTACTGAAAAATTACCAAAGGAAGACAATTGTAGCTGATCTGTTTAGTTAGGCTGTATGAGATTACTCTGATTTTTCAAAATACCTAAACAAAAATTTTCAAGTCATTAAGAAAGTGTATATATAGCATTTTGGCACTTGAGAGTAATGGTTTATAACTGCTATTATGTGTACCTTGGTTTTTATCATCAGTGAGATCAGTGTTTCCTTCATGTTACTAATGCACCCTGGAAAGGGTACAGTCACACTGACTGCACAAGAGGATAAGCTCAAGGCCTTTTTTAAAACCATCTAATTTGTTTCCTTTGAGACTATCTTGTCTCTGCTGTTTTGTATTCTTTTGTTGGTGCTTATCATTCATAACTTTTACTGACTTTGGTAAGATGTAGGAAATTCAGAATCTGAAGAATGAGATTTAATTTTGGTTTTACTGTTTTGTTTTTTATTTCACTTATAGCTTTAGGTTTTTTTCCTTGCATTTTTTAATTACTGGATTTTTGGGGGGAGTATCTCATACTATCTTATACTTAACATTTTTAAGTATGTGTATGTGTATTTTTTAAAATGCTATGAAGAAAGCAGAAACTACCCTTTCATCCTCAGAGTTAGAATAGTTTGTTAGAATATGATTACTGATTTTTAACTGACCAACTGACCAACACTGTTTTGCAGCCTTCTCTTTCTTTTTGTTCTGTATTTTTGGGTAGTTTTGTTGTACCCTTGTTCTGTATCTGATACTAAATACCAGCTTTGTAGTTGATGTGTAACATCAGGAAGGAGGAAAATAATCTTTTCTTTCACCTTTCCATTTGCTCTTCTCTCTTTTTTTTTTTTTTTTTTTTTTTTTCTTCTTCAAACTCACAGCAAGACAGTCTTTGCCACATTTCCTTTAAGTGATAAAGATTTCCTTCTTTCTTCACATGTGACTCCAGAGCCAGCTCTCTTTTGTTAGGTATTTTTCATGTTAGTCTTTTCAAGTTTCCCTCCTTTTCATTTCATTTTATCAATGTTTCTGCTGGGCCTGACATGGAAAGGAGCAGGGCTTTCAAAGAGCAGAGTTCAAACTTAACATATTTTCCTCACTGCTGTTTTAAAATAATCTTGTACTTAAACTGCAAGCAGATAGGAATCGTACACTGTGAAGTCCAGTTAGAAAGCTGCATTCTGAAATGTCTGCATATGTAAGAGCAAAACCAAAGATTGTGCAGACATGTGCCCCTGTTCACTGAAGATTTGTCTAATTTTCATCTGGTAGTAAAGTATTAGGGTATGTATTTGCAGGAATCCTGAGCACTTCTTTAGCTGTGAAGCAATGTATCCATCCAGATTTGTCCCAAACATGCATGGACTATTCCTGAAGGAAGGAAAGCACAAGCAAGAAATTCCCACTATGAGGAGAGGAAAAAAGCACTGGCAAAGGTCAAGTTTTACCAGTCCAAAATTGAAAATGTATTTTGTCAAATAAATACATCACATGAAGTTCTATTTTCTATTTTATTTGTACAACATGCTCCTAGGGCAGTCTGCACCTCTGACATGGTCACTGCTCACTTTCCTGACCAAGTCTTGTTCTTCTTTTTTTCTTCAGGTCAATATTGGTATTCTCATTGCTGTCACAAGAGTTATCTCAAGAATCAGTGCAGACAACTATAAGGTCCACAGAGATGCCAATGCCTTCAAGTAAGTTTTTCTCATTCAAATTATATTATAAGAAGTTAATAATCACACTAGCACACGCACATCATAGAGACATGGATCATGGGCTTCTCCCAGAGTACTGATACTGTTCTTCTTTTGTAAAAAACCCAGTAATGTTAAAGGTAGCATATCATTCTCTTAAATGCAGCCAGTAACCTGCATTTTATGGATGCTGCACAGGATGCAACTTGTGGTTCAGAATGACCTAAAGTGTTTTTCTTCCTAAAGATTTTTTACAGTCTCCTGCGTTTGCTGATTCATTAGTTTCCCTTTTATTAATGGAGATTTTCCTCTTCCTGCTCTACTCAAATATAAATCTCACAGACCATGACTAATCTTTACTGGGTTATTGCAACTATTCTGCTCCTTCATAGGATAAACTGTGTTTCTATCCCCAGTTTAACATAATATTTAGGCATATGATTCTTTCAAAATTCTCTTGATACTGCAAAGCATACAGACTTATTCTGGATTTAAATGTGCTTAACTTCAACTGCTTCTTTACATGAAGGTGCTTTGAGCTTCTTAGGAAGGTGGCCTCTCTGAGTCTGTATCAGCTTTAAAATACTGCACCTAGCAAGGTTAGAGAGGAAGTGTAAGGTAGAGGCATTGCTTTATCTGAATGCATAAGGAAAAATTCTGATTTCTAAAACCTGTCAGAGTACATATGGGTAGCTGAGAAGACAGTTTAATATACTTAGTTTAAAGTAAGATGCTGAATATTACATTTTGTATCCTCCTAAGGATGCTTTAGTCCAATAATAAAAAGGACACTATATAACAGAGAATATGTAACTCAGGTAGAAGAAAAGTATCATGGTGGCTTTTGTTTAATGTTTCTGCATCACAGTCTACTGTATGATAAGGCTTTGGCTCCAATGACCTGAAATGGTGCTGTAAAGAATAATTTTTATGCTTGGATTACTTATGTAATTTTTAAAAAGCCATTAAGTTTTAAATATTGATGACAGTTACCTAGCTGAAGTTAGATTATAATTGCATACTTATTCAACAGGAAAAGAAAACTAGTAGGTAAGTCTGTACAAAAATCTATAAGATAATCACATTGTAGTGAAATGAAAAGACTGGAATTTAAATTATTGTTTCGGGTTTGACTGAGTTCCTGTGACCTTCAGAAATAGAAAGTATAAAACCTTAGGAAGCAAATAACTGTATATTGTCAATGGCAATTTATGTAGCCTATTAGAATTATTAAGACAAAGAACTTCCATCAATAGGATCTACACGAATTGTTCTATGTACTTAGATATTTCCTTACTTGTGTTACAAAGATTGATTCAATATGCACTGTGCCCTCCATGATGGTATATATATAAATTTTAAAAATACAACGCTGTGTGTGTATGTAAACTCATAAAAAATTCTTAAAACATGTTCATAAAACAATTTATGAATGGTTGGTCAAGGAGTAAGTTTTAATCCATTAAATCAGGAGTTATATGGTCTTAGTTCAAATATTATCAGCTGCAAATTTGGAGTAGTGAACTTCTGTACTGAAACTATGACTTCTCCAGATATCTTGGATACGAGATGTTCCTCTTGCCAAGTAATTTTTAAACTGCAGTTTTAGGATTTGACCTTACAAAAGTGATGGTGGTGGAAAAAATTTATAATCATTGGGAAGATACATCTGGAAGCATTCAATCATTAAATTATTGGTTAAGCAGCAATATGCTTTTATAGAAGAGCTTTCCTCATAGAACTAAATTAATTTTAAAAAACCTATAATTGAAAGTAAACAGATTACATAGAATAGCTCCTCTTCTGAAGATATCATTAGAGAAATAGGTCCTCAGAAGAAATTTTAAATGAGAAGGACTTAAGTTGTTATCCAAATCGGATATTAGAGAGTATTTATACCCTGGTTAAACAAAATGGTGAGGCATATGATCAGTTAGAGTTTCAGGTACAGAGGATGTAATGGAAAAAATAAGAGGTCTGTTGAAAAGAGAGATGTTAGGCCTTAGCAACAGTGGATTTCATTGTCTTGTCATCAGTATTCCCTATAGGGGTTTCAGTTCTGAGGGCTGCAGGGAGATGTTTTTCATAGTGAAAAAACCTTTCCTCCAACCACTAAAGGATCTTAGATGTTGATTAGAGGCTGTTAACGGGTGAGAGTGGATAACAGCAAAAGGAGTCAGTGACAGCACAGGAATCAGAAAACCACAGGAAGCTCTGTAGTTTCTGTCAGGTTGCTGTCAGCAAGGACTACAAGGTAGTTTCCAAATCAAGTTCAGTTGGCTTAGGGAGGAATCACAGAAGACTTGCAAAATGCTTTGTGTAGTATGAGCCTTAACTAAATCTGACAAGTGCAGTGCATTTGATATTAGCTATGGGAGACACTGCCACATGTTAGAAAGAATTTATCAAGCCCTGATCAGATCTGGACTAAAAGGGTGCACTAAAAGGTTACAAGGTGATTTTGGTGGAACAAAAAGCATTTTGTCACCATGTTGGAGCTGTTTACTTCAGTGAGGTACATAAGGCAGAAGTAGGCTTTTTAGGGCTGTATTCATGGCTTCAGTAAACCAAAGATGGAAAATGAGAACTGCAGTGCAAGGAGCCATGGAGGGGAAGACTGCTCAGCTTGAAGGTAAAAAAAAGAGGGATTTCAGTGCTGTCTCTGATGGAAAGAAATTTAAGTGGAAAGCACAATGAGAAACAGTAAGTTGCTGTCTGCAACTATTTGGGTGACAGCACTTAAGCAGCAAGGTTTAGAAGTTTATAAGTGATAATGAACTGAAAAGAACAGCAAGGCTGGCTGGAGAGCAAGGAAAGAGTCTGTGGCAGAGAAGTGAGGGAGGTGCCAGTGCAGGCACCTTGATTTGTGCAATTGTAAATGCAAACCCTTTTACTTGATAGGTTGGGCCAGTGTTTACACCTGCCTTTAAGCACCTGAGTAAGAGGCCTCAACCTCACAGCTGGAGTGGAGTTCAAACATGAAGATTCCTTGTGGTCTGAAAATCCCAGCCTACAGGTTTTACAGACCAAGCTTATGATCAGATTCTCCTCTTACCAGGCTTTGCTGCCAAAGGAAAAGTTTAATTGTGTTGACAAGGAGTGACTTCCATTTCTGCTGGGAGAGCACCTGCCCAGGATTCATCTGCCCTAATAATGGAGCTCAGTAAAGTGGGCACTACCTCCACCTGGGTTCCTGATAAATGGCTAAATGGGAGCTTCTGCCATGCAGTTATCCCATCTGTAAAGGGTTCATCTCTCCTTAAAAATTCTCATTTCACTTCAGTGGTTCTGCCCAGCTCATAGTCAGACACCAACTCTGTGTGGGTCTCAAGCCAGGTGTGATAACTCCCCCCTCTGAGGCCATCAGCTGCTCAGAGACTACCTTAGGAAACTGTCAGCACAAAGAAGCAGTTATGAGCCATGGTGATGTCAGTAAGAAAGGATATTTATTGTTAGAGAAGTGCTGGTACTAGAGCATATTTTAGTTTCCCTAAAGATTAAATTACTTGGCAACACAAGTGAACATTAACAACAGGCCTTGTTTCTCTTGGCAACAGACAGCAATAAACTGATGTAATTATTTAGAGTAATTGTTCCTGATTTTCCATACGGCAAGAGGTCCTCTCAAATGCTGACTCAGATTCAAGTATAGAATATGAAGCAGAATGAGCCAGTGCTCAGCTCTGAAGGCAGCATCCATCAAACTTTATGTGTAAAGGCCAAAATAGGATAGGAAGCCATGAAAAAAATTCCATCTTCATCAAAAAGTAATTGATTATTCATCTTCCCCATTCACATTTTGCCCAGAATGAAGTGCATTGCAATTATGGGCTGATTGCCCTCTTCAGGTTCAGAGGTTGCTTTTGGCAGTGGAGATCTCAGCATCTTACTGAACGTTTTATTCTGGTTTCAGAGACACTGGTGTGCACGTGTCTTTTTGTTTGTTCATTTAAAATAAATAATAATAGCATACCCCAAATAAGATAGATGAACTGAAGAAGCAACATAAAGGGGTAAGATTATATGTACATAAGCTGCAATATACCCCCCAAAATCAGGAAAAATTAATATAATTAATAATCTATATGTGAACAGAGACAATAATTACTGTATAACAGACTCCAGTGGCAGTTGAACAGTAAGTATTTGGTTGTTGTAGAAATTTTAATATGTGAAACAATTTCTTTTTAGTGTCTGACACTTCAGTTCTGCAAGAGTAGTTTACTGGTAAGAGTTGAGCAATGAATTATGATCAGCTCCTATTTACTACTTGAATTTACTTAAGAACCTGCTTTTTGTATTGTTTTCTGAAGCATGTTGGACACGTATAGAATGTGAGCTGTTTCACTGACTTGTGATTGATTATATTTGAACTTTCTATTAGATGATTAGCTACTGACTCAAAGCAAAATCATTTTGTGTAACAATTCAGATGCTGCTTTCTGAGAATATTTTGCACCCATGGAGCAGGCTTTTCACCAAAAAGCCAATTTCAATGTTTCAGTTTAAAGAATACTTAATCAGACAGCTTGAAACATTGAACTTCATACATACAACATTTGTTTGTGTTAGCCATCCTTGAGTGGGCCCTTTTTTAGGGAAATAATCATAAGTTTGAGTTTATGCATATGAGTAGTCTCTCTAAGGCTAATGCAATTAAAGTAGATTAGTTTAATGGAATTTTTCATGTGCTTGAAAAAGCGCATGATTATATTTCTGAGTTATGGACCATTTGAACTCTTTTCCTTAGTTTTCTCTTCTGCATGTAAAGTCTTAATTCTACTCAGTGCATTCATTAACTCTTATTAAGACTTAAGTAGCTTTTTTCTTGCTGCTCTGCCACTTCAAAGTTTCATTGCTGTGTTTACTTGGGAAGTTATTTCTCTTGTTAAAGAGAGAAGAGTTACCTAATTTGACAGTGTTTTAGCAAGGTGCACATTTCACTCTCTCTTCCCTGATTAAGCCTATCACAGGTAGTCATTTGATTGTATTTTACCTGGCTCCTAGATTACAAGGGTTAAAGTATAAAACAATTTTGAAAAAATCTTAGTTTTGCAGTAAGAATAATATTAACTGTAATAGAGGAAGAAATGCAAAGCACGTTTCTGTTGCAGCAATAGCAGTTTTAGTCTAGAAACAAAGAAGCCATCCTTAGCCACCATCCACTTTCCGAACCAGGTCACTGTTGCATTGTATTGTCCAGAAGAGACAGTGTCATTAACTTTTCTTGAATAAACTGCCAAGTCCAACTCTTATTGAATACTTTGCCCTGAAATGGTCCAATGAGTTGGAAAAATGTCTTTTCTATAAAGTGTAGAATTCAGAAGCTGGTGAACCAGAAGTGGTAGCTATCATAATTGTTCATGGAGAAAGCAATTAGAAGTATTTCTTCACTCTTTACTCCATTCTTTCTTTCATTTTACTCATTTCCTCTATCTCTCAAAGCTCAGTCTTTACTGAGTAAAATAATACAGTGAGCTCTAAGTTCTCTGCCGAGTGAAAGAAAAACATTAATTCTGTTTAGTTAAATTAGAGGCTGAAAACTGGAACAAATGGCAGGGGCTGCAGTGCATGGGAGCAAAGGAGAGCTTCAAGCAAAGCTCAGCAGGGCAAGCAAGGTATGTAAGCTGTTGTGTTAGTGCTTTCTGCGTTTTTTATATAGATTAAACCACTTTGGAGAAAGCTGAAAACAGTGTGTAGGTTTAATGCGAATCTATTCCCTACTCTGGATATTTTAAAAAACCCAAAAAGCTGCACAGATTTTCCCATTGACAAATACAAATACACAAGGGCTGTTCTCCAACAGCTCACGATGCTGCAGACATCTGTGTGGTTAAACCATGCAATTGAACATTCCAAAGCACTTTGCAAAGCCATCTATTACATCCCTGCAGCACACCAAATGCACTGTGGCAAACTGCTCATCCATTTAATCAGTGGTCTGTTCCATGCCATGACTCTGCATCACTATTTTGCTTTGTTTATAAACACAATCCCTGCATTTCAGCCCAGACATCTTCTGTCTCAGACACCAATCCTCCGAGTTGGTGCTGACAGCTTTGGTGCTTTTAGCATCAGGCACTATTATGCAAGACACTGTTACATTTTGTTCTCGTGTTTCCATTCCTGTTTTTGTGTAATTTAGTGTCCAAATACTTCTCTTTCTAAGGATTATTTGCAGCTGTTCCTTTTCACAGAGCTGCTTGTGTCAGTCGTGGCACTTGCTTGACACTCTCATGAGAACTGCGTTGCCAAAGGAGACACCATAATCTCTCCACAACTGAATTCCCCTCCTTTGTGATAATATTAGGGAATGTCTTATCATTATCTTTTTTTCATCTTCCTTTCCAACAGGGTTGAGTAGCAAGTTACATTCTGCAAACTCTTCTGAATGTCTATTCAAAATTCTTTTGCACTAGATTCAAAATCCATTGCACTAGAAAATCCTTTCTGTGCCTTTCTGGGTGGCAGGGGCAGCAGTGCAACCCTTGGAGAAATGGAGCCCTTGCTTGTGTGTATTCTACTGGAAAAGGAAAAAGCTTTTCCCTTGTGCTGAAGGAGAGCCATCAGTTAGAAGGAGCAGCATTCCCAGCCAAATCTGCTTTCTGCAAATCCTTTTCTCTATAATTGTTGATTGTATGTAAGGTACCATGTTCATTGAACATGGCTTCAATCAGAGTGATGGACCTCGTGGAAAATCCTGGAAGGAGGAGGGTTGACTGGCAGTAAAGGAAAGAATTAAAAGGAAAGTATTCAGCAATGACGATTAGTGAGCTGAAGTGCTACTGCCAGTGATAATGAATTCAACCTAATTAAATTTTTGGCTCATTGAATATGACAAATATAAATGCAGTTTGGGTTTCTCCTTATTAGACTCAGAGTTTTAGACTAAAACTACATGGGTCTGAATGTTGCCAAGGAGAGTATTAATGAGGAAATGCTAATCTTTTAGGAACCATAATGACAGTACTGGTAGTGGGGTTGTTTTTTTTGAGTCACAGCTCTGAAGAAAGGCTCCAGGCCATGTTGTGATCTTTCAGGTGCAATTCAGGCCCATTTTGGGAGGAGTAGAAAAAGCTTAAATGTATGCAAAACATAGGTGCAGGGACGGGGCTACTCAGCAAAATAGAAAAAGGGACGAATAATGGGTGAAAAAATCAAATATCTTTAAGCTTCCAATAGTGGAAGGGGAGCTGCAAAGCAATGGAGCAGATCACCTGGAATGATGCTGAGCTTTTGTCTTTGAAAGGCTTTCAGAAGTGATTGTACAAATGTCTGTAAGGGCTAAGTTGGTGTCAGGAGTGACAAATGGTCCTGCTTGTGTGTCTGAGCTGGACAAGTTGATGTCATGAGCCCATCCGCAGCTTGTTTTTTTCCTGATAGTTTCCTTCTGAGCCAAAATCTTCCTTTGTGGGAATTGCTTTCTGCCTGCCATTTCTCATTAGACAGGGATTTACTGTTATGATCAAGGCTTGCTGATTGTGGGCTTCAAAGGAAGAAACAGCTCTGACACTCATGTGCCTGTTTCTTTCTTGTCTTAGGAAGAGCAGTAAGACACCATACAGGTACAAAACATACATGTAAAAATTGATAGCTAAGATTTTCTTAGCTAAAAATTGATAGCTAAGATGGATTTTCTGAGTATAAAGATCAAAAGTTTTCATTAGAGATCTTTAGGCATGTTTGGGTTTGTATCTGAGTGTCAGAATGAAGTTTATTAAAACTTGGTTACTAAATCCCTGTGATGAGCATGTCCCTTGCTCGGGACAGAACTGAATCAGGAATGGAAGGAAAGAATAAGAGAGAAGGGGCCATACCAAGCAACTCTTCAGCTATTTCTCATCTTTATTGTCTAGAAAGCTCTGGAGTGCTTATTGGTCTATGGCTGAATCAGTTTCTTGATTCCAGTCCTGCGAGATGCTAAGAGCAGTCACTGTAGGTGAAAGCTGCTCTCAGCAGGACCTTGAGGGGGCTTTCTTAAGTAAAATCAGGATTTGTAGGACATTTAATGAAAAAAAAAAAACAACCCTGACCCTGTGCCTAAAGGCCTGATGAGTCTTTGGCAGTATATAAGGTGCCAGAATACACAGGTCAAAGATGTTGGTAGTGATAAGTTACTGTGATAGATGTGGATGATGCAGTGGGGTGGCACCTCCCCATTCCTCCAAAGTTGTCCAAAGAGTATGTATTCTTTGCTTTGGAATGATAACAACAGGAAGTTTCAGCTTTTGAAAATCTGCAGTGAAAAAAAAGCTTTGAAATTCATATTCTTATTTTTTAAAAGTATTCCTAATTGTTTTTCATTTCCAGTGTTTTAATAACTGATTTTAAGCCATGAAAATACCAGTAGGACAAGGACAATGTTTAGTCACAGCTTTATGCCTGACACCAGAGTAACAATTAAACGCTGTTCATTCATCATGAAATGGTGCAATTCCCTGTGAACAGCAATAATTTCAAGAGTTTGCTTGAACTGCTGCATTTACCTCCTTGGTCCTATTTATAATACTATGTCAGCTCTATGCCAGCTTTATGCAGAATAATAAGACATTTATTATAGTTATTCCATTGCATAAAATAAATGCCTATTTAAACATGCACCTTGTGCAGAGTGCTGGGCAGCTCTGTAAATTACTACTCAGTCTGACACAGCTTTATCTCAGTGTGATTTACATATTTTCCTGATAATGTGCTCACAAAATAAAATTAAATAAATGAAAAATACCAGTAACGACAATAAGATCCAATTTCTAGAATCAAAAGTACTTTTAAGCTGGTAGATACTATCATCAGGTAAGTAATAAAAATGCCCCTAGCTAAAGATATGTCACAGGTGGTTTGGAAATAGAAATTAAGCCCAGTTCTTTTTAATTTAAGGAGATGTGAAGAAGAAGCATATTTTAGTGAAAGAATATGAATTAAAAGCACTTTTATTTGGAACAATATTAGAAATGTTCAGACAGTAAAGTCAGATGATAACTGCAAGCATGATAATGTCAGGAATAGTGAGATTTTCACAGTGAGGTGCTGTGATCACCCCATGAAGAGTCATGTTCTAAAACTCTACTGTGCTTATTATCCCCAGTGAGTCCCATGTAGCTTCTCCAGCCACCCCTCCAAGATAACTGTCTGATTCTAACAAAGATATTAGAAAGTGAGGGAGTATCTTAATACAGAAACAGAACAAAGAAGTCTTGGGTGTTCTCATGTGAGTAAAGATAGTAGTAATTCATATTACTGTTGCTAAAAAAGTAAGCAGCAATAAGACAAATGTAAATATGTATGGAGCTGCAGAAAGGATCTTGTCATGAGCTATTGTCTCTATCACTGGATAGAGAACTGGGAATTAAACCCAAAACATTTACAACAGAAGTTAATTTTTATTTTTATTATGTATATGGAGCTGCAACCATACCCAATACTGCAGCATTTTCCTAAAAGAAAGGACTTGGGATGGTTCCAAAAAGCCAAAGAGCTGCAGACATAAGTGCTGGCATTGGGGTGGGTCCCCAGCAGCCATCTGCCTGGCAGCCAGCCCACACCCCAGGGGACAGCTGGCCTGCAGCTGCAAAATTCCTGCCCCTTGGAGACCTCCTGGATATCGCAAAGAGGTGAGGAGGGGACTGAAGCCTGGCATGACACAGCCTGGATGCTGCAAGGAGTTTATTAGGGAAGGATGCAGATTTTTCTGTGGTTTCTATTTGCACACAGATCCTTGGGAGGGGGCAGGAATCAAACCAATTAGTACAACACTTTGATTTTGAAAAATTAGAATTTTTTTTTTTTAAACTTTTCTGACTAGGATTTACTTCAAGTAATGCAGAATCAGCTGTGACATGACCTTTGATGAGAATGATAAAAACCATATGTTGCCCTGCTTCTTTAATGCCAGCTTAATAAGAAACCAAGTTCCTCACAATACAGCATTGCATGTTCTGCTGTTCCAGTTACCCTCAGAAGCAGCAGTCAGCAGCAGCAGTTTCCTGCAAGCAGACAGGCAGGCAGTGTGATTGTACTTCAGTCCTTTGCTTTCCCTTATGTACATTTGAGACAGGTGATCAAGCAAGTGTATGGCTATTTATTTGCCACTGCTGCAGTTAAAGCTCATATGAACCATTACACAGAAAATGACTTTTCTCTCTCAGTTTATATGCCTGACCTTGATAGCGTTGCTGTTCACTGGTACCGTTGCCATGGAAACAGGAGAATGATCTTTCTATATCGTTGCATAATGAAGGGTCACTGAGACTGTCTAGGTCAAGAGATCATTCTCAGAGTTCAGCTCCTCAGCAGGAGAAAGTTATTCTACAGAAATTTTGTGTATGGCTTGATGGGATTGTTACTTTGTCTTTCTAAATTAAGCTATGAGCCTCACTGACTTCAAGCTAAGACCGAGAGATATTTGATAAATCTACAGATTTCCAATAAACCCCATCTCTGTGAGGCTGCTTTTTCTGGGTGTTCCCAGGCATACAGAACTACCAAGCAATGCAGTTCATTGCCACTTCTCAGCTGAACAGTGGTAACTGGCTGTGCAATTGCTCCTGACCAGTGTGAATTGTGTGTAAAACACAATCATTTAGACTGGCAAAGGCTTCTGGTGATGGAAATTTGAGTCTCTCCAGGGTCTACCTAGCTCAAAATTTTCTTTCCTAGTGGCTTCTCTTAAAAAGCTTGGTGCTTCTGCAAGGATAGTTTAAGAAAGGACAAATGAGAGCCTCTCCTGCAGTGGACAAGTTTCTTTCTTTTCCTGCAGACTTACATATTCAACACCTGAGCCAAGTTTTCTAAATTACCAATAACTTTTGTTCCTTGCCTCCCTTCTTCCAACACCTGAAGCTGTGCTTTGAACAGCTCCTGAGATGTTTAGGGGAAAAAAGGCCCCATCCACATTAATCTCCTGGTTTGGCAAATCAAAACATAGGTATGCTGCCATACTGCTCCCACTTTCTTTGGCTTTATTTTTACACAGAAACTTTTGAAAGGTCTGTCTGCCTCTAGTTTCTGGCTCTCTGAGCAGAGTTTTTGAGAAACCCTTTTTTTTTTCTCTGTGTGTCCTTTCTGAACAAGCTGTGCCCTTTCACATCAGTATTCCAGTCATGTGAAATCCTCGTTCCAATCTCCTGTTATGTAAGGACAAGTGAACACTATGAGATCATTTTCATAACTTCTGCAATCTGACAATCCCTCCTTGTTAGCACTGGGTATGTAATCTTGATTTGCTGTTGGGGAAATAAAAAATTTTCACCACAAGATATAATAACTATGAAAAAAGATTTGGATGGCTATAAATAGTGCAATAAGACTAATTTGCAGTGTACTGTTTCAAGATGACTTGCAGAGATTTAGCCAATTAAAACCAGGAAGTGTTGGGCTAATGTAGATTGATGCCTCAGAGTGACAATATGTCTAGGGATAGTCTATACAGAAAGCTGTCACAAAATAGAGGAAGTCCTGCAGAAGGAGCTTTGGAATTGGATAAAATTATGGAGAGTGTAGTGGAAGAAATAATTAGGTGCAAATGTTGGGGAAAAAAAGTGTACAACATCTAGCCTGGTCCATCTGGCACGCACAAGCAGGATCTAGCCCTTTGGGACATTTTCATTGCCTTGTCCTTGGAAGAGACAGGTAGTGAATGTTCTGAGAATAGGCTGTCCTCACAAATTCCTTCTGGGCTGACTCCAATGCAGAGCCAGGCACCAGCTCCCTCTTAGAGGAAGGGGGGAGTCTGAAGGAAAATCTGTTTTCATGTATGTGGAGTGTCCAGAGCAGCCATGGGTGGATTATCTTATTAATATGTTGCTCCTGAACTTTTTTGAATCCAGGACCAGCTCATGGCTAACTGGATCTGGATTAGACCAAATCTTCTTGCAGAGGTTTTTCTTTTTGGGTTATGAGAAAAAAATGCTGCCCCTTTCTTGGGTGCAAACTGAAAAAGCAAGAGGACTGTTCCACCTTTGGAAACAAACTGACCCTTAATAATATCATACTATAATAATATCATGACCCATTAGAGCACTGCAATTTACTTTCTTTTTAAAATAACAAATTAATCCCCCCAGACTTCCCAGTCAATCTGCTTTTGTGAGACTATTAAAGAACCCCTGAAGTGGAAGTGGGTAATATTTTCTGGTCTTTTTTTCCCCCTTTTTCTTTAAAGTAACTCAAAAAACCAATCTGAATTTATTTGCCTTTGCAGTCTGGATTATTTTTTTTCACAGTTATAATTCTTCTGACAACAGCAGGTTCCCTGGATTATAAATGGCACCCACCAGAAAGCAATGATCTGAGGCGTCTGTAAATATTTCCTATCCAGTTTCACAACATCACTTTGAAAGAGCAAATAACATTTGGGAAAATGGGAAGTAGCATCTGCAGCTACCAGTGATTTTGTCTTTTTCTTTTTTTTTTTAAATCAATTTATTATAATTGTGACTAGAAATCAACCAAGATTAGGCTAGGAACTGTGTATGTGATAATTAAAAAGACATTCCTTGTGCCATCAGTTTTATTATCTACACAGCCAAGAGAAGGGGTATGTATATTTGCAGGAGCTACTGCTCAGTGGCAGGAGAAGTATTAAAATCTGTCTGTGCTTTCAGAGACAAGAGGTCTATCTGTTAGATCAAGATGTCTAGCAGAGCTCAGAGATTAATTTCATTTTGAAAAACAATGCAAACACCTCCTCTCAGTCTCACTTGCATGCAGTATGTGGAGTAAATTCATTGCTGTTAGAAGGGAGCCTGAGGCATTTGACTCTCAAGCAACTCTGCTGAGCTGCTTATCCCTCCCACAGTGCATTACTCTACTGAGACTTGGTTGTTTTTTATTGAGGAGTGAAAGGGAGCTTGGTCCTGTAGACTACAAATTAAGTCATTGGCTTTAAAACTGTTGTGTGTGTTTTAGTTCACTAAAAATATGAGTTGTTATCGGAATTCTTCCATTTGGCTGTTTGATGTTGGTGGGAACTCACCAGCTAAACTGCTTAGTCTTGGTTTGGCTCCTGGGCTAACCAGGTAACAAAGTGAGCAGCAGCACACAGCACTCCTGAGTGCCATGGTCAGAACTGCCATTCCTCAGGCATCAGCAGAATGAAACCTGAGTGCTGGTCAGAAGGAGTTAGATAAGGGGTGTGTTGGAAACACTGCTGAACCTGAAAACCATCTTTGTTTGTTGAATTACCCCTTGTGGTGTCCCAGCAGCTTTCCAGCTTCAAACTCAGAAGTCACTGAGCAGTACCTGTAAAAACGGGCAACTGAAGCTAAATTCAACTTGTCCTGGCATTAGTCTGAAATATTAGGGTTTGGGGTTTGTTTGTTTTTCATATAAAGTAGAAAGAATATTACTGACAGTGGCTCGTGAAGATTTCAAGAAACAAGAGAGAAGTTTCAGTTAAAAGGCCTATTTGTCAGGGTAACAATTTTGGTGAATTGTTCTGACAATTTTTTGCTTTTTTTTAGACAGTATTTCCTCCAATTATTACATAATCTTGGCTTATGGGTCTCAATTTAGTTCTTCCTTCAGCAGGCATCATGACTGAAAAGTGGATGTCATAAGTCTTAAAAGGATTAGTGCTCTATATAGAACCAATAAAATTGATTTGTGATTTCAGGATCCCCATCACAGAAGTAATAAAGTTTTCTCTCTGCAAGCAGTGAAATCTCTTTCTTGTAGCTGTCAGTGTAGTGATTCTGCATCAGTGTAAGGTATTGACAGTGTGCTCAGGGCAATAGCAGAAAATGGCAGAGATTAAATAAGAGGAGGGGAGCAATCAATTGAGTTGAGCTGTTCCAAACCAATTGCAAATACAATAAAATTATAAGGCCCAATCCAGCTTTTGGAAAAATATTCCTAGTAACTGCAGCAACAGTGCAGTGATTTTATATGATGTTGATAATGAAAATATACCTCAGAGGTGCTGAAACCTGGACTTCTTGTACACCAGGACATCAGTAGAGCTATGATAATTATCCAGCTCAGAAAACTTCCACCATTGATTGATTAGTGCACTCTTCAGGATGTCACCTGGTGTAAAGTACTGGGGAACAGTCCTTCTCTGACTGAGCAAGATATACAGAAAATATCAAAATCCTGCACTGAAGGGAATGCTAAACTGAAAGGAACCAGAGACAGCTGAGGTAATTTGGAGTGGAACATCTCTGGTTTACTGCTTAGCAATTAGAATTAAACTGTAAGAACAGAAAAAGGAAGAAATGTGATTTTCAGCAGGAGCTTTAAAGGATGAGTGCATCTTAAATGGACAGCTTGGTTGAAAACTAATGAATAGTTAAAGTTGTTCTTCTGAGAAGTTTAGCAGAGATTTTGTAAGGATTTTCAAAGGACACCATGCTGCTCTTAACAGTAGGATTCTTGCATGAGTTTGCAGGTGAGTGGGACTGCAGATGAACCCAAGGAGCAGCAGTGTTCTGCAGACCTGGTGGCAGAGGATGGGGCACTTTGCAGTACTAATTTATTGCTGCTTGGTTTTGCAGTACACAACCATAAAAATCTGAATGAAATCAAGTCATGGCAAAGTGGTTCAGGAGTCTCTGCAGCCCCGCTGAAGAGATTGCAAGTGATGAGGTGGAGTTAGCAACAACCCTAATCATAAGCTGAATTGATTGATAAGTTACGTACTGATAATGACTTCCCAAAGGTTATTCCATATACACTGGATATAAAATCATAATGAGACTTTGCATCATCCAAAATTTGTCTAAGTAATAACAGGGGCATATTTAAAGAAAGTATAGTGGTAAAAGGAAACAACAGAAAGGAGAAAAGAAATATTTTGTGCTGCTTTTGTTTCGTTCCTAATTAATTAATTCCAGGGCTGATCATTCGGTGTATATAGATGCAGAGAGACAAAATATCACCAAACTTAATGCTGTTGGGTGGCAGAAGAGTAACAATATCTAGCTTTTAAAAGTGTGTGTGAGAAACAGGCAGGAGAAAATTAGAGGGTCCTTTATAAAGCAATGGCCATTCTGTTTTCTGATACATTAGGGCACAGGACACAGTTTTTAGCAAGGTTTATGAAGTCCTGCTGGGGCTGGACCTCAATATCTGCAAAATAAGACCTACCCCTGCCCCAAAGCACTGCTTCTTCATGTCACCAATTTCATAGAAATACAAAGCTCAAGCAATGGTAGTGCCTTTTTTTAAGGTTGCACAACTTAAGTCAGGCAGTATTCCTTCTACAAAAACAACATGTATTTGATTGTGCTCTCTGTATTAGTGTACTAGACCTAAGCTACTAAAATATTCATGTAGCAAAGAAAAATGGAAAAAAAAAAAGTAAAAGTTTGTGCAGTGTCTTGGAAGTAATGTGCCTTGTGGAACACTAACTTCTGTATTTCTAAGATTTTTTAACTTTGCCACATTAATGGTTTTCAGATGCAGCATTTTACATTGAGTATTTTTCCTTTTTAATGCTGAAAGACCAAATGAAATAAGGATGGGAAAGGGAGGTGTAAGTGGAAGGAAATAACAGAGGACTAGGAAGAGCAGAGCTGAATCCTTTGCTGGGTGACTAAAGCTCATAAACACCTTGAATTAATAATTTCATACATAGGTTGAAAATCAGAGCACGCAAGCATAGAAAACTATGAAATAATTAGGTAGAAAGAACCCCAACCCTTAATGAGATTTAAGTGACTCACATGCAGAGCTGACCCCTAGACAGCCTAAATGAATTTCATCCTCATGTGGCTGCTCTACTAAATGGATGTGCATGGAACATTAATACGTTTGCATGAAAAACCCTGCATATCTGTATCTTGGTTTCATGTTTAGCTGTGTATATCATTTGCACATTTGCTGAACCCTGTGATTAATAGTGATCAGTCTTTATTGGTACATGACTTTAAAAAAAACACAAACCATAAGGTAATTTTTATGTTAAAGGTTCCTGAAGATTTAGTCTGAAAGAATGTTTTTGAAAACACTGAAATGGAGAACTCTGTTCTGCCCCCAACTACAAATTACAGATGAACCTTTTTATGCTCTGGCTCAAAAAGAAATAATGAAAATATAATTTTGGCAGCAAACCAGCTGGGGAAAATTATATTCCAAACTGCAAATTTTATAAAATTTGAGAGTGTTAGAACAAAAGACAAAAAGAAAAAGGGATAGTTTGTAATATAGACAGTTTTACAAGTGAAGCTGTGCTGGGCATACTAATCACCTGCTCTAGCAGGTTAGAGTGGGCATCTAAACCATCATGGAGTCTGAGTGTACCTAATCCATCTTCTGGGTGTTCACATATCCTCCTTCCCTGCCAAGTCTGCCCCGAGTCCTGCACATTTTCTTGGGGGCACAAGGGCTCTGGATGATTACACAGCTCCTTCTGCAGAAAGCTGATTGCAAGAAGTGGTCTGCTGGCAGCTCCCCAGTGGAGAAATGTCTTGTATTAGAGCTGAGGAGATGAACTTCTGCCTTGACAGAGAAAAGCCCAATGCATTCTTGATACCTTAAAAAATAAACTATCAGTTGTTTCAAAAGTCTATCTTTTAAAAAGGATTTTTTGAATTAAATAGCAGAGTTGAAGCGTTAAGGTATTCCTTCATTTTCTGGCTGAACAAAATCTTTGCAGAATTAAATTAAATTCTGCAGAAATGTCCATGGCCAAGGACATAAAGATACGAATCAATAGAGAAAAAAAAAAAATTCTAGATTCTTCCCTGTCCCAGATTTCACTGTATACCTGAAGCCAATGCAGCTCTTCAACATACATTTTTAATCAAGACTATAACGAAGTGTGTGCTCAGGTCACTGAAATGAACAAGATGTCTTATCTCCAAGTTTAATTAAGAGATTTCTTCATTTAATTGTGTTGTACAAAATTCTCATTTGTTTTATGTTTGTTGCAATTACAAGTGGTTTCTTGTCATGCCCTCTCATGAACCTGGACTTTAAACTGTACAAGGGAGTAAATGGCATAAGTAGGGTATTAATCTCCATAAAGCAACTTTCTCTTGCATAAACTTCCAGCTAAATAGAAATCTGCTAATTTCTAAAAACTATGGATTTAATGAGCATGGACTGACTTTTAGTTTCTCACTACCCCTGTTCCCTTTACTGCCCTTTATAATTGTAGCATAGACTAAATTCACTCTAATATGTTAATTACATTTAACTACATGTGTATTGAAATCCCACAGGCTACAAGGGTGTTTCTAAGTGCTGTGGTAAGTAGGGATTAGAGCTACCTGCTTTGTTGGTTCACATTGTTTCAAACGGGGCAGGTCCCTTTGTGCTTTCTGTCTTGTATCACCAAAACAGCACTCAGCTACTCAGGAGGCAGAATTTGTCCTTTGATGTCACTGCAAGTACAGTGCCTGGGTGTGCAGAGGTTGGGCATCTGTTCATCCTTGGGAGATAAGATGGCCCTGGGCTGCTGAGTTACTAATGTCTTGACTGCAGGAATGTTTTGCCCTGTGGGATTCATGGGGAATGGGGATGGGTTTGAGTGATGACAGAGCAAACAGACATGAGAATACTTTTGGGCTGCCCAGTGCTGTAAACTGGATGTGTCACACTTACTGGGTAAAAGTGAGTGGTGACTTATCAAGGCCATTACTTGTCACCTGGCCCTGAGCTATTTTACATCTGCCTTTACCAGGTCTCACTGAGGTGAAAATGAGCTGTGCAGGTGTTTATTGATTTAATCAAAAAGCCATCTGGATTAGGCTAAAAACTGAAGGACTGCCACCTCGAATTAAACCAGATGTGCTGGGGGGCCCATCCAACCCTGCATCCCCAGAAAGGTCAAGGAGGGAAATTCTCCAAATACATACTCCCAGCTTTCAGCACATGAAAGATTAGGGACTTCCTGCACAAGTGGCTGTATCTGGATTCACACATTTAACAATCCTCAACAGAAGTATCTTTTATGAATCCTTTCTAGATATCTGTAGCATCCTGTGGCAAGAACTTCCTATTCTTTCCTTGAATTACTCTAGAAACACTCTGTAGTGCTATTACTATGAAACTCTTGAAGTCAATATTATGGGAAATACACAGACACTAAAGTACAATTCTTTAGAGCAATTCATTAACATGAATCAGAGATGATGCTCTGAGGGCTTCTTAAGGAGAAGACAAATTGTGTGGGGTAAGTGATAAGCTTTGTGAGTCAAATTTCATCAGTTGTGCCTTTCTAGGAAATGGTGGAGTGATATTCAGACACAGCAGAGATATTAACAATGTTACTGTCAAAGCAGAAAATATATGAAAACATTGCCAGTAACTCTCCTACAGGGTCCTGAGTGCTCTCTGAAGTTTGTCTGCCCTTAACTTCTGTTGCAGATGAAAGAAATGATTTTTGGTGGCTAATGCAGGAGATTATGAACACACTGAAAAGATCTGAATGCCATCCTAGAATTCTAAAAGCAATGCCTTTGTTTGCTCTATGGTTCCCTTGGTTTACTCTTTATATAAAATTTGGTCTACAGAATTTGATGGCTGCATAAAACTTTCATTTAATTCTCTAGTATATTCCCTATTTCTTTCCATCTTCCACTGTAACAAACATCTTGTACATAACTCATTAAGGCAAACCCCAAAATCCTTCTTATTTTTTAAGTGCTATTAGCTTTTCAGCTGCCATACCAGCTTTTACTGAAGGTCTGCCAAGTCCTTCAAGCTAAGCAGAGTGTACATATATCAGTAGGAACCTCCAAGAAACACAAGGTATTTCAATATCTGGCACATGTTTCTCTGAATCAACTCTGAACAAAGCAGGGTGGTAGCAGAATAATACCAGGGTGTAGAGGATTTGCATTTGGCAGAAGTAGATCATGTTTCTTCCTATTTGTGGTGATTTAAAATCCCAAGTCGTTTTCTAGAAGAGAAATACTGTGTTGTCTTGACTTAACTGTAATGCTGAGGAAAAGTATTTTGGATGTACTGTATAGTGGTTTAGTTTTTCTGTGTGATGCTGACTTTTCTTCTCAGTTTCTGCCCTCTGTTTTTGACTCATACTTGATGTTTCACTGCAAATTGAAGCTATGACTGCAGTAGATATCTGACCATCTCCATCTCCTTTCCCTCACCCTCAGATACTCTCGATCTGGTTTTATGCCATATGATACTGAAGTTCTGTTATCCTCATTTTATAGGAATGAGAAATTAATAGCCTTGTCCATTAAAAAAAAAATTAAATCAAAGCAAAGAGTCATACACTATGCCTTATTGGCAGAAGATCATTGATAAATTCTCTGGTGTGGGAGGAATTTGTTCAACTGTCTCATCACATTTCCTTTTTTGTTGTTGTTGTTTTCTCTTTCAGACTAACAGCCAAAGCTGTTGCTGTTCTTCTACCAATCCTGGGAAGCTCATGGATCTTTGGGATTTTGGCTGTCAATGCCCATGCATTAGTGTTTCAGTACATATTTGCTGTTTTCAATTCATTACAAGTAAGTACCTGGTGGAAAAGTTTATGACTACCAAACTGCTGCAGAGATCTAAGAAATGGACCATTAGTAATTTTTCACATGCTCGTGTTTATTGGATTTTTTTTTTCTATGTTCCTTCCTTTGTCTTTTAAGTCTGTGCTGACCATACAGTGCTGGCAATTCTTTAGTCTCTGTAAAAGCAGAAATTTTAGCTCACTCATTAGTGCTTCCAATAGCAATAATGGAATAAATGAGCCAGTGAACTTGAGAAATTAATTCTTCCAGCACCAGGTACCACAGGGCAAGATTCTTCAGGAGACATTCCAGAAAAATAGCTCTGTCCAAGGAGGAATGTAAGCATCTGCTTAGCTTCTAGCAGGCATTTCAGTAGAGGCACAAATAAGTGTGTTAGACATCTTTCCCAAATAAAGCTTACAAAGAGGATGAAAAAAATGAACTCCTATAATTCCTTTTTTATCTCTGAAACAAATAGCACTGTGGTGACAGAAAGAGTGAAACAGAGGTCTTCTCATACGGTGATAAGAAAGGTTCCCATTTTCATCCAAAGTAAAATCCATAAATTTGGCTTGAATAACCCACAAAAGAAAACAAAATTATTTTGGGAGGTAAAAGGGGTGGTACCTTTTAACTTTCAACTGGACAAGAAGCCCAAAGATAGCAAAGTTTTTTTTGAAATTTTTCCTAACGCTAACACCTCACTTTTCTGGTGTGAAAAATATTGGTCTTGTGTTTCCCAAAGAGGATCTCCCTCTTACCTTTTCAAGCACAGACAAAAAGTTCTCTTAAAGAGGATTCCTGCTTCTTTTCAGCCAAATTTCTTCTTTAGCACCCCAAAGTTTAGGAGGTGCTGTTTTACAGGAAAAGGTCCAGACAAGCTTCAGAGCCAGCTGGTGCTACGGGCTTTTCCAGTTTAACCTGGGGCACAGATTTGCCTGCTCTTCACTTTATAGATCTCCAGCTACTCAATCCAGCTTTTTACAATACTGAGAGAAATTTATTACTGTATTTCATTCTTCACAGCCTGTCTTCACCTGTCCCCCTTTTGTCTGTTTTCAGGGTTTTTTCATGTTCCTGTTTCACTGTCTTCTGAATTCAGAGGTATGTAACCTAATGGTGTGAACAAGTAAAAAACAAGAAAAGGATTTTCCCAGTATCTTTGCTTGCTATGCCACTGATTTTTTTTTCTTTTAATTGATATATGGCTGTTAGTGAAAATATGACTTGTGAAATTTTCACCTGTGCTTGAGATTTATTTTAACTTAAGAAAAGTTTTAGAAATGAAAAAAAAAGAAGACAAGGCAGTCCAAGGCAAAGGAAAGAATTCTCCTGAGGGCTGGAGGGTCTGAGCAGGGCATGGGCTGTTGGCCTGTGGCTTTGTGACACCTTTAGTTCCAGAGAGGGAAATAAATATTATTCTCAGAGAAACACACTTCTAGACATTGCTCAAGCAACTCTTCAGGGGCAACCAAGCAAGATAGAACATGTTCCAGGTATTTTCCTTGGCAGGAATTTCAAGTTTTCATAGTGGTCCAAGAGGCATCTTTTTGCATTAAGGTGATCTCAGAGCAACTAAGGGTAAAGCCAAGGCAAGGCTGATGTAAATGGGGCTTGTGGAGACCATCCCTGCTGGGCATGGATCTTGCAGCATTCTCTCCTCCCATGGTAGATAGCAGAAAATGCTCTTCTGAAAACTATTTCCAGCAAGCTGACAGGCAGTGCTGCTCTTGAATACCCACATAGATATGATTCTCCCACAATGGGTGCAACTAAGTAACTCTGCCCATAGCCTGGTGCTTCTTCCTATGCAAGAGTAGCACTCCAGCTCTTCTGTGGAGACATGATTTATTAATATTTGCCAACCTTTTCAGTCTTAGAGCATTGATATGATATGATGTAGTAAACTACATTCAGTTTGGAGACTCAAGACTGACTATGAAATTCTTGATCTTTATTGAAATAAACTAAAGGTAAGCAGTCAGGTTAAAGGTAAGGAGGAATCACATTTCTTTTTCCTCTTCTCCCCAGGCTCAGAAAGCTTTCTACCTGCTTTCAAGCTTCAAATGTCTTACATCAAACACAAATGTTTAAATTTCTGCCATCTTTCAAGGAACCTCATGAGAAATTAAATTCAGAAACTTTTCAGAATTTCCCTTCTCAAAAAACAGTTCATACATAACTAATGTGAACTGCCATTTTTGGAGAGCAGATCTAATTGGCTCCATCCTATGCTGTGCACACCTAAAATACTTCTTCAGCTAATCTGTGAGAACTCTTCTTGAGAATATCACTCTTGCCACAGGAGGAAAAATTGCATACTGTAAAGTACTATCTGCTGCTATTTCCAAGTGGTAGGATAAAAAAGACACCTTTATTCCCTGTGGACCTGGTCTACAAATACACACTGTCAAGAAGCACAGGAGAATGGGTCTGATGGGGACCTGAGCAACCTCTCCTGCAGCATGGATCTAACCCACCAGTGTCACCCCTGACAGCTCAGTCATCCAAGTACCTTGACCTCTCTCAGCTCTTTGACTCTGTGCCTCACTATTGCCACTCCTAAATTGTAGTTGTCACCTTTCTGACTGCAGTTTGATCTTTTTTCCTATTTCAGCTACTATATGCACAAAGAGTAGATAATGCCTTTCCTCTGTGCAGGAAAGGGAAGACTCTAAGACTTATCCTGACTTTCCCCAGACTCCTCTTTCTATCAAACAGCCTGAGCTTCTCATGAGTTTGCTCGACACTGCATCCTCATTGCTTTCCTCATGGCTGTCTCCAACTGATCCCTGTTTTTCCTGGGATGCTGGACACAGCACTGTAGCTGGGGCCCTGCCAGTGTAAAATACGGAGGGAAGATTACTTTCTGTGTTCTGCTGACTATGCTCCTCCTGACAAGCAGTTTTTTATCACAACATCATAACAGTGGTCAATCACTTCCAGCCAGTAATCCTTGAGGAATCTCACCTACTTGCCTAAAGAATGGCTGCCTCTCCATCTTTTCTTTATGCAGTTGATTATTTTTACCTCAGTGAAGATTCTTCCTACATCTATAGGGAGTTTTATGCAGCATTTAAAAATAATTTCATTTTTCAAAAGGCTGGCAGCTGGCTATATCCTCATGGCATATGAGTGCCATCAGAGAACTGTGAGCTCCAGAGAGAGCCTGCCACTGGGAAGGTGTCTTTGTGAGCTGTGGAAAATCACTATAATGGCACCTTATGAAAGCTTTCAAACCAGAACTGCAAATAGAGGGGATGGATGTGTACAGGACTTGCAGTTGGTGTTTTGGGTTTTTTTGTTTCATTTGGGTTTTTCTTTTGTTCCTTTATATTTTTAACAAGATGAATTTTAATACAGTCATACCTCAGACATCTAGGAAGATAGGATATCCCAGATAACATGAAAATGTTGCCAATGAAATGAAACATAAGTGAGTTTATACCATGATTTGTGTTTAAACTATGGGTACTTGAAAAGTAAAGTTTGATTGTAAAATAAGACCATAAATATCAAGAAAAATGTAAAGATTGTTGGATTGTTTCTTCGGTTTTGGTACAGTGATATTCATGTGGGAAATGCTTGTAGGTTGCACCTGTGAAAATGAGTACAACATTCTGAAAATAAATTTTCTATCTGGTTTCCTATTTTCTCTAAAGGTTAGAGCTGCCTTTAAGCACAAAACCAAAGTTTGGTCCCTTACCAGTAGTTCAACTCGCAACATCAATGTGAAACCCTTCAATTCAGACATTGTGAGTATTCCTCTTAATTTTTTTTTCTACTGTACTTCAAAGTCTTCCACAGTAAAGTCTGTTGGAAAGAATAGGGTGCTAGAAGCTGTGGGAGTATTTTCAATACTTAACCTAATGCATGGTATAGACAGGTGGAATCAACAAGCATTAAGTTGCAGTTACAATATCTGTTTTGAAAGCAAAGGCCAAATTCCTGCTTCCTGGTAAAATACCAAATAAAAGTAAACATATTTTATGACCTCTGGAGTGTGGTTCAATAAGACTGTTTTAAGACCACTTCCTATTATGCATAAAAGCAGCATTTTGGCAATATATTTGTTTAATGACGATGTCTTTTTGGTAGGGCTTTTTTTTTTAGTGCTTTTACATTTAATCCCGAAGAAAAAACTCTTAAATAAGTCAAGATGTGAATATGCTTTCCTAGGTCTCCTTAAGGCAAAAGACATTTGTTTTTTTAAAGAACCAGGCTTCTGAAGTGATAGGTGTTATTAAGCGATTGCTGCCAATCACCTTATATCCTGGCAATAACTGCTTAAAAATCTTTTATGCCATATGCTCTCATGACTGTGAAAACAATATAATGTAAACAGATGCTTTCAAGCTTTTATTTCACCCAGACAAGACTGGTTTAATAAAATAAATAAATCTATTTCCATTTGATCATCTATTATTTTTTTTTCCAGATGACTGGGAACAGGCCAGGCACAACCCCCACAAAGTTGAACACCTGGGATAAAAGCACCAATTCAGCCAACCGCATTGATTTATCAGCAGTCTGACAGCAGCTCCAGCTTCTCAGTGAGAATCAAGCCATACATTCAGGACCTCTGACACAGTGTCCACCAGGTTTTTCTCACTCAATACCAGTAAAAAAACTGTTTTTTAAATCACTGCCTAATAAATTGGAAATTTCCATAATGCTTAATTGAGTAAATAGCCCTCATCTGCTTGTCTTTGAAATTGTAACAAATTCCACCACTGGGCTATTAGCAATATCTGTAAAAATAACTAGCACAAATATACACTGGATGGTTTTTCAGCAATGATGAAAACACTAGGTATGCAAAAAGAGCTTATTACTATCTGAATCATTCCAGCTCCCAGAATTGAGAAAGGACAACATACCTCTGGAAAGATGGATTTTTATTCTCTAAAATGAAATTCTTCCCATTGTGCTGTTGTAATGGGCCTATTCTGGTCTTGCTGTGCACACTCTGTTTACATTTATTACCTTACAGAATCCAATTATTGAAGTGGAGCCTATTCAAAATACATATTCTGGTTATTAATTTAAATGCTATACGAAAGTCAGGACTTGGGGGAGAAGTAGATTACAGCAAGGGCATGGAATTAGCAAAGCTAATTTCATGTGTGCCTCTATACTCATAAACAGCAAATGTAACATGTAAGTAAATGTAAGTAATACTTCTGTACATGGCCTACTAGTATTTTAGATATTCCTGTTTACATCACATCTATAAAAGGCAATGACTAATGTTGTCCTATAGCAGTCCACAGCATTTCTGTTGCTGATTTGTGTCTGCTGACACTTGGCAATACAAAGTGTTTCTGTTGCTTTGCCTGAAGCTTTTGGATGCAACCAACTGCCCATCAAATGCATTTTGCAAATGCGCTGTAGCTTTTGGAAATCCAAACCTGGCACTGTGATTTCCCTTTGTCCTTTTAGTGGTCAAATCCAGACATTGAATTCCAACCCCAAAATGGAACCCAATGTTATACTGTGAAGACAACCAGACTACAAATAAGTCTATGTGTTTTTACCTACAGACATCTTTTAAATAGGTCTCTGCGGAGTCTTTTGTGGTTTTCAACTCCCCTCAGCACTTACTAGCTCCTGCTTTAGTACTGCTGTGAAGTACCTTTAAGGAAGAGGAAACACTGTAATTTTTCTTTTGACCTGTGTTTTGTACGTTCTCAAAAGTGATGCTTGGAGCATAAGGAGGTGCAATCTCAGCTGCCCCAGTGATGTACCTTTCCAGCAGGGGGTAAAGCAGACTGTGAGCCTCAGAGGTGGTCAGAGGCCCTAAATATGTCTTGCTCTAGTATTTACTCAGCAGTCAGGAGGTCCAGAGCCATTTCCAGAGATGAGGGGCCCCTTTGCAAGCAGGCTGTTCAGCCATCTCACCTTATCCCCAGCTCTTCCTTGTTTGTAGTATCTCTCTAACACACCAGGTATACTCATTTGCAGCAATTACTAAGGTAATTAGCACCCCTAATATACTGGGTTGTCAAAATACTACAAGAGGAGGGGAATATGCCTTTTTTTTTTTTTTTTTTTTTTTTTTTTTTTTTTTTTTCCTAATTAAAGGTTTGTATTTTCGGCACCTCAGACCACTTCTGGTCCCAGTGACTCCAGCAAGGCATCCACCATTGATTTCCAAGAGAAATGGTATTTGCACCATTATGTGCAGGGTGAAAATTGGTTATTGGATGGTAAATTTGTGAAAAGAAAAAAAAAAAAAAAAGTAAATTGATCTTTAGGAACAGGAAACATGCATTAATTAGTGAAATGTTTCACCCAAAAGAAATGGAGTTGAAGGTTTAGCAAATACCAATGTATTTCAGTTTCGATTGATCCAAAACAAGTTTTCTCCACGTTTCTTTCCTACACTAAGTAAAAATCATCTTTTCAGATTGTGCCAATCTGTTTCACCTGATGTGCCTTCTCCCCTTCCTGTTCAAGACTTCTTAGTTCCATCACCAAACAGAAACCCCACAGCCCACCCAATTTTGCCTGTGGCTACAAATAAAAACATTATACAGAAATTCTCTTAGTTTCACCAGCTATATGCTGGAACAGAGCAGAATGTGTCATACTGCAGATCACACATATACATGCATGAGCATTTAGGCTTCTAATCTTGTATTTTCTATTGCTAAATAACTCAAGTTGTTGACAGCTAATTCTAAAAGGCAGGTCAGTAAAAGCTAAATATCTAAATGGCTATGTCTTTATTTTGGCTTTTGCATATGGATTTTTCCTAGTCTTTTCTACCTTGTGCTGTCTTACAGCTGTGCAAATATATGGGCTTTTCTTGGCATGAGAATGATTTTTTTTTTTTTCCTCAAGAGACACAGTAGAAGGAGCCCTTGGAATGTGTGGAGGAGAATAACAGAACAGTACTGTGATAACAGAGCTCAGTGTTTGTATTGTGTGCAGACAACATATTTAAGCATATTTTTTATACTGGAGCATGTGGGGGCTTTTTTGTTTTGGATTTTATTGTGGTGGTTTTTGGTTGGGTTGTTTTTTTTTTTTTTGTGAGTGTGTGGGGGTTTTTTTGTTGGTTTTTTTTTTTTTTTTACACTGTGACCATGGATATAGATTGAAACCCTCCTTGATTCTTTCTCTTCTAATCATTGTATTACAGCACAAACAGTTCTGCGAATGAATCAGAGGATATATAAAAGACTTTTTTTTTTTTTAGAAAATACTGTTCCTCCTGTGTTGATAGATATGGGTCACCAATGTCACTACCCAAGGCCCATCTGAAAAAAACATGTGACTTACAAATGACACTATCAAATAACAGTAGGATAAAGGGCTAAATCTCTTTTTCATCTAGGTATACCATAGTTTTTAAACTGTTCACCAAAAAATAAGAAAAGCATGAAAATGTTTTTGGTTTTATACTTTAGAATGTGACATAGATGTATTATGTGTATCTAAGGAACATTTATTATCTTGTATCTACTGAGATTCACTGTGGATAACCTGTACCCCATACTTTAAGTTTTGAATGTTACTTACAGTGAAGCAGTTTATCTTCTTGTTTGTGTCACATGAGGTTAGGAGCTAGAACATTGTATTTATAATGTTAGGTTAGGAATTGGGTTTCTTCTGGTTTTGATAAATTAGTAAAAAAACCCAGGAAGTACAAATGTGTTCCATTGCCATCTAAGTCCATTTTTTTTGTTGTTTGGTTCAATGTATTGAATGCTGAATGCAGCAAATGTACTGAATAAGAAATGCTCAAATGAATCTTTAAGCAATCTCTTCCTGTCCTCAGTCTTTTGAAGCCTGAAAATTTAGCAGTTTATTTATGGGCTTGTATATAGCAGCTTCTGCAATATTTTTTTTTCTAGGACAGCATCATTTTGTCAGTAGTATGAAATCTAAATTGAATGAGATGTGAGTTTAAAAAAAGGTAATGTAGCAAGAATTATTTTGCCAGTAGCTAGTAAAATAATTTAGTTTTGTTGTTTTTTTCCCCAAAATAAATAAGAAATCTTAATTTCCTAAAACAACTTTGTATTTATTCAAATTATTCTTTTGACATGTGTTAGAGACAACAGCATAGCAGTTATGGTTCCCTATGAGTACTGTTGTGATTAACCAAGCAAAGCTTTACTTATATGAGGAATCCTACTATATGTGTCAGGTTCACCTGGGTATTGTGCAGACAATATTTTTGTATTAAAGTTTACACTCACAGAATACACTGAGAAAAGTCATTCACTCCCCTTTAAGAGAGGAACATATTTTATGAAGCATCTGATGCAGATTATTTCTTCTTACCCGACTATCCCAGCAGCCTGGGTAGCATCAGTTCATATGTGAAAAAAATTACATTTATGGATTTGATAAACAGATTCTCTTGCAGACTTCTTATTCTACCAGATCTCTGAAAATAGCAGTCTGTGTATCTACCTCCCTACTTATCTGTCTATCTCTGCACACACATATATTTTTGTAGCTATACACACCCAATTTACATACATCTTTCCAAAGTCTCTTCCCATCTTTGCACCAGCATCTTCTGTGCTGTTTGCTCTGGTTGGGGCCAGAGAATCTGTTGCCTGGGAGACATGCAACACCTACCTACCTTTGGTGGTAGTTTGTACCCTCTTGCAGCCAAGTACCTGTAGCAACTACCAACTGCCACAAACTAGCCATAGTTTGGATACAGGCATGGTTTAATGCTTGTTATATTCAAACTTTACTACTGCTACACTTTTATCTGACAATGCTAATGTGAACTCAGAAATATAACACCTCACAGAACAAATGGCTCCAAAAGCTTATCATTATAGGGGTGCAGTCCTGTAGATGACATGTTTTAAAGGTTAAAGCTAGTCCTGTTATGATTAATAGGCTGCCAACTGCCTCCTCTTTGTTGCACAGATATGCTGATGGGGTGGGGTAACAATGGGAAGTTAAATAGGAGGGGAATTATGTGCTAAAGAATAACCAGAGCAATTCTATCCTGAAGAATTAAGGATTAGAATTTAACTGAGAAAGATGTTTCATCACCTTTCCATACCCATTACAAAGAAATCATCTTCCCTTTCTATCCCTCCAAAACATGTAGCAAGGCTTACATAGAAGAATATGTTCTTGTTCTTCTGGGGCATGTAGAGTGTACTTTTAACATTTATCATTCATGACAGAATAATAATCATTGTGATACTGGTTTACACCATGTTTGCCTTTAAAAATATTTTCATTATATCTGTGTTATGCTTGGATGACTCAGTGTAGTATTCCATGGATAGTTATTGCTCTAATTGCTCTTGCTCACACATTTTTCTTTCTCAATAATCCCATATGTTCTTGGAATTTGGAGGCCATATTTCATCTTGTCAAGGGTGATTACAATACTAAATGTACTGCTGACAGCATATTCATCAGGTGCTGACACGTGGCAGAAACATTGAGTCTTAAGTGTGGCTTTTAGATGTTGTTCAGTGCATCTTCATCAAACAGCCTCCTTGAGCAATTGCTGATTAGCTAAGGGTAAGTCTCAAGAGAGCAGTTTCAGGCTGTCTGATGTCCTGATACAAAATGCAATAGACATTTTCTCTCCTCATGTTATTTTCTGTGGTTACTGAAAAAAAACAGGCTTGGTTGGGCATTGCATGTGTTTCTTACAAATGTGGAACAATGCATAAGACAGTTAAAGGCAAAACCCAAAAATGATAAAAAATAAACGTTGAAGAACAATGAACAACTCTGTCACTGAAAAGCCTGGAGTTTTGGTTTGTGCTGATGGCATTCTGGAGGACAATTCACAGCAAAATGAAATTTTTGCCCTCCCAGAGTGTCTCATGCTAAGCAGCAGAGATCAAGTGCTCCTTGGAAAACCTGGTCCTTAAATACTAGGATTTTGACATTCAGTTCATTATAGCATATTTCCTTGTCTTTTTGTTCCAGATTCTGCACAGGTCAACTAAATGTGAGCATATCTTGTCACTTAGCCAGCCATGTATCACTGATTTATCATGTTTTGCCATTAAAAAAAAAATAATAAGGGGGAGGGAGGAGAGGTGGATATATGTCCATGTGTTCATAGAGGAAAATGGGGACAGCTCAGTCTCCATTCTGACCCAGGGGACTTTCACGGTGTCTGTTGATGACTGTGTGGGAGGATTCAGAACCCAAGGCTTAGCATCTGTGGCTATTTGCACAGACAGCTTTCTGCAGCAACAGCTAAGGACACAATTATATAATAAAATAAAGACTGTGGACTACTTTTCACATCTGGCAAAATGAATATTGTTCATTTAGATAGTATATTATGCAAAAAACCTCAGATATGTAGTCAACAGAATACACTGCAAGTTTATGCATCAAGCCCATGATTTACAGGTATTATTTAGTTTTACATTCTTATATCCCTGAAAGGCTGCTCAATATTGCCTACTAATAACACCAAGTCAACATACAGCATGATGTCTCCCAGAATTAGTTTTTTTTAAAGCCAGACTATCCATTATTTGGGGATCTTATAAATAATTTCTTACACCTTCAAACTAAGGGCATCTCAAAACCAGTTGTTTTGTTCAATCAGTTGTTGATTGAACATAAGTTTTTTTTATAGATGTACCTATAAGCTTTAAGAAAGTATTTTGCTGTTTTTAACTTGCCCCAAGCAGCAAGGGGGGACTCTATTGGTAACTGCAGCTCTCAGCAGCACCTTCCCACCTTTACTTTCATTTCTCCTTACACACCCACACACCACCAGCAGATTCCCTCAGCCATTCCCACTGCCCTCAGCACACCACCCCACAATGTTTTCCCCCAAGAGGACCTACAAGGTCAGCACAAAACTTCTGGAGACATTCCTGCTAACAGTCCTGCCCATGCTTGAGCAGCACCCTGAGCAGTTTTCCTCAGCACACTGCAATGCGAGGAAGGCACAAAAACAGCCACAGGACAGGACAGGTGAAGTCAGATGGTGACCCCACGTGCTTTACCATAACCTCACTGAACTTGCACTCCTTACATGCTGAGCTGTGTTTTATTTACTCTATGTGCATGCTATGTGTGATGTTGCCTGAACTGTCCTTCTCATTTCCACTGTTCATATCACCTTCAGGAGTGACCCTCCCTCAGTTAAAGACAGAGATTTCCCCACAGGAGATGGGATTTGCATCACTTACATTTTGCAGAGAAGAGCTCAGTGTTGCATTCTACAGCACTGCCACGGCACCAGGATGTATCACATGCTTTGTAATTCCTCTCTGCCACCATGCTGCTGCTTTACATAATACTGTCAGGGAACTTCCTCTCTCTCAAACCTATTAAGGAAAATGAATAATCACAGAAAAAGTCATGTCAGTGCAGTTCTCACAGATGAAAAGCCACATGACTGAAGCAGCATTTGTCTTTTCTTTTTTTCCAGTAGGGGAACAGGAACCACCCAGAGTGTCACAAATCTGTATTCCTACATTCTGTTTCACCATGTAGCTGGAAAACAAATGTGGGAAAGCTGCCCTCTGCTTGTCTGAAGAGTCTCTAGTGTACCAGGCATTTCTGTCAAATCAGTTATTATTTTCACTTAGTGAATTTTCTGCCTCACACTCAATATAGGATACGTTTGTGCTGCAAAATAACTCTCACTGTGCTCTGCCATCCTAAGAGAAGACCTTATTTGGATCAGAGTGGCCACTGAGGAAAGTAATATTTTCACTGCTACTTCAAGAAAGTCACTTCTATGAGTAATTTGTCTTTGAATTCATGGCAGTTGGAATCCAAGGAACTTCTGAAATCAAACTTATTTTCTAATCTACTAAGAGACTAGACCCATGAGAGGCACAGGCACTTCCAAACGCAGGCACTGAAAGCCTGAAGGCCAATACTGCCTCGTGCAATTACAGCTCTGCTCTGGGGCCCAGACTCAGCTGACAGCAAGGCAGAGGTGTCTAACCCAAGTCCCCACAGCAGCTGGCACAAAGAGAGGGACTTGCCCAAGGCAAATGGAAGAAGCAAGAAAGATATCCTATGTCCTGTTCCCGGCAAGCACAGCAGTGTGGTGTGCAGGGTGCCCAGGGCTCCCCCCAGCCCAGAATACTCAGTCCTGACCCAGTGCAGCAGCATGAGCCCTGGAACATCCCTCACTCCCCCACACCCTGCATCCCCCACTGCTGGTCCCTTGCTTTGACCACCTAAAGCCTTCGGCAGAGCTTGTGTGTGTGCAGAGCAAACTCTGTGGAACAGTCTGTCTTTCCTCTGTAAGGGTTACATCAGCCATAACTTGTAGTGACAAACAACAAAACACTTTGTAGAGCAACTTTTAATAACATCTTCCCATTAAGAAAATGTTTGGTCCTATGAACACCTACCTGCTCTTTCTGCAAGAGAAATTCAGTCCCTCCTGGATGTGCATCAGTACAATAATTTAACATGGAAAGAAGTATCAAATAATTTCTTCCTACATATCAAAGCTCTTCATTTAATGGAGCTATTTGTCAGCTAACATCCTCGGTGCTACAAAAAATGCTCATTGGGAAGCTCAAAAAAAGCTGAACTTGAATTTCCTTCTGTGTACTATAATTTGTGAAACATTGTACTTTCCAAAATGAGAAAGTAAGGACTTAAAGATGCAGCTTAAGGAGAAAAACAACAGCAACAAAAAATACCCAAAAAGCCTGCCAGGAAAATTGAGTAATAACAAAGGCAGGCTGCAGCCTTATTCTCTGAGCCAAGGGCCATAGACAGCAACTGCCTTTGTTCTATGGAAATGACGTACAAACAAGTCAAGAAACATCCTGGCAGATATGGTGGGGGACAGAGGGTCTGCATCTGGGTCAGAGTGCACATTAACTTCCAGCTTCACAGGAATGGAGCTCCCTGCCTGGCAGGGGCAGGGGGTGGCAGGGAGCACAAAAAGGAGCAATATTTATTCTTCTGCTAAATAAGAAATGCCCACAGTAGAGCTGGGCACCTGCTGTCATGGTGAAAAACACTATTATTCCTTCAGGTTATTCTTGCCAGAAAACATGAAAATTCTCATACATGATAACAGTGATTCTAAGAGTGTAATAACACATCATCTGTATTATCAGGACCTCTCTGCTTCTGCCTGAATAACTCTTCCATCCACGCTGTTTCTAAAGCTATTTGATTTCTACCATTGATACAGCTTCAGTTAGAGAACTCCTGCCCTCCTGACTTTGAGTGAGTAAAAGAATATAAAAAATCTGTAAACTGCATCTCTTTGTGCCAATAAAGTTGCAATCCATGACAAACCACCCTTGCTCAAGCAGCCTTCAAGAGTGAGTGCTGTTAAAGATCCAATAACTCGATGGCTGCTAGAGAGCTGGGAGAGAGCAAAGCTGAGAGGTGTGGTGTGTTTCATGGCACATCAGGGTTCTCACTTCAATTCCTGTGCTTCCCTCTGTACCAATTTTTTGCAGACATAAGGGCTGGAGCAGAACTATGGCCCCTTGTTTTAATTGCACAAATGGACAGGATCCTGGTTTTGAGCAATTTGAAGCCTATGTTCCTCATCTGACAATCAGTTGCAAATAATATTTAATCTTTACAGCATTTTCAGTTTGAATTATATTTTTAGTTCATGACATATAAAAATAAACATTTATAACTACCAAATTCCAGTCATCTCATCTATTTGACAATTAACATTCTTTTTAAACTGCATCACTACCACTAGGCATCTCCCACAATGCTTTAAGAACAATATTGGTTTAGTCACTTGTGTAGTAACTCCCTAAACTCTTTTTTGTTTCACCTAGCTGGTGTTACTTACTCAAATGAAGTCAGAGCAGATGTCATAAACTACAGACATTTATCTCCTACAATCTACCTGTACTGCTTCTTTTGCAGTATTAATTTTGGGGCTGGCATAGGAAAGAGGTTATTCTACCTTCCCTTCTGCTTTTTCTTCCTACAGATTGCAATGCTTACACAATAAAATTAATTGCAAGACAAACTGTATTTGCCTAAGATGTGTAAGGCAGCTGGTCCCTGTTTATGGTAATCAAATATGTTCACAGGTCTTGTTCCCTTCTTCATTCTTTCAACCTCTCCAGTTTATTTCACTCCTTGGGCATTTTTTTACTTGATCTTGCCAGCACTTATATCAGATACTGCAAATGTTCATGTCTGCAATGCCTACATTTTACTTTTTGCATTGAAGATTTGCATCTGCCATGGTGCTGCCTGGCTGGGGAGACTGAGGAAATGTGATAGAGAGAAATTTGCAGCTATCTATGAATCTCTGGTGGTAAGTGGCTTATTTTTAAACACCCATTTACAGAAATCCCCAGTCGTCGAAGAGCTTTCTGAAAACATCCTCTCCACATGCCCAGGTGGTTCTGTGAAGTAGATCCTGAAGTGATGCGAATTGGCATGAATTATATTATGGGAACTGGTGCCACCTGAGGGTCTGTCTCTGGCTGACTTCTTTAGCAGCTAATAACTGTCTGCAGCCCTGCTGAGAGCTTTGATTCAGGTCCTTCACTCCTCTCTCTGCTTTCTGGCTCCCCTGCTCTCTCCTGGGCTGGCTTGGCATTTTGATAGGCATCTGCTGGCCAAACCACCTCTCTCTGTGTTTTTTGCTTTTATATTCTGAATTTGGCATAGCATGGATGTTGGGGCTCTTAAAGAGAGGGGTGTTTATGGAAGGTAGTTTTTCCATCCAGAGAGATCAAGAGGTAAGTAGCTGGCTTGAATGTATTAAAGCTGGTTTTCTAATAGTAATTAATATGGAAAAAATCATGCTTTGTCCCAGAAGTCTCTGAAGCCCTTTATAAGAAGGGGCACAGAAAACCCAATTACCACATCCAGTTCTCTGCTACCCTCAACACCATGCACTGGAACATGAATAGACTCCCTTAAGGAAGGTTATCTCCCCCTTTCTCACTCAGGAACCAGCAGTGCTGTGGGAATGTTCCCTGTTTGATATCCTTGACTTGAGGCAAGTTCTGCTTGGATGCTCTTGCACTGCTCTCCAACTTAATTTCTCTCCCTGCTATCTCATTCTGCAAGAGTGCAGCAAAAAAAAAGGGAAAAAAAGAAAAAGGATTTATCTACTATTGATCCTCCCATTGACCCACTGATATTCATTTAATGACATCTGGATTTACCTTGACTTGGATATGCACAGCTATTATTGGCTGCATTTTCATCCAAGTCACAGAATGTGCTCAGACACCATGGAGCACACAGGGGCTGCACCCCACATCTGCCTTGCCTTAATGGCAGGCCAGAGGTCTCCCGGGCAACCCAACTGGGAGCAGCACTTCAAATAGATCTCCTTATTAATAAATTCATTGGCATTCAAGACAAATAGAGCCCCCTTACTGAGAGTTATGTCAGGGCTCCTCTGATATAAGTTAACAGAAAAACATCTTTTAGTGAGCACCTTGCCCCAGGCCAGCAATATTACACCTCCTACCACTGGCTGGACTCAATTGCCTCCAACTGCTACCAGAGCCCAGACTCTACTGGTCCCATGATAGTCATCCATAGTCACAGTCCCAGTAAACAAGGAATTAAATTTCACTGGTCTAGAATTCAAGATACCATAATAATAAGCATCACAGAAAAGCCTACTGTATCATGAATGCAGTAAATCCCATCACATCCCAATCAAAACTTCATTCCCTTCCCTTTAGCAATTGTGGAGATACCAGGAGATCTAATGATACAATAAACTGTGCCTTAATCTGTGAAAAATATTCTCTTGAGCAGTTTTGTGTGCAGTATTTGCAGTGCTTACTTGCTATTCATTATTATTATCATCTATACAAATAATACTGTTGATGACAGTAGCATTTAGGGGCTGGCAAGAAACGAAACTGCATAAACACAAAGTAATAGGCAGTCTCCTCACTGGTAAGTAGGATGGATGTAGAAGGGCAGAATATAAACTCAGTGAATAATAAACAGTAAAAGCTTTCTTTTGCAATACAGCTTGCCCTGAATTTACTTGTTGGTCCTTGTTCTAGCACTGTGGTTAATAAGAGGGGTTTGGGAAAGCAGCTCTTTATTTTTGTTAAGCACAAATGCTTATTCAAGTATTCAGCTGCATTCAGCACCAGTGGAACATGACAAAGTTTTGGTACTAAAAGGAGTAAGCTTTGGATCCCACTTTCACTCACACTGGTATCACTGACAAAAGCCCTCTCTGATTTTTAGTAAGGGGAAAGACAACATAGTAAAAACAAGCAGATATAGTCAGAAATGAAGAGGATAAAAGGCTCTTCTTTCTGTTTTTCCTGTAGAGTATGAATAGTTCCCAAATCTATTTTGAAACATACAAAAGAAAAAAAAAATCAGAACAGAAGGGGGAAAAAAAAGAAAAATACCCTCACCATTCACCAGCCATCATGTTATTCAGTGTTCCTGGAAAAAGACAGTCCTGGTTTATGATCCAAATTACAGATAAGAGCTGGCAACAAAGCAAATAGAATAAGAAATATTATTTCATGTAAGGAAAGTGGGAGAAAAAGCATGTTTGTTATCTCACTCAGAGCAGCCCAGTTTTCTGCCAGAAAAGGCAACACTTACAATCAGCTTTACGAGGAAAAGTAGGTAAAGGAGAAAAAAACAAGATGAAAAGTGGTCTAGGGAAAATGAATATTTTTTCCTCCCTTCTGTCTGGGAGGCCAAACTGAGGGAAGCTCCTATTCTGCACCTCGCACATGTTTAATTTTACATAAGTACAAATTTCCCAGAAGAGCTAAAGAGGCTGCAGCCCTTCTCTCCCAACTACGCCTGCCTGGTGATGTGTTTATCCTTCAAAGGCTGTGATTCTGAAAGAGAAATGCACAACCCAGCTCCACCATCCAGAGTAGCTTCCACCTTTATTTTCTAACACATGTTTAAATTTAAATACAGTTTGCTAACAACATGCAAAATAAAGATCAGCCTATTCCAGAATAAGAAATGGGTCTGGTTTCCTTTTTCTGGTTTCCCTTCTTAAAATGTAAAGCATCAGGATATTTGTTGCTGATGATGCCCTTTTCCTTACAGTTAAGAATTAGAGACTTACATCCAGCTGAACATAAATGACTCATATACATCACTGCCAGATTCTGCCTAAGGAGTGATTTGTGACCATCCTTTCTCCACTTCTCATTCAGGCAGAAATCATTAGAAAATATTTAATCAAGAAAGAGTAATGAAATTGATAGAAGATGGCCAGACAAATGAGAAAATAAATTTTTTTAAAAGATGTTGGACCTCTTGAGTTAGACCAAACATTTCTTACTGTTAATATAAACTTGGTTGTGTATTCCAGCTGAACTCCTGCTTCCCAGCTACAAGTTAAATTGTAAGTCAGATGCAAGTCTACTTCTCTTAGAGACCTCTGTATTCACATAGGGATTTATCAATATGTATACACACTTTCAAACTTGTAGATATGATCATCTGAGCTATTTTAGCCCTAATATCAGAAATTTTTATCTGCATCTTTGCTCCAAACCGAAAATCAATTAAAAAGCTACAATGGAATGACAGAAATTGTTTCAGCATAACTCAATTTAAATAGTCAGAGAAATACAAGAAGGGTCCTGTGCTAATCTTGTATAGCAGTACAGATTTTATAATAAATATTTTTATACAAGTATTGATACAAAATTGGAATCAGATGCCTGAACAAGATAAATAATGGTTACATCTACAGTATCTGAAATCTACTGTGTTCCTTCCTCTGAAGTAGTCATCTTTCTGGATGGTTTTTAACATGGAAATTCTGATTACAATATTCTTATGTGCATACTGAGATCATTGCCTCTTCTTTGAGGAATCTTTCATGTCTCAAAAAAACAACCAAACAAAAAGCACTCAAATGTTCTTGGGAAGCAACATAGAAAGAGAACTATTTCAATCAACGTTTCTTGCTGAAATCAAGTAAAAAATGTGATAAACTTTTGTTCCCATTTTTGACCTCAGTATATACTTGTGGTTCACTACTCTCCAGGAAGGAGTCTAGAGCAAGTTATTACTGCTTAAAGCATCTGTTTGCAGTACATGCCATTTAGCTTCAAAAAAGAAAAAAATGCAAGGCCCTCATACAGGAATGCAATTTCTAAATGGAAATGTAAGAAGAGGAAGAAAAATATTTGCAGAAAGCAAGCAGAGAGGGAAATACTCTGAAGATACAGTATTTCATACATGAAAATAGTTCCTCTCTCTATCTTGATATTGTGTTTTCACATTTTCTGGTGTGAATCTCATTCTGGTTCTGTGCCATGCCGATCCATCCACTCTCTAATGAATACATTAGGGACATTACCAGGCACTCTGGAAATACTGAGGTAAAAAAAAAAAAATGTATTGCAGTTCTGCAAAGTGCAACCTCTTTCTCACATTGCTTAGTTTGTTTTTTCCTGAAAAAAAATATCCTTCAGGAAAAAGGCCTTTTTCTAGGAGAATCCTGCAAGTTACACAGCAGTCCATCAGCCTTAAATCATTTCCTCTACCCTGATGAATCTGTCCTGAGAACTAGGAAATTCTTCCAGTAGAAACATGAAGGGTATGGCTTAAAGGCAGGACTGGTGGTAGAATTCACAGGATCAGGTATCCCACCTTGATCTCATTAGACTCCAAGTAGAACAAATTGTACCAAGCAAGTGGGTCTGGCACAAATATGATTTTCTGTCAATGAACTGTAGCATTACATATTTGCTTCAATTCAGATGTAAAGTCCTTTATTTTGTTTCATTTTTTCAAATTCAAAATATCTAGAAAACAAAGTAGCCGTGTTAACACATTTGGGTTTATTCAGTTCCTTCATCTCCCAGTAGGCTTCAAGCAATAGATGGGTTTCAGTAAAATTGTTGACAGTGCCAGAGAAGCTACATTTCAGATGTTTTATTAAAAGGAAACATGATTGTTGTCAGTTCACATTAGTTGACAGACTATAAAAGAAGGCATCTCTTTACCCAATCAGGCTAGATTTCAGTTTACGTAAAATTTCAGGATTATTGTGAACATTTAAAAATGTGACCCAGGCAGAGAGACCTAACCCTTATCCAAACCATGTCAGTCTCAGAGAAAGACTTGAGTAAGTAACCTGATAAGGTTTTCTGCAGGTACTTTTCTGCAATTATATACAAATTTCAGCACAATAAACGAGCAGAGAATCATTCCTCATTTGCAGGAGGGTAATCACTGTCTCCATATACTAATTAGACCCTGTTCAATAAGCAGCATGGGCATTTTTGAGAGTTTTCCTTAAGCCTAACCTGTGTAGGCATTTTCTAATATGCTGCTGAGTATTAGTTGTATCTTTAGGCAGCCAGGTTCAATTTTTTTCATGCCACTGCATTAAGCATCACAAGGTCTAAAGGATTTGAGCAGCTAATCCTGATTTCCAAAGTGACTAGGCAGCTGGATGCCCAAGTAGCAAAAGGAATTGAACAGTCTAAATCACATAGGCACAGACACTGAAATATACTTAAGTCCTCAGATGCAAGTGGGTACCTAGCAAAATGTTCAAAAAGCAACTGGAGTCCAACTTCTACTTTCAAAAGATGTTTTTGAAGATAAAGCTATATGAGTTTTGCCCGTGTCACATAATGATATGATTTAGATTTTTAAATCAGCTAGAAGCTTTCAAAAATGTTTCCTTTTTCCTTTCTGTAAAGTGTAATTTATAATAATTTGGGGAGTACTTATGTAAACTTTTAATATGTCTTTACAAAGTTGCATGCAGCTACAGCTGGGTAGCAACAGCTGTTTACCAGAAATTTGGGTGCATTTTTATTTATACTTTTCTGTTTGAATTTTAGTCTGTAAAATAATAATAGTCAAATTGTTCAAGTCAAAATTATTTTCATTGCACATTTTTCTCTATAACCAAAGCCTAGAGCAACTAATTTTCCTAATTAAACTAATAAATAAAGATTGCATCACTAGAATCCTGACTGTTGCAAAAATGGGTACTAAAGGAAAGAGATTTACTCAGGGGAAAGAAATCTCCATTTTAGCTACATTTTCAGAGCTCTTTTGGTCAGGATAAGCCAACAGTTGTCAGATTCCAAGATAGAAATATATGATGTTTAGAAATGGCATCCAAGTTATTATGCCAGAGACAGAGCAATGTGTGTTACTAATCTTGGGTTCTTAGGCCAACTTTATTGATGTTTGTAAGTCAGTAATTATTTATGCAATGTCTTTACCATGAATAACTGAAGTATTGAAAATATTTCTCACACAGTTCTGCAGAGAAAATTCAACAGTTACTTTTTGCTAAAATATAATGGCTGAGGGTACATTTACCTGTAGAGAGAACCACAAGTCCTCAGGTGTCGCCGATAATGAACTGGGAGCTTAGGCCCAGCTGTGTCCAATAATTAGGGCCTAAGCTCCCAGTTCATTATCGGCGACACCTGAGGACTTGTGGTTCTCTCTACATTTACCTGGGGCACTTCTGCTGTCATACAGTGCACTTTGGTATAACCTGCTCTATGTTCAGCCCAATGGTCTGAGTGAAAGTAGCCCATTAGTAGGAATTTGTCTTGTCTTTGCATGAACTATGCAGAACAGAAATGTATAGATATATATATACAGCCATTGGTGTTTAGTAGATTGCAAATCTGTAGGGAAAGGTTTCACTGTAAATTTGAAAGAATATTAAGATCTAATTTGAGAAGACAGAAAGTCACTTGGATTCATTTGCCAGGAAGATGAACTTTTCTGAATTACCACTGCCATGCTGCCTTGGGCATCATCTGGTTGAAGTCCAATCCAGCCAGGCCAAGAGCTCCCATTCACTCTGCATTTGTAGGAGAGCCAAGGCCCAGCCATGTTGTGTCTCCCCAAGAAATTTGGTATACAACAAAAAGTGGTTTCCAGCTTTCATTGTAGCAGTCACCATCACCTATTTTTTGTGGTTGCAAGGTCTTGTCCAGTGTTGGAACCATTTCCTAATGAGATTGGGGATTTTCTATCTCTATTTACATCCTATGAGCAGCAGCCAGAACGAAATGGAAGAATCTGTTAAAGTGACAAGATTGTGCTACACGCAGGATTAAATTCATAGCTCTTGAATAGTATGAAGAATTAATTGTACTGTTCACAAGTTCTCAGTCTAGGGATCTCCATGCAAGTTAGAGAATGAAAAATAATGTGAAATTAAGCAGGATTCAATGTATGCATGTCAAATGTTATGGCACTGAAAACACATCCAACCCTCTGAGCAGGTATAAGAAATAAGGAAAACTGCAGACTGGCAAAGGCTGAAAGTGATAAAAAATAGAATGAGTTTTTTTGACTTATGAATTTAATAGACTTACAAGAACCTGTAACAAGAATCTGCAACAATTCAGACATCCAAGATGACTTTTTTGCAATCCCAATTGTGAAGCTATTTCTTATAAAAGGAAATTATATCAGAAAAACTGAATGTGTTCCAATTACTTTCATTGCTAAGGGAGGTCAAAAGAGCTGTACTTTTATTGCTTACCTACCTGGATGTCCTTAGGCCCAGGAGAGAGATAATGGAGAAAGGCCTGAATGTACTACAGTTATCTCTGAAAGAAGTACTGACTTGGTTCTATCTTGATTTTTGTTTAAAAAAAAAAAAAGTTTTCTAATTACAAAAGAACAGCCTGGAAACTACAAAGACATGAAACACATCAAAACCCATAATGACATTAAGTGGAATGTCCATAATAATATGCAGCTATACACACTTTACATGCTGAGTCAAGAAGAACATGTCAGTGGCTTTGAAGATATGAACAAGGCTTCTTATTAGTTCTAAGACTGTAGCGGTGGTTTGGAAGAGCTGAGAACAGTCCCCCTAAAACTCCTGCAAGCTTTAAAGTTAAAGAGACTCCCTGCCGTCCTTTTTTTCAAACATGAAGTTTAATCCAGTTAAAAGACACCAGAAACTCCTGAGAAGAGTCTGCCAGGACTGCTGCAGGAACTAAGGCCTGCCATTTGCCTCAATTCTGCTACTCTTTGCAAAGAAAGTATTAGCAGGCATTAGTTATGCTCTGCAATTACAGAAGGTATTTTCCAGTCAGGATTTAGGAAACCAGCAACATCTTGCAGAAGCCAAATTGGCATAACCCTTGGGAAGCCTTCCTGAAGGCTATCTGCATGGAAGGGAGAGGGAGGAAAGCTGCAGAATATAATCTGAATCTGATTAAGGAATTTAGACGTGGCAATAAATGAATAATAGACAGTAATTAACACAGTAAGTGAATAATTCTGCTCAATCCAAAATCGTCTGTGTTTCTGCTAAACATTTAAAAACTATGTACTTTTCATTTACATTTAAATTAAACTGGAGGCATTCAGTTCTGAGGCAAACATTCATGAAAGTTTTTGAGAGTTTGCAGTACTTCCAAATGCAAGGTAATAACAGCATTGTCTTGCAGAAGTACTACATGTTCCTGGAAATGGCAACCGACTGTGATTTCTTCAGTGATCTAATTGGTATGCCATTGCCTCTATTATTTCATTTTGCTCAGTATGAGCATAACCAGATGCTGGGTTTTCAGAACAGAAAAAGGATGCCTTAGATGTGTGAAAGTGAAGGGTTGGAAACATAATAAAACCAATTCCCCCAGGAACTGCTGAGAGATTAAAGAAAAGTTAAGTGAGACATGTAAAAAATGTAAAACTGTTCTTTAGACTGCATACATGCCTCAGGATCCAGCCTAAAGCCCAGTCAAAACTGATTCAGAGATTCATTAAAAACTGGAAACTCAAAAGGGGTTAACCATGAAAAAAAAGCTCTTGGTCACATGCAAAGCAACAAAGTCTATTTTCAGATGAAGATTCTGAATGGTTATACAGTGATAATAATGTGAAAAATAGTATAATGTTCACAGAAAAGTTCTCAAAACAACTGAGGGCTGAGTCTACTGACAGAAACACATTTGGTACTACCTGGGAGCAAAGCAGGCATAGAACCTCTTGATCTGTTACTATCTGTATCAACATGTCCATGCATTTAAGACTGCTCACCACAGTTACCCACTACTGCAGTTCCCTGACTCAGGAAGTTTGAGGCTTATCTGTTTAGAGCTTCCTAAAGAAAACATTATTGTGTTATTTAAGCCATATTCTTTTATTTATCAGTCCTAAAGCTCTTTTTCTTCCAAATTTAATTCTCACCATTTTAGGGGTTCTCCTCTGTCTCTCCATCTCCAATTACATTGCAATAAAATGTGTTTTATTTGATCAATATCAATAAACACACTCTTTAATGTACTGCAAAACAGGAAGGAGTGTTATTCCCAACTGCATTATTCCTAAATGTAAAGCACCAAACCCGTTTTTTTCTGTGTCTGTGAATTTATGATCAGGTAAATCTATGCAGTTCTTAGTTTAAAAATTACTAACCTATCTGCTTGTGTAGATATTCATGCAATCGAATGCACATTTTAGACTAAATAATCAGGAATTCATTGTATTTCCAGGCATGTCAGGAAAGAGTTTATGAACAGCTAAGAGCAGGACTTATCCACAAGAGCCCTGAAATCTCAGTAGGATAAAAAAGTCCCACAATGCATAACCATCCCAGCAGGTTACCTCTCTGAATTGTCTGAAAGTCTAGTGCATAGTACTGTCAAAGTACAGAGAATTAAACCAGTTTGAGCCCCAGCCTGCATAAACCTGTTCAAAGAGAACATTTGGCATAGGGTATCACACAGACATGTACAAAGCAGCCAGCCCATCTTGGCTGATGACTTTCATATGGAAATCTAAAGAGAAGAATTGTTTCTGATCACATTTCAGGCATCTGATGCAATCGACAGTACTTCTTCCTTGCAGAGTTTCAAAAAGAAAAACAACCCTTCCCCCCCAAAAAAAAAGAAAACCCAAAATCCCAAAACCCAAAACCAAAACAACCCCCAAAAAAGAAGAAAACCTCATGATACCTCAGAGGACACCTGCATACTTGGTGCATACTTGGCTTGTAAGTATGGTTCATCTAAATGAAGTTTTCTCATCAGATGTTAGTGACTGCATGTCGATGGAGAAGAGGCAAAGGATACAGAGATATGCAGAGAGGATGGGAAGCTGGAAGCTGTATGGCATAAGGAAAGGGCTTACTAGAACCATGGTTGTATACCTGGCAGCAAACCTAATTCTCTGCAAGCCAATACACTGATTAAAAACATGCTACTAAACACTCAGCACTGCACGAAAATTCAAGTGTCAAAATTTTATTTATACAAGTTGTTTTATTTCTACAAGCTTGCTGTCTCTAAAATATGAGCTTTATTCCTATCAGCTGGGGAAGAAAGCAACAAAACTCAATACTCTGATTGATAAAAAAGGCCTTTACGTTCCAGATCTGGAAATTTTGTTCTCTCATCTTCAACTATACATAGCTCTTCTCCCCCCTTCAAGATAAATAGAAGCTTTTTATTTTACAAATATTTATTTTTTCATTTAGTCTCCAGTTAGGAAAGACTCCTGTAGCCCTGCCAAACATCTCCAGGCCTCACTCATCAGAGCTTTTGTTTTCTTAACAACAAATGTAATAGTCAGGTTGCAGGGAGAGTCACAGAGATGGATGACCTCTGTTTAATGACAAATAGGAACAACATTGGGAGTCTCAGCAGGGGCTGCTCCTCACTGATTAAACAACATGCTCTAAGCCCAGCTGAGATAGCTCGTTTGTAAGAGTTAGAGGTGACTTCAGCTTTCATGCCCGTTTAGTGTTTATGTCTTCCTAGCTTAAAAGCACAGGTTCCAATTAGTGACATCAATCATCTATCCCACTACTATTATTTCACAACAACCCCCTCACTTTTAGTAGATCACTGAACAGGCCTAGCAGGTAGCAAAGAGATTGTCCTTTTCATGTTTGGAATATGGCTTCAAAATAATATTTGATGTAGGCAAAATACTATGAAAGATATCTGGAAGTTGTTATCCAATGAGATGCATCATTTATTTTCACTAATAAATCTAACTTATCACACTCTAACATTATTTCCATTAAGTTAAAAATCTGGAAGACAAATCCCTTAGTTCACACTCTGTCTAATTTGCACCAGAGGAAACCCTAAATAACTTACTTCAGAACAAAACATACATCAATCTGAAAAAAAAAAAGTTTTTCAGTGAAATTGTTTGTCAGCAAAGCAGGTACTCCACAGTCCTTCCTGCATGAACACAAAAATATGCAAAGTGAACAGTAAGAGAGCCCCTCCTGGAAAATATTGAGTTTACTTGTTTATATAAATTCACACCATCACATTTTTTTGTAGACCAACCAGGAGAAACACTTCATGGTATGGTGTGTATTCCTGAAAACCTAAGAAATCTGAAGCCACAACTCTACAGCTTATCTAAAGAAATGAGTCCAATGTGTTTTTCTGAAAAGCTGTAGGACATATTCTCTCCAGATCTACTGTATTCTAAAACATTCCATGGAACTCTATGGTTTTGAGATGAGTGGTTACACTGGCTGAGAAACAACATGGCTCTCCTGCCCCTAATTACCTTATTTCCTGGGAATTTATTGATTTTTCAAATAATGCAGCCACACATTCAAAATTTTTAATAATCTAAATGCAGATCCCTTTGGCTCTCTTCTACTTTTTCAATAACTGCAAATATTAATAGGGTGCACTTTACCCTCTCATGAGCTCCTAGATTATAATACCAAACTCTAATGAAACTCTGAGAAACAGCTGTCAGGACTCAAAAAGGGAAATTTGGCTGGACCTTGGCTTTGAGTCTGGCATCAGTCAGCTGCAAGATGCTGTGGGGAATGCCAGATGATGTCCCAGCCTGCTCAGTCTTAACCTTCAGATCTCCTGTAGAGTGTTGAATCTGCATCCCCATCCCTTAACAACAGAAGATCTCATAATGATGTTGGAAAGGGAGGGCTGGGAAAACCCATTATAAAGCACAACCCACCATTCACTGCTGCACATCATCTCTTGGTAACTAATGCAAATGAGTCCCCAAAGAGGTATCTACTGAACCAGACAGCTGTATAAGAGAAGAAATGACAGTTTATAGCTTCTGCCTGTATGTGATGGTGAAAGTCAGTTGCTTTTCATAATTATAGTCACACAGATTTAAATAAGAGAAGAAAAAAATGTTCTTTGCTAAGATTTAAAACCAGAGATTTCAAACCCTTTCTTTCCCATTGTGGTGTTTGGCAATAAGCCAGATTAACCAGAGTTGCTACCTGATTCATTTGGAAGGCCAGTGTGTATCAATGGCATTTCTTTAAAACAGGGATCATCAAAATATAGTTAATCAAATCAATATAAGTAAAAAATGCCAAAATATTATAACCCATTATACACATAGTGATCAGGACTCTATGCCTGTCACACAGCTCTTTTGCAGTGTAAATGGCATTCAAATAGCATTATGTCATTTAATTTTGTGTAAGACTTAGTGAACCCTGAACAAACTCTTTGCTTGAGTCATTTTCCATCCCCAAAGCAATGAGTAAGGAGGGACATAGAGAAGAAAGGCTTTGCTCTTTGTGTAACCACCTCTGCTTGTTCTGTGTGGGAGCACTGGAGCTTTGTGGACTAAAGAATCTGGGCACTTTCAGTGTTGCAGTCACTGCCTGACATAGAGAAGATGCAGCTCTAAGTCCTGTTATGTGGAATAAAGCTCCAAGGCTGGAAAAGTCATGTCTTGTGAAAAATAACCTTGGTAACATTAATTTTAGTGAAATATATATGGACTGAAAAAGAGTTGCATGTCATTGCTTTAACACAAATACAATTATCAGAAATTATTATAATTATTAAATTATATTTAATTATTATTAAAATATTAAAGTGTTTCTCATTTTGACTTTCAAAGTGTTCTATGGCCACTGATAGAGATTCTGACTTTATGAAGCATTCAAACCATTGTTCAGCTTTTAGCATATTTGGGCTCACATGAGGTCATCACAGGCATTTAGGACATGTTAATTTTCACTGAGGCTGAAGCCTTTCTGGATTAGACTGGAAACTTTTTGTGTTTCAGACCATTTGTCTGCTGCTGAGATGCTGAACATAATAAAGAGGATGTGGGGAAAAAATGGAGACCAGATGATGCACAGAACTGGCTAATGCTGTGCAAGTATTTCTCTGCTGAGGTTTCACTGGGATTTTTCCTTATGAATTTTCTACACAGATCATCATTTCTCTGACCTTATTCTTTGCTGGATCCTGGCAGCAATAGTAATTCAATGTATGACCTCCAAGATGTCTGTGTCAAAAACTTTAGAAATCTTCTAGACTTGTACACTTTAAAAAAGCACAAAACAAAATAAAAAAAAAAATCACAACTGATACACAATGTCTAAAGTAATTTGGAGAGGAAAAGGCAAAAACTATTTGATGTAAGTATTTAATGTCCTTAACAGATCAGTGCCATTTAACACCATTCAACATTTACCTGATTATTTTTTTTCTCTTCAAGTCTTGACTTCAGCAAATGCTAGGGACTAGCTGGGGATCATGATTAAATCAAGTTATTTTTCTGAGTAAACACTCAGAAAAAAATCCATTTTCTCAACACATCAACTGAAATTTTTCACATTTCTTTTAGAGTGTACCAGCCTGGTTCTAAAGCAATTAAAGCCATGGCAATGACGCTCCAACTGTATCTTACATTTTTTTTTCTTCTTCGTATTTTTAGCTGCAGTTTGAATGAAAAAGTCTGAAAAATCCCCAAGGCAACTTCAAGTACTTCTGACCTTATTTCCACAAACTTAATTAAAAGGGGGAAGAAAACTGTTACCAGTTTTTTGTTCTTGTCATGTACTAACTTAAAGACAAAAGGAAGCTGCTGCTTTTAGCAGTGTTAACTCCTATCTCACTCCATTAACAATAGCTTCAAAGTCTAGCAGCTGATTTGATGATAGATTTGGAACAAGTGATAAAGGCTGCATGTCATTTCCATTTTAACAAAAGTGATATCTACTGATTTTTAGTGTATGTTCTGGGGATTCCTTCTCTGAACTACCTCTGTAAGCAGTATTCCCCCTGCTTTCCCCAGCTGTTTCCCTGTGGATCTATTGCAATTTCTCCTGACTTCCTCAGGCTCCGAGCAATGGGGTGGTAATTTGGGAAGTCCCAGTCTCTGAACACAGCAGGTGGTTAATAAGTTTTGAGTGTGTGGGGTAGAAGTTTTGTTCATGAAAACTAAGGGGGAAACCACGGAGAACCTGAGGATGGTTTTGAACAGGAGTTTTTGCAGATGGATGTCTCCAAGACAGATGTCCACATTTGGCACACTGAACTATGCAGATGGCAGGCAGAGCCCTCAGGTGCAAGGAATTGTTTCTTTGCTAATGCACTGCTGGACACAGAATTGTGCCCTCATCTATAATGTAAGTAATGTCTTCTCAAAACAGGCAGAGGAAAACAGATCCACTTACTGTAAGAGTAACTGGAGTGCATTAGAAAGAAAAACAATACCATTTCAGCTGCCCCATAACCTTTGCCTTGGGGGAAGACTTACATGCAACTTTTCTTTATTTTGAGGCATGCTCCATTTTGGTTTCAATGCAGTTACCCTTGAAATAGCCAGGGAACTGCACTTTGCATATTCGAGTAAAATAAAATGGATGGCAAGTTCTTTGAAGTTTCATTTGTCTTAAGTTTTTCATCCGTTTTTAATTTTGACTGGTACTTTTGATTGGTACTTGCCATTCTTCCTCGCTTTTTAAACTGATCTTAAACTTTTTTAAAAAAGTTTCAAAGTCCAGTTTTACTCGTTGTGAGACTGACTACTATGAATCCTTAGGCTCTTGTGAACACATCTGGTTACATTATCATAAAAGCTTCATTCAAGGGAGAGAGATGAAATTTTGTATTTGCAGTTATTGGTGTATGAGTGACACAATGCCATCATAGGCAACATCTTCAGCACAGGAAAAAGAAGGGGGAAAAGCCTAATAATTGCAAATGCAAGTAAGGTAAATAGATAAACAATGTGTGTGTTCATACTATTGCTCAGTATTTGGCAAGCAGAGCATATTGTTAGCTGAGAAAACTGAGTGTTTAGCCACAAAGTATTTCTTTTTTTTTTTTTTCCCCATAATTTCTCTAATAATATGTTTGAATTCTGATGGGTAGGAATTTAAACTGCAAAAGAAATCACTGAACAAGCCCATGATGATATGCTTGTTTGGGATGCTGGCCTACTTTCGAAACACAGCATGGAAACACATACTTGACTTTAAGTATCTGCCATGCAGAAATCAGAATCTGAGTTTTTGACTTGAGATTCCCTCTTTAGTCAAGGATAAGAAACCAGTGTTTGTTATTTCAGCCTCACAAGGACCTCTGAGGTGTGCCAGGGAAATCACACCCTAGGAATGCCTCTCTCTTGCCACTGACTACTTAGGTGACTTGTTCAGATGCAAACACCTGCCCTGTCACACAGTTATAATTAGGTGACATGAGCTCGCAGACAAAAACTACCCAGGAACAGTTGTCTCTTAATGAAAAAGGTTAGAGGCAGACAAGCTCTAAGATCTGGGAATAGAGAAGGGATTGCTTTCATGCAGTCTGCTCCAAGTTTTATATTTATATTTATACTCTCACAATATTCTGAGAGTTTCAAGTACATCCTTGCACTGCAAAACCATAAAGACATCCTCTCATTAAAATACAGGAAATCTCAACATCTACTATGATTTATGTGACTGCAAACCAGAAATAGGATCACCGTTCTATAGTGGGCTGGAACTGGCCTGTGCTGAAATCTTATGCAGAATGCAAGAATTACTCCAATAATTTCTTTCTAAATGAGCTCTTCCAGCATATAATATTTTATTTTTAATAAAACAGGTAAATTTCTCATCTTTATCCATTTGAGACTAAACTCTTTTATTTCTTTAGAGACACTTAAAATATAGCTGTCTTTAACACAAAATCCCTTTCTCACTACGCTGGCAGTTTCAGAGGATCAGAAAAAAAACCAACAAATAATTTACTTCCAGTTTAATGCTTCTTTAAATGGTCAGATAAGAGTTTCATTATAAACTACAGTCAGATCTATTGCTAGTAGTCAGCAGCTCATCCTGAAAGAAGACATAGGTAAGATTTAAAATAATAATAATAAAAATCATCTATGGAGAAGAAATCATCTGAAATTGTTATTCAATGCTGGCACAGAAAATGCATTCCCTACCTGAGACCTGTATTGAGTCATCTAAGCAACTTGAAATGAAAAGCATATAGAAAATATTGAGAAAAAAAAAAAAAAAGGGAATTTAAAATCTAAAAATAAAAATAAGATGATGATTCGAGGCAGGCAAATACTTCAAGAGATTACTGAAAAAGATGGGATTAATATCAACCTTATCTCCAAAGCAGAGATGTTTAAAGTACATCTGGCAATCTCCTGGTGTTCTCAGGATAGAAATTCATACCAAACGACAAATAGAGGTCAAAACAAACTTGCTTTTTTTTCAGATAAAGGGGTTCAGAAAATAAACAATAATAACTCAATGTTTGAGAACACGGAATTACAGAAAAGGGGAACTGCAGAGAAGAATTCAGGTCTCCATGAAACATGTATCTATATCAGGCTTCAGTTCAGTTTTAGAAATTAAGATTTGGGATGCAGGATCAGAGCATTCTGGGTACAAAGCAATATTTGAAGCAGTAAACCGAATTACATTGTAGGCCAGATTCCTCCAGAGACATGAGAGAAAGTCATCGTCAGAACCTAGAAAGAACAGATCAGAAATACAGGCTAAAAAAAAATCACATTAGACAAAAAAATGTATAGGTAGAAAGAAGAGACAAGCAGATAATGTTACTGTGTACATGCTCCAGCCAACGTGACAGTACCAGGGGAGGGAAAGCAATGCTAATGGAAACTACATATAGATATAAGTGTGACATATACGTTCAGCACATTGCAGCAGGTGTAGCCAGATGATCCTGACTTAACCTGCCAGGGAATTAGGGAATGTGAATACAGTTCAAAGCCATTCCAGTTCCAGACCTCCACAATCGTAGGCTTCATTTTCATGGCTCTAGGTCCATGACATTTCTTATGTTAAAGAAAATAAGAACAGATACCAGATCTCAAGAATATGAATACAGATAATGAGAATCAGTACGTAAGAGAACCGAGCTGCTCTTCAGACTGCAGAACATTTACATTCAGAGAAGAAAAGGATTCCCAGATGGTGAAATGTCAAGGGAAATTGCTCTGTTTGTAAGAAAGAAAAAAAAAAAAAAAAAAAAAAAAAAAGAGGATGAACAATGTTCCAGACAATGTTTTTTCTAAAGGTACAATAATAATTAGATCAGAAAGCAGTCTGAAAAACAATATGACAGAGTTGCTAATGTCTATCTATGACAGATCCATTTAAATATGCTGGTGCTCTGAGTGGTCCTCTCTGGCACTCTGGAGGGAAGTGGAATGACTGAACCATTTGCTCAGTGTGGGCAAAGTCCTTCTGCTGCAAGCCAAGGTGCTGTGGTGTAGACAAGTACCAGACACCACAAGCAAACTTTGCAAGATCTCACATGAAGGAATGGTGGCTTCATCCATCTGTCACACTGGCAGAGAGGCAAGATAAAGTGAAAGAAAGCCACTGAGCCTCTGTGTGTCTTGAAGCCTTCTTTTTCCTTTTCTTGTGGAAAGATTTGACTTACTCTAACTCAAGATACTGGGCTCAACAAAGGTGTAATAGAGTTAACTTCCATAGCCTGATTTGCAGTGGCTGAGACCACAGGATCTCAGGTTCCTTTCAGGTCTAAAAATCTCTGAGGAAATAGTAAGTTCAGCACAAAGGTGGCAATAGCAGAGGAAGGCTCACATGAAGTGGTTTTAGACATGATCCTATGCAGGAAAGAAGTAAAATTAATATTTTTTAATAAATAAATTGAGTCAGAGAGGTTATTAAAATACAGGTCATTTAATTTTTCTCAGAACTGAGAAAGACTGATTTATAAATGAGAAACAGTAAGGCTGAAATATTTTTGAAGTCTTTTGCATTTCTTTTTTTATCATTTTCCAATTCTTGCAAGACAATTTTTGAATGAACATTTCTGCTTTAACCGAGTAGATCACTTCATGGGATTATGGCCAAATTTGCAAACCCCTAAAGGTGAACATACATGTCTGGCTGGATTTACAGAAGCTCCTAAGGAAGTCAGGTAGACAGAATGCCAATGAGGAGTTAGAGATCTGCTAACACACTTTGGCACTTGGCAAATGTCAGCCAGTGCCTACCTGAGCCTTCAGCACAGCAAAGTTGGCCCCTGACAACTGCTGCCTACTACAGCCAGTGATGAGTAAGCAGGAGAGGAAAGCCAAAAATATTGTACCCTACAACCTCATGGCACACTGTTTGAATTTTGCCCACAGGTTTGGATGCTTCACATTATTCTGTATTATGCCAAATGTGCAACTGCCCTGTGAAGCAGTAACAGCCTGAAATAGTCTAGCAATTCAGCTTAATCTGGTTCTTTTATAAAACTCATGATGGTAAAGTGAGTTGTAGGATGCCCCTGAAAAGTTTTCAGCAGCATAGATTAAAGCAATACACCAGCTGGAACAGCACATATGCTTTTGCATCAGTCAGGTAAAGTCTTGGTGAGAAGAAACAATTACCATGACATTAGTGCAACAGGAAAGACAATCTGTCCATTAATAAGCATACATATACTCTTAATACTCCACATAAATCTGTTTAAATACAGGGATGTGATGGTTACTAGCTAGAGGTCTAGCCAAAATAACTGAAGACTGTAATTACTTGTATTTTAAGTAATAAAATATCCTTCTTAAGATATCCTTGTAAGATATCCTTATTTGAACTAGGATTCTATTATATCTGTACAGAAAATATAACACTACCTGTGACACATAGTGATACATAGGTAATGTATAGCAAATCATAATATGAAAAAAGGTGAAAACATTCTAAAATTACAATTTATGTGGAATTTTTTCTAATCAAGCTCAAAATCCATGCAACTGAGGTATCTTTGAGGAATTCAATGTGCTTGTACTAGAGATATTTTTTCTTTAAAGTGGACATAGTTGTTAATAATCACTGAAGCAAAGATTAAGCTGCCTGATGATAGCATACTATCAAGTTTAAAAAAAAAAAACAAAAAAACCCAAAAGCAGGACAAGGAATTCTCAGAGAACAAATGTGTTAAATAATATCTGAAGCTTCCTAGAGTTTTATAGAAGTAAATAAGATATATTTATAGGTAACTCTTGCCCAGCTGAAAAAAGAACAGGATGAAACTTTTTTCAAATGACTTTACAGTGTACTTGTGAAAAACAGTGATGCCTACAGCAATGCTTAATAGGCGTTTTTCTCAGCTGCTACATTTTAAAGGAAAAAATTGTGATATGATTGTTCTGCAGACAGAAGTAAAGGTCAAGAGAACTCACGGCAGGTGGCTGGATGTGGTAGTGCCAGTACTTACTGGAGAGAGAAAAGAAACAAGTCCTTTTGATTCTGTTTTAGAACTGAAGTATCTGAGATAGCGGAGTCTTATTGCTCCTTTGTTATTGTAGTTCAGCAGACAAAAGCAGATAAATAAATTATATAAGCAGTTACTCAGTGCTATAATTTCATGTACAGCTAGGTGTTAATTACACATTTAAATATGAATATGAAAAACACCATGCAACTTTCTACCAATTCCATTGCTTATTCCTGCTTCTATTGTATAACTATATGTGAAAACAACAACTGTGAAAGTCTGTGTGAGCAGCTGTCATTATCTAATAAGGAGAAACCAGGATTCAGGCTCCTTACTATCAAAAGTATCATCAGTAAATTACTGTAACTGTCAGGATGACAGACAATTAGCAATGCTGTTACATGCATGGATGACTTTCTTGTAGAAATTCATTTGGCAGAGCATTTCTTTATCTCAAGTTTTGATACTGAATCTGTACACAAGGGCAAAGACCCAGTGACACGATGCAAATAATGAGCCTGGTGTATTAATAGAGGAAATTGTGCAAGATATTTGAAGTCAATGGTCTTACATTGCTTAAAAATTAATGTATGGGCCTTGGAGCCTTTTATAGCAGCTACTCAGTTCCAGCAAAGATCTTTTGTTCTTTCATTGCCAAGCTCTGTATCAGCTTGCATGGCTGGACTAATAAGCAGCACAGATCCTATTAATGTATCCAGGCTTCTCAGCTCCACTTCTATGGCATATAATTTTAATATTTCTTTGAATTTTAATATTTCTTTGAAATACTATATTCCTTTTTAACAGCAAAATTAGACATCTCAGACCTATTCCTCCCTTTGATTATTCACTTTGTCAGGTATGTGTACATCTTTTGTAGGAGTGCCTCATGAAAGAATAAACTTAATAATAGAGAGCACTGAAAAGCAGCCTCGTGCTTTTGCAGCTCCTCTAATCCACACTTTGTTTCCTCTCTTAAGCAAGACAACACCCACTCACCAGAAACATTTTAGGTTGTCTCTGGAGCTAAGCTTTTCCTCAGCTTTTGCCTTCTTTAACTTAATGGAAGCTATTTTTTTCTCCTTGTAGTAATTCTCTGAAGGACTCAGACAAGTAACAGGGCTCCTGAGGTACCTCCTGACCCTCTGGTACCCCTGTCGCCATTTTCAGTGAGGGCCCTGGAGCACACACACAGCTCTCCTCACACACTTGGTCACACTGTAGCCAGCTGAAAGGTTCACATCTCAAATGCTTCACTGACCCTAGGGACTGAAAAAACGTTTAAAGAAAAATCTTTGAAAACATTACCAAGTTAAAAGTGGTTTCTAAAATTTCTGCACACTCCAAATGGCACTTTGATTTCAATGGCTGAGGTGCCATGATTGCACGTCCCTGTTTAACCAGGGTGCTGCTGGTGATTCTAGAATCCAATGTTTAGTCTAGAAACCAGTGTTTGGTCTGGAAACCAGTGTTTAGTCTGGAAAGCGGAGCCTCACCCTGTGCTTCTTTGTAAGCCGCCATTTCCCGCTCTGCCGGCAGAGCTCGCAGCTGCCCCAGCTGCTCCCTGTTGAGAGGAAGGCGGGAAATTCTAACTCGAATTTACAGGCTGAACAGAAAAGGAAGCGAAGAATCGAATCACATTAAACTGCGAAGCAGCCAACAAAGACCGAAGGCAAAATCTCAGCTTCACTGAATTTCCTAGCAAAAATCTCCTTGATTTCAACAGGATTAAACTCATCGTGTCTGCACATCCTTTGAAGTCTCTCACTTCTTTTGCCATAGGGACTGAGAACAGAAGCTGCACTGAGAGACAAAGCTCCAGCACAGCCTTCCAGAGCCCTGCTGTGATACCAAGAGACCTGAAGATCCATGAAGAGAAAGCTCCAGCACAGCCCTCCAGAGCCCTGCTGACACCATGAGACCTGAAGCTACATGGAAAGAGAAGGCTCCCGCACAGCCCTGCAGAGCCCTGCTGACAGCAGAAGAGAGAACCCCATGGAGAAAGCTCAGGAACAGCCAAGCAGAGCCCTGCTGTGATACCATGAGACCTGAAGATCCATGAAGAGAAAGCTCCAGCACAGCCCTGCAAGGTTCTGCTGGTACCAGAAGAGAGAACCCTATGAAGAGAAATCTCGGAAACAACCAAGCAGAGCCCTGCTGACACCCTGAGACCTGAAGAGAAAGCTCCAGCACAGCCCTGCAGACACAGTGACCATTCCTGCTGCAGTGCTCTGACCATTTCTCTACGGATTCTTGGACTTAGTGGTAATGAGTTTTAAAATGTGCTTATGGGACTTGCTTCTGGACTCCAGGGCTCTCTGAATGTAATTTCTCCACGAAGTGTTCTCAGTGGTTTAGAAAAAAAGTGTTCCTCCCCAAAGGGACACAGGAAAGAAATGGATTGTTTCCTGGGGGGCAAGGGTTAGGGTTGGGGGGGGGGAATAGAGGATAGGGGGGAGGCGAAACAGGGGATACTGGGAGGGGGGAATAGGGGATACTGGAGGGGGAGGGCTCTGGGGGGTTGCAAGGAAGAGGAGAAAAGAAGAAAAAAATAAAAATAATTTAAAAATTAATAACAAGTGAAAAATGTTAAAAAAAGGAAAAATATAAAAAGAAATAAAAAATTAAAAAAAAATAAGAAAAAGGAAGTAAAAAAAAGAAAAAGAAAAAATAAGAAAAAAAAGAAAATAAAAAAGAAATTAAAAATAAAAGAAAAAAGAAATATAAAAAAGAAAAATAACAAGAAGTGAAAAAAGAAAAAGAAAAAATAAAAAAATAAGAAAAAAGAAAGGAAAAAATAAAAAAGAAATTAAAAAATAAGAAAAGAAAAAAGTAATATAAAAAAGAAATAACAAAAAAGAGAAAAGCTTAAAGAAATTATTCTTTCCATGTTTTCCTGTTGTAGATTTGATTCAATCAGTAAATCAAAGCAATGATAACTAAAATCTACTTTTTGTGTAAAAAGAGAAGATGAAAGTACAAAGCTCTCTGATACACTTCTGTTGATCATTTAACGAAAACAGATTTCCAGACTACCTATTGTACCATTAGGTGAATAACAACTCACTTTCTTTTCTGCAATTGAGCCATAGCTTTCCAGTAACAGATTGTCTGCTCTTACCTGAGAGATCTGGCTAATTATTACCAGTGTTGAAGCTGGTAGTAGCAGTGAAGCCAAATCTGCCTGGCACTGCTGTTGCCCCAGGCTCTTGGAGAACAGGCTGCAGATTTTCCTTCATTGCTGGAGGAGAACGTTTCTTGGTATGCTCAGTGTAGTGAAGGGATGGAGCTTTGCTACTGATTTTTGGAAAAAGAATTTTTAATGAAAACAAAGTCATCCTTCTTTGGTCTGAATATCCTTCCCTCTATAGCAGAGAGAAAAAAAACTGATTCAGAAAGGAGGATATTTTAATGGGGAACGAGATATTTTCACCTTTTAGGACCAGTTGATATCCAGCTGATTGTTATAGCTTTGGTTTCAAGAGAATGGATTATTACTAAATGATTTATACAGAAGCACAGTTAAAAAATGGATAATTATTCTAAATGAAGCTGAACAAGAAGGGAAGGCCTGTACCTTAGCTCTATAGGGGGTCAGATCATGGCCGCATTCTCCCTCATGCTGATCTGTGCAATGAATCAAACTGCTCTGTACCTCACTTTGCTGTATTATGGGCAACAAGGTTTTTTTTGCTTCTTACCTAAAAACTGTAAATGCTATGGAATGGTGATACATAGGTATAGTTCCTAGCAGAGCTGCTTCCAGTCTGTGAAAAAGCCTTTGCCCTCACAATGTAATAACTACTTGTTACATGATTATGTAATGTAATACATAATATTACATGACATAATGTAATCTTGCAACAAAGCTGGGCACACTTGGAGAGACCAAGAGTGCCTTACAAAGAAATAAGCTTAGATACTGGTTCTGCAACAAATTTCTGGAACAGGAAAGAGAAAATTATATTGTAGCTATTGGAGCTGATAAGCCTTTTGCTATAAGACAAATGATGACACCCGTGATCTTTGTCCCTAGAAATCTCTATTACATTCACTGAGCCATCTGATCCCCAGAACATGGGAATAATATGTAATATTGACTTGTATACATGCTAATATTTCATTAGAAACACTTCAAACTGAAGTTTTATTTGCATTAAAGCAAAGTTTTATTAATGCTGTATAAAGTTTAATTAAAAAAAATCATCAGTAGCCTTCTCTGAAAACATAGCAGAGAAAATACTTCTCAAAGGTTGAAGGATTAGTGATTTTGGAGTATTTAACCTTTGGAATCAGTCAGTATTCAGTGAATGCACATGACTTGAAATCCAAGGAAAAGTAGAATTTTGATGGGCTGGGCACATTGCTCTGTATAATTATGAGTTGGAATCTACCTCTTCCTGTTCAGAAAAATTCTATTATTGAAAATATAATCAGTGTAAAGTGTGTAAGGTTTTTACCCAATAGGTAGCTAATAGTTTTAAGAGAAAATAAATTTGTTTGCAGGTTTGCCAGAGTATTTCCCCAGAAACCTACTTGTTCTGTTGAGCTGCCAAGGAATCAAAGGTTTCAGTGCCATCACAGTGTCCCTGCTTCCTTCAGACAGACCAACAGTCCTAAATGTAATCACCTCAGAAATCCCAGCAGAAGTTTCTGTGGAGCTGTTAATCATATAACTTAAAAAAAATTAAAAAAAAAAAAAGACCAAAAAAAAAAAGAAAAATGAAAAAAAAAAAAAGAAAAATTAAAAAACAGAAAAAGAAAAAAATGAAAAAAAGAAAAAGAAAAAATGAAAAGAAAAATAACAAATGAAAAAAGTAAGAAATAAAAAGGAGAAAAAGAAAGAAAAAATGAAAAAAAGAAAAAAACAAAAAGAAAAAGAAAAGGAAAAAGAAATAAAAAGAAAAAGAAAAAGAAAAAACTTAGAAAAACATCATCCCACAAGAACCTATGGTTCTAGCTGAAACTTTGACATTGACCTTATGAGTTGTTAAGCTTAAAGTTCTTTATAGGTTGAGTTTCTTATCTAGGATATGAAAATAGATTACTCTGTTAGCTCATTTTTTGCTGTAAAAATAAATACACCAACTGTTCACTGTACTATGTTCAAAACAGCTAAATTAGATGATCTAATAGTCAAGAAAATGAAAGATATTTTAGCAGCACTTACAAAGTTCTGAAAATATGGCATATTAAAAAAACAAGAAAAAAAAAAAACCCACTGTTAAATCCGTAATACTTATGGAAATTTGTATCTTTTCTGAAAACCAGTATCTGAGAACTGTTAATTACTTTTCATTACAATGAAAAATATAGATTATAATCAGTTCACCCCATACTGTGTGAAAGATATGAAGAAAAAATATTATCAGCTGGTCTGAGAGTCATCTCTCCCTCTTCAGAAAAGAGGGCATCAGTAGAAGTGTGAGACAGTCTGTTACTTCTGGGGGTAACTAATGCTTGCCTGTTCATTAGCAGGCTGAATTAAATAAATCTGCTACACTTTGCAGAGCTGATCTTTCATACAGTTACGTGGATGAACCCCACTGATCTGTTCATGTCAGTTTTCATTGCTAATTTTTGGTCTATAAATGTGGATAAAATTTGAGCTTCTGAAACAGAGTTAGAGCCCCCTCTCAGCTTCTGAACACAAGGTCTCACGAGAACATGGAGATCTGTAGCTGTACAACCAGAATGGGCTTAATTCCAGTCTTTCTTATGCCGGTTTTCTAAAGCAGTACAGCAGAAAATATTAGCCTCCATGTAAGCATTTTTTTTTTTTTTAATGCTATGAGATGAGTGAGAGCTCCCATTGCTTGTGTAGCACCTCAGTCACGGGAGATCCACTGTGCTGGGACCAGCCCAGCAAAGCCTTCAAGCACACATCTGGTTTCCAGTTCTGTGCAAAGTCAGACTCTGGCATGAGGCTGGAAAGCAGGATTATTATTTTCTGCAGGGATTGTTATCTAGAATGTTTTCTTAAATAAGGATTACTACAATGAAGGGTATTGTACCTATGCAGCAAGTGCTGCTGATAAAAAAATTAAAATAATGTGGCAAATTATGAACACGTTCATCATGACTGACTTGAAATTGTTAGCAATTTCCCAAAGTGCTTTTTCCCAAAGTGAAGTCAAGTAGAGATACAATGGAATAAAATACCAGTCAGAAACAGTGATTTTTGCAACAGCAAATGCCTCAACTTCAACACTTCCTTAAGTGGGAAGAGTCTTTTTTAAATCTAGGTACTTTTCAATGCTTCATCAAAATTGCTGGTAACTACTAGTTTGAGCATGAAAAGATTATTATAATTCCATAAATCAGTATATTGTACTAGAAGAGGCTTGCAATCACTATTAATGGAACTAGAGGAATTCCATCTTCTGGGTGGGAGTAAAACTGCGAGGGAAATACTCTGATCATCAACATCTCCGAACAGCATTGGTGCAGAGAGATGAAAAAAAAAAAAGGAATTTTACTGTCCTGCTGGATTCATTTTGTCATTCAAGCAGCTATCCAGTGGGCTGACCTACATCTATTACTGTTTTCCTGGTTAAAGAAAAAAGACTTTCAGAATTTTGAATAATAACACAAACTCCGCATTCACTTCAACTGGAAAATATTAAAGACCTTAACCTGTTTAAAACATTCAAACCATTATTATCCACTTCCGTAATTCTTTCCATTTTCTATTCTACGTTTCTTGCCAAAACAAAACCTGCTATATAAGTTTTTATGCCTCATTTTGTATGTTCTTTCATATACACTTCTATTAATTGGTTTCTCTCTGCCTTCCATATTTAGCTGATGCCTCTTTCTTTTTTTCATAGCCCAAAACTTTTTGCAGTCTGGTCTTTTGCTGTTTTTAAATCAGTTCCTATTTGACATTTCCAGATCTTCCATTTGGCTAGCAACAATATGCCTTTTTAAGCAGCAGGAAGGAAAATAGCCTCTCCCCCAGGGATCAGTGAGGGACCCAGACGGAAAGAAGGAAATCTCCATGTCCCAGCAGCAGATTCTGTGCAGCTGTAGTCAGGCTCTGCCTTCTCTCACATCCTTCTCAGTAAGTACCAGTCACACCATGTTACAGCTCTTTCCAACTGCAAGTATTTGCCTTTAGCCCTCTGAGCTGAACACCAAATGCTTTTTTTTTAAAAAAAGGAAAAAGATATTAATTAACAAAAGGGTGGATGCAGCTGAGGAGGAAGGCGAGAGTCCCCAATATGCTTACAAACGTTTAGAGTTGGTTATGGTTTACATAATCTGAAAAATTGGAAACTGCTTTCTGAACTTAAACAAGCTTATAAAAAAGATACAGCTTGTATTTCAGGCTAGGACTGCTCCTGCCTGAAGTCAGGGGTCCCCTGAAATCTCTTAGAAAATTTCTGCCTTGGGCTGACACTGTCAAGATGTTCTTTCCCAAATACCCATCCCATTTCTGTGAGGTAGGAGGTCAAAGAACATAAAATATTTTGTATCTCTTTGCATGGGATTTTGAGACTGTATTACTAACAAATAAATGACCTCATGACAAATCCTTCATCTTTGAGAGTAAGCTAAGTAACTTTTTTCCCATTTCCCAAAGAATGGGAGAAAAACAACTCTGAAGTTTTTGAAAACTTTCACATCATTATAGTGCAAAGTCTTATACTGTATAGTGAGGTAGAAGGATGGAGTTATATAGCACTGATATTTCTGCTCAGTTTGGAACTCCAACTAGTGGAGATAAGGAAGTCATCCTGCATCCTGATTCGGATTTGAGAGCCTGATTTTCAGCAGAGTCCTTATGCAAATACAAGATGATGCTCAGTGAAGTTTAACATGGTCAGCATGAAGGTCTTGCCCTGGCCAGTCATGTGCTGGCAAGCATCTACATAACCATGACATGCAAGTCAACATCTCTGCTTGTTTCACTCATTTCTCAAGATATTACTGTGCTTTATGGAATAGAGCAATGGAATAGGCATTATTTGTTTCCCAGTCTGTATAGGAAAAGTAGCTGTTTCTTCTTATGGGGGCAGACTATCACTACCTGGACCTAAGTGATTAATTTTGCAGGCTGCTATTCCCAATGAAAATAAAACTCACTGTAGCCTCTACCCCTGGAAGAGTTCAGAGTAGCATTTAAGACAGATGTGAGAATTTTTTTTATAAATGGACAATATTTGGGTATTAATATTTAAATACAAAGCTACAGTAACCCTGCAGTTAAAACATCCTATAATTGTTTTGCTGAAGTGAGGCCTCAACAAAAGGTTGTCTTTTGCTAATCATACTTAAATCTTCCTAAAAATGTGATTACAGCATCATTAAAGTGTACTGCCTTTGTTTACAAATACATAGATGTTTCTACTGGGTTTCACCATCTGTCTGCTCATAAATATTATAAGTATTCATTGTCATCTTTGCTTGGAAATTTTCTTTTTATGGTGCTTATGATTTCAGTACTTACCATATCCCCTGCTACAGGTAACAGCTGAGAGAAATAAAAAACTGATAGACTTGGAAACACGTAAAGGCTTAATTTTTTATGCCACCAGATTTCTGCTAAGTTATGAAAAGCAAATCATACCCCTTGGCTACACATCACCAACTCTCAGTGTTAGCTAACAGGAATGGAATGAGGTTGTTAGATGATGGAGGGGTTAAACTGTGTTAAACAAGATTGCTCAGTCTTTAGGGATTATGTTATCTGTGACAATCAAACACTTTGCAGAGGCTTCATTCTGTGATCACAGCAAGTGTTTCAGAACTTGCCAGCCCTTTTCAGTGTGCATGAGATCAGCATCTTTCCCAGGGTGCAATCAGAGCCGATCCTGTTGTTTCTATGCATCAGTTACCACTGCAGCCATCCTCTGCCTCCTTTTTTTCAAGGACATAGATTTCCTCTTGCTGGGAATTCATTTTAATGAACCCTTTGGTTTTGCTGAATCCCTCCCTTTACATTTTCCTGGGGTTACCTGTGAGATTTAGCAACACAGGGAAAGTGAGTTGTGTTCCTTCTTTGAGGGGAAGCAAACATTCTCCTGTCAGGGTCTTGGTACTACCAAAAGAAAGACATAAATTTATTGCTATTACTTCTGTCTTTTCAAGTCTTTTTTTTTTTTTTTTTTTTTGTTTTTCTTCTTCTGAGATACTCCATACTTAGTGACTTGCTCTCACATTTCTATAACACAAGATCTAACAAAATACTATCCTACCATGAAAATAGGGCTTTTAAACTACTGTTTTTTTAGGAAAAAAAAGCCCTCTGCAGAGGAGGTAGCAGTGCTCTCACTGTGTAACCCTATTTCATCAAACTGGTATCAAATGATGTCTTAAAGACTAAACTTCCTGCACCTTTAGTTTTTGAATGCTGGGCATGTTTTTAAAAAATCTTTCATCTTTGTACAATAATTATTTTCATCTTTACTATTCTCAAATACCTTTCTCAGGATGATCCCTTCTATCCCTCACTATACTTCATTTGAGATCTTCTGTCATTTGTTTGGCAAAGCCACCATTATATATCTGTTGTTCTTTAAAAGGGAAGTACACTAGGAGAGATTTTAGGTTCTTTCTATTTTAATATCTTGATTCACAAAATTATTTTATGAGATTCAAAATTCTTTGGGGCCTCCAAACCAACCAGTAAAATAGTTTGTCTCTTGAACCAGCTGTAAAAAATGAGCTTCAATTTCTGTCCATATCTCTTTTGATGTTATATTGAGAAAACCTGATCTAGTTCTTTATCTCTTACAATATAACAGCAAACCAACAACCAATGACTAATAAATATGTGCAAAATATATCATACTTATCTGTAGTTTACAGAATTATTTAGAATCGAGAGGAAAAACAGCAGAAAAAATTCAAGCAATACATCAGAAGCAATTTCATAAAATTGGGACCTCTCACTGGAAGAAATCAGGACTCCAAGATGCTGTGTAATGTTTTTCAACCAGAAATCTCAAAGCACTTAGGAAGGTTGCTGGTAGTCTCTCCTCATATAGGAGCACCTCGAGTGCAGGGGAGCAAACTGAGTTTTCCTGAAACTGATGCCTGATAGGTTTATCATCTTAATATATCAAAATATGCATCTTTTAACAATAAAATAAGACCATAAGCAAGCCTGAGCTGAATTGGGAGAATGGGTAATTTGGACTGGTGAAGACATTTCAAATCTGGAAGTGTCTGCTTCTCTACTGATACAACCTAAAATGTCATCTGTGCCTAGGAAGAGCCAATGACTTTGCTGGTGTGGCACTTCCTAGATCCAAGGTGTGCTGTTTCTCATGCCTCAGATGTAAGAAGACATTAGAGATGCTTGAATGAGGCTGGTTCAGTAGCCCAGTCATTACTGAATTGTACTCTTAAATAAATAACAGATAGAGTAAATGCAATATAAAGAATATCTACCTTAACAAGAACAGTAAGAAAAAAAAGCAAAGATATAAAGTACTCAGGAAGTTGATGAAATTACATACACATACCCCTCCACCTCCTCAAGCCTAAGTATTGTACCTCCAGATGCTTAGGAACTCAATTTTTCTAAACAGCAGCCTCAGCTGCCATTACAAGTAGTACTGAAGTCATAGCAAATTCGAAAGCAATTTTGATTTTCTTTTCTCAAGTGACACCATGTAGTTCTGCAATAAATTACTTTCAGATGCTTTAACCTTAATTTAAAACATAACACAACAAGGAAAACATCATTGTTTATGAAAGTTTTATAATGATATTATGGAAAAATCCATCTTTGCTCAGATGAGGGCCAAAACAGAAAGACTGAAAAAAATGTTTGGAAAGATACTACTTGCCAGGTTACTCCCATTAGGTCAGGAGACTGCAATAACCATTTTTATTTACACCCAACAGTACAGTTAGGAAAATGACAGCAATTTAAAATATCTTTAACAACTCCAAAAATTATTCTAATTATTTTATTACAAAGTTAATAGTTAAAAATTACTTCCAAAAATGGATCAAAGCTAATTTGCATAACTGCTAAACCCTGCAGGAGCCGGGAAGAAAGAATCAACACGCAAAGAAATTAGATTTAATAAATTTTGTAGCACTATGTTCATCTCGGGGCAAATACTAATAGCACAGATTAGTAATTTCTGATTATTTGAATTTCTGTCCAGACAATATGATGAAATGGCAGGGGAGAGAACACATAGCACAAAGGAAAAGGTTGTGACCAGCCTGGCTGGGTTCTGAGAACAAAGAAGGTGATCTCTGTGTGTGTGCTGGATCAGTGGCCCTGGACTGGAGGAATGTGGGATCCATCCTGCCAGCATCCTTGCGGGTGCCCAGGGCCACTGAGAAGCTCCTGCCAGAAACCTTTGGAGGCTCAAGCAGGAGCCTGAGGCCCTGACTGTGTGAGGCTTCTGCCTGAACTCTTCCTAAAAGCAGTATTTCCCCCTACTCAGAATTAGAAAAAAGGATTGTATCTCAACTGGAAAAAAAAATAAAATTGAAAGCTTTACTGAAGTCTAAAAGACCATCTACAAGTGAAATTAAGATTTTAAACAATCTTCTGGGAAAGCAAATTCTCCCCTCGTCAGGAGGGAAACTGCAGCAAGTGTTTGCCCTGAGAAACAGCAGTGCCCCACGGCAGCTCTGGTGATGATTTGGGGGAAAACCATGAGGTATTTTGTTCATTTCTCTGAGGAAAAGGAGGCCATGGGCCTCCTGCTCTTGCCTCAGGACAGGCAGAGGGGATGCATTTGGTGCCTCCTCTCCCTCTCTCCCCAGGCAGGCTCCAACCAGGCAGAGTAGCTGAGGAAAGAGGCGGAAAGATCATAAAACATTGGGTTGTGTTGCTTCCCAGAACAGCCTTGGCTGTCCTAATAGAGTGCACTGGTAGCAGTGCCAACAGCATACAGGAGAACAACAGCATAATGCAGGACCATTTATCCTCAGCTCCTTACAGAATAAGGCAGGAAACTAATTTGATTAAAGAGGCAGCTCTATACATACTTTATTGCTCTTGATTTCTTTCGTACTTGTGAATCTCTGGATAAGTGGAACCTACTTTCCAACATCATCAGAACAACCCCAGGAAGACTTGAGAGCTAAAGCAGTCCCATGATGTAGCAGAGATGCAGCCTGAGCAGCCCCAGAATTGTGCTGCTGAGTGTAGCCATGCCCTCTAAAGCCTGAAGGGAGGAGAAGCACTGATGTTTCTGTTTATGAAATTATTAGGTCCAAAAAGCATAGCATGCTGAGGCATCAGGCTATTAGTAGGAGTCCTGCTGGCAGGCTGCTTAGAGAAAAAAAACAAAACAGAACAAATCTGACAGCAGATTAGGTTGAGGAGTTGGGGATTTTTGCTTCTTCTTTTTTTTTTTTTTTTTTAGATGTGTACAGAGAAGTCAGCAACCTTTTTCAATGACTGCTTCATCCAAGTCTAAAAATACCATACAATCCTATACATCTTTGGTCAGCCAACAGCTGAGGTCAAACACCCAGCAGATGTAAAGGAGACCCATAGGGACAATGTAGGACCTGACCCCAAACAGCTTGCTGGCAATGGACAAACAGATGGTTACATGGATAAAGAATCATCTGATATTGAGTTCTCCAGCAGACTTGGCTAAAATTGTGACATTTAATTTCATTCCCTAGGGCTTGCTGAGGTTTTCTTTTTGAAAAGAATAGATTTGTTTATTAGATTTTTCCAGAGTAATTATTTGAATTTGAAGTAACTGCTTAATGGCAAAGGATCAAAACCTAAACCTAATACACATAACTGGTCACCAGGTGTCACTGTCTGGTCTTTCCAACATGGCTAAAATTACATAAATCCATCCTCAGAAACAAAAAACAAATATAAACAAGAGGTAGGAGAAAATCTGGAATATGAAGAAACATACTCCATGTTAGCCAGCAGAACTGAAGGAACATGGTGTGGTTTATAACAAGTTTGTCCACTTGGTTATAATCACTGACTCATTATATTACCATTACAACACAGGGTAAAGATGGTCACTCAGAATAATTCTTTGGAATCTGAACACAAAAGGTGAAAGGAAAGGCCTTTTAATCTTCTGAAGAGAATGAAAAAATGTAGCATAGAAAGACTGGCAGTCATGTCTCCAAAAGGGGTCAGCCACTAACAATTCTGTCCTGTCTAAATTATTTTAAAGCAAACACCCCTTTGCAATTTCACACAGATCATATTGCAACACCTCATTAAAAGTGACAGTTTTAATGGGAATTCCAAGTCCAATAATATGCCATCTAGTTTTGACACAATCCTTTACATTCACAATGATTTGAAGTGAAATCAAAGATTTAATGCCCATTTAACAATAGAGATTGAGACTTCTGCCTGATTTGCCTACCTAAAGATCAAGGGTAGGGATGGGGATTCCGTCCCATTTTCATGACTCCCCTGTCTGGTGTTCTGCTCATGACAGCCTTACTAATAATGGCATAAGGGTGAAATTTTATGGACTTGAAATGTTCTAATCCATAAAAATATTCTTCCATAAAGATGGTGTGTGGCTACAATATAATGCTTGAATATCTCTGTAAAAACTGCATTTTACAGCTTAGGATTCCTATGAACCATCAAATTACAAATATTTTTACACTTGAAACTAAGAGGTATCATACAGAAGAATGAATAATGTTTTCTCTCTGCATCTGTGCTGTCAAAGGGCCAAAATACAAGACTTCAAAATTCATTGTGCTGCACAATATCATAACCAGCACAATGAGAGAAACAGTGTACCTTAAAATGAACTTTACAGAGGAAAATGTGCATTTTCCTCTGTGGTACAAGGCATGTGGCAGCATTATCAGGCAATCTCTACAAAAGCCCTTTTCTTACTCCTGGGTTTACTCTAGAGAAGTTGTTGCTCTAAGGGAAACTGAACATGCCCAAAGTGAACCAGAGACTTGATAGCTTGTACTTGGGAGTTTTTATAAGGTCAAGTGCTCTCAGAGCTGCCAGAGATACTCCTAAGGACTGCTGCCTTTGTCCATTTTCAGCTGCTTCTCTAAATATTGCTTTAGCTGACTCTTCAACTCACTTACAGATACCTTTATACATATGTAATTAATTTGGAGAAAGGCAGATGGGGATGTTGTTTAGCCACTCTGCATGAGCTTGTCTAACATGGACTGTCTCTTCCTAAATTCCTCTGCTTCCAATTTACACCGTCTCATTTGAAAGAAAAAATTGCTGCTGTATCAAAATCAATTTAAGAAAAAAAAAAAAAGAAAAAAGTCTTCTGCTTATTATTTGAAGTTTTCTCTGAGTAACTATTACAGCTTCAATGCTACTTGGGAGTTCAGTATTATGATTCTGAGCATAGCTAAAGGTGTTGACATTGGTCCTGCAAGTTTTCTTAGTGATACCTGTGTGAAATGTTTGCTGACACTAATAAACTCTGGCAAGTTAAGTCTTCTTGCTTAGGGTAGGCAGTAATCGAGTACTTTTACAAAAATTACTGCATATAACTACAGTTCAGAGAAGCTGTGATTGACTCAAATTAGAACACTTTAAAAAGCTGAGAGAGAGCTTAGACTGTATATTAATTTGAGTTGTTATTGTGGAAGAATATAAAAGCTTTCTGGCTTGTAACTGTTACAGAAATGCATGCAATTATTATTATTTTTTTCTGTGACACTTTTACCTCCATTAAAGCTCTGGAAAAAAATCATCAATATTTGCCAGATGGAAAAGGCTGAAATGCTAGAGAAAAATGTATGAGCTATTTGATAAATTATGAGGAGAGGAAACCAATCAAGCTTTTCTGGTTCTAGATTTACATTCAGATCTCACACTAAAACACAGAAATTTCAATCAAGTTACAACCCTGGTGTGATGGGCATTGTCCAATAGCATAGCAAACAAAAGCTCCTGTCCCAGAGAGATCAGCAGATTAATATCACACAATTTAGAAAAAGCAGTGATAATATTAAGCTTCATATCTTCCCCTAATGCAGCCAAGTCTATGCACTGATCTCCAAGGACTGAAAATCTGGGGTAGTACTGAGTTACACATTCCCTATTACATGTACTTGTGAACTAGGGGTATTCATGGGGTATCACTAAGAGTAATTTCAGATGATCTCTCTTATTTTTAGCCAAAAAGCAAATGGATTCAATTCCATTTAAGCAAGTTCATTTGGGCTGAAAACCTTATTTCCTAGTAAGACCACTCAGAAAAAGCCAGTGTTCATGGAATCCTTAGAGTGGTCTTGCATAGTCCAGTGCAAGCTTCATTGAAATCTAACTGAAAGCAATAGGACTGAATTAGATGACATAGAATCTTAACTAAAGAATTAAAATGGCTAAAAAAGGGAGTAGCTGAGCAATGTGTATGATCATAGGAATGGTCCATTACTCTGACATTTAGTCTCACAAAGAGAACAATAAAACAATTAAGTGGCAAATGATGTAGATGATGTTGAATCTTGTCAGTGGGGATTCTAAAAGTGGAGGGTTTTGTCTCCTCTTTTTCTCATTTCAGCAGGACTTTAGGACTTAAATGTTTTACTACCCTGGGGAAAAAGTAAAATGCAAGACAGAAGGGGTAATTCTGAATCAAAATGTCAGATGCTTTTCTGTCAGAAGCATGATGGCCATGACCTCTCTCCATCAGGGCACTGAGGTCGACCTTAAGAAAAATTGGACTCTTGTTCTGATGGAATGGCTGCTGCTGCACCTCATTGTTCTAGTGGATGGAAACCTGCTTCTAAACTGCCATTCTGAAAGCATTAATGTCTTGTCTATAGCTATTTATTCTTTTATCACCATTATCCCTCACCTTCCTTCCATTTTTATTTATTTATAGCAGTGATGTCCCTATTCAGACTTTGCTCTGAGAATGAATGAGGTAATTCCTGGTTTCCTCCTGTATGATCAACTTTCCATTCTCCTGAGTGTATTAATAATCTTCTTTTGCTCCTTTTCTGATTTTATTGAGTATAGATGAATAGAATTGCAAAGATATACATATCAACATACATATCAAGCACCATAAATCTTCCCCTCTATATCAGAAATTTGCCTCCGTTAAATATTAGCTTTTAATCTCCTTATTTTGAGATCATGATCATGACCATGATCAGCACGATGCTGTATATTATCAGGCTTCCGCTAAAGTAGGAAAATGAGAATTATTAATTGCAGGAGCATCCAGATGTGGAAACTGGATAAAAAACATACTATGTTTTCAATTTAACTCTGCTTCTTTTAAAAGAATCTCCCTCATTAATATTCAAGGAAAGGGAGGGAAAGAACGTGAATTCTGGTGTCATTTAAAAGTGGATCTGAAGAACATGGGCTAAAATGTCACAATATTTTCTTTAACATCATTAAACAGTCTAAGAATTCTATCAAAATAGTCATTGCAATTACATAATTAAAACTCAGAAAGAAATAGCATAATTGCTGGTTTATGGCCATCATTATATAATGAGTAGTTTTATAGCTTTCTCAGCTAATTCTGTATTTGGGTAATTTTATAAACTTGTTGATTTCCATGCTACCACTCATTACTTAATCCAGAATACTTAAAAAAAAAAAAAAAAAAAGGAATTATATTTAAAATGGTGTCTGTGGCTTCTTCTTTTAAAAGATTTGAAGGAGGGTTCCTTTTGAAAGGCTTAGATAAAAGCTTAAAAACTCAGAAAGTGTAAAGTGGATTTTTTAGAGGCATTAATAGTCAGCCTTGAGCTGATAAAGTAATAGCAATGTTCAGCTCAAAGTGATTTTTAATGAAGACAATAAGCCCCAGAAAATAACAATTTATGGGCAATATATAACTTAACTTAAATCAGCGACTCATTTATGGAGTCTCTGCCTCCCACACACCAGGTTACGTGCTGTGCATCTCAAGATCTGAAGCATAAAGAGAACAGACTAAGGAAGGAGGGGGAAAAGTAATCTTTGTGCATTTATTGTGTCTCTCAACTATTCACTCACTTTGAGAGGCTTTCTGTCCTACAGTTGCCTCTTCCAGCTGCAGAGAAGATGCTCTGCAACTTGGAGTCCTTCCCCCTCATATTTTTCTCCTTTCCCTGTGTTATGCCCACCAAGCACTGTGAAGGTGGGGGAGCACTGGCCAGCACATGCCAAATCTAACCTATTATTCCCTATATTGTGGGAATTGCTATGGGGCCTGTTATTCCCTGTAGCTTTGGTCTGTTTTGCTTAAAAAAATTATAAAGAGCTCCAAGATGAATGGGAGCAATCATATAATGTACACAAATCAGCAACATTTCTGGGCATCACAACAGAAAATAAAACAGGCAAGAAACTGCCACTTTTTATACAACAGCCCATCCAATAACACTTGTACAAATATCCCCATGTTGTACAGCAATCAGTCTGCAATTGTTTCTTGCATAGAGGAACTAGAGCTAGCAAAACAAATTCTTGTAATGTGTTACTTGTATGTAACACATACACCAAACCCAGGATCTCATTGTAGACTCCAAGTCTGGGAAGGCAGATAAATTTTGGAGGAGTGAACTAGCAGAGTTTTTATCAGTCCTCAGGCTAGGTAAGGCACAACTGCTCAGATATCTCTACATGAGCTTAAATCAGACCTTTAACTGATGAGTAGATATATTTTTGGATCATCTCTCTTACTACCACTTACCAAAAAAACCATAAGCTAAGGTTGCATGAAAATCTCATCTATCCTCATTTCATATGCTACTATTCTGATGTCAGTATTTGGCTCTTCCTTGCCAAGAACAAAATTACAGACGTGTCAACCACAGCAGTGTGTAAATTACAGAACACGTTATGGAAACTGAAAGATGAACTCTTGAAGAATATTTATAATGCAAGAACACTGAGTATTGCAGTACTGAGATTGACTTGAATGATATTCTTTAAAATTGCTGATAACATTTTAATAATAATTAGAAAAAATGTTCCCTATATATACTCTAGTGAGATAATAGTAATAAGAAGTGTCACACTTGGGCAAGAATGGCAAACCAATATTCTCTGAGTTAACTAAAGTGAATTTTAATTTACAGTGTGCAGATACTGGGGAACAGGGGAGTTACCTCTAACACCACTGTGTGTTTAAAATGTTGTATGTATTCTGTTCTTTAAATAAACCAAAAAAAGCTTCCTTCACATAAGTTTTCGGTGTTACTAAAGGAAATTTTGCCCTTCAGCAGTGGGTGGTAAATGTTTATTGATGATTATAAGCTAAAGGTACTATCATCTTCAGACCACGAGACCTTCACAGTTAAAAAAAGCTCTTTAAGGTTAATGAGTCTATTAGTTGTTCATCTGCTATCATGGCTAGTGGTAATATTCTGCATTTTTTGTTCTAGGGAAATATGTAACACTTCAAGACAAAGAACAGAGTTATTTGGGTTAGAAAAAGGTACCATTATCCCTGCATCTCTCAAGCCTTGGATGAAATCAAAGACAATAAAATATTTAGACAGTTGTTTTCTCACCAGTGTTACAACATAGATTTTTATTATTTTTTTCTCCATAGTATCATCAGACTTAGGGCATGTCTGTAGTATCTGAAGTAGTTACTGAATGATCATGCACATGAATTTTTCATGGCTGGCAGCACAGGTGCACAATAAACATTTTCATTGTACTGCCACCCATGCAATTCACTCAGTCCTCAGCCTGCATTTGCTAATATAACTGCAGTTTAAAAATATCAATATAGAAAGATTACTTTTTACAGGACTAACTGAATCAATACAACAGTTTAAATTTGATTCTCATTGAATAATCATTCAATTTCATGGGTAGAGGAACCCTTAAGTACTTGCTTCATTCTCTGTTTTATTATCTAAAGTCACCACATTTGATGATGTCCATTCATGAATGAACTTTTTGCCCTTTGACAAAGAATTAGATGAATTTTTACATGATTCTTGTATTAAAAAACATCAATTATTTGCAACTCTTATTTCTAAACACAACCAGAAAAGAGGTTTTAGCAGTCCTTTTAACTGAAGTGTGGTTCCAACCTGTTGAATGACATCATGCAAATGACATCAGGACCTTTCTTGTTTAGCCCTAAAAGGAATTCTAATAAAAGTTATCTGATCCCATTGCCAGTAACATACATTTAATCTGGGCTCTCATAGTTAAGCTTGGCTTTCACTATCTTACCCATCTAACCAGAGTGGTTAGTACCTAATGAGCAGCTGTAAGGATCTGTACTCAGCATTTTCCTTTTCTGGCCTATGAACAGTGCCTTAATTTCTGCTGAAACAATCTCTCTGGAACCATTCATTTATCTCACTTCTCAGGTCCATAAAAATCCACTCTTTCTCTGTAGTTGATATTCTGCTTTTCTTTTTTTCTTTCCTGCCTACATGTGAGGTAGAAACAGACTTTTGCATAGTAAGCAGCAAGGAAAGTTATCATCCAATGTCTGCTTGCTTCTATTCAAATGTGAACACATTGGGGTGGTTTTCTACATATCTTCACACCTTTTTTAGCATTTAACAGTTTACTTTTGAAGCAGAGATACTCTTCATAGTGGCAGCCAAAGAGTACATTACTGAATTCATCCAAGAGGAGAGTGCTGTTAAATAATAATATGTAGACTAATTAATGTAACTGCAATGGTGAGAACGTGATGATATTGTTGAAGCTAATGATCCAGCTGCATTATCATTTCCATCACTGTAATATTGAGAAAAGCAAAGAATTTGGGTTTCTGCATCCCAGCACAGCATTTCCAGAGGCATCTTACAGAGACAAACAATCTTTCTATACTTTAGTGAAGACCACTGTGTGATTTTAACTCAAACTGGCAGTATACATACCATGAGGACACAGCAGCCTGAGATGAAGCCACCTTTATCACCTCTGCTCTCTCTATTGCTACTGCACAACAGAAACTGCCTTTAGGTCCTTTTGAAAGGCTTGTCCTAGTTCTCTTTACCACAGTTATGCCACAGTTCCTTCACCAGTCCCCTCTTGATCTGTGGAGAGCTGGGCAAAAGCCATCATGAAAAGCCTTCTTCTGAGAAAACTACTTTCATATCAGCAACTGTAGCCTCTTTTTTTTTGTTATTACACATTATGAGAACAACAAAAAGTTGGTAGTCCTAGAAACGTGGACATACCAAGCATAAAACATTTTGGAGACTGGAAGAGATAATGAGTGAAAAAATGTAATGCACATTATGAAGAAAGAGCCCTTTTGCAAGAGTGGCCTGGAGCATGGAAAAACCAAGCCATCTACTTGTTCCCTAAGAGTATTCCATGATAGTTCCAATGATGATGGACAGCGTGGAGGACAATGCATATGTTCTACACCAATTCTTTTTTTATAACAGCAGAGGAAAAAGGGCACATATTTTGCCTGTTAGATGGGCTTCAAAGTTTACCCAGGAGCTGTTCTGCTGAATGAATGCTTGTCATTTATCTCTAATTACTTTTTGACTGAAACTGTGCTTAAGATCTGAAGCATGGGCACTTCTAGACCCATAATGATTAAGTGTGGCAATGAAAGAGGTTTTTGAAAAATCAAAAACTTGCTCCAGCAACAGATGATGCTCTCAAAGAAAGTTAATAAAAGAATATGGTGCTCTAAATTTTCTAAAGAACCAAACAGCCAGTGATAAGCTTTTGGCTCATTTCAGCAGGACTATTTTTGTCACTGATTTTCATGGTTCAGAAGGAAGGGCAGCACTTGATAAGCAGTACAAAATGTCAATGAAAACAATCCACCATCATGCTGCCAGTCCATATTTCATAAGAAATATTGTTTAAGCAGGACTAGGAGTTGTCTACAATGCTGATTCACAAATGCATTTAGCCACCCAAGGTGTATTTTTCACCATACTCCACCCCTGTCTTGAGCAGTGCTGGCATATATTCCTTTTCTACTCAAGTACAATTAATTTTACCAATTTTCAATTCCTTCCAGCTACAAATCCTGCAAAGGGACTGCTATTTCAAAGAAAAGAACAAAAAGGCAAGCACAGCTGGCCATCTTGCCTAAAGCCCTTCAGTCACATCTCTCTGAAATCAGCACCACAAACTGCATTGGCTAAGGGAGAAATGTGGGAAAGCCCCAGGCAGACAGAAAGACCTTTCCCTCTCCATGACTTTTACTAGGAAAAGACAATTGCTGTGAGAATTGTACTCTAGGGGCTGATTTTCTGGAGAGCTCAGCTTTCCCCTAGTATAGATTCTAAAGAAGTGTCCAGTGATGGGAAATACCAAATACAAGGTAAATCACTACAATAATAACCCATTTTAGGATAAAATGAAATAATCAAAAGCCAGTCTCCTTTTTCCCTTTCTATTATTTGAGTTTTGATTGACAAAGTGTGACAAATAATTACAACTCAATTTGTGAAGGATCTTAATGAGCAGTCCTTTTGTTGCTGAGAAACCCTGCCAGAAATGGGGGGATTAAGAGTACACCTTATGCCATGCAATCTAAGTTTCAACAGAGTGTATCTGGCTTCAGAAAAGTATCAGCTTCAGTCTTTACCCTGGTGGTGGGGTAGAAACCCCACCAACATTTGGAAGTGATGCTGTGTCATGTCCAGTTCTCATGAGCTGGCTGGGAATTTCATCTATGACTGTTTTACATGGGGCATCACATAGAGAACACTTGCAATACATCACAGTGATTCAGTAAAAGAAAATAATTTAATGTGATCTAGAATATAAATCCCAGGTGCTGGAAATAGGCACCACTGAGGATATTATATCTGCAGATAGGATTTACATTTATGCATCTTTTCAGCTTAAAGGTTAAGAAGAAAACAAGAAAAAAAATCACCTGCCAGCCAGCTCAGCTATACACATGCATTGTGTATGTGAGGAAATGCTAAGTGGTGAATATATTTATCCTGGGGAATTACTCTACGTAACAAAGTAAACACAGGCTCTAGTCCCCATCTATCATAAAGGTAGAGGAAAAAAATAACACAGATTTTATTAGATTATAAAAATAAAGGCAAAAAAAAAAAAAAAAAAAAAAAAAAGAAAAAAGAAAAGGAGGAAAGAATCCAGTGTTTGTGCACATTTACTGATACAGGTAATTTTCTACAGTGCTCAGTTCCCATGGTGATGGGCATGAATCAAATTAAATACTTTCTCTACTCAAGAAAAGCTTCCACTGATGCCATTGGCAGGTTTTCTAGTTGATCTGCACTGTTAGGTTCATGTTTATTCTTTTCCCTTTTGCAGAACAGATCACATGAAAGATTAAATGGTAATGTGTACACATGAGAACATTATTTAGGGGAAAGACAAGAAGCCAGTTTAGGCATTTGTTACAGACTGGTTCAAAAGCTGACTGTAACTGAAAAGCACCAACGAATCTCGGATAACTTTCAACAGAGCCCTATAAAACCACAGAAAACCCACATGGAATAAAAGCCAACAAAGGCAGGGAATTAAGAGACTCCTCTGATACATTAGCATGAGGGGGTAATAGCAGAGCTTGATAACAGACATCCCCAGTGTCCTGAAGTGCCTTTCTTAAAGCAGCAGCTGTCCTTGCACTTTGCCTCTATTGCATGGGATTAAGAGTGACCCAACTCAATGGATCTTCAATGCTCAAAATCATATAAAGTAGAAGCAGCCATATGCTGCTTCTGAGGCTGATGTCTACTTCATTTTAACACTGTAACCATCGTGGAAGATGCATGAGCCACCTGTCCAGCTCTCAGCTCACAAAGTTCCTTACAGAAACCTGAACAGCTGTGGATCTTATTGAAATAACATCTCAATTCTTAGTTACCAAACCATCCTCCTCTTCTGAAGGCTACTGGAAAGTCTTTATAGAGAGATGAACAGAGGATTCAGGACACCAGAAGCAGTTTAGTTCAATTCAAAGTCTACAGAGAAATTTATTAAATGGTAGTTCTGCTTTATTCCAGAAAAAAATGCTCATCATAGCTTTAATGCTCTCAGTGTAGTGAGAGTGCAGAGACCCTTTTGTTGACTGTACAGCAGCTAATGGGGGGATACCAACATCTTACACTATTTCTCCAGAGATTTTTCACAGTGACCCTCTATTGCTTCTGATCTCCTAAAAACAAGGGTCACAACAGCTCTGGCAGACAGAAGTGTCACTCTGTAATGCTCCTAGCTCTCTATAGCTTTCAGAAGTGCATTCCCATGGTAATACTTCAAACCCTGATGGCTACATCATTTCAGCACAGTACGTTTAATATCAGATGCTTGAGCCATCTGTCCAGCTCCTCCATTAACATAAATAGCTACTGAAACTTGAGCAATTGCAGATATTATTGAAATCACATTGCAATCAAGGAACAAATGCACAATGCAAAAGCAGGACAGAGAAAACCCTAAAGCAACAGTGAATGAGAGCTAGTATGAGAGAAGAGAGAAGGAAGGGCACTTCATCCAGAATTAAATGCAAATTAGAACTTAATCTAGCCCATAATTTCTATCATGGGTCCTCATTTTGGCTGTGGAGCAGTTGGAATCCTGTCCTCATTAGTGTAAACAACTGGGAGGTGCAAGGAAACAGAAAACCAAGCTCAGCACTTCTGTCCTCTATAAATAAACTTAAAGAGAAACACCCTGGGACTGAGATGGAAACCAAGTAGCCTGAGGCTAAGCTGTGAGAAGGAAGATGTCCTTTTCTTCTAGGTTTGGATTTGAGCTAAATACTGTGCAGTCATCTGGAATTATGAAAAGTTTGTTAGGTAAAAGTGTGCTGAGCACAATCAAATCCTGAAAACGACAGGATTTGAACTGAAAGCTGGATTGCATCCCACGCATTTTCCCTGTACATGGTCTGTGGAGATGGGGTACAAATCACTGGTTTAAAGCAAGTAAACTGGGGCCCTGGAGGGATAGGAAACAATTTCCTGACACAGACGCTCTCTGGGAGACCACAGGCTGCAGCACACGGTATCTGAGAGGAAACAGGCCCAGAGGTGGTGCTCAGGAGTGAAGCTGGAATGGAAAATGGAAGAGAGGACCCAGTGGGAAGGGGCAGTGCTGAGATGTGGGCAGCAGCCCCAGTGCCTCTCAGACACTGTCTCACCATTTCACTGGAAAGCCAGGGAAGGAGTCTCATCTCACCTACCTAGAGATGGGTAAATGCAGAAGTCTTCAACTAGTTACCTACATCTTATTAGTCTGTGGGGAGACATAGGCATTTCTCCAGCATGACTTATATGGCACTTTAGACATTTACTGCAGAACAAGACAAATCATTCCCTATTTCTCTCCATGGACTATAAAAGTAATCTGTGTGCCCAGCTCAGCTGAAGTTGTCTACTATGGATGTCTAAATTAAGGCAGCTGAATCCTGCTTTGAAGGGTTCTGATGAACATGGTATGAGGAGGAACTGTTTTCTTGGTTTGCAGAGGTTCAGTGTTGGCAGCCATCCATTGCAGGGCTGAGGAAACCAATGCTGTTTCCTTCAACAGCTGCAAGGTCTGCCCTCAGTCCTTGCTCAAGCAGTTACAAAAACTGCTCAAGATTTTGCCCTGTCAGAAAGAGCAGCCTCTTATTGCACCTGAGCTCAACCCAGCTTTGCAGCAAGGGAAATTCTGTTTCCATTGGTGAAAAAACTACATGAAACCAACTGAAGATATCAAACAAATAAGTATATTTCAATAGACATTATGGTCCCATATGTCAACAAAAATAAGGCAAGGCACAAACGAAGCTGCTTGCAGCAGTTTATTCCCTTGCAACAAGCAGTGCTGCAGAACATTTAATTTTTTAGTTCATGTGGTTTTGATATTTAAGCATTGCTTTTAGCCCTGGGGCTAAAATACCTGAGTATTTCAGGTGGCATAACTGTTTCTTGGTTTGAATCTACCAAGAAGCAGTGATGCCCAGTTAGTCTTCTTGTAAGGCTTTTTGTCTTGCAGTCTCAAATTCCCAAAGCCTCCATCTCTAAGTGCAGCAGAGTTCACTTTGCATGAGAGCTGAAAGGTCTCTCCTGTATCAGCAGCCACTCCCCAGGCTTTTCAGCCAGGTCAGCTCTAAGCCTGATCCACAAATAGCCTCTCCTGTCCTCTCTGGGCTCTCTATCTTGTAGCTTGCTACACACCCTTCACCTAGAGAAATGAGTCCATAAATCACAAAAGTCCCTTTTGCTTAAAGAAATTGGCCAGGAGTAGCCTTTCCCACAAAAACTCAGAGATTTGCAAGGCTTTGGCAAGCTCCCTGCAGTCCATGCTCAGTGCCACCAATTGTGGGCAGCTTGTTCCCCTTCTTGGTTTTCCCTGTCAGGCTTAATTCCTGGCCAGGAGGCAGACAGATTAATTCAAAAAGGCTGATTCCAACCATGGAATTGTTGTTTGGTTGGTTCTCCCTAAATGTTTATTTATAGATGTTATTCTACTTCCTTAAGAAGAACATATCATGGAGTAATCCTGCTTCTCCTTAGAGGGACATAGGGGATTTTGATAGCACACCAAGGCTGCCTTATGTTCCTCACAGTTCTGTGGTTTTGCTGCAGACCATTAAGTCTGCTCCTTCTTACAAAAAACATTTTTCTAACTCAAGATTGCTCTCCTCATTTTGTATGAATGTATTGATTTCACCACAGCTACAACCCATCATGTGTTTTGCTGCTGCTACATTCAAGTACTCAAAATAATATTGCCATGTAATGGAAAGCTGTTAGATGCAGCCTAATATCTACCAGCCAGTGAGATGTCATAGAAAAACAGAGAAATCCCAAAAAGAAAAACTCAAAACATGTAAATATAGTTCAGTGATTAAGGTAATTGTATTTGTTTTCAGTAACACTCAATTACAACATTCAGATTATGAAGTTAATTCTTTGTGTCCATTCATCCCTTGGTTTTGCAGTTATTATAAACCCCAGCTATTACAAGGTTCTTTGAACAGCTTAACAGGAAATGAGCCAGAAGTGCCAGACTGACCTTTTGTCCCATTCTGTTTAGGAATTTAAGCCTAAAAATAGCACTCGTTGCTTCTAAAATCCATTTAATACTGATACAAGCCTTTCCACCTCCTTGTAATCAGTAAGATTTGGCATATTTTGACCTTGTATATCATCAATATTGGGAATTCTGCTATTAAAGAATAAAATCTAGCTCTTGCACATTTTTGTGGATCTTGTGGAAGTGACTTGGCTGGAACCACTCTTCATTTTTGCTGGCTGAAGCTGCAATATTGTAGTGCCTTTAACTCCTGCCAGAAACCTCAGTCACATATGTTCCTAACTGAGAGAAATCATTTATGGATATGGTATGGGCTCACTTGCCTGCTCACAGGATTAACTTTGCCTCTGTGACTGCATCTTTCCCAGGGAGAAATCTGTCCTGCTCCCCATGGAGGCAAAAGGCCTGAATCCCTGTATCCTGCAAATCAATTATGATTCTCTTGGGTCTGGTGAGAATAATTAATGGACTATCATTTAAATCCCAATATATTTACCATTTTTTGTTGTTGCTGTTGTTTGAGGGCTTTAAAAATAATCAGTACATGATTTAAAATGTATTTTAATTGAAAAGCAATCAGACAATCAACAACTGACACTAAACTAAGAGCAGTGAACTCTTATTCCAACATTACTTCCCTGTGAAGACCCACCCAGGGTCTCACCTTCTTACTTATTTCTCAGCAGACTGTTATTCAATGAGACAAATATACAGACTGCAGTGACTCAGTGCAGTTTTAGGAACTGTACCACAAGCCAGCACATGCAGGAGCTTTGAAACTCATCACAAAGGAATCCACAGGTTTTCAGCAGCAGCAGAGAGCAGAGTTCTGATGGACTCTTTCATTGTCACACAGCACAAAAGCAAGACTTTAGTTAGGCCAATAATTTCAGGTTTCAGACTAGCTCATTTTTTACCATTAAATGGTAGAAATACTTATTTTGGTTGGTACTACTCCACAGTGCAAGTTCTAGTGTTATTTTTTTCAAAGACCGTTTGAATGCTTCAATCTCTTTGCACAGTTCTGTGGCTTAAGAGGAGGCCTGTTGTAATTTATTAAGTGTTCAACTGAGTACTTTGTGAAAATATTAACTTTTTACAGAAGTGAAAGGAAAGATGAAAATTTTCATGATGGTAGAGAAAAGATTTAAAATTATCAAAATACGTGTCCCTAAGGTCAAAGTAAAAGAGAATTATTCATTTAAAATTTTTCTGATTTCAATCCGTTTTTATGATTTGTAGACTTTAGTTGTAAACTTAGAACTCTTGGGGTTGGCATTCCTACTCCTATGTCTATCTTTTATGGAAATTGGAACCTTTCCAGAGAGGCACAGAGACTGCTTCAGTACCAAGCCATGACCTGAAAAATAATTTTATGCTATTCAGCTGATGCAGAGGGAAGCAAAAATATTATTCCAAATGTTCCTAACTGGACAGGGCCTTTAAGTCTGAGGCAAATGTGGAAAACAGCAGCACACTGAAGATGAACAAATCCATAATACTGCCACTTCATATATCTCCTTATATGTATATTATGCATTTCTGTCCTTTTTCATTTTGTACTCTCATCTTTCATCTACCTGTTTAATCTGTGTTATCTTTTTCAAAACATCCATATTTGGGCTAGAGAAGAGGGGGAAAATAAAAATAAATAAACATATTTTTAAAATTTTTAAAAAGACTGAAAAGGAAGCCATTATAAGCATGCTGACAGCATTGGCCCTACATTTTAGGGCCATCTATCATATTCATTACCTCAGTAAAACAGCTGGTGTGGACAGAATGCAAATTCTGTTGCAGTAGAAGAGGTATCTGAGCACCTGTTTGCATACCAGACACCTCGAGGCCATAATCAGAGTATAAATAAGACCATTTCAACTGTAATCCTGATTGCACTGGACCAAATTTGCTAATAAAAACCCACCATGCCTGAAAGCCACAGGAAAAAAAAAATGTGCCTCCAAGAAGAGCTGCGGTGTGAGCTGATTTATGAGTGTGCAGTCATGAAGGAAAATGGCAAAGCAAAAGTTAATGCAAGGCTGGGTGAAGTCGTTAGGAGCCCTCCTAAGCTCTTTGCAAAGTGACACAGTAAGGGGGTCTAAATTCCACTGCAAATCTCATAGACTGCATGCTGGAAGTGAAGAAATGAGAAGTACAAAGGCTCATCTACATTAGAAAGCTTTACTGCTTTAATTAATCCAGAAATATAATTAAAGCTGTGAAATCTTTTCTAGTGTGGATGCAATTTCAGTGGTTAACTGAACATGCACTTGGAGCTTCCTGTGGCTCAGATTCATCCTTTACCCATCAGACTCTATTGGGCTCTGGCATATTTTAATATTCCCAGTTTGCTTTCACAAATTGTTCCAGGTATGAACCTAAACTTCCATATAAAGTGTTTCTTTTTTAGACCTCTGTGGTGACAGACCAGACCAAGGAGATGTTCTGGAGATATCTCCATTAGAGCAGATTACTCCACTAGCACCACGTACTGAGCACTTTGGAGCAGTTGTCCTACGGTTCACTCATTAAACCCTGGCATTAAAATTCTTTTCCCAAGGTTGGAATAGGTCAAAGTTATTATCTTCATTTATTCAATTTGCCTAAAAAGTGTGCTTCAGCAAAGCAATTAAGTGTGATTAATGAGGGAGTCATCTTAGTAGCACTACTAACTTCAGTGAGGATGTAAGGAAATGCCTGAAGTTGAGCATCACACACACACTCCATCTCTTACCCTGGGCCCAGGTTCTAGTGCCTTCTCATCAGTGAGCAGAACTTTGCATCAGGCTTTAGTACAATTCTCATTAGCACAAGCAAAGCTAATTGGCAAATGGTTCAATTATCTCAAAATGAAGTTTGCAAAAACTCTTTTGCACATTACAGCCAAGTTCTTTCAAAGGTTTTTGTGGATGAGTAGATGAAAGGATAGAGGGAAGGAAAAGGCAATCTGAGAAATGAGCACTCCAGATTTAAGGTTTTGCTGTCTCTGATTCAGACTGGTTTCAAAATACAAAGATTCTGTAGATCAGCCTCCAGTTTCCTATCATTTTATCACAGATCTCTGGTTTTCACCAGAAATTTCATCCTTGAACAAAGATGCATCTTTGAGTGTAAACGTCAAGAATATAGCTATGTTCCCAAAGCTGAGAAACTAAAACCTTCCTAGTCACACTTTCAGAGTAGAGGCTGCAAGAAACACTGAAGAAATGGACAGCTGAGTTGTAAATGAATATACAACTGTATATTCAGTGGTAATAAGGCAAATAAGGATGGTAAATAAGGATGGTGTGAAATGACATGGAGCACTGCCATGAATCAGCACATGGTGATTTAAGGAACCTTAATTATGAGGAGGAATCCTGAAGTAATTCTGAAGTAGAACACCACTGTTTTATGCAGAGTTAGTGACAACGGGTGTATCAAATGACAGAAAAGCAAGCAGGAACATCACTGTCTTCTGTGGGGATTTTTGGTTTGTGAGCAAATAACACAAGTTTGATAAACTCAGACACCAAACACCACTGAAGGTGTTGAATTGAATTTAGCAAATGAAAGGGCACTTGTGAAAAAAAAAAGAAAAGGGAAAAAAGGAAAAGGACAAAAACCAAATCCAGAACAACAATAACCAAACCAAAACAAACAACAAACAAACAAAAAAAAACAACCAAAGAAAAACAAACAAAACCAAATCCCAGTGGTAGTACACTAATATTGTCAAGCTTAGGAAGAAGAGCTGTGAATAGTTTTTTAAGATTTTTTTCCTTGGTTTCCTTGTCAACTGCAATTAAAAAAAAACTGCTAAATTTCTGTATTTTAGTTTCTTTGTGAATGTTAAGCCAAACTATATCTTGTTTTATTAAAACATGAATAACTATATGAATTAGGTATCAGAATTTCTTCCGTTAAGTCCCACAACCAAGCACATTTCATTCATAATTATCACTGTCAAAACCGAGGAAGGTTACTGGTGTATGACCATTAAAGGCCATTAAGAGTGGATTTTTCTCATCTAATTTGTCCTCCTCTCTCATCAAAGAAGAAAAATAGAGGCTGCCATCCTACAACACTAGACAGCTATCTCAGAAACCAGCCCAGTCTCTGGTGTGAGCTTTTCTTGCCAGATTTTGGCTGAAGAAATGAATGCATTTACATTAAAGCACTATATTCAGAAATTGAAATGTAATTAAATGTTTGAAAATAAGTTGAGAAGTACCATTAAATCCCACAGTCTATCCCTTTGATTCCCAAAGAATCTCGAACTGTTCCTTGAGAGGTTTTCCAAGGAACTGTTTTAGAATTGCAATCTAAAATCTTCTACTTTCTCCCTGAATCATGTGGTCTGCTGTTTAACTGACAAGCCAGAACCTAGCTAAGCAGCTGATACCATTTCATTGACCTAGGGTTGAAAATTCTCCAAAACAGTGAAAAAACCTGAGAAAAACCTAACTTCTCTTACTTTCTTCTTTGCAAACAAATCTAAGACAAAACTCACTGAGGATGTGTTACATGTACACAGTGAAGTTAGGAGCCCTATAATCTTAAAAGCAGTGTTGGAATTTAATATGTTAATCCCTCATAACTACTTTGAAATACCTAATCTGAAAGAATGAGAGTTGCTTGTTCATTAAAGGAATCATTCATTAAAACAATATTGACTGTGTATTAATTTAATACTTACACTTACATTAAATTTGAATTTGTGAAATACCCAGCTGCCTGCTAAGCAGGAACAACTCCATGGGCATCAATGAGATTTCCAGGGGAGTGTCACAGGCAAAGCTGCTTGGGTAGAATAACTACTTTGCCATGGAGGAGTGTTCCTGACAAAAGGCACAGCACATGAAATACTTTATCACAAATGCTCTATAAAGCAAGTAGTTCTAATAAGCTTAAGAAGTTGCTCAAGGGGAGTTTAAACAGGAAAGCAAGGTGGAACTGCTCAGCTGAGGATTAATCATTTACTCCATGTATTACAAAAATTGGTAGCTCATATTAAGCTCTCTCCATCCTTTAAGTGTTTCTTGTGGTGAGTTTAAACTCCCTCTGTAGCCCTGGTCCTGCAGGGTTTCTTTGGATCCAGGCTTATTTGGTAATTTACCAAGATCAGAGCTCTGTTTTCCAAGCTTTTTCATGCAACACATCTTTGCAGATACAGCCCTTTCTGAAACATTTTTCTCTAATGTCATGCACTCGTGCAATAAATTGTTTTTAGGAGCAATGTGAACTAAGCATAAAGCTAACATAAGTGGAATTTCAATCATTATTCAGCTGCTTTTTCCCTCTGTCCTGGAGTCTGAAATCCAATGCACAAATTTGCATTGGCAATGCAATAGCTGAAAAAGTTAAATAGTTTTAATAAATTATTCTGAAAGATATTAGATAGAGGTCAATTCCCAATTCTTTTGAACTCCATCACAGAACTCTCATTTCATTTTCTGGGAATAGAATCTGGCCCCAGTCACTTACAAAATGGGATTAAACCTCTGGCTTTCTTCCCAGAAGCTGGAATGAAATTAAACCTATGAAAATCTGTGGAATCATGTAGCATAGCTTTCCAAAGAAGGGAAAGCCTTCTATGTAACTTTATGAAATGGATTTTTTAGTTCCTTTGATTGCTACCTTGGGCTTATTCTGTCATTCATAAATTAATTAAAATGCTTGAAGTCAGAAGCAATTTCTTTAACTTGCTTTGAATTTGTGGCTTTTCCACATTTAAACATTTTTCAGCATGCATCTACAATTGAGTAAAGGGTGAGTATGAGCAACTATCATTTCTGTAAGACCATAACAAAGGTCAAACATTCCTTAGATTGAAAGTGACATCAATACCTTCTGAATTCTTATTAAAATATCTCCATCCTGGTATCATTTTCTTGGAGAACAATAGGTCTGTTGTCAAATCTGTCACTGTGTCTGTCTCTATGTTCCCACTTTCAACCCAGGACCAAAGAGAATAGAAGGAAACCAAAGAAATAGACTTCTCAAAAGCACCAATTTATCTACTTTAACTAAAGTCACAAGTTCAAATGATACAATCCCTGGAAATCCTAAAGCTGAAAAGATGAAACTCAAAGATGAAATTTGAGTATAGGACTGTACGAAGCATTTGTATTCTTACATAACTACCAACTCCAGAAATCTGAATGACTTAACCCAAAAGTATGAAAGAGTAGATTTCAGATGAAGCTAATAGAAGAAGAAGATAATTCAAGAATCACATTCATACTCAGCTTAAGATTCAAGCAGGTTACAGAGAGGAGTTTTGCTTTCAACCTCTTGTCTAAAAACAGCTTAGCTTGAAAGATTGTGATTTACTGTGAATATACAGGATTCTGCTGCTCTTATCAGTGCCCAGACTCCAGAGTTTTGATAGTGATAAATCTTATACAAAAATTTCTAAATCTGCAGTTAAAAGAAAGCTGCTTATTCAATGCATTTTGTTTGAGAAGAAGGAAAAGAATTTCTACATATTTTAGCCATTTGATAAAAAAATATTCTCCTCAAAATAAGATACTGCAGAACTGAGATCAGATGAGTCCTTTGAAGTGATATATAGTCAAAATGCACAGAATGTAAAGCCTAATACATGATGAAAAAGATATTTTAGGAATGAAGGAAAGTTTAATTAAATTAAGAAAATTTCTGAAAATGCAGCTATAAAAATTTTCTGTGTTATTTAGGTGCAAACATGTAGGAAATTATTTTGACCTGAACAATTTCTTGTACTGGTCTAAAATACATCTGTCATGAGTTCAGCTTGCACAGATCTTTCACATCAGATATCAGAAGGAAAATGAAGATGATGGAAGTAGAGTGAAACTGGTACAAGGCTAACAATATGCACAATTAAAGAGGGAATTCTGTTAGTACACATGCAGTTGTAGAAGTATTTCCTTTCCTGAGGTAGTTCTCCAACTAAGAATAGAAATGATTTTTTTTTTTTTAGCTGTTAGATGCCATTGGTTTGGCATTCTATAGGTTTTGCCCAATGCTGTAGGGACACTACAAAACATCTGTATCTGTTACATATTAATATTATAATTTTAGGAAGAGTTTTTTCCTGATTTTAGCTGCCTAAGGAACATTGTAGAAGACTGCATCATACACTTCAAAATCCATTATTAAAACCATATTAGCACTTTGAGTCTCTGAGGAGGTAGATGTTGTTGTGGGTTACCCACAAAGACTCTACTTTCAGGAATGAGGAAAGAAACTCCGACATCTGTCAACTGTGTAAATTCTACTGTTTTGTAAATATTGATCAAACAATCATGGTTAATGATACAACTCTGTAAGTGAATTAGACAAATGTTCCCACATGGCTATCAATTTAATTTCCCAGACTAGATTAGCTTCTTTTGTAAAGCAAAACCCTTTTAAGGAAGATAAATTGTTCAGTGACATCAATGTCCATTTCAATTATGCCTTTTTTCTGGTAGAGGTTGTTCTGTATAATACACCTGCTGCTCACCTGCTTGTACTATAAAAATATAGAGCAGGAACCACATGACAGTAACCTTGAATATTTATATACCATTTCTCTAAAATATGGGATAGCTGCTGTAAATAATACCCAAGCAAGTGATTACCTTTTTTATGAGCCTATACAGTCAGCTGAGCTCAAATCAACCTTGTCAGAAAACACACTGATTTGATTCACCTCAGCACAACCACATTCAGAACAGTGCTGGAGATAAGAGCTATCAGCTGAGCATGAACCAGCTGCAAGAATGGGGAGCCAGGATTCAGCAAAAGGATACTTGCAAATGAGTAGCAAGCTTATTTTTAAACCAGACTGATTATATTTCCAGTAATTTGTGCATCACTCTACAGCCTTCTTCAGTGGGACAGACTGCTGGGGGCTCAGTTCAACCACTCCTCTATAAAACCAGGAGGGAGAGGCAGGGAAGGGTTTGAATTGGTCCCATTTAAAGAAGCAAATCCCTCTTTTTCTCGAATCTGCTCTCCCCTCAGATCTCAACTATTTCTCAGTGAAGAGGGGTAGCAGCTCCCCACTGACTTTGGTGAATTTTGGAAAGCCTAATATGGAATAGCAATGCCACCTGATTTCTGCATGTTTGCCTTTTTGGCAGCAATTAATGAGTCTTGAAAGAAAAACTTCTTAAAAATAATCTCGACCAAAAAAATTTATTTTCATGAAGTTTATTTAAAAATGCTTACCTTAAAATAACCATTTTCGTTTACATAATCAGATATTAAACTTGACTTTGTGACAAAATGGCTATTAATTCTCCCAAGAGAATTTTGCATTTTAGTTGCATGTAGTGGATGGAAGGAGAAAATCTGAGTGGGTTTCTATTAAAAATTGTAACTACTCTGCCTTTTCCCCTCAAAAGCAAGACAGCTGCTGTTTCAGTGATCTGGTCTTACATGAGGAAAGAAAAAGCTTCTTCATTGCTCTGCAATGTGAGTACACACATGGATGGTTCAGCAGAAACAGCACAGCAAGAACCTCAAATCCCTGGTGTTAGATTGTGCAAAGGCAGACAGTAAAAGGACAGTGACTATACAGGCAATCTGCATATTGCACTTAGAGCTTAATGAAACACTTTTTTTTTGAGAGTGACTCATTTTTTTTTAGGATAATCGGGTGGCTAACTCAATAGAAGCAAAGTGCCTAAATGCTTTTAAATCTCCCTCAAGGTCCTCACTGACAATTCCATTTCCAGAACTGTGATGTTATCAGAACAATGAAACAAGTCATATCTAGACCATGAAAAAAGAACAATATTTACTTTTCTCTAATTCCCTAATACTGTCTTCCAGTATATTTGACCCCATTTTGAAAAGGCACAATCCATGGATCCATATAAGTAGGCAAGGAGAGAGTTTGCTGTATAAGCACAGGAAACTGCTGAACAAAATAATTTTTCTGAGAACTCCTCTAAGACCTCTCAAAAAGAGGGATGAACCCAGTCCTAATTGCTGTTTCATTTGTTTTCTTTTCTTTAAGGCTATCATATAACAAATATCTGCACAGTTATCTGAGCAAGCAGGAACAATTGAATCAAATCTCACAGTATGAAAGCCCACAGAAAAAGAACGACAAACCTGGCTTTCAGGGGAAGTTCCAAAGATGGGTAGCTGGGGTAGGAATAGGGTTTATTTGGTTTCCTACAGTTCAGTCCAGGCTCAACATAGAAAAGGTGGCATAAAAGAACACTTTATGCATGTTACTATGCATAGATATAGGCAAGAACTCAGAATTATTTTTTTTTTAAGTTGCTGTAGCACTTTCATTAGTCAAAGTACAAGAAATAAATGAGAAATTGTAGCCTGGCATTTGTTATGCCACAACTTTGATCAAACCCAAACACACTAATACTCTTAGTGCTGATAACTGAATGCTACAGTTAATATAACTGATTTCTTTTTAATATAATCAGTGAAGAGTAGGCTAAACAGCCAATTTTAAAAGGGGCAATTTTCTTTGATTAATTGAATTGTCAAAACTAAATCAAGATAATTGAAGAAATTGAAAAGGCAAGATAACATCCTAGGCAAGATAACTAATTTCTTGACAGGGGCAATACTTAACAGTTTTCTTTTGTGGGTCCTGTTGCATTTATCATGGATCAGCTGCTCATTGGATAAATTATGTATTAGAGTTTATCTAAATTTTCTGACATCCATAAATTCATTACTAAAACAAATCACAGATGGAAAAATATTAAACACACATCAAGGACTTATAGAATGTATTTAGTGGGATTTTTTTTTTTACCACTAACTTCTCTGAACACAGGGATAGTCAGTTCTGAGTGCTTTTGCTTAGCTGACTTGGGTTAATATTGCTGTCTAAATTCCACTGTGATATTTGCAAGACAACATATCTGCACTCTCAAGAATAAAGCTTTATGCCCTGAGACAGCTAGACAGATGTAGATATAAACAAGAAGTCTGAGTCATTGAGCAAAAGCAAAGCCTTGTCAATACCAGGAAAAGTCTCTTTGTGAAAGCGGGAAATGACGGTTTGAGGTATGAAAAATGAGGCAGTCATAAATTCTCAGGGTTGTTTAGAATTTTATGCCTACAAGATTCAAGATCCAATTCAATATATTTTCTCTTTTTCTGTTTTAAAAAGCTTATGTTTCCTGCAAAAATTTCAGTTTAAAGTTATTTATATCATTGTCATAAATTATTTTTTTCCAGATATTCTCCCATTTTTTTGAACAAACATTTTACTGTTTCAATACCAGGTTCTAGTGTAAATTCAAATACATCAGCACAATGAGTCAAGAGCCCCCAAATGAAGTAAGGACACCCCTTCCCCCAGAGACAATGTAATAAGCAATGGTGTTTTCTGATTCCAGACATTTTATTATCTGATTGAATTTGGAAAAATACAGATGATTGTACGGACTGAATGGTTCACAAGGATGCTGAAATAAACTGGAAAACATTTCTTGCTGTAACTATTTTTCTCAAATATATCAAAGTCATATGTTTAAGCCTTCAAATGTGCCCTTGGAAAACTTGTAACTATTTTAGTTACAACTTTTACATTTCCCACAGGCTGCTTCTAATCTCGATACAGTCAGAGTTTAAAATGCAAAAATTCTGGGGTTTGGCTTAGCAGCAGGCATTAATATCAGCAATGCTATTGTGCTTTGTAGTATTTGGAATTAAACACATTGCTATGAAGCAGTGCACTGTGACTGCTCTTCTGCTTTTCCCTGAGAAGGATGCTTACAGCTGTGGACATTCTATAAATGGCTAAAAGGAAAGACACCATGACATGAATGCATTGCAGTGAGAGTTGAAACCAATTGTGTAAAGACAGCCAGCCCAAATATCCAAAACATGGATTAATAGTTTTAGAACTAATGGCACTGTAACATTTTCAGAATGTAGATACGGATCCAGATCAGTTTCATAGCTGTCCTAAATTTCTATAATGGATCAAATTAAAACTCCATGTCTAAACATCTGCAGCTCCTCAAACTGTGACCTAATGAACCATGACCAATTCAGCAGGACATGGCAGATATTCTCTGAATATCTATGAGTGCTCTGCAGAGATGAGGTTGTTATTTTGTTCTTTAAAACAGGTGACTAAAGTATTTTCACAGCATCTAATTGTGTAAAAGTACAGAGTGATTGATATGAACAACTTCAGTTTTCAAAAGCATAAGGAAATTTGCTGAGAAGCAATGTTGTTATATTAAAGATAGACTTTATATAAATTAGTGTTGTGATTATTAAAAGAAATTCAGTATTGACTTGAACTATTGAAGCATTTGCATAATTTGTCTGGGTCAAAAAAATTATGGACTCCTATACATCTTTGCCCACAGTAGAAAACGTGTATAAGAGGTTTTAATTTCATTTCACTACCTCAGTGGAAAAGAAAAGAAAATTAAGCCCAACGACACTACAGAGTAGCTGGGAATTTTACTTGAATCCTTTTCTATGAGTCTGTTCAAGAAGAATCAGGAGAAGAAAAAAAAAAAATTAGATAAACAGAATGACAATTCTCACCTTAAGTGAGCTATACCAGAAAGGAAGCCCAAATAGGTCTCCTAGAAAAGCATCTGGGATCCATCATATGTCTGCATGAGGTCTTGTTAAGAAAAACTTAAAACAGGTCAAGGAAACAAAATCAAAATGGCTCTCGAATAGTTAGTCAACTAAGTTTGTTCAAATATAGGAGATACTTCTTCAACACGCATAAAAGCAAGAAGTACTGAGTTTTATAGGATCCTGAGCTTTAGGAATGGGGTATATCCAGGCTGTAAGGAATGACCAACTGCCTCTGGAGCTGAACAAGGGAAGCAATAATTCTGAAATGACAGCTGGATTCTTTTTTGTGATAAAATTTATTTCATTGACTTAGTGAAATAATTACAGTGGCAGCTGCTACACTTACCTCTAAGAAATATTAGAAATGCCATCACCATCATTAAGAAAAGTTCAGGAAGAAATGACATATTTTTTTATAGCAACATCTGTTTTTGGGGAGGAACTGAGAAATGATGGAGGGACAAAATCAAGAGAGCACATATATGCAGTAAATTTCTCCTTGCAAAAGTTATTTGTAGTTACTGGGAAATCTAGAGTAGCTATGAATGTCACAGTATAAAATATTACTCCAAGGTGACACTACATGATTTGCAAGTTCAGTCTTAAAAAATTTATTTTATTATTTTTAAATAATTTATCTCACTAACATTGATCATACTTTCTGTACCATTGTGCACTGACAAATCTTCTGATTGCTTCTACAGCAGAGACCTCAAGCACTCAAGAAAGGGCTCAGGAGCCCAGGTGTCTGAAAAAATTATATTCACAAAAAAGAAACTTTCTGCTTCATTTCAAAAAGAAAAAAATGCAAACTCTTGCTGCAAGCTTCTTTATCTCACCAGTGCAGATGTAGAATGAGGTCATTGTGACTCTTCACCAGAGGCAGAATTTGAATGTCTGTGTTCAAGAGAACGTGAATATTTTTTTTTGTTCAATTTTTGAGAGATTGATTCTAACTAAAAAACTGAACTTTCTTCACTCATTTTGATCTGCTTTTTTAACTGAAATATCTTCAGAGAATTGGAAAAACACACATAAATTCAGTCTAGTTGAGGCAGTACTTATCATTCTCCACCTGGAGTTTTGGCTGTGTCTGGGCTTTTCCTTATATGCTGAGTGATGGGACTGAGAAGCTCCCCTCAATTTCCAGGCTACATCCCACCCAAGACAGCAGTTCCTGGGGTCTCCCTGGGGTGGATGCATTGCCTCAGATGAGGGTCTCAAGGGCTGGATGCCAGGACCCTGGGAAAGACAGTGGCTATGGTGAGCCTGCAGATTTGGAGCAAATGTGCTGGTTTTTACTGTGTAGATTCAAGAAGACAATTTTTTTTTAATGTTAAAAAGATTGAACTGGGGCTTTTTGGAAACTTTCTGCTTTAAACATAATGAAAAAAACCAGTGACAGATTCATTATTTCAGGAGAACCTTTAATGTGCGAGACATAAAATAATATCAAAGCTATCTAGTGCCCTTTTGTTCTAGTGTTCAAATGCTGAAATGAGCTGGCTCGTTTCTCTTAGGGATGAAATAAGGTGTGCATTAAACCTCATATAAATAAGATATAGGAGAGAAGCAAGTGTAAGGAAGAGCATAGCTCCTAAAAATCCTGAGCACATCATTCACAGGAATTCTCCTGAGCTTCTGAGAGCTGAAAACACGGAGGTGACAAAAACCATTGCACTTACAGAACAGAAGCATTTATCATCAGCTGTCTTCTTTTTCTATACCTGTTCTGAAACAATTCATTTTGCATTCCAAGTTTCTTCCATTCATTTTGCACCTGGCCAGTGAATTCCAAAGGTATATTCTGTCTCATCCCTCCCTGCTGAAACTGTTGTGCACATTTGTGGGTACATACAGGAGAGCAGACCTCCCAGCTCCTCTCAGATCTACATGAGAGACTTTTTCTCCTGCAGTGCTGGAAGATTGTTCCACCCAGGAAGAGAGTGATGGGGTTATTTGTCTCTCAGTTGCCAGATAATTCTCACAGCAGCATTAGTTGCAACGTCACCTCTCTGCCTTCAGTGAGATGTCATGGTAATGAAAAATAGAAAAAAAAAAAAAAGGGTATTCTGCAGCTGCAGAGGGAGCATAAGGGAGGAGATCTTAAAGCAAGAGTGAGTTCTGGAAACTCTGGGAATTACTGTCAGCTCACCTGCTAGGGCAATTAGGAGCCTGCAGTGCTGTCTGCTGTTTAATCCCAAAACATGTGCTCAAAAGTAAAGAAACACTTGAAACATAAAGTCAGCGTTTGATTGATACATAGAATTTTTTGAATAAAAATAAGAAATTAGGAATTAATCATAGAAAGTGAGGAAATTTTGGGGGAACTGATGATGTTGCTAGTTTTACAGCAAGCTTATTTTTGCCTTGAACAAGTCACAAACTCTCTTCTCTGTGCCTCAGTTTCTCATTGATAAGTAGGAATGACAAAGCAGTATGCATGCTCTCTGCACACCTGGCCAGTGTGGAACCTCAGCTGTTCAGATTATGAAATATTTCTTATTTGGGTTCTCCTCTGGAGATTCATTTGGCAAACTGATTCAGAAAGTACATTAATCACCATAGTGGTAAAATTAGAGAAAGGAAATATGTGAGCTTGCAAAGAGATGTCAGACAAAGCCTTTTCCACCTGAGAGAAATTGAAGTGTATATGTTAGAGTACTGTCTCAGAGAATACAAGAAAAATACATCTTAGGCTCTCATTTAGGTGCCTTAAATAGTGCCATGGTGAAAGAATAAATCAATGTAAACGCATATGTTCTTAAAAATACTCCAAATTGCTCTATTAAAATAAAAACATGCCTGAGGAAACAGCTCCTGTTAGGCATATTAATAGAGTAAGAGAACTCTTTCATGTTTATTAAAAAAAGAGAAAAAAATAAATGAAACAGAAAAAAGTAAAAATATACATTAAAATGAACAGATAGTGAAAGTCAGACCTGTCAGGTGACACCCACCCTTGCCAGCATTCCTGAAGGTAAAAGGGATTAAACAGATTTTAATGCATGATCTGGCAATAGAATAAAGAAAACCCAGATAAGAAGAGGTGCTAGCCAAGAGCTCCAATCTAACACTTTGCAAGAAAAGTTGCTAAGCAGCTGGATCTGGGACAGCACCCCCAGCACTGCCAAGCAGCCAGTCCAAAGAAAGATAACATCAGCAGTATTAATAATATTAGCAGGTTCTGGGTTTTAATGGAGTAAATGATTCTTCAATATCATCTGGGATTCTACTGAAAAGCTCCAGTTAGGAAGGCAGCAACAGTATAAAAAAAAAATAAAGGAAATTTTGGAATATCTGTATGTCCTAGACAGTAATAGGCATACATATACATACACATACATGTCTGAGATAAGGTGGTTGTTGTGTTAGTCACTTGACACCCATGAGAAGTATGAAGTGGTCTCTCTCTAGTGACAGCAAATGCCTGAAGTCCTTATTCCAGGTGCTTTGTTCCCAGCATTCTGCTGCCTCTGCTATTTGCCAGCTCAGGTGAGCTGTACATCTGCCTGGTGTTAAGCTTGCAGTGCTGCCTGTTCAGCTCTGATGAAGGGACCTGGGTCCTGTGGTTCATGCTCTGCTTTGCTCAGCTGGCACTGAGCAGTCCCAGCAGATACAACACAGGAATCCCCAAAGGCAGTGAAAAATCAAGTAGGAACTATTAATCAAAAAGAACTGCAATGTCTCCTAATACATTGTGCAATTGTGCATTGTGTAAACAACTAATACTCCTTAACCCCATTTTTTATCAAGCATGAACAACTTTATTTTTTCCTTTCCCACCCACGTAAAGTGAATTTTTTTAATTCAATAGCCAGATTCTGAAACTCATTCCCCCACTGAACACTGCCTTACAGGTCATGCAGAAAATCAATAACCAAGTATAAGAGTCAAAGCTAAATACATAGTTATAAAACTAAATTGTTTATCTAAATATATTTACAGCTTTAGGATTCAATTATATCTAGGACAAGAGAACTCTTACACAAGCCACTTCTCTCTCCCTTATTTGTAAAGGAAACAGATATTGTCTTCAACTGAATGAGACTATAAGCAAACATTATAGAGCTGAGAAGAATAATCAAAGTCTTTCCTGCAAGCTGATTTTTTCTGAAATCCAACAAATGAATAGGAAATTGATATTAAAAGCTGTCCAATCACAAATGCAACTCTGTGCACAGAATCAGCTCCTGATCATGGCTATAAAATATTGGGGGGGTATTTTAACTACATTGGAGAGAATTATTAAATCCAGTAGAAGATAAATTGTTACTGTAACAGCTATATTCATAAATAGCATAAATCTGAGTTTTTTGGGATAAAAACTTGACATGTCTTCCTGCCCTCCTTGTCTCTGATTCTCCAATAGAAAGAGCATTTTGTTCTGTAAATTTTTGTAATTCACTGTGTGTAAAAAAGGATGTCTCCACACCATCATCAACAGCACAATTTCAGAACACTAAACAAAATTCTATTTGATCCAATCTATGCATTAAAGTTTCCAAACTAGGAATTTTTTTAGAGGCGAAATCACAAGAATTTCATCAGGACACAATTGGCAATCACACTCACACTGAGCAGAGTAGATACCAACCTTGATAATGCCTACACCTGGGCATTTGTATGAGTGTGCACTTGGGGAAAAAAGTGAGAAAATGCTCACATTCCTCCAAGAATTATTTATCATAGAGTTCTGTGTCATGCTCTACCTTCCATATAAATGAAATTCTAAGCAGGTAGACAAAGAGTGGCAAGAAGGCAACATTAACAAGGAAGGTGGCTACAAGCCAGCAGTTTCTGACATGAACTCTATCTTTTGGAGCCTTGCCTGGAAGTAACTAAATTGTGCAAGACACTTGTTTAATTTTACTGAGGCTGTTCAATGTCATTAAGGAACAGAGATAGTGACTGTGATGGTGTTCTTTGCATTGCTTTTTCTCAAGAGGTTTTTCAAGGATCAAAGTGCCTGTGAGCAATGATGGCCAGGAATAAACATTACACAGAAATTCAAATTAGAGGGTTCAAAGATTAAAGAGTTGGGCTGGAGGCTGGTGCTCTGTCGGGCTCCCTGCAGGAGGGCCAGGCTGCAGGGCCTGCCCCTATCTCCTGGTGGTAGCAAGGGATGATGTCCGTCCCCTCCAGCTCACCTTGGGGAGGAGCAAGAGCTGGAAAAAAACCCTGGCTGTTTTTCAGTGAAGAACTGCATCAATTAAAATGAACTTCACAATGTGGAGAATTCAGATAGCATGGGTCTTCCCGTTTCTCTTGAAGTATAAGGATTAAAAAGGAGAAATAATTAAACAAACTAATGTGCAAGTGAGGGGTACAACTGAAGATTAAATACTTGACTACAGACAGGGAAAGAATATCCCTAAAACAGATTTTGGGGGGAAAACTGAAGCTACGTAGCTAGAAAGAAAAAAAGTAATTTAACTTGTGTCAAAAATTGCTAGCAATCAAAATGACATTTAGAAATTAGAGTAGTGGAAAGAGAGCACAACACATGTAATTGCAATTTAAAATGTAAATTCCCCGCAAATGCAAGAAAACCTTGCAGATACTCCAAAGGCAATCAGAGAGCAAAATCAAAAATAAAGATGCCAAAACCAAGACAACCAGACAACCTCATGTATTCATAACATCTTTATATATATACATACATAAATATACACATGTAGGTAGAAAAGTACTGCCACATGCACATGCCATGCTATTGGTTTTAAAATTCTGATTTGAAAATAGGCAGTCTGTGGCAAATTGTGTCCAAGTTTTGTATTTTCAGTTGTGAGCCAATTACAGTTTATAATTCTCAGTTGAAGTGCAAAATTACATGCAAAACAGAAAGCACAAGGAATGCTAATTTGTGGGTGGGCATCAGAAATCAATCACTTCACAGTCATCACCCACTCTTCATCTTATATTAAATTACTAAATTACCAAAACAACAATGACACTATTCATTAATTTACTTGCTCAGCTTGTATGTTTTACTGTGTTCAACCCTGGCAATGATGTAAAAGAACTGAATAAACACCATGTCTGCAAAGTTTCTTTTCTCCTGGTATAAACTAGCACAGCATGGAACTATTGATCTTTTTCTTCTTCCAGACTTCAGCTGAATTTCATACAGGGAGAAGAGTGATTAAAAAAGGCTTGAGTAAGGATTCATGTTCTCACCAGGTCCAGGTGAACCAGTGTGGAGGAAATCTTGCTATGGGCAGGTAAACAATTAGTCCTGCAAAAAAGAAAGGGAAAAGAGGATGTTTTGCTTTTGTTACCTGGTCCCTCATCTGCTCCAGCAGAGCTATGAAAGGTTATAAATTTAGAATACAACATTCAATTTCTCAAATACAGCTTGTTATTATATACAGCTGGCTTCAGATCAATGGCAAGCTGACTGGTAGACACCCAGACACATTATCTGTCTGCATCTTTTTGTGTTATTCATTTTATACTCGTGTTACTTTAACCTCTTTGTGGAAGCAAATATTCTTTTACTTCGAACTGGTATTTTGCCAGGCAAAAAAGGCCTTAGCTAGGTACAAGTCCCAAGCTGCATGACAAAAGATAAATAGCAGTTCTACAAGCCAATGGCACATTTGTCAGCCAATATTACACAGCAAAAAATAACAGCACATACATTCATACATACATGAACACTGTCAGGACACATATACATATGTATAAAATACTCATGGAAAGGAAAAGCCTACGTATGAAAGATGAAACAGAAATACCATTTCTGAGTCACTTAAACCTCATCTCCATTTTTATCTCTCTGTCTATAATTTCTCTTCTGAAAGAAACCCCAAAGAAGGTTTATTGTTCAGCAAGTATTCAAAATGTGAAGCAGTTAATTAAATTATATCAAAATCACATGACAAAGAACCCAAGTAATTGTTAAAAAGGGAAGTAGAGTTAAATGAATACTAGAAAAAGCTACCTGTCACTTAGTGGACTGGTATTAAGATTTAAAGCAATTATCAAACCCTCCACAGACATCAAGAATGACCTTTGGACAACCACTGTGTTTCAATTCCCCTTTATGAAATAGGGATGCCAATAATATTGACTCAGTTTTCTTTTGAGGCTGTCTTGTCTGCTAAATTGCAGGAACACCAAGTGAGAGATGACTCATTCTTTGTAAATCTAGCCTTAAGCATTTTCCTCTTTCAACAAAATTTAAATGGTATCATTGAAAAGGTCTTGTACAGAGCAAGTTACCCTAGAGAAAGAGGAAAATCAAGCTCAATTATAATTAATAAATTAATCCAAAGGACACAATTTTAAAGCTAAGTTTTATTATTTTATTCTTAAATGTGTACAGTTCATAGAAGAGCCAAGCTTTGAAAAATAAGTTAATTTTTGAGTCACTTCTGTCTTTCAGTGAATTATTATTATTTAGCAAGCTTGGCTATCATCTGTTTTTAAATACAAATTGAATTTCAGAAAGCTGAACTCCATAGACTCCTGATTTTGTCTACAGACAATGAGCCAGAGAAGGAGTTTAACTCAGCAGGAGCCTCTCTATGTGTAAGGAATTTATGTAAAACACTCTTTGAAGTCTGACTGCCTAAAATTAGATTTTATTCAATACCTCACACAACCTTGATTCTATGTAACTTCTTGCAGATGGAAAAAACCTCTCATGAAACACCCCAAACATCAGATACTCAAGTCATTCTGGGTGGCTGAGTCGCTTTAAATACACTCAGACAAATGAAAAATATTTTTCCAAATTTCCTGATTTTTTTGTGTTATACAAAGGACGCTTTGGTCTAACTCTTATTAGTGGGGAACGTTGTTAAGGGAAATCAATAGCACAACTCTTATGTGTGCTGTTGAAAAATATTATTTTGGCCATTAGCCACATGTAGCTGACATTCAAACAGCAACAGATCTTACAAAGGGAAAAGCTGGAAACATCAAAGTGCTACATGGGAATTTCTTTAACTCAGAACATTTGCAGTGATTTCAGACCCTTCCAACTTCATAGAATTGTCCTCAAAAAATGCTAAAGACTGTTATTTGTAATAACCATGAGGGGAATGTTTTTCTTAATGGTGCAGAACATAAAAAAAATAAATGAGAGTATCACAGCAGCAGTATCATAGAATCATAGAATCATAGAATCATAGAATCCTAGAGGTTGGAAGGGACCTCGAAAGATCATCTAGTCCAACCCCCCCTGCCAGAGCAGGGCCACCTAGAGTACATCGCCTAGGAACGTGTCCAGGTGGGTTTTGAATGTCTCCAGTGAAGGAGACTCCACAACCCCCCTGGGCAGCCTGTTCCAGGGCTCCGTCACCCTTACAGTAAAAAAATTTTTTCAGATATTCAACTTGAACCTCCTATGCTCCAATTTACACCCATTATCCCTTGTCCTATCACTGGTCACCACTGAGAAAAGCCTAACTCCATCTCCCTGACACTCACCCCTTACGTATTTGAAAACATTGATGAGGTCACCCCTCAGTCTCCTTTTCTCCAAACTAAAGAGACCCAGCTCCCTCAGCCTTTCCTCATAAGGGAGATGTTCCACTCCCTTAATCATCTTAGTAGCTCTGCGCTGGACTCTTTCAAGCACTTCCCTGTCCTTCTTGAACTGAGGGGCCCAGAACTGGACACAATACTCCAGGTGCGGCCTCACCAATGCAGAATAGAGGGGGAGGAGAACCTCTCTTGACCTACTAACCACACCCTTTCTAATGCACCCCAGGATGCCATTGGCCTTCTTGGCCACAAGGGAACACTGCTGGCTCATGGTCATCTTCTTGTCTACCAGGACCCCCAGGTCTCTTTCACCTACACTGCTCTCCAGCAGGTCAGCCCCCAACCTATACTGGGACATCGTGTTGTTCTTCCCCAAATGCAAAACTCTACACTTCCCCTTGTTGAATTTCATCATGTTCCTCCCTGCCCAACTCTCCAGCCTGTCTAAGTCTCTCTGAATGGCAGCACAGCCTTCTGGTGTGTCAGCCACTCCTCCCAGCTTAGTGTCATCAGCAAACTTGCTGAGGGTACATTCTATACCCTCATCCAAGTCGTTGATGAAGATATTGAACAACACCGGTCCCAGTACCGACCCCTGAGGGACTCCACTAGTCACACACCTCCAACCAGATTCTGCCCCATTGACTACAACTCTCTGACTCCTTCCTTTCAACCAGTTCCTGATCCACCTCACTACCTGATCACCAAACCCATACTTGATCAACTTATCTACAAGGATGCTGTGAGAGACGGTGTCAAATGCTTTACTGAAATCAAGATAAACCACATCTACCGCTCTTCCATCATCTATCCCCCTAGTAATTTCCTCATAGAAGGCTATGAGGTTAGTCAAACATGATTTACCCTTGATAAAACCATGCTGACTGCTCTTGATGACCCCCATGTCCTTGATATGCCTGGAGATAGTGACAAGAACAAGTTGTTCCATCACCTTTCCAGGGATGAAGGTGAGGCTGACCGGTCTATAGTTACCCGGGTCCTCCTTCTTGCCCTTCTTGTAGACTGGAGTGACATTTGCTATCCTCCAGTCCTCAGGCACCTCTCCTGTATAGTATAGTATAGTTTCTGGACTTACATGGTAAAAGTAGCTTAAGAGATGGGAATTCTACAGGTATTTTGTCTTGAGTTCCAGTCACTTTAATTTTAACATTTTGCAATCTATGTTTCTGTTCTTCATGTAGGTGATTGGTGTCTCCTTCCCTGAATGAAGCATTTCTCTCTAATCATAATGAAGTTCGTAAAACCCATTAAAATCAAAGACACTGTGCTAAAATGTCAAGTGTGGAACTAATGTGTGGAATAAATGGACTCTCAGGGCTATGTGAAGGGTGAACAGCCACTCTGAAGTATAGTTGAAATGAATGCAGTAGTTTTGTCTGTTCAAATAAAATAGGAATATTTTAGGTCAGTTTTACTGTTGCCTTTCTTTTCCCTTTTTGACAATGGCTATAGAACAAAAAAAATTCAACAAATTCAGTCTAATTTGAGGAAAAATTCTACTGCAAATCTCCCATTTCTCTGAAGTAGTTGCAAAGTGGGAAAAACTTGAGAGCAGAGCAAGCAGCCTGATTTTTTTTCATGAAAGCAGCAGACAACCATGAAGCTGAAATGAGTTTGGTTTATTAAAAGACTACAAAAACCCACCACTCACTGAAGCCCTGAGCAAAGACTGAAAAGGCTCCAAATAGCTAGAAAATAACTCAAGAGAAACCCAAATTCTGGCTTTTTCAGAAATTAAGGAATAATTACTTATTCAAATTAAATTTCTATCTATGAAGCAAGCATAGGCCTAATCTTCTGTACTCTTTTCAGTTTATTCAAGTGGGATACCTTTTATGACAATGAAAAGCTATCAAATTTTGTGATTTTATGAAAAACAACACTTGTACTTCTGTGATATTAAGGCATCAGTATGGATATTTATATAAAAATTTATTAAAACATTTTCAGTTTTAAAGAAGTTGTGCTATTTTACACTATGTTTAAACTATTCTCTAATTCAAGGGCACAGGTGAATACCTTTGAAACATCTAAAGAGTACATATAGCTACAGGGATTGATGTAAGGACTCTGGGGATTAATAAAGTATTGCATTCTTCTAATTAGTCTAAAGATTTTAATTTCCACTACTACTAGCAGAATTTAAATGTCTATTCAATTGCATAAATATTGCCAAGTATCATACTTTATATCTCTATGATCCTTATGAATATTCATATAAAAATAATGATTGCAAATAGGTTGTCAATAGAACAGATAGCCTGAAATGCTTAATAATCTTCATTACAATAATCGACCCTTATACTGCATTTCCCATCTAAAGTGTATAATGGCCCTTCCTCTTCAAATTAACAGAACTTAATTAGAATAGTTCCCAATTACCTTAGGAGACTTCAGCATGAGAGAGTAAAACAATAAAGATTGGTCTACAAGAAAGAAGTCTGGTGCTGTAGAAAAGCTATTAACTACAACAGAGGAAACCTGGAATGAAAAGAGGACACTGGCACGTGTGCCAAGCACTGATCTTGGGCAAGTCTGGGGGCATTCCTGACTCCTGAGTAATTTGGCTGCCTTCCCCCTTCATTGAAGTCTTCTAGTAGTCTGCAATTAAAATTAATTCATTTTTTTGGCCATTTGATGTGTTGGAAATTGTCACCTCTCTCACTGTCATTAAAGATTTCATTTTGTTTCACTATTACAGTTACCTTTAATGCCTCCTAATAATTCATGAGAGACAATAACTTGATTTTTTTTGCTAAACAGTGACAATCAATGAAAAATCAAAGCCTAATGAAAATCTGGGGCCTATTAATGATGTTTGAGGTATCATATGAACAGATGTTCAAAACTACACCGAGAGCATGTCAGTCCTGCACATCCAGATCTTTCAAACCTGATATCCACATCCTTGGTTTAGTCATTATGCCTGTTCTGCTAATGATTTACTCTGAAAAATCACATTAAATATTCTAGTCTAAAGGGTTAAATGACAGGTTAAAGATAAATTAAATACTTTCTCAAATGAAATAGAAGCCTTGCCCACCTTTCCACATAAACACAAAGCGGAATATAATGTGCTAGCTGAAGTGTTAGGAGGACATTTGCATACACATGATCATTGCCACTTTTGCAGAGATACAACTTGCCATCCTACTCCAAGTCTGCTGTGCATATCTGAATTACCAAGGGAAATTCAATTCCTATTTAGAGTGTCTCAGCGTTGCACATCCCACTGCACATTGTCAGTCCACTGTTTGCAAGCAGTCAAGCAGTAGCCATCATTTCCAGCACGAAGATCTTTGATCACCTTTCTCAAACTGCTGACCAAGACAAGGAGGACAGACTTTCAAGCATGTAAACTCAGCCTCCACTGAAAGAGTCTTCAGCCCCTGATAGAGGAGTGTCAGAAAAGTAACCTTCCACTGATCTCTTTTTTCCATTAGGGAGCCATTGATTTCTGTCTTCAGAATCTAATGAAACTTCAAATTAATTGGTTTTTCTTTAACAAGGAAAAAAAGTTTTAATTAACCTGGGTTCTCTCTGCAACAGCTGAATAGAAAGCAGTGTAGGTACACCTGTGGGTAGCAGAATCTCTCTGCACACTTATCTATCCCCCCTTAATGGGTACACATACATTTCCATCTTCTTTGAATGTGTTTTTATTTCAATAAGACACATTTTTATTTGGAAGAGGGTAAAGTGAGATTTGCTAATATTTCTGGCATGACAAGGAGAGTTCAGAGTACCCCTGAGAGGGCTGGCGGTGATGAGTCCCAACCAAGCTCCAGAGCACCAATCAAGCACAGGGTCCAAGGGAATGGGTGGCTCAGAAATGGCTTGCTGGAAGGATTTCTTCCAGCAGACTTGACCTGTTGGAGTTAACAGAAGGCTTCCATTTCACTGAATAAGAATTTTCCACTAAAAGTGACTTCTTTAAAGAATTTCAACAGGCCCTAAATGCTTAAGCATCACATATATCTTCTGCTGCTATGACTTTCTTGTAACAGCATTTGCTACTTTTATTGTAATTCCACTGTGCTGTATTTTAGGCAGATTGGTAAGAATAACAGAATTGCTCCCTAGAAGCCAGTGAATACAGAGTAAGTGCAAACACAGCCAAACCTCTGCCTCCTGTCTAATTCTATGTGTGTTCTGTTAGTCAGTCTGTTCTAGCTGTTTGCTTCCAGCTATTATTTGCTGTATGAAGACAGCACACTAATGGCCCATTATGAGATGAAAAGTATTAGTGATGGACTGTATTTATTTTGGGTGCACATTCAGAGCACAGAATGGTATAAAATGATCATTTTCAATATATCTTAATGCAATGGAGGGAGGCTGCTTGCATTGTATTTGCATTTCAATATCAATTATTTTTTAGCTTTCTTTTTTAACAAGCATTCAGAAGAATTGAATAGTGGAGTATCACATATAAACAGAAGGGGAAAGCGATTTGATACAAATAATTTGAGGAACAAAAGCCACATGCAGAAAACAAGTTAACTAAATATATTGCACTCCGTATGCATTACTTTAAATGTAGTGACAGGTGAGTTTCATAGAATGCCACTTGTGAATAAGTCTTCTTACCTGAAGAGACTGAATATCAGACAACACGTATGTTATACCCAAAGTGAGAGGTTTTTGCCATGGTTACAGTGCTAACTCTACTTCTGTTTATTGTCAGGTAGAACTGTGTTAAGTGGTTTTAGTCTGAAATATTCTATGAAGATGAAGAAATGCTCTACCAAAAAATATTGCTCTGAATATACAGATGAAGCATGTGTAAAATGTCTTTTTTCCACTGATTATCTACAGAAGAGAATGAATAAAATTATATAAATTGTATTCAGGCAGAAAATTAGGATTATGGGGGTACAGCATCATAGCAATAGGGCTGAAAAAGATTTCAGAAACATCATGCAGTCTATATTTTTTCTCCTCCTATCTAGCACTTCATCTCTAGCAGCCCTGATACACACTCAGCTATGGCAATGGCCAGCACTGAGCATTCCACAAACTGACTGTGCATCTTCTTTCAACAAGTCATATTTTAGAAGGTTTCTCAAAATTACATCCCTTTTGGTGCAAACTACCAATTTCATCCTCTTCTATGCTTGGGATGCTTCCTTTTATTCAGCTGCTCTGGTCCTCATAATTAGTGATTTTGTTGTTTTTTTTAAAACTTTCTATTTCTCTTGCTTTCCTCTATACTTGATTAAAAACATGCACCCAAAAGCAAAAGCAAGATAATGTGATTACTGAAATTTGACCAAGGAAAAACTAGGTCACGAGCCTTTTTTCTTTAATATTTTTTTCCTTTTTGGGTTGCTGCCAGTTATGTGCCATATTTTAAAAGGATTACTCTGTAAGAACTTTTTAATTTACTCGGAGGTGGACTTTTATGATACACACTTTTTAACCTTTATACTATAATTTATATCTAAATATTAATAATTCAGTGCATTATTTTACCCCCAATATTTTTAAGAAAGCTATTAATTGGATAACTTCTGACTTTAAACTGTCAGAGAAGTAACACTTCAGACTAGACACCTTCTATCAGATGCATTACTCTATAAGCAGATAAATACTTGTTTAACAAACAGATGTTAAAAAGAAGCTTAGAAGAAATTACATTGTCTAAAGTTTAACAAAATCTTTAAAATTGAGGTCTAAAGATCATCACAATTATTCCCCATCATCTATTTTTACAAGAGCTGCAAAGTCAAAACAGGCAGATAGGAACTCTCTCACAATTAACCTTTTGTACTAAACAGTGTTAAAAGTCTGCAGAAAGAAGAAAATTCCTTCATAAGCATTCTGAGAACAACTGCATCACCTTCAGTGTCTAATAGGGTTGTTCTGTTGTCACTCTGAAGGTCACAATACCTCAGGGAGACATTTGGCAGGCAGTGGAGATGAACAAAGGCTGCTGTGATAATGCCAGCCCCAATAACAATATACTGGTGAAAAATCATGCACTGTTTTTTTCTGATACACATAAAATTGACTTTCTGGTTCAGAGGCAGCTTCAACTGCTTCGTTTCTCACAGCCCATGGAAGAAGCTGCTATTTTTCTCTTACAAGCATTACCAGACCTGTTTGATCCTTGCTCATGAGAAAACAGCTTTTACTAAATCTGTGTTCACAAAGTTAATTTGTGAAATGATTAAAACTCCTGCTGGGTTTGAGGCACTTCAGTTTCCACATTTCACTATAATTGCAACGTTTTTTATAGAACTGGTCATTTTCAGTGTAAAAAAAATAAAAATTACTTGTGGGAAATATGAAACTGATTGAGGCAAAAATCACAGAATTAATGACTACATGTGATCTGAGCAAGCCTCTCTCCTGCAGATCATATACAACAAGATTCTCACTAATATAAAAAATGCAGAGTAAAGAAATTCAGTGATAGAATAATTAGCTTTTAGATACGAGAAATAAGTCTAAATTGGTTTTTTCCTAAAACAACCTGAAGTATTAACAGAGGACTGTAACATCTTTTCTGAAAGTCTGTTTTCAGACTACAGCTTTCTTGGATTTATCACACCCAAGGAAACCAGAAAACACAGCACTTCTCCCTCTGGAAATTCAGAACAAGTAGGTAATGTGAACGTATCTAGTGGGAGCTGTAAATATGGTAATAAGGTCAGGTCTTATTTTAACTCAAACTTTCATGCCCAAAAAATCCTTGCCCAAGACAGGATGAAAGTAACATCCTAAAGTTGAGAGTAATCCATGGCAATGTCACTGAATACCACTTCTCTTCCTTGGTATGTGTAAGATGAGAAGTAAAAAAAGAATTCAGTTTTCTTAAGGCTGCAGCCCCTTTTTTCCAGCAGTGACCTCAAGGGGCCGGTGTAGCCTGAGGTCCCAAGTTCCTTGTCTGCAACTCAAGACTTAACCCCCCATGGTTTTGCAGGGCAATCTATAGAAATTATTGGTTCCAAAGAGCCTTAAACAAGACTTAAGGCCAATCCACAGAGGCATTTAGGTACCATATCCCCAGGGAGAAGAATAATAGCCAAGTGCCGAAGTGCCTCTACTGTCCAGGTGTTTGATTGCATGAACATGCTTGGAAGCATAATTGAAACAACACTTTAAAGCATTGTGTGAAAATTTCCTTTAGATTCAATATGAAGAAAATTGCACGTTTTCTAGAAGTGCAATACCTTTTGTAAAGAAAGATGGGAATGCTTTTCTGAAAACAAAGTATCTACTAATATTTGCAATAAACAAAAATATTAAGAGTCACAGAGCATTTGGTACTCCACATTCTGTTAAGCACAGGAGAACAAGTATGTTCATCTGCAGTAAAATTAAATCTCTAAGAAACATTATCCAAAATTATAGTCCTCATTATGATATCATTAATGCATTATCATCATTAATGCAATGATGAAGAATACATGGAGAAATTCATTACACTACTCATCTCACACAATGTTTTCCTTACCTTCTTTAATTGTATTTTTGACATTTCTATAGGCTGTCTAAATAACTTGCTTATCACAGTAATTTACAAAATTTTAATTTTATGTATACATATTTACACAATATTAATTTTTATAGATATGTATTTTAGCTCTATGTAATAATTTAAATAACTGCTCCTTCTACTTCCTCAGGCAAATGGATTAGGAAAGGAAGGAGACATAACAAGTTGGCAGAAAAAATACCTGAAAAGGAGGAAAAGAAGACTGTCTTGAATCCTTTGTCTCAGCTCCCCCTGTGCCATTAAATATCCCACATTAAGTCCTTGCCATATCACCAAAGCTATGATGAAGCCTGTACCATTTTTTCTACATTGGTTCAGTTCTGTTATATTATTTTGTGTTGTGTATAAAAGACCTTAGCATCCTGATACTTCTGACAGATCTACTTAACTTTTTTTCTGGATTGTCATCTCATTTATATGGGCTTGTTACAATACCCAACCATCTCCTGGAAATTGTTCTTGGTATTTAAATCAGATTTAAGAGGTTCCCTTACACTTATTTGCATCTTATTCAGTAAGTCCTTTACTTCCCTGCAGGAATTTACTGCCATCCTTTACCTCTGCTGCAAGTTTATCATTTTCCATATATCATGAATGTCCTTCCCTATTTACCTAACTTGCTTGTACTAATTTCCTCACAGATTTTCCTCACTGCTTCCCTCAGAGGTAGCTGCCATCATGACTTTCCCGTATTTAACTTCAGTCAAAGTCTCTGAATGAAACAGACAGACATAGTTATAACAAGTCTCACAATATTAACACTCATTTTTAAAAGGCCTGATTTTCAGAAAGCTCCTAGCACTTACTCTGACAACTCACTTTGATTAGGTATTAAGCTGATTGTCTGGAACATGACTCAGTCAGAAGCACTAGTTTGAAAAACAATTGAATTCCTAATTGTGATACTGAGAAATCCTACTAAAAATACTCTATGGTGGACAGTGAACACTTGTTTGAATTCTCAAGTCTGTATTCAAATAAACAAATGCATAAACAACCTGATGCAAAAAAATAATCCCAGCAATGAGTAGGTTCTCTTTTATCAAACGTCATAAGAAAAAAGTTTTTCAAATAACTGAGGGAATTATTGCTGTTAAAGAAGCTTTTTTTTCAGGTAATGTTTACCTCCTCTGACAAGTGCTTGAGAAGGGTTAATTGAATATATAAAGTATGATTCTTAATTTCTCTGTGAAAAATTAAATGTGATCTTTTCTTTCTGTTCCTAAATATATAGGTGAGAATAAGCTAATTAGTGTCTAGCAGTTTGAAACTGTTTTGTTCATTGTTTTTCTGACCATACTCTGATCAGTAACAGCTATAAACATGCTGGTAATTTCTGTAAAGAAACAATTCCTCCAAGTCTAAGACAAAGTTCTTGGGGAAGATAAATAGAATATCATTAGACAAAAAAAGTTTTGCCACATCAAAACAGAACTTCAACTATTAATTTTACATTAGGTTTGGGTTTTGTACTTCCTAAATATTAATACTGAGCTAAATAAAATGTGATACACAATTTCTTGTTTATGAAACTTTATACTCAAGAGCCACTCTTTTAAATTGACTATGGATTATAAATCAGAGTTTAGTTCGAAAGAAAAATTATTCCAGTGCACATGAAGAAAACCAAGCATAGAAATTTACTTTCCCATAGATTTATAAAATAAACTTTAAAAAATTATAAAAGTCTTACAGTCTACATGGAAAATATTATTTGCCCTGCCACTAATGATGGAAAATGCAAAATCCTAGGTGCCTATCTGATTTTGTTATGCCAAGCTCTACCACATGTAAACTGGTGAAAAATCATTTTCATTTTGCAATAGCAATTTTCAGAGAGCCAGCAGTATTCACTTCATACCTATTGTTTAAAAAAAATGGGTTCTGCACTTTGATGCTTTAGGAGTCAAGGCAGTAATTTAAAAATGCTTCAGCTAAAAATGGTGTAGAGCAGGAAAGCCTCTGAAAGAGGACAGAGGCACATTAGCTCTAAGAATTCATTCAAAATCTCTCACCTACTGAAGAAGTACCCCAATTCCTGGAATAAACCCGCTTCAGGCATTGTCAAACTTTCAACATTAGTGTTCAACAATGTTTTGTTTGGGAAGAAGTCAGGTTCAGCAATGAAAACTGGAGAAACTTGCAGAACAACTCTATGAGATGAGACTCAATATATTCATTGCAGATTAAGCCTCCTGCCAGATAGAGAATGTTAATTTAGGTACCTGCAGCCCATCAGGATGTGCCAAGTGCCCAACTGTACAGCAACTGCTAAGAAATCATTGCAATTATATTTCCTAAGGTTATATAGTTTCTTTTGTGATGTCCTACTAACCTTTAAAGAAATCACACATTTGCAAAAAATAAGAAAGGGCATGAAGGGAGGAACAGTAGCTACAGAGTTATGTATTATTTATGGATCTGCTTCTCATACTAAGGGAACTGGAAAAATAAGTATTTTTGCTGCCTGTATTTTTTCATCTGTACTAATACCTCAGGCTTAATAATAATAATCCAATATTACAATAAAATTAATCTCATTTCTGTTTACAACAGGTTTTTTGGAAGCTTTGGGTGAACACCTCCATTAAATGCCAAAGTGGAGTATTTATTCTGCACCATTTTACTGCAAAGCTTGGCAGAGGTCTAGGTCTAGGTTCCCATATTTATAGCAGCAATATGGCCTATACCCTATTCAAAAAAGCAGAGCACTGTTTACAAATAAAGAGTATGGATGCTGCCACTACATTTACCTCAAAAAGGTCTAAGAGAGGGGAAAATCACTGACCAAGGAAACAGAGAGCAGCAATGAGGAAAGCTGACAATATTGATGATATGCCTTTTGGCAAGAAAAACTTGTTCTTCATCACCTTTCAGTATGCCTTAAGCTTCTAGCATGAAGTACTGGAAAGAAGGGCCAGAATACTTTGACTGTTATTTTAGACAATGCATTTCCTTTCCTCTGAAAATGGCAAGAGGGCCTGAAATAGCTAACCCTTCCAGTAATGGATATTTTTACTATCTAATATACATCAATTTAAATGATAGCTATAGCCAAATAAACTGCTGAAGCATAAAAGATTTTCTACTCGGAAAAGGATATTTTTCACCTTTATGAAACACATTTGAGAGACTCACCCAAAAAGAAATGTGTGTCTGTATACAGGGAAAAATAATGCTAAAATATGGTGGTGTATTTCTTCAGGGCCTTTACAGTCAAACATTAAACAATATAAAAAACACAAACAACTTCAGTTCCAGGGTCTTCTCACTCCTACCTTTTTACTATTAGCATTAAACCAAATTCTTACAGTCATTTTTTTTTTTTATGAAAATGCATGATTTGCTTCAAACTGTCAACATGACTATTTAACTGTTTTGACATATCTCTTCCCTGGCTATACCATGCATTTTATGTTTCTTAGAACAGTTGCTTATTTCACCATGCTTGACAGGCCTTTAAAGGAGTTAAGGTGTAGTATTGTTATTCTGTATTCCTTAAAGCCATGAATCTGTAGTATTGGGTTTTTAAAAGTATTGGTTTTTTGACAAAAAACAACTCTATGCTTCCCTGTGGAGGAAGGAGAATTATGTTGGGTTTGTTATTCAGGAACTGAAATGGATTCTTCTTCCCTCACTACATGCAGAGGCTGCAGAAGTGTCAGGAATGAGATTCAGTATGGATGATGCACAGAAGCCTCTTGGCTGTTAGAACTAGCAGACTTGTCTGCATCTGCACAAATTTTCACCTAGATAAGAAATATATATTTTTTGTGAATTATTTTTACCTGGATGTGAATGTACTGTATGTAGTATTAAATGAAAAAAAAAGTTTCAGAATTAAAATTATAAACATAATTCACATTTAAAGACATTCTGCAATGTTGAAATTTACTTAAATTACAGGAGGGAAAAATATTGTGTATTAACATAAAGTTAATTTACATTATTGCTTATGTGGATACTATACTACATGCTTGATTTTCTTGTATTCTTCCCTACCCAGCAGCTGCTGCCTCAGGTGTGAGACAGACCTCTCTCTTGATCCAGTACCACCATTTCTGTGTGCAAGTCATGGGACAAGACTGACAGGGGCATTACCACTTGGGGTTTCCAGTTGCTCTTGATTTCAACTTCGTTTTTCATGAAACTGCCAAATTCTCTATACTGTTTGCCACAGTAATGAGTATATGGCAGATCATCAAGAAAACACTGGAATTGACTAGAGTGCAGTGAAATGTGGAAACTGCTCTCAGAAAGTCTTCAGATCTTGTGGATTCAAAAAACTGTTTGAACCCTTGTAATCTGGAGAAAATGCTTTTGATGCTCAAGATCTTACAAGAAAGCACAATAAATAAATCCAAATAAATCTTGACCAATTCCGGTTTGTTCTGACTTTAAACAGCTTAAATCCAAGCACTTTAGATGGCTGTTGTTAAATGCAGCATGTAATTTAGTATTATTGTATGTATTAGATCTCAGCATATAATTAGATTTCAGCTGAATGCAAATGTTCTGACCTCAAGAATTTCTGAGTAAAATCCAAGAAAATATGACCTTTAAGAAAAATGTAAAAAACTCTCTTACTCACTCAGCAGCTAAAACAAACTCTTCAACAGAAAACTTCAATGAAGTTTCAAGTGAATATAAAGTTCTTTCCAAATTAAAGGTCAATGTCAAGAACTCTGACAAAATTAAAATTGAACAAGAGCAATAATATCTAGATGTCCCTAACATGGTAAGTGTTTTAATCCTAAAAAATAAACTTTTTTTGGCCTTAGTTTCCATTGAGTAAACAAGAAAATGTGTTATTGAGGTCTGCCTCCCTCTTATGTCCTAGAATTCTCTGTTCACTCTGTTTTAAGTTAAACAATTTCTAAAATATGTAAATATAATTATTTACTATGAACACCTGAAAGAAGATCTATTAGCTTATGTTGTTGTATACCATTTCTGAACATCAGAGGTATTTAAGGCTACATTTTTATATAGCAGATTATCTCAGAGTATAGAATAAAACTGTAAGAACAAGGTAGAGAAAAATTGAGATGAAATTAAAAAAGTAAAATTTGGGGTTTCTATGTTGGTTTAAGTATACAGTATTTTGCAAATAATACTAATCAAGGAATTACTTATTGGTAATGTGTGCTTTTCTTACAGATTTTCAGATCAAAGCCATATTGCATACTCATCTACAAGTCACATAATATTTTCATCAAATAAAGTTTCCATGTTTTTTTATTCGTCTGTCTCAGGCAAAACAGTTTCATTGTTCTTGGAAACATTTACTAAGAAATTAAGAAGTGACAAGAATAAGACAATATCTGAAACAGTTTCCCAAAGTCTAGGAATTTGCCTCACATATCCATGATTAAAGCAATTTGTAACCTATGCATGTCTGATTCTAATTGAAATGTATGACCTTCAAAATATTATTACATATTGATTCTGCCGATTGGAACAATTTATACCATAGAATGAAAAAAAATTTTGCAGTAAATTGCACTATTATTGCAATCAAAGATTTTAGCTTCAGAAGAAACAAAGGTTTAGAAAAACAGCCAGGCTAATTGAGCTCATTCAGACAGCAGATTCTGGATGTGCTATGAATGCAAAGAGGCTTCTGATTGCACAACACTCACTGCACAATCATAGAAGTAATTGATTTCATATTTCTTTTGGATTTTGTTTCTCATTACTAGGCAAAGGCAATGATCATCTCATTTTGTATCAATGCAAGAAATGGCAACTGATGCTAATTAATACAGAATTTCTTTAATAGTTTCTTAGATATTTAATTTTCTGAATCTCTCAAAATTTTAAAAGTCCTCAAGCTGCAAGCCAACTTCTCTCATAACTCTCCTACTTTCTTTATATTATATTCTTAAAAGATTATAAGAATTCAAGAAAAAAAAAAAAAAAAAAAAACAGAAAATTGAGTTTGCCATGACAACTGCTGTGATAAGACTTCCACATATCTGGGAAAATGATGTCTTCCTGCAGTAAATAAGTTGAATTGGTGTTAAAATAGAGTTAGCCTGAACAGAGACAGGGGAAAAAGGGTGGGAAGGAAAGAGGGAAGGGACAAAAACTATTGGTGATAATGGTATTTTAATAACAGGGAAAATGGAAGGGTAAAATATGTTTGAATTGTTTAACCAGTTCTGCTGGAAATGAAACTAGTACTCAGTCTCCCTTCTGAGCTATGATGTAAAACTGAGTTTATAGCTTAACACCAATAAAATTATTTTCCTTGACTCTGGAGTGGCATTACCAGAGCCAATTTGAATTTACAGAGGTTTGGGTGGTTTAATAGCATTCTGTGTTGCAGTGCATGTGAGGTTATTCCCCATACCCAGCATCCTACAGCTGCACTCACACCTCTTCTACTCTCACTTCTTTTTCTTTATCTTTGCCAGGTACACCTGACAACAGTTGATTAAGTTGAAATATGAAGCATTTGTCATAAATGGGGCATGACTAGGATAATAAATCTTGTGTCAATACACTGAGTTTTCCTTGGCAGTTCAGATTCAGCCAATCTGTGACACACAGCTTCAACTCCTGAGATGGTCCAACTCAGCAGTGTGTGTGTATACCTGCACCTCAGTGTGCTGCTGGGATTTTTAGGAGCAGCAATGCAGGGCATCATCCCAAAATAGTCCAAGATTTTGGAAAGCGTTATTGTTCACCTCTAACTGAAAAAAACCTTCCTTTGCAATTTTAGACATAACATTTATCCTGTCTACTGCAAGATCACATCTGTTAAAAAAAGCTTTGTAATAGTGCTCTGAATGGAGAAGGGCACTACACTTAAGTTTCATTTTAAAATACAAAAAGACCATGTTAATATTAAAGAAAATCTTGTTTTAAATCACTTGCTTTAAAAAATGAAAAACAAATCCTTGAACTGCTATTTTTTAAAAAAAAATCCTTCAAAGTTCAGCAGTGGAATCCTCTCATATTGATTTATATTCAGGTTATGTATTTGTACTGCAGATACCTGGCAAGATCATAATTCATCTCCTTTAAAAGAAAGCTATCATCATCTATTCAATGCCAAATGTTTTCTATCCTACACAAGAATTGTTAGCAAGATTACATGTCACACAGCCATAAACCTACACAATGCCATAGCAGTCATTTGAATAACTATGTACAAATATTTTGCTAAAATACCACCCAATATATCACAGTCCTTCAGGGAACAGCACATTTTTCCATAGACTATAGAATGTGATTGATGGGGGGCTTTCCTCAGAGCATTATCTACTCTTTTCTTCTTGTCACCTCATTCCTATAGGCTCTGGCCACGTATTACCAAACCTATTTTGTGTGCAAACTTAGAAATCCATCAAAATCCATCTGTTGATGAGTTTTTTTCATTTGTTGAAAGATAAAGAAATAGGAATGAAAAAGCTAATATATTTTTACATTGAAGCAGGTGGAAGAATCAATACAATGTATCTCCTCACATAAGCTAGCTGAGCATTTTTTTAAGCCAGTTTTCCTCCTAAAATATTACGTGAGCAGCCTTGCAGTTATCAGTACTTTCAATTTTCTTTAAAAAGGCATTGCTTGTAGAGAGGCTTTTCCCCTCTAGATACATGAGCTATTTAATTATTTTTTTTAATCAGAGCCAAGTATTTTCTGCATACCCTCCAGTCTTTACCTCTTATAGCTCTGCAGACCTTTACAGAAGTCAATTTAGACACTACCAGAACTGTTCTACATCTCTGGGTGAATTTGGAGATCAGGGAAATCCTAACACTCTATTAAACTGCCTTCCTTAAAGGCCAAGGTTAACAGTGCTTCCCACAGCTTCTTGTTCACTTCATCTTCTCTGCAAGACTGAAATTCCTCTGTCAGAAGTGTCAAATTTGAAATACAGCAACTTCTTTAGCTACCTTGATTTGCACCTTCAGCTGAGCCGTGTAGTATGTTAGTGATGAAAATATATTTTAAACATAACTCTAATTCTATATTATTTTTTTCCAAAAGGTTCTGAGGAGATATGACTGGCAGAAATGAGTTGTAATTACTTTATTTAGCAGGAGATGGAAGAACAATTCCTTATGGTATGATCAGCCTTCAGACAATGCAGCAGTTATTGTGAGCTACATTTTCCCTTTTCACTGCAGTGGTAAAAAAAAAATGTACTCTGGCACTCTAACATGCAGCTCACAGAGAAAGGGAAGATGAAGCAGAGTGTTCTGGAGCACAGTTCTAGCAGTACACAATATACTGGTTTTATGCTACTTTCACTAGAGAAGGTAAAAGAATCAAAAAAGCAAAGAAAAATACAAGAAATTAGCATCATGAACAATGAGAAAAAGGCTTTCAGTACTGTATTTACAGATTTGAGCTAATTTCAGCAGCAGTGTTGAAGTAAACACAGTCATAAGACAATGTACTGTAATGTGAAAGTAAAGGGAAAATCTTCTAACGTCCTTAAAAAAAGTTTTCTTTCTAAAGTTTTCCTCTAAAACAACTGATATCAACCTCTGTGGATACCAAGATAAATGGGCCTTATCCTACCCAATATAATAATTTCTTTGTTTCTATTAATTTCAATTTATCCAGTCTACAAGGTTACAGAAATGTATTTTCTGGTGTGTTTCAATATTGATTAGTAATTATTTTGAAGGGTGTAATGGAATGGGAAATCAGTAACTAAATCTTAATCTTATGACTCAGTCTTGATGCATCAGTGTCAAGGTAGTGAGAGGATTTTCAGGTTCTTGTCTGCTGTAATTTTTGAGCTTATGCATATTATGATTGAATTAATAGCTCTGTATTTTAATACCTGGTGATACACACTCAGCCAAGGGACCAAATTATAAACACAGAATTGTCATAAATTTATATAAGAAATATTCAAGTTTTCCTGACTATATCACATCAAATTCTCTTATCAAGATGGAAGACTCCTGTGATTCAGGAATCCAGAAGTACTGATCACAGAGCATATGGCTGTGCTTTATGTGTTTCTGTAAACTCAATAAATTAGTACAGTCAGCAGAGGGTTTATTCAGTATCTAGAGAGACTGCAACCAAGATCCCTTCTTTTGACTGGTAGTATGATGTACAACCCAATATTCATGTATTCATCATACTAGTTATTAATCTGAACTCATAACTGCTGAAAAATGAATTATGAGGGCTCAGAGTGGGCTAGAAATACCATATATATGGAAGACAGTGTCAAATGAACCTAAACACCCATTCAAGGAAGAACTACAGCTTGGAAAGAGAAAGAAAAGCCCTAAATGAATAAATAAGATTAGTATTCATTACCAATACACTGAACACTGACACACCAAGCTGAGAGCAGATATTTGCATTTCAGACAGCAATGTGCTAACAAAACTGAGGGGTACATAATATGAAGAGACTGACAGCAGAATTTCTGGGGGTATTTTTGGTGTATTCCTGGGTGAGTTTTCCTACTATTTAACTGCCAAAATCCTCAACTATAGGGTAAAGGCATTTTGATAGTTAAAAAGGACCTGGAAGGCTATGTCATGTTCTGCAGGATGCTAAGCAGGCACAATAGGAACTGGAGACAGACAACTGTTCAAATATCTGAAAATTATTTTGCTTGGTTTATGTTTACTTTTTTTTAAAAAAAAATAAATAATTGGACTATTTTTCAATATCCTGTATTTACTTCTGCCACATTTCAGCAGTGACTTTCATATCAATACCTGCAAAAACCGCCTGGCAGTGGGAAATGTCATTTTATAGTGTTTAACTAAGAGTCAGCACTGAAAGACCATTTCAGCACTTGGGTGTTTTGGCTGAAGTCATCATCAGCAGCTTGGTTTGGCTTGTAGTTAAAAGATTTATGTCTGAGCCTCTGGACATTATATTAGCTTATAAACCAGAGAGGTGGTTCTATCAGGAGTTAAACTTTGCTTTAAAAAATAAAAGCCTTATGAGTCAATGTCAATGGGAAATGCTGAAAATCCATATTAAGCAAAGGTGAGGGAGGCAAATGAAACACCTGTCAGTTTATTAATGATATGGGGTGCAGGGCTGGAGAGGGAGTAGACTTCAATAATATAATTTCAAGAGAACACATTTAAGAACTGACTCTACAGTCTAAGTGGGGTAAACATGGTAAAATAAAATACCTAAATGATCACTCACTACAGATATTGAGTCTAAATGATGTCCTGCAATATGCTGTGTATTTTAATGGCTGCCCTCTGGTCAACCATGGCAGTTTCACAACAGATGTCACTTATTTGAAGAACTTAAGGACAAGAGGAAAGATCTGACCTTCGTGTAACTTATATGAAGGTAAAATTTCGTATGGAAAGTACAACCAAAGCTGCTTTACTTATTTCAGATCACAGAGAGAAATGATTAAGAGATTCAGCAATTCAAAGAGAGGCAAAGCTGATCTGTAGGGACAGACAGATGCAGTAGGGACAAACATGCCTCTGCCTTGGCTCAGAGGAGCAGCATCTTGTGAAGCCACCTAAGCTGACTGTGGTGAGTTCTCTCTGGAGTAAGGACCAGGACTGCTTGGACTAACTATCCTTCCAGGGATACAGAATTAGTTACCTTGGCTTGAGTCCTGATATTGTTTCCAGGGTTCAAGCTACTAGTTTCACATGGTGCTGCACAGTGTGCTGGATAGAACTCTGTATTCACTTAATTATCTGTATCATGGCATTGCTTGAGCTAGATGAGTATATCCTACCTGGTAACTGGTGGGAACGATGCAGAAGCAAGGGTGCTGAGAATATAAATGTATTTTTCATGGAATAGCTACAGGTTTGGCAGTCAACAGGTATAGCCATCAGCACATCTTCTCTAAGATTAAATATGAACTATAGCTTTTATTATAGAACCTTATCAACATTAAAACAAATCACTTTAAAATATTTTTTTGCCCTCCAGCGTCATATTTGTTAAACACACTACCTCCTGGAAAACAAACTAAACTACATAAAAATCCATACACTAGAGAATATTTAAGGTTGAATTTCTCCTTTCACAGAGAGACATTCAGTATGAGTTTTAAATTTATTTCACCTTATTTTCAACTCAAAAAATATTTCAGCCTTGAGGAATACTCTAAGAGAGAAAGGTATTTGGAACCAAGCTTAACAACACGGTTGCCAACATGCCCTATGGTTAGCAAATACAGACAAGGAATACTTGGTTCAGGAAGCCCCCCAAGTCAAACAGTAACTAAACATTGGTTTTAGAGAGCAACCTGTACAACACATTAATCCTAACTCTGTAACATGACAGAAGCAATCTGAAATTTCAGTCTGTGAGAAAAGCTGCATTCCAAATGCTGAACTGGAAAGACATTCTCTGACACAGCTGTGCTGATCTTTGGGTGTAAACTACACTTCTTGACCTGGATATAAAAAGTGTTTTTAAGAACTAAAGGAATGAAGCAGGAGAGTTTCTGAATTTTGTTTAGAGGTAAAAGTTAGAGGATTGTTTTGCTTTTTGCTGGAAAATAGGATCATATTGAAAATGCAATAACAAACCCAACAGTGGCAAAGCTATCCCTAACAGGGAAAAAAGAAGCTCTGCAGGAAAGCAGGGTATCCTTTCACTAAGTTTCAGATTTTCAGAAACTGAACAATAGTCAAACTATTTTAAAAAGAAAACTTAAAGCAGAACTGCATTTTTTAACATTAAGCAATCAAGTTACCAGAATTTAAGTCTTTTGCAGATTTTATAAGAGCTGAAAATTAACCAGGAAACTTTTAGCATGAAAACACTTTAAAATTTTATTGAAAGATTATGCCAAAATGCTGAGAAGCCAGTGATATCATTCAGTGGGCTATAAGCAATTTAAGTGTTTAAAAGCCACGGGGAAGAAGTAGGACTGAGGAAAGTTAACACAAAATAACTGTAAACAGCTCATTATAAATAATCCAGTTCCTGTAGGAGCTAGCAATGAAACGGCAGCAGTCAGAGGGAAATTGGGAAGAGTCTTTCCATCAGCAGTGCAGTAGCATTACCCATGGGGTCTATTTTTAATTGATTAAAAACCCTTACAATGCAGATTTGCATACATGTGTATCAGGAACTTGACAATACTGTTGGCTAAAGTTTACTACTGTGAGTGTTTGGTTTGTGCTCATTAATTCAATCCAATTTATTTCACAAGATGAATTCTTATAAGAAGCCCTGCTTACTGAGGTGTAGAATGATCACAGCATTTCACGTGTTTGTGATGGGTTTGAGACACTGCTCTTCCCACACAGCTTTGTAATAAAAAATGCATCCAGTTTGCTGAGCTTGCCCTCCTCAAGGTTAATGGTTTGTTATCTATAAATTACTTATCATGATACAGCTTGGCTTATGAACTCCGAAATGGTCTTCTGTGGAATCTCTCTCCAATTTGTTTCAGGCTGACAGAAAAACACCTTTCCTAGTAACTGAGGCAGATTTTACAATAAGAAAAAGTACCACAGAAATAAAAACCTGATAACGTTAGCTTTAGAGACTTGTTTTTTGTTCTGAAAGACATTATTTTTGTTTGTCAGTGTTGTGAAAAAATTACTGCCATGTTCTTTAGTAAAGGTGAACAGTAGGTTACCAAACATTGCCCAAACTCCTTTTTCTCTTCTATGTAGAGCCTCCAGACTAGAGACAATTATCAACATTGCCTGACTGTAAAGGTTTAGAAGGACACTAGTAGTCAATCTCTTTTATGTAGCTTTTGTTATCATTATGGGATATCTGCTACTTAAGAGCCAGCTCTTTAATAAACCATGCTCTAAGTATTTTATAATCCTGTCACAGTGTAAGGGAAAAGTAGAGATATTAAATGTGATCTTGAGAGGCAGCAGACATATTTGCATCGTACTGAGAACAGTAAAAGCAGAGGGTGTTCAGCAACACCTTGCAGTTTTCATATACTTCAATGATACATCACATAACTCTTTACCAGTTTTCCATTCCAACTTTTACAGTTAGATAGTGAATTTCATAAGAAACCAATGACAAGACTCCAATAACACATTATAACACTGTACCCAGGAAATACACATCTTCTTCCAAGCTCTGGAATACATTATAGTATCTACATTGTTAAAAAATAACTTCACCACTTTGGCTGTAGCTTCAGTCATAAAAATACCTGCAAGAGTCTCTCATCCAGGTCGACTGTTGTTTGCTAGAGATGATTTACTTTACATGATGCCACTTAAGAAGGAATGTAAAAAACAAAAACAAACAAACAAACAAAACCCAAAAGACTGACTCAAGAAAAACTTCCTCACCATATTTGTGGTACCCTCACATAAACAGTATTGCAAACGTCTAAATTTGCTTTATTTTGCACAAAGCATTATTACACTTATTTTTAAGGATTTTTGAAAGGTATATTGTAGTGAAATGAGGCAACCAGGTGGCACTAATTGCCAGGTAGTGGGCATGAGCTTGTGTTAAGCCCATCTGTGCCTGATTAGGGTGGGCCCCTACTGCACATGAGCAGGATTAGGGGGCCAATAAAGCTCACACCTGAGGAAGGCAGCAGAGAGGTTGGCTGCTTTTGGAGCAATAGTACTGATCCAGACTGGTCAGCCCTGAGAGCAATAGGCTCAGAGCGCTATTTGTGAGTTTCTCCAGGAACACCTGGTTGGACCTTGGAGCACCGTGCCCTAAAAGAGGATGGTCTTGCTACAATATATGGCTGTGTACTTCAGATACAAGTTGTAATGTCTCTTACTACTTTATCAAATGGAACAGGAAAGGCCAGATATTTTGCTTGGGGTTAACTAATAATAATTCTGGCGTTGCCATTCCGAAACTGCTGAAATTATGTCAGCTTATTCCAACAAAAAATAAGTTCAACTATATTAATTCAAAATAGTTGAAAGGGCTTGCTACTTTCTCATCTATTTCACGAATACATCCTCCATACATCCATCTCCCATTTAATTACTCCAGTAGTCCATTATTCCATGTATCAGAGCACTGACCATGCAGATCTCACTTTTATTTTCTATTCTTTAAGACTGAGCTATTCAATGACTGTGAAGTACTTCTTTTTTGCCTGCAGAGATCATTATTAAAATCTAGAGTTCCAGCCATGTGTGCAATGCCTTTCTTGTGTGCAGAGAGCAGTACTCACCTGTACCTCTGTGACCTTGCTTAAAAACTTCAAGCTACTTCCTATAGTACAGGAAAGTCCTAAACTGCAGAGCAATAGCAACAAAAAGCAATAGCAAAAGGAAATGTCAGAATTTGAATTGCAAACTACACATGAACTTTGACTGCTAGAACTAAATCTAGATTTGAACATTAAAGGTTTGAAGTTGCTCTGCTGGGGCTAGAGGTTGTTTCTGCTCATGCCTTTAATAAGGTGCTAAGTACTAAAGGCTGACCAGAGCCAGTCAGACCAGAAAGAATTCAAGAACCAGAGTTTGTGGCTAAATGAGAATGGAGAAAGTAACTCTGCTATTAGCTACTGCTCTACTTTTAACCTGGTTTGTGCTCATAAACACTGTAAGAATCTATTTACACATATATATATAGTAGTAAGTAACAGTTTCAAACTCCTGCAGATTTTAAAAACAAATTTCAAGACCTTACATTCAGGAGCTCAGCTAAACTGCTGTTTATGTGATTGATTTTTTGCAAAACATTTCAGACTTAGTAGGAGTAGAAGGTGAGGGCTGTAGCAATTATAGAATACTACAGGGTGTTTTGTACTTTTATAGTTTAGTTTTTAGCATTACCAGAAGAATATCATATACAGATTATCTTTTATCTGGCACTTTGGGTTCTAGGTGATTCTGCTTTTAAAATTAGGCACCGGTGAAAAGATGAATTCTACTGAATATTGTAAATAAATAATGTAACAAAAATAGGCAGAGAGGTAAACAAGCAGAAAACCTATTTGAAGAATAACTTAACAGGTGTATTTTGACACCAACGATTTTTCTGGCTAGAGAGTAGGAAGGCTGAAAGTCAAAGAGCCCAAATGCTCTATATGAGTGAATTCCAGTTAATCCACAGTTGTACTTGATCAAAAGCTATTTACATGTATTTTATAATTCTGATCCTTTACTAATAAAAGTCCATAAAAGTCTACAACAGATTCAATACTGAGAAATTTGGTCTGTGCTCAGGAGAACTTGTTTTCTGATAATGGTTACTACTTCAGTGTACAGAACTGAGAGATAAGAATGTACTGGTGCTTAGATTTTTAAAGGAATTTTTTTTTTTTATCATATGATAAAATAATTTGTATTATTTTATCAGGATATTCTGTGCTCAAGGAGTAATGCCTGAGAAATTAAGAAGCACCTCTTAAGAGTTACTGTAGATATATCACCTTGGTCTCCTAAAACTCTGCAGGATTTGCAACAGCTTACTGAGCTTTCTGTTTTATTAATAATACTTAGAACTAATATAAAACCATGCTCAAAGGTGAGCTTCTGTTTTCATGACTAATATACTAAAATAATGTTCTGTATCAGTTCTCCCTTAAACTGTTGGAGATATACAGTAAATTCATTTTTGACAGAAAGAGAGTAATGATGCCAACTTTGTCATGCTGTCTTTCAACTTGCTGGTAACATCAATAGGGAAGCCTTTGAAATATAAAATGATAGTTTACAGTTGTCTTTTTGACACATTTTTCCATTCCTGAAGTACAGTACAACAGCACAATTGATCTGTGATCCAAACCAATTATTGTTTTCTCCTGCTCTGTTTAGCCATGGGCTGCTGCTTGGTTTTCTCCCCAGCAGTAAATGAATCCTCAGCAGGCATTGGGAGGTTTCAGGCACTTCAGTGGACAACCAGAGTGGGAAGCAGTAGCTAAAAGCTGCAGAACTCCTGGAGCTCTTCCCCAAGGGATGAGATGCTACTAAGAGGGTTATAATTGATCTTTGTATTCTTGAACAAATTCCTTTAAAGGGCTTGTTTTGGTGTGGTAAGCTCCTCAGAGGCAGCCACAAAATCCCAGGATCAGCTATAAGATAGTTCATACTTCTTAATCAACATGTCTTGAGGAATTGGTTTTAGAATGTCAGAGATGGAAGAGCAGACACAGGGATTTATCACTCAGCTTTCATTATTAGTGGGAGGAAAGCAAAAAAATACTAAAATGATCTTTTGCAGGGCTTCTACTATCTTCAAATCTTCAGTCAGCCCTGAAGTCAGCACTGCCTGCTTGATAGACCCATAGAAGGAAAATATTTGGGCCATGGAACTAAATCATCTTATGGGACAATGTATTCACCCTATAAAATGGTAAAGGGAAAGTAGATGTCTAAAACCCTCCTCAAAATAAAATCAAATTGTGACTAAATGGCACAATTGTCTCACACAAACAAAATAGATATGTATTCCCTCAAAAGAAAAGGACACTGAAAACCATGAGCATTACAGCCCCTGGATAAAAAAATTCTATAGGTGTAATAAACAAAGTTTGCATTTAATTTACTAGAATTTCATCACTTCAGTCATCACTTTACTGCACGATAAAATCAGAACAGAATGAGCTGGTAATACAATAAACCTTCCATCAAATATGTACTCATGCAGCTGAAAGATATACACAGTAGGAGTTTAAAAATAGCTGTGCTTTTTCCCAACAGAAGAAAGGTTAGTTCCTCTTTCAGGATATATGGACATTCCCATACTTTCTCACATAGTGTACAAACTCCCTGTTTGAAGAAGATGGCAAACCCTGAGATAGAAAGATTTTCAGGAGTGCTTAATGATGCTGAACTTCATGAAAGGTTGCCTCATCCCCTCAAGCACAATGATAAAAAAAGTAAAATCAATAACTCAGTATCTCCATCCTTTCAGGCCAGGAGAAGAAACTGCCTTAAGGGACTGAGTGAAAATGCAACTAAACTAAGAGGCAGGGGACTGTCAGGTTCCTATGATTAGATTCCTTGAAGCTTTGTGCAGACCATTAATTAAACTTGAACCAAAGAGGCCTGATTACAGAAATACATTTCCAAGCTTTTTTTAAAAACTATTTTTTATCTTCTACCATGGCCTCCATTATGGAATTCAAGTTTCAAAGTTTTGATACCTAATGCTAAATAGAAGAAAACATGCATTGTACTTCAACTGATGGAGTACTCAGTGACCAAAACCACAGAAAACTTGAGTAAATTCAGTTTTGTTTTGTTGGAAACATCTAGTGCAACTAATATTCATGAGTAATCTGACAGCAGGCATCCAGAGATTCACATATGCTGCTAAGAAAGCTACTGTAGAAGCTGCTATAGAACAGAGAACCCCACAGACACAATGCTTGGAAAAATTGGCATATATAATTTCCCTGAAAATTTATATTGTGAAAAGGAAATGTCATTTCCAGGGTCTATTTAACATCGTCCTTGTAGATATATTAGGAAGAATTTATACAAGCAAGTAAATCCATTAGTGGCATAATGGAGCCTTTTGCTGATTGAAATCTGACTATGCTGCCAATCAAATCCCTGTCTCTGGGAAGGGTTCATTCTACTCATTCCTGTGCTCATTACTAATTGCAGCTCCTTGAAAAACTCTCATAATAGAGAGACTTTCTCTTTTATGTTGCAGAATTGCCAGTGTTCTTTGGTTATATGCCAACCTGCAAAAAGAAATGCACGCTGAGCAGCACTGACACTGTCTTGGACAACAACACCTCAATTACACTAACAAGCACCTCCACTGAGAGGAAGATTTCTTAAAAAGTAATTTCCATATTACTGTCTATCTATTAGGAAACAGATGAAGAAAAACAGATGTAATTAACAGAAAGCACATCAGTAACTAACTCTATAGCTATCTGTTAAGGACAGCAGGAGAAATGTGCCTGTGAAGTCTTCGTGTTGGTGTTCATGTTCCTCTGCTTAATGACGACCCCGTTGCACATCTGGCTCTCAATATCTTTAAAATAAACTTATATTTGTAATGTCTAATATCTGCTCTGTAAAAAAGTATTAAAAGAATAGCGGTGGTGGATCTATTGTCAACATGAAGAAGCTGAAGTTTGTTAATTAGAGATTGTAATTCAGACAGTGAGTTGCAGATCAACAGAAGGAAATCATTTTGCTACTGTGGGGAAGCAGTGACCTCCTTAATCTACAGAAGATCTCTGTCTTTAAGGGATTTGCAGGAACATGCATGGCTCCACTCAAAGGCATCATGGGACAAATCAGCCACATTGGAGGTTTTCAGAGATCTATGTTGCAATAATCTGACTACACAGTAGCATATCATGCATGTTAAGACAACTGAACCTCTAAAAACATTGATGCAGGCTTTAGAGATGCTAAAAACTATCAGAAAAGCACGTAAGAACTACTTTGCAGCTTGAACAGCAAAATTATTCAGGTCAGAACACAAAGGATCTTCTAACTAAGCCATTTACAATCTTCATCCAAACCAGAAGTATCAGTTTTCTACATAGGCACAGACAATGTAGATTTGATCCAACTAAATTCATTCATGTATTACTTGCTTTTGACAAAGAACCATAAAAATAATTTATTTTTTATAGGCCTGGATACTCCTCAGTTTTAACCTGCATCTGACCCCTCTTAAACTCACATTCTAAATCTCAATTTGAAAATATAGTACCTGTATAACTTGGTGTCCAAGCAATCAAAACAGTTACTTAATATCTTTATTACTGCAATGAAAGAACTACCTCTAAATGAACTCATCAGCAAGAGGATTCCTAGGAATTCCATACATTTTTCCAGGTCTCTGGAAGTCTCACATTCACTGTGTTTATAAGCATACTTAAGTTAAATAATCTCAAAACTTTGACTGATTTCTTAGAAGTTATTCAGGACAAGTGAAGTGACCTGGGCATTTAAAATATGCCTCTCAGTTGATGAGCTTTCTATTTTGGTTCTGGCTTTTATTTTTAGCCAATAAACCTGGCACAATTCATCTAAAATGTGTGAAGCAAAACCACTTCCCACTCCTGGGTAACACAGGCCTTTCTGCCTACATTTCCTTCATGCTTTCAAAACATAAGGCTGTGTTTTTGAAGTGCATAGGAACTGCAGAAGTTCAGTGAACAAACAATAATAACCACTTGCAAAGAAAATATGAAGTACGTTGTTTTTATGTCTACTGCTAGTATAATTTTTAATTACTAAATGAAATGCTAAAAATATGTTAAAGAATGTTTCCTGCTGCTGCTGCTCCTGTTACTCCTCATTGCTGTATAATTTTGCAGTACTACAATACAGAAATCAACTTATGTGCAGGTAGTGAGTTATTACCAGAACACTGACAGTATCTCAACAGAAAATCCTGTACACTGCATTGAAGACATAAAATAACTACAAAGTTTCCCTATTTTCCTTAGGCTCAGAATTGACAGTAAGAGAGCACAAAGATACAAAGATAAGAGACAAAGATAAACAGTATTTTCCCAAAGTAACTCTTCTACGGGTACTGACAGTTCTGATGTTCCTTCCGAACACTAACATGCTTTATTTACTGTTGCATTTCACTTTATGGATTTTTTTTTTTTTCCACATTGAGTTCAAGCAGAATAAACAGAAGTTTGAGTTATAGCATCCAACATGGTCAGAAAGGGACTTTATGGAATTAGATCAATTCTTGTCTCTTAACCACCTGGATCCATAAAACACTCATATTGACTCTCTGGTACTGTAATCTCTGTGTTTGGTTGCTCTTGTTTTACAATCCATTACAAGCTGAAGGAAGAGATTCTAGAAAAAAGAAGTAGTCATGGGACTTTGGTAATGCTGCTTTTCTCTGCATGATTTTTTTCTGAAGCAAGGAAGTTTTCAACCTCTTCTTTTTCTCCTGTGTGTACATGTATTAAATAAAACCCTTTAATGAAATACAATAATCTAGGATTCTACAGTCAGAAAAGTCAATGGAAATAAATTTCTCCTGTTAGTTCAATAACAAAAGAAACATATTTGGAAAAAAAAAAAACCTGCAAAGATTGGACAAATTGTAGATATGAAGTGAAATGGAAAGAAAGTGATTGGATGCAAGGAATCCTACTCTACCCAATTCTAGACAGCTCCAAATGTTTTTTTGTAAGAGTTCAATGTGCTTACTTTCTACTGAGTGATATGGCAAAGGAGCAGTTGGCAGAACTGATGCAATATTGCCTTGTAGAGGGAAATGATAAACACCTGAGTACCCTGGTGCAGAATGTAATATATCAGGGATGATTCTTAAACAAGAAGTTGTTGCTTAAATAGTTTTATTATGTTGAAATACTGTGTTAGGAAATGTGCTTAAGGATCTCTTTCTGGACATATCTCTTAGACTCTTAAAATTATTTACTGACTCTCTTTACCTTCCTTTATTCTTCTTAAGAACCTTAAACAATAGTGGCTTGAAACATATTTTTAAAATGGAATTTCTCACCTCCTTTTCTATTTCAGGAAAATGAAGCTTTTTGGATTGCTTCCAGTCTGGCTTTCAATATGTATGAAAGAAGAAACAATAGTGCCTGTGATTTAATAAAAGTGATTATCTGTAATGAAAAGCTGTGACCCCTCTGTAATTCATCTAAATGAGATCTGCACAATAAAAAGGAAAATTTCTCCCTTCTTGGCTTTGACATCCTGGCTGAGAGCATCATCATTCCAAGTGAGATACTGTGATAATCCCAAAAGCTGTAGATCAAATGTTATTGAGCACAAAGGTACAATTTGAATTCTGACTTGATTCTCTATATAAAACTCCATATACATTCCAGTGAGAGCAGAATGAGCCCCTAGCTATGAAAAAGCTTGTATGTATTGTGTCTACCAGCAAAATAAATAAGCCTCTCAACATAATCATGTGGGCATTTAAGATGATGGAAAAACTGTAGGCTTTTCTCATTTCTACAAAAATATGAAGGATTAAAAGTGTAAATGCAATGGAGCTTGAATCAAAGAATTACAATTCCATCTTCCATCAATAATAATAATAAAATAATAAATTTCTATCATAAGTCAGTGAATAAACAATTTTCCAATCACATTCAAACTACTACAGTACTCTTCTTTGTATCCAGTAAGTTACAAATTGTATCACCCTACTATTACATTTTGTAGTAACAGCTCTCTTTTGATCCAGAAGTATTTTGTTAAGGAAATCTAAATTTTTTAAAGAAAAACAGCCAAATACAATTTTATGCAGTTAAGAACAAAAAACAAACAAAGAAAAAAAAAGGTAAGAACACCTGGCTGGCACAAAAAAAACACTTTCTTTCATGAGCAGCATTCATCAGCAGGCTGGTATGCATTTACCTGAATACAGCTATAGTGATGATGTGCTAGTTTACTCCTTATGTTGTGTTAGAGTTGACAAAATTATTTTTCACCAGATGCCAAGCCAATCCTATTATTTAATTCAGATCATGTGTTATGTCTCTGAAAAGGTGACTCTTAATAATTTTAAATTAGTGCTTTTATATAATATTAGTGAAGAACTGTTAGCAGCACACAATTAAATTTGTTATAAAGCCACCCCATTCAAATTATGTGAATTTTTCCTCAGAATATTGAATGCTATAAAAAGTGTAAATAAAGATTTTTTAATTTTTGGAACAAATTCTATAGGAGGTTTACACCTCCTTGAAGCACTATATATTACAACTTGCAGATTATCAGATATTTAAACACTCTAATTCTAACATTTAGAGTTTTTAAATGATTTCCTATCTTGATTCATCAGCTCCTGAGGTATTCCTAGGCAAGCAGAATCCCAAAGTCTTCTAGCAGAATGAAGACTTCCATTACTCCTTTATCATAATTTTGTGTTTTGCTCCATGTCTCGCAGTAGTAAATATCACTTATTCTGTTTGGATCAGTATTAAGATTCATGGCTTTTCTAATCTAACACTGACTGCCTTCACCTCCAATAAATTAGTAACTTTATATTAAGCTCACATAGCCATAGCAATGAAAATTAAAGGCAAGATTGCTTTCTGTGCTGGTGCAGCTATTGAAGCTGTCACGAAGTTACACGAAGGGAACTTTTAGCAGTTGTCTCAAGAACAGTTGCATGTGTTGAGATTTTTAATAAAAGTTTAAGAGTTATGAGTTCTTGCTGAGCAGAGGAGTCAGAAGGTTTTGAATTATAACCTGTTTCCTTCAGTAGAAAACAAATAACATGTGCTTAAGAACATAGATGTCTAAAAAACAAATGGAAAGGAACTACATCCACATCTCAAGCCTAGAGCTATATCTATTATTTTCACAGCCAGTTCCAATAAGTGGCAATCCTCACCTCTTAGGCACTGATTTCACATCATCACATCCAGTACTAGTTTACTGCATTAAAAATACACGGCTGCTATCCAAGACTCAGGGCACTGCTAGATACATGAATAACAAATGCATTTTATAAAACATTGTGTACAACCAAATTAACTTCTTCAATATTTGTATCTTGATGAAAATACAGAAAGGGAAAAGAAAATTATACTTGCCATGAAACCAAGTATTACTTAAACACTCAGGAATTAAGAAAAAGAAGTGGGCAAAGTTATAGTCATACAATCCTGCTGGTAGAAAAAGTAAATTCTGTTCAAATTGCCTTTGGCTTTCCATGTAGAAAATCTTGCTCTTGCTAACCCTGAGAGTCTTTAATTACTCACACTCAATCCTTCTCAAGTAACTGCAGCTGGCACAGGTGTTCTGTGCTGCTGCTGGATGTCTGAGAAAGGTGGAAAGAGGATGAAATTCCTGCAATAGGAGGACACTAGAAACACCCAGTGCTGATGCCCACCTTCATTGTCATCATTCCTATCAACCTGTGCCCCCCCCACCCCAGCAAGCTGCTAAAATAGACAGAGATACACAGAGGGCAAATCCAGATCAATTTTCCCACAGAAAATCTCCACAGGCATTTGAAATCACTATGAGATACTGGGGGTCAGAGCAAGAAACTAGATAAATTTGTTTAAATTTGGTAAGCAATTTGATAGGCTATGTTTTCTAAAAATTAATACAACTTGAAGGACTGTTTAGACCCACTGCACCTTTATGTGGGAAAACCACACATTGTTGCACTTGATTCAAAGTGTGGCTTCTTTATTTGAAATCTTCTTGTGTACACACAATTGTTTTATGAAGCCAAGCATTCAGGCAGTTTTGCTTTTCTGTTTTCATTTTGTTTGGTTGGTTGTGGTATTGTTTGGGGGTTTTTTTGTTGGGTTTCTCCCCAGCCTCCTAACCCTTCAGATATAAATCCAAAAAGAATATCAAGCACAAAATGCAGTGTGGTTCACTGAGTCATGACAAAGCAAATTTGCTAAATAGGTTAAAACACCATCAACATAATAAAATTACTTGAAATGATCAATGTTGTAAATAAATAAGCAGTGCCATTTACTGTTTTCCTCTGTGTGCAATATATGAAACCATAACATTTTTGCTAAACTGTGTCCTCCTAGAAAGATTTCCAATATCAATTACAGTCCTGATTGCATTGCTACTAAATAGATTTCCCTGTCATGTTTTGTTGATTATTTGTAAATATTTCCTAAATTAGGCTCATTTCAAGCTCCATTTAAAATGTGGACAGTGTGTCAAAATTATACAAGGTAGAACAAGGACTATCAGACTAAGATTTACATCTTTCAGTTTGAACTGAAAAGAATTCAATGTAAATAATGTCATTTAACAAAACACTATGAGATAGCTTGGTTTTATGCTATGGAAAGGATGCCAACTTTCCTAGGCTGTTAAAAGAAAGTAACCTAAAGTATAACTCATGTAAGTCCCTAAAAGTTTCAGACACTATTCCAACAACAAATTCACCATATAAAAGTGTGATGTAGAACAAAATCTCTTTCCATTAGTATGATAAATTAAATCAACGAATGGGAATGGTTGATGGGAATTTCATATGGAAGGTAATGTCACGTGGAGAAGTATATAAATGAAACCATGATTTTTTCATTTCTCACTTCTAAATTTCTGGGTTTTTTTAAAGATGTAAAGCTCTTTCCCTCTGTTCTTGATATATTTTATTGTTTTAGAATTCTGCTGTAGTTATCTTCTCTGAACACTGAAAGACTCCAGAGAAATGGTAGGAAAACATTAGAGAATACTAGATCAAGTGTTAGCAGCCCAAAACTGAGATGGTTTTACTTTAAGCATACAGAAGAAACTAAGAAGGGCTTAGTTAAAGTAATATTTCTTTCTTATTATTTTTGTACAAATGTGCTTTACATCTATACATTTTTTGTAGAAGTTATTGGTAAGTCACAATTTTCTATTTTCTGAAAATTATTTATTATGAAAACTTCTCAAAGTATTACTCCTCAAAATCAGAAAGTTAGGAAAACTTAAATTCATTGGTTTCCCCCACACCATTTCCACCTCTTGGGTTTCAAAGATAAGTAAACTTCCTAGTGCATCCTTAAACTTTAATATCTCCTTTAAAAATTTACAGCTTATGCCACAGAAAATATAAATCAGAATTTTAACACAGCATGGTTTCAAAGTCAGTCATTAAAATATGCTGAGTTAGCAGAAAATATTTCAGGCTTGGAGGAAATTCTTGATGTTAGTGAATTAAAATCCAAAATTAAATTCAGCTTTAGAAGGATACCATGAAATATGCTAAAATAATTTATGAATACTGAGAGTTTTTGCAACATGGACTAACACTTTCAGGAATCCTTCTTCGATATTGTAAGACTGCACTGAAACCAAGGAAATAAAATAAACTCTACATTTCCCAGCCATCTAACTCACTCTCTCCAGCTTAAATTCTTTGTTGCATTCTATAAAACTAGCCAAGAATTTTCTAATCAAATGGGACATGATGTATAAATAAATTTTGAAAGGCACCAAGCTGAGCTCTGAAATATAATGGACAGAGTTAAGAACATTTTGTTTAAACGTATCCTTTTTTATTTCAGTGGGCCAGGAACTAAGGTATGAATACATACATTCGTTTGTACACATGCTTCTTAAGAAAAAGTTAAATATTGGTCCTTTTTTTAATATAACCCCAAACTAACAGAAGCCAAATAATTCAGTCCTTCCATTAATTTAGAGGTTTTGGATTAGGAAATTACAGCATCAGCACTAGGACAAAAGATCTTGTTAGTGTGAACACTGAGCTTGTACAGGGCACAAAAGGCAAATGAGGGCATTGCTGCTTCCAGTAAGAGGCAATGGAAGTCAAGAAAAAAAATGTTGCTGCCCCTCCAAGATGACACCCATGTCAGATGCCAGGAGTAAGTGCTCCACTAGAAGACACACTGCTCCAAACCAGTTAGAAGAGGTGTGAGGTCACCCGACTCTCTGGGAACCCTGCATGCACCAAACTGACAATTTTTTATTCCCACTCTGCCTTGTGGTGAGGTATTCAACCTCATGTTGCCTCAGACAGGCTTCACATGAGCAATACACTGTGCTTTCTCTCTGCACAAACTCCTGCAGGTAATTAGGCTTCTCCAAGATACACTTTGCTTTTTACTTAACAGACTTGACACACTGAAACTTTATTTCTAGAAGTGTCAGCTGACACCTACAGGGTACACTTCAAAAATCATACCTCAACAAACTCAGTGAATTAGCATTTATAGTGGTAAAATGCCTTTTCAGAGTGTTTGCTAAAGCTTAAATAGGTTTTTTTCCCCTCAGATATCTTCGTAATAAAACCTAATCTACCTAAAGGTGCCAGGTGCACCTAAATATTGTGCAGCTTGTGTCTAATTAAGCCTCCTGTTGCTACCCTACTGCTCCTCATCTGTAGCAGCTGCTTGTTTTCTTTCTGTAATACAACCATGCACACTGATGGCTTTAGGAGCAAAGAGCTCCTTGACACAACAATATCTTATGGCTGTGGATCCCATCACAGGCTTTCTATTTAAGAAATCCTAAAGTGCTGAATCCCACTTCTGAGAGAAAGCTCAGGCAGAACAGCACTTCATGAAAATGAAGGTGATCAGGAACCACTGGGACAGACTGACAATCCAAGATGTCAATCAATACTCAACCACTGACATTACTGAAAGTTTTCAGATCTACAAAAAGCACAGGAAACAACAAAAAAATTCTAATTCAGAGCATAAATTACAACTGTTCAGCTGATCCTCCAGCAAAAATACATCTCTCTTCTCTTAGAAGATCATGGGCACCTTTATGAAATGTCAAAATATTATAAAGCTGTATAAAAAAATCAATGTCTCACTCTTCATTTCAGGTTTTGGCTTCTTTACTCGGCTTGATAATAAGAGTTCATGTTTTTACAAATTTCCCATTCACAATTTTTAAAATTATTAGCTTTAGAACTTCTCATTGTCTCCAGAGAAGCAGTCTAAGATCACATGAACCAGGAATTTCACTAAAGATGAAACTAGGTTTCCTCTTTTCTACAGCTTCTCCTGGAGTTTCCAACATTCTGCCATTTTATGATCAAGTACTGAAGGATTAGCAAAACTAATCATTGCTAGATTGCAAATTTTTTTTCTTAAGGACATAGCATCACTTAAACTTGTGCCAAAGCATGTTTCCAAGCAGGAATTCATTTTATGCTTTTGCAGAGAATACAAAAACACAGCTTTCCACATGGTAGAAATGTAAAACTATTGATAGTATTTGCTAGACTTGAGGATTTTACCCAGTAATACTTCCTCCAGTTCAGACTATAAACAAGTGTATAATTCCTTAAAACTTACTTGCCCAAAGTCTGGTTGATCTTGCATCTTTGCCCCTAACTCTCAACAAACCATTTCTAATTCATATTTGCAGGTGTGAGAGGGAAGACACGATGGTGTCACTTCACCTTCGCTTGGCTCTTCCATTTCCCCTCAATAAGATTTTTTTGAACTCCACTTCCCCTGTACCACTTGCAGCCATCTTAGTTAATAAACTATGAGATGTTATTCTCAAACTACAGATTAATGAATGTTCTCTCCTTGAATATTCCCTATAGTTTTTAGATGTTTAAAAATAGCTTCAAAGAATACCATACTCTAACAGCCTCAATTCCTCATTAGTAAAAGAGGAATTTCTAATTTCTATTTCATTTCAGATGTTATGAAATTTGTACAAGGAAAATTCACTGAAAATTTCCAAACATTTCCACCTAAACATCTCCTGTGATATATAGTACTTCAAGCCCCTAGTCAGGGTGTGCTAATAGCAACAACAACAAAAAAAACTGCTGAAAGAGCGTGACACAGCTACAATGCCATCAGGCGGTGACAGAGTATATGAAATTTTGACCATGTCACTGAATATATCTGCATAAACTAATAATACACTAGGGATAGATAACTGGATCTTTGTCATACACAATCCTGAAAAATTTCATTCTGTTGTAGATGCAAGGATGGAGGGGGGAGAGATTAGCAGGAAAGGGGCAGGAAGCACTTTTCTACTTTCACTATCTCACTGTTTCAGTTAAAGGTAGGAAATACCCTTTAGTGAAATTCATCTGTCAGGAGTACAAAACAAAGCCTTGACATGTTAAAAGTGAGTGAGAGCTTAATTATTTTAACAACAGAAAGACAAGATCTCATTACCAGTCTGAAGGTACTTTTACATTCTACACTCATGCTCTTGAATGGATCTATTGCTTTCCTAATCGACCAAGTACAGACAGAGGGTAAAGAACTGTAAAATAAGGGCATGTAAATTTCCAACCATGTTCTGTGATAAAGTTATCAGCTTTCTTTACTAAGATGAGGAGAGAGTTAAGGAAATTAGGTGGAGAAATAATTTTACTACAGAATTCTGTTAACATTAATGACCTAAAAGCTACACAGTAAGGAAGCAGGGCCATTTAGATAACAATGCTAATGGCAATGAAAGCTGAAGCATTCTGTGACACAGCCAAAATTCTCAGAAAAAGATAATAAATACATGTCATATCCAAGGAAGCAATATTTTTACAAACCAATGCATGCAGAACCCTCCACTGCCTAGCCATAACTTGACCACTAGACCAAGTTAAAGATCCCCATCCTTAAAAAAATTTTAAAAAAAACACCACCAAAAAGCCTTCCAAACAAAAAACTAGCATAGCTTAATTAAGTCACTGACATACATTAGCTCAGACCACTTGAGAAACGAGGTTCTAACATTACTGTTTTGCACCAATATCATGTTTTCAGTTCTCTGCCAATTTCAATTAATTTGTCACCTCTAGGCTCACTGGCTCACAGTTCTTTATTTAAGGAACAGGAAAAGGGACTCAAAGTGGAGGCAGATTTTTTTGTTCCAAGCTCAGCCAGCTTTTACAATTCTAACTAAAGAGGAGTTCCAGGCTACTGAGTATTCTCAATATTGTTATCTCTTTGGTGTTACAGGCAGGATTCTCTGGTGGAATATGTTTCATAAAGGTATTCTGTTGCCTTATCTCAATCCTTGGATGGAAAGAATTTTTAGTTCCTTGTCAGTAAACACAGCAGGGGATAAAAAAATATCTCAAAGCATAAGTACCAATCTGATAGAAACTTCTGTGCAGAACTCTGAAAGAACTGTACAAATGTCCCCTGCAGAATAGCAATTTTCAGTCTTTATGTCATATTATACAGTTGATACTGCATCAATACTCTTCACTTCAGCACTGACCTAGGCTCACACTCAGGTAACCTCTGAGTCCTTCACTCACCCAGGCACAAAAACCTCTTAACTGAATAGAGGGAGTATTTTCTGTTGGGTTAATCTGAGTGGTTTGGGGATAGGAAGAAAAATCAGAGTGCTGCTTTCATTCCAGGGAGTAGCCTGGAGAGGTTTTTTCAGCCCAAGTACTTATCTGCCAACCCTATAATTCATCATCTGTTCAGAGACCAAACAAATTATCCTGTAATCCAGTGGGAAAGGATCAAAGCTGATTCTTTCTGCCTTATTGCTTTTACTTCCAGAAGTCAGAGAGGATGTAACAGTGCTAAGAGTAGAGAGCAAATGATCACACAGTAATTCCAATATACATTTGATGCAGGTTAATCACAGCAGAGCTAAGTTAACGTGGATGCTAATTTCTTCTTCAAGGAAGATAATTTTGAGCAGTGAGTCCTACTTCCCACATGGATTGCCAGAGCAACAGAAGAATGCTCTGGGGCAGTGCTAAAAACTCTTTTCTATATTCATAGTTTTGCTGTTCAAGTTTTTGGGTTTTTTTAATGAAAATAAATTCTGAGATGTCTCTGATCAGTAGAGCAAGGGTTGTGCAAGTTCTACCTATATATTTTGTTACCAAAATGACTACAGATCAGTTGCTGACACCCACATCTCTGGTGTAACTCAACTGTTGAAATACAGATGTATTGAACCATGTTGTATAAATTTTTCAATACTACTTTCATGTTGTATCATTTATTAGTTAGAAAGTAGAGTAATTTTTAAATCAGTGTGATTTTCTGACTCTTTTGTTACCTGTCTAGAAGTTTAATCAGCGAAATGGAAAAGAAGAGCAGTGGTAGTACTGTAATGGTCCCCCCCTTATGGCTGGGACGCTGCTTGATAAATCTTAACCAAAAGGGATAAATCTTAACCAAAAGTAACTGCAAGCAGCTTAGATCTTTATCTGCCTAGCTGTTAAATTTGTCCTTATTCATACATAATTCTGCAAATTCTGGAACGTAGAAGATTTCACATTTAAGGCAGGAGAGCCAAGTTAATTATTCAGCCATTGTCATACGTTTCACTTAGTGATAAAACAAACTTCCCCTATTCTTCATTACAGTTCCATAAAAATAATTTTCTTTTCAATCCAAGCACTCTTCAGTTACGGTAGAAAACAAGAAAATGAGCCCTCAGGATACTGCAAGCATTGTAAAGGTGTGATAGATTTTTAATTGTAGGCAGCTTTTAATTGGAACATTTTCTCTAATATGGAAAAAGAACTGCAGGAAGATAGTTTCTGCAGTTGATGAATCTCATCAGTTATAAAGCACTCTTATTTACAGGTAGCACAGATTGCTCTGTCAGGCTTTGCTTGAGGTACAAGCTGAAATCTAAAATTTTTATACTGGGGATTCATATCAATGCTAACAAAGACAATATGATCATGCACTACTGAAAAATGTAGACATAAACATTGAGCCCTCTCACCTTTTAATTTGCTGAAAAGGTAATTAGCAAAGACAATTCTGACACAAAAGCCATTTCTTTTGTGGATAATTGCATACATTTCTAGTGTGAGTAGTTTTAGAATGACTCACAGAACTTTTAAAGCCATTCATCTCATAGCTTATTCCCTGACTATTCAAGGTTTCTTTTCCCACTCAGTCTCAAATGCCAAATGATCTCTGGGGGAAATTTGTACCTGTACTTGGGGCATCATGGCACAGCAGTTACAAAAAACAGAGGAAATTATCTAAAACTACTATCACATTACATTGCATGAGACATTGTTGTGAGGAGTAACAGAGCCCAGCACATGGTGCATTAACTGAGTTGCCTATTGCAATAGAAGCTTTCCCTGTTACTTAAAAGGAAAATGTAACATGAAGTCGACACCTTCTTTAGTTTACACAGATTAGAAAAGTTTTAAAGTTACTGGATGACAAAGACAGTATTTACAATGCACTAATGTTCTAGATTTTGCTGAAGACTGTACCTTCTCTGATTTTTACTCTTATTTCTGCACCACCTTCCCTCCTCCAACACCCCCCCACCCCAACCCCCCCCCTTTGTAGACTGGGGCGTGCAGAATAAACTTGGAGAGACACAACTGGGGATAACTCTAAATAAAGAGATATTTATACCAATATAATGCCATAGCAGCAAAAGAATGGAACAGAAGGGATTTTAGAGGCATTAGCCCTGTTCTCCTCTAGAACTGCCTGGCCTTTGTTCTACCCATGGGAGATGGCAAATGGTTGACTTTTCACCAGTTGTTTTCTTGTTTTCTTTGCTCTTTTTCCACATTAAGCACTTAAAAAACTGAAACCACAAAACAAAAACCAAAAAAAACCCCAAACCAAACCCAAAACACTAAAAAAACCTCACCAATTATTAGCTGAATGACCAAAAGGGCTGGAACTGGTAGATTTGGTACAAACTACTTGTGTCTAATTATAAAGAAAGACCATAGCAATGTTTCATGGAGCCTCAAATAAACACAGAGAGAGAACATAGAAAATTGGAATGACACTTGCCAAGGTAGGTTGGTTACTGATATATCTGGGAGGTAACTTGCCCATGTGGTGCTGTGATAGTAAATAAATAAAGCAATATTACTTTCATGCAGTGCCCTTCAATGACAAAACAAGGTAATTTTCCAGGTGAAACACAGATAGCAGAAGAAAAACACTGCTGGCACATCAATACTTTCCAACACTGATGTAAAAAAGCCCCAACAGAGCCGATTCGAGTTCAAAACTATTAAAAAAAAATAGGCAAGCTGTTATCATGGGAAGTAGACAGAACCTGCTCTTGACAAGTTCAAATTAGAATTAAAAAACATGCAAGGGAAAAAAAGTCTTGTAGAAGTCAGTAGCAATAACAGCCGAGATCAGAGGTGATCAAAGCAAGGACCAAATGGATGTTTATGCAGTTATGCATGTAATACTGCAATGAACTAATTTAATGTAACAGCTTTCATGCTGGAGGTATTTCCTAAGGAATACATTCCTAAGGAATACATGCAATACCTTTAATCCATATTAAATACAAACGCAAGGGCTCAGAGTCAGGTAACAGTGGAGCAGAGATTACTAAAGAAGCTGAAATCTCATAATGTAACAGGTCCACTCATTAGCTTTTAACCCTTGAAACCATGCCTTGGAGTAGGAAGGAGTTCAGAGCCCACATTCAGCCCAAGTGGTTTATTGATATTGTCCACAGTTTCCCCCTCTAGAATTCTTTATTCCTCATGGAAAAGGATTGCAATAGGAAAATTCACAATGGTTTACTTAAGCAGAACACTTGTGATTATTTGTCTGCAAAGGCTGGAGGCACAAATGATACCAGCAAAGCCCTTCATTCAAACTCCCTTCAATGACATTCATTACACTTTTAAAACTTTCAATTACATGAAGTTAAGGTGCTTTCATCAATACTCTATCTATAAACATAGCAATTCCTGAAAATTTTTGTAGTGCAACTCTTCAGGATATGTCAAAAATGCTCAGAAATATAAACCAACCAATAGCTGGAAAGAAGATTCTTTGAAGGGAAAACAGCTACTGATTTGTGATTTATTTAAAAGCTTTGTGCCATGAGTGAGGGCTGTCAGTGTGCAATGGGCTGGCTGCATAGGAAAGGAAGACTCTTGGTGCACAAGGCAGGACAGAGGAGTATTTACTTAACACACATATATTTTATCTGATGACAGATATTTTATCAATAGTTTTCACTTTGTGCTGTGACTAGAGAACTATGATAAATGCAACTGGGGTGAAAAAGTGAATGATAAAGGTCACAAGATCAAAAAAATTAAATAACTAAATTAAATAACTAAAAAAATATGAAAAAGATATTAACATCCCTTAAGTTGTCATGATCACACTGCTTTTTCTGCCAGTCAAGGCAGCAATGGAATTCAGGGAAACTGAAATCTCTTAAGCAGTTTTCCCCTTTTCCATTTCTTTTTAGTTTTCAAAATTATTTTACTTAATGAGACCAATACTAGGATAGAGGCAACTTTTTATTCTGCTACCTTACTGTTCTTCCCCCCTCTAGATTTGTTGATTAACCATCTACCAAACAATTGGACCAACTAATTTGAAAATCATTCATTGCTTATGAAGTATTCCCTTAGACTACCTGGTAACATATTTGTGATGTCTGATAGAGCATCCTACATTGTTTCTGCCCTCATACAGAATAACTGAGACATTTTAAGTGGAAGGAGAACAAATTCCTTAAGAGGCTTTTTGTAGAAATACCATTCACCACTAAGATTTAGCAGCTTTGAGGATTTACAGAAATTGATGAATAACTGAATATTATTCATATGGGACTGTATGGATCAAGGCAGATCAAATTTAGCAGTACAAGTTAGCCATTATTAGTCTACCACCCTCCTGTTGTTCTGACAAGCAGAAAACAGAAAAACAAACCCTCATCGGAGTTTAGATTGCTCAGAAAAATGAATTTTAGTTATTTTAACATTACATACCAAGCAGAACATAAAATTTTACCATATTACAATAATGTCATACATTTTAATGCTTTTTTTCCCCAAGTTCCAAAGCCTTGAAATGCAAACAATCCAAGGGCAGTAGACAACACATTCTACAATTCTAATCATCCAAACTAAGATGTCTTTGGTCAGGATTTCCCTTTATACTCATCTCTAAGCACATATACTCCACTGCACAGCATTCAGAGATTGCCCACAACTTCTTAGTAGCCTGGTTCTGGAGAGCTGCTAATCCCTAACCATCAGCAAGATGAGAGAGATACTCCTCTGTTGTTAGTGAAGCAGAATCACATTGGCAATCTTTTATCAGATGCTTCAAGTTTGTCTCATTTCCTTTGAATTTGAAAGGAGCAGAGGCTGTCATTCTGCCTGTCCTATCCCATGATCACATGAATATTATCACCCTGCAATTATACAATGGGTCTAGCTATTTTATTATCTCTGTATTGGATATGTGAGCTACTGCTTCCTCTGCCTTTGACATCTGAAAATTCAAAGCAGCCTAATATAAAGGAAGTACACAAATCCAAATATATCACACTCTCGTTTGGATTAATTTCAGAGACATTAAAGCAGTCACTTTCAGCTCTCTCCACAGTCACTTGGGGGGAAAGAAGTCCAGAGGGCAACTCAATCCATCAAAGAGCAGACTTGGTCTGTGTTTCAAGATACAAATATACAAAAAATAGTGAAATGTGGTTTGTTTTGGTTTTTTTTTTTTTACATAGAAATTACTCTCTCTCACTCCATGTCAAATTTCATTGAAAAAAAAGACATATGCTCCATAAAGTTAATGAAGGAAGACTGATAAAACATTGCATAAAGTCTCAACTTTGCAATTTGCATTTAAGGGAAATTTGCAGTCCTGACCTTTCAGCAGGAGATTAACTCTGAGCAGGGGTTTGCCTTCATGTACAAGTGGTGTGTAACAACCTTTGGGAAATGAACTGTTTGCTGAGGTTTGACACATAATACCATCACACACTTTGCCCAAATGACACCCCATATTTCAACACTGAAAAGGGACTTGGGAGGGATGGAGGGATCTATTCAAGCTGAGAATGTTTATCACATCCCAAGGACTCTCCTGGGAGGTCAGAAGAGACCTGTCACCCAACAGAAGATACAGCCCACTGATTTTCACATTAACACATCAATACTATTTTCATGCATTTTATTTTCTAGAAATCCTACCCACATGAAAGTGGACTGAGGCCATCCAGTTCGATTTTGCCGAAGGCACTAGGTGGCACTGTGTTCTGTCTTTTGTGGCTCCACTCACCCCCCCATTTGCTAAAATCTGCCCAGGTTTCACCAATTGCTATTCTCTTGCCAATCACTGCTTTTGTGTTAGCAAAAGGTTCTTCAGCACTCATCATGACTCTTTGCCATCCATCTCTAAGCTTTTTTTTATCCATCAATACTGCCAATACTATTGAACTTATCATACTTATTTTTAAAATTAGGTATACCTGCCCAAAAACATGGCTTTCCTCAAGTTCCATTTGGAAAAGTTCATAATTTCCATTTAGAATGGAAAGGAAAGAATATTGCAGTGCTGACTGCTCAACATCACAACAAAGAAAGCACAAATACCCCAGCCCTTTGTAAAGACTCATTAGCAACCTTTTCAGCTAAGGCTGCCCCACACGTCACTAAAACACAACACTGAATGTTATAACATTAAATCTACACTTCTAGTTACTTCTTTTACCCTTACCATGCAGATCCTGCCTAAAAGCTTACACAATCCTTCCTGTCCTTTGTTGTTATTGTAATGGGCAGAGCAGCCAGGCCATCAGCAAAAAGGTGATGAAGACATAATGTGTATTTACAGATCCACAGAATGAAGCTGTTGCTCAGAAGAGTTTTTAATCATTAAACACTCTGCATAACAGGGAGGCAAGTGGGAATTAGAAGGAAAGGCAAAACTCCTCACCCTAGCCTATTACCTTACTTTTTCATCCACACACAAATTATGGAAAAAGGAACTTTTGTAACTGTGTCCTCTTACTTTTTTGGAAGTATGTCCACACTGAAGTTTGGGGTTTTTTTGTTTGTTTGTTTGCCCATTTGCCCAGTATCTTAGCATAAGGTTAAAAGACTTTGGAACTATTCTGGTCTGTAAATATTTGTTCAAGGAAAACTTTGTCTCTGAAAATAAAAGCATATGTATATTTATGTGGTGTGCATACTCTGGAGATATTAAAAATAAGATAATATGCCTCTAAGATAATTTATTTTCAGAAGTAAAAAACAATTCTGAAACAGCTACTGCTCCAAAAAAAAACAAAACAAAAAACAACCACCACTGTCTGAAAATTCTGTAGTGTACCCATAGGAGTACAGGAATGCAAATAAAAAATATCTAAATGCTGTTTGTTCCTACCTGTGTCATCAAGCTACTGGCTGGCTTAGGAAATTCATTGGTTGTCTCTGGTATGTCTCCTGCTCTCCATTCAAATTACAGCTGAAATTATATTTCCTGAAGTGTACCTACAACATGGAATAAGAACAAGGTTGTAATAACATTAAAACTTCTTAGGTACTATACTAATTGTGTTAATATGCCTAAAAAAAACTTTGCATGATGATACCAATTCTAGAAAACATCTGCTTGCTTACCACTTGTTCCTAACTTATTTTCAGCATTTCTTGAAGGTTTAAAGCTTATCTTTTTACCTACCAACCATAGCTTCAGCAGTTTCAGGTTAGTTCTTTTAACATGGACAAGCTTCCAAAGAAATACACTGAAATATACACTGAAAACTGGGCACAGTAGCCAAAGAAGAATTACCCAATGAAGCATTAAAAAAAAAAAAAAAGTTTTATTCAACTCAGTCAAAACAGTTAATTCTAGATGCAATTAAAGAAATTTTCAAAACTGAAATTACTTCCTTAGAGCTATGTGCTTGATGCTTCCATTGTACTGTTTAACTCCTTAAAGACAACAAACCAATCGTAACAGAGCATAATGGCTAAAAGCATCTTTCTTACAGAGTGACAGAGAGCAGGACTAGATATAAAGTGTGCTTCTAAAGTGCAATTTTTGAAATTTAATTTTTGGAGGAGCTCAGAAGTTCAGAATGGGATCCACATGTCCTAATTCAAAGGAATTGTCTTTGATTTTTTTACTTTTTGAAATTATGAAGAAGAGCTAAATTACTAATAAATCATTATCACATTCCAGCACCCTACACCTTTATGTATGAATAGGTTTTTTTGCTTGAAGTAAATGTTTGTTTGCCTGCTTTAGGGATTACATTCTATTTAGTACATACAAGAGCAATGAGTGGGAATAACTGTGGTGCTGAAATTATGAAAATATCCAGCCACCCAGTGGCTTTCCATACATCAATCAGAGAAATGTAGGAATCTTGTCGTGGAAGCTGTGGCACCCAGCATCCCTCATTAGCAGATTTACCAATTCTCCGCTCCTCAATAGGAATATTTTTTGGTACTGCTCTCTCTCTCATATAAATTATTCCTAATTAATTAAAATGAAGTTCTTAAGATGTGTGAGTTCATTAACTTCTTTAATGAGAAAGAACATTTTGGACTTTATTATTAGACTGTCATCAGTATCTATTAGACAGTTAAATTAATAAAGTGATTATATTCAAATAACTCAGGCATTTGCATTTTATTTTTAACATTATACATCTCTCTTGCTTGCTCAGAGACTGAGAAAATTTTGCTGGTCATGCAAAATTACAGCCTGGACAGTGAATTGCGTGCCTGGACCTTTAAATGTATTTAGGGGTCAGAATAACCATGGTATAGGAGAGGCCTGAAGGAGGAATTCAAGCAAGGAGGTACAGCACAGATATTTCTTAAAAATAAAGATATTGTGCTTCCTTTATTGTTAGACAGCAAAAAGCCTGAAAGAAAAGTAGAGAGAATGGACGTTTTGTATCCTTGAAAGCATCAGGATAAAGCAAAACACGGCAATGATTTGCTCCTGTACTACACTCTCTCTAAACTGGTGACAGGCTGTGAAAAATACCCACTGGCTAAAAGCAATACACAAGCTAGAACTAGAGCTCCAGATGTCCCCCATTCTTGTGAAAAACCATGGGCATTTTGTAAAGATCTCCTCATGCATCCTTCTCAAAAGTGATCCCCCAGCTACACAGCAGCCTTTCAGAGCTTTTCTAGGACACAGATCAGTCAAGACAAAAAGAGACACAAAACCTTAGTTCAATAACAGAAAATCTATTACTTTGAAAATCAGAAATCAGCCAGGTGAGTGGAAAAAAAAAAAACATAAAACAAAAAAACCAACCAAAAAAACAAACCACCAGTTAAAACATAAGGTGATCTATGAATTAAACTCACAAAATCTGGAACTGATTTTTAATAACAAGTGTCTCTTATGCATAACCCTGTAAACCAAAACGTCAGAACTGAAATTTTAGTTCCCAGACATTAAGAAACAGGCAATGCAAACATTTCTTTCTCCTATCACCTCAGAAAGAAAAAGTCAGGAATTTTCTTCTCTCATATTTCCCAGGTCATAAACTTAACAACAATCAATATTGATGAAAAAAGAAAAAGACGTATCTGGTCCAGCTCCCACATGAACTGAATTCTATTTCAGATTTTCTAATCTTTAAAAGAAAACAATATAAACTTCTGCTTCTTAAGAGGCTGTTAGAGTTACCATAACCACATGGATAAAACAGGCTGGCTCAACAGAGAAGTACAAAGGAGAAAATTTTTTAATTTAATTAAAGAAATGGTTCTGTGTCTCAGGCACTGGTGCCTTCTAGACAAGTCAAGATGAAGAGGAATATAAAGCACTGTTTCTTCAACTATGCCTGCTTCAATTACTGAACTTTATAAAGAGAGATTTAACTGAAAAAATAGCATAACACCTGTACGACAGTTTAAATATTTATGCCACAGCTCATTTCTGTCTTTAAGGCTTCAGTTAACTGAAAAATCAAATATCAGAGCATTACATAGTGATAGGCAATGCTACAATTTTTCATTCACAGATTGCTGGAGAACAGAAAGACTGACCACAACATTTTTAGAAGCTCTTCAGAGCACATATTTCAGTTAATGAAACAGAAATTATAGTAGTACATTATTCTTTAAGATTCTGATTTGTTCGTGATCATACCCAAATATTTTGATAGACCAAACAAAACATGAAAATGTGTCTTCGTAAGCCTCAAGAAAGTGCCTTTATCTCTGGGCCAAGCTTTTTTCCATAACGAATGTCCACAGAATGCAAGCACAGGCTCTGTTGAATAGGGAATGAATTACTGAATCAAAATCCAGAGACCTGGAAAACAAGGCCAACTATTTGATTTTTATTAGTTTGTAGTACAAAGCAGCAATAATGGTGATGTATTGAATTCTGAGGCAAAAAGCAGTTGACACTGCAGAAACGAACAGTTCATCTTCTTTCTTCACCACCATCCCCTAGCATTACAGTACTCACACTACATCACACCATATCTTATTATGCAACATAATGCAAAAACTGAGTATACAAATCTTATAAAGCAGTCACACTGATCAAAAAAGGACTGGTCCACACACTGGAGATTTAAGCCAGTGCAAAAATTGTGTGTCATCCCTAATTTCAATAACTCTCATCAGTTTTTGACACACAAGCTTTCTGCTGTGCTATGTTAGAAAGAAAGGATCCTGCACAAAAATCCAGATAAAAATTTCAGGTATTGAACTTGTTCAATAGTTTTCTTCCTGAGAAGGGAACGTACATGCATGCTCTTCTTTCAAGGGTCTGCAGAGTAGTATACTTCCAACTATACCCAAATGAAAGACACAAGGAAAAAACCTCCCTGGGAGAAAGCAGGACAGCAATTTTGTCTTTTGCATTCAGCCCCACATTTCCATTCATTAATGCCTAAATTCCTGTTTAGATAAATAGCAAATTACAATAGACATCTCTACGAGTGTTCTGTATTTCTATCCATCATGTTCTGTACTGGTATATCAGTGGACTGTACTGCTTTGTATGGAGTTCTCTCTAGAGGTATGATTTTGATTTCTGAAGTTCTTCCTGACAGAGAGAAGTTCAAGGTACAGAGACAGAAGCTGCAGATGCAAAGGAGAGCAAAGGAAGGCAGTAGTGAACCAAGCAGTCTCTGCACTTCTCTGTACTCCAGCTTCTTTAGGAACCATTATATTTTCTTCTCCAAAGTGATTGATTCGGCTTAAAAAGCATTGTTACATTTTTTTAAACACGCTTTTTCATGACCAAAAAAAATATGGTGGTGGCCTGCACTCTAGCAGGAAGGTGCAGATTAACTTGCACTGGAAATTTCATTTCCACTGGAACAGCTACCAGGATAGCTACAGAACTATACATTTTGACATTTTTTTATGTCAAGGTGTGTATCTATCTGTCTGCAGATCATCCTGATCCAAAGAACAACAAAATGCACAATAATCTCCCAGTGACTTACCTAGCTCTGTATAGGCTCTAGAAAAATTTAAATTAAGATGGGTAACCTCCAGACAGATGCAGCTAAATCCTGGTAAAATAGATTTAATGAGGCTTAATAACCTGAATTTCTCCTTAATGGATTAGATAAGTTGTGCTGTTCCAGGGTTCACTACAGTGGCTTAATACTGTGGTATTAAAGCAGCTTTCTCCTCTGTTTAGTGCAATGCCATAATTCTTTACTAAGATCATTGTCATGGCTGTACATCAAAGACATAATGATTATACATTATTAGATAAAGTCTTCTTTAATGTTAGACTTGGCAAAAGCAGTTTCTAGTGCTCAGGGGGTTCAGCCATATACATCAATGTATTCTTGGCAACAAGCTTTGTGTAAAAATGTTTTTCACTTATTTGCAGTTTCTTTAAATTAATTTGATTAAATGTTTATCATTCCGCATGCAAAGGGCAATTAAAAGAGCACTTTAGCTGTCTTGTGGGCTGTTAAATAATGAGAAACAATGCCATGGAGACACCTCTACCAAAATTGTCACCATCTTTGTACTACAATGTTTTAGCCTAACAGCATCCTCTCTCCAATTTAAATATTTTCACTTGTCTTCTCCACCCAGTGCTATATTAGATACCCCAGAGTACAACTGCTTCATCATCTTTGTTATCATCTTGATGTCACAGTCCAACAAGAGGCAATGCAATGTATACAACACTGCAAGGTAACAACACTGCCTTCTGGATGTGACATGCATCAACTATCAAAGGTATGCACACCTTTCTTATAAGCAGAAAAATAATATAAAAGCCATGAGCAGAGAACAAAGAAAAATCCTATTTTCTTGCTTCCAGAAGTCATCTATGGGGAATGGTAATAGGGGGGTGTCAGCTGTATGAGGAAATGTAAGACAAGACAAGTGAGAATTCACAGCTGATTGCCCACTGTGCATGAGCAAATGGATGAAGCATGCAGCAGCAGAGAAAAAAAGACACCATGAGAATGAAAAACAGAACAGCACTGTTCAAAAAACACACAGTCCTGTTTTCCTTGTTTATTCCATATCATATCTATTCTGGTAGCAGTAACAATTGTCATGATACATTATTCTTAGTACCTACAGCCCAAAGAGCGATTGTGATTGAGAGAAAAGCAACTTACCACAGAGGGTGGGAGAAAATGCTTACTGCATCAGGGATTTTTTTTTTTTTTTTAAGTCACCAAAAGCAACCTTCAGCAAGTTCAAGTTATACTGCTAAGTCAGACTGAAGCTGACTATGGCCTTTTATTTGGTCACCATCCTTCCTTGTATTAAAAGAAATACCCCTAATCAATTCTACTCATGGCCTCAGAAGGTGGCCATGGTAACATACACTTCCTGTACTAATTTTCTCAGTCAGTGACATGGTTCCATATTTTAAACACTGCAGCATTCTTGTATTCCAGACTAACAGGCAGCTCGTGCTAACGAGCACATCCCTGAATGGTGTATTGTAACAGGTCCAAACATTTACATGTCTAGATACCAAATGCACATCAAGACTCACCTGAAAGCAGGAAAGTTAATGCTTTAAATATAGCTATCAACATGAGATAATAAGCTTAGATAATAAGTGAGATTTACACAGCTAGGCTAGAACTTTAAGCACTCCAAATTGATAACTTGCTTTCTATGTATTAGAATCCTATTATAAAGGGAATAAACAGAAAAGTACTAAGAATACTTAATCTCAAAAGCAAAGCATTGCAAAGCATACAAATCAGCATGAAGTTAGGAGGAACTGCTGCGTAATCTGACAAAGTACATGGCTGGTTTTCTTCTGACACAGTGTGTAAAATAGCCCAGTGAAAGGCTGGCCCAGAGTTAGAGTGAGGAGAGAAGTATTCTCCCTGTAGAGAAAGCAAGCCATCCCTTTTCAACAGCATACACTGGTGTGAAGTTGCACTTACAGACCCAGCCTGAGTATGTAAGATCTATAGAGCTGGACTTCCTTACTGGAGCAAACACCTTGTAGCCATTTCACAGCCACAGATAAAGCAATTTTTTTTCACTTTATTTTCATGGTGGTTCTCAGAGAAGGACCTCCTGCAACACAGGCATTCCCTTGAATTTAGAAATCCTGGAACAGTGTTAGGATCAGACTACAGGGGAATTAATGGGAAGTATAGGGACAACTGAATTTAACAACAGATGACAGTATCATAGCAAATGCTTTAACTCCTTTTTTGATCTCACAGAATGACTAAAGCAAACACCATCAACCATAAAAGAATAAAAGAACTCAAGGCGCATCAGGCAAACCATGGGAAAGAGAGAACTTAAACAAGGAGAAGCTGTGTTCAGGTTTTCAGAAGTGAAAACCAGAAGTATCTAAATAGCTGTCTCTTAAAATCTACATGAAGAGCTAAATTATATTTAAAATAATGCTATGAAGCAACTAAAACCTGCTTTCAGTGTGACAATTGAAACTGGAAAATAGTCACACACAAAAAACCAAAGAATCAGTATAAATCTACTGTTCCCTCAACATAAGATGAAGAAAAGAGAGAATACAGTGTGCTGATTCATTAAGAAATATCTCATTGAAATCTGTTTAAAAGACATGGGATGAGAAGCAAATGAAGAAAAATAGTCTAAGAAATATGTTTCCAGTACAAAAATTACTTTTCAGTGATATGCAGATCCCCTTTCCATCTCAGGGATAAATACTTTGATATAGATCACACGTGGTAAAATCAAGAATCCTGTGGGAGGAAAACAAAGGCAAGATCAGGCAAGTTCTTTGTGAAATTTACTTTCTAAGGATCTCAGGTAGTGTGGGAAGAAAAGCAACAACAAAACAAACAAACCCTAAATTTTCAAGATAACAAACATTAAAAAAAAAACAAAAACCCAAACTATAGACTGACAAGTATTTAGGGGTCTTGGCGACATCAACAATGCCACGTGAAAGGAACTGAAGATTCAAGGCTTTGCTTCTTTCTGGCAGTACAGGAGTACAGTCCTTAACCCCATCCCTCACTTGATAAAATGGTTCTGAAGATGTCTGTAGAGAACAGCTCAGTTTAATAGAACTATGTATAGTGTCTTGTGAAAGTCTTTATTCTCCTTTGTCATTAAAAACTTACAGATTCTGTAGAGGGTAGAGCCTCAACTGTCTCAGTCCCTGATTGCCAAAGCCCTTGATTGGCTCTTCTAACATTTTTTCTCTCTAAAATCAAACGACAGGAAAAATCTGTTGCATAAGATCTCTTCTGGAAAATTCAGTAATACGAGGAGTGTTGTTCCATGTACAGTCTTCAAGTTTATTTCTTTCAGCTGTTCAGAGAGACTCCCATTTTCAAACTTTTGCTTTACAGTCCAACAGCTTTCTGCCAGTGTGTGAGGTACTTAACTTGGACTGTAGTGTGCCTTTATATTTTTAACAATTTAGAATTTTATTTGGCAAAGGCACTAATTATAATTAAGTGTCTTTTTTAGGCAATCATTGCTTATAACTATGCACAGAATGTTTAGCCCAGCTTAGTGCGCAGCTGAGAACCTCTTCTGTAAGAGCAACATACAATTTTCTTAGCTTACAACCAGAGGAACATGGAGTAAGCAATTACTTAGACTTTGCATACCAAAAAGCCAAGTAGAATGAAGCCTTAGAAAGCTGAGTTGCAAACACACAGATCTAATTTTAATGATACATTACTCTAGTATGGAGTCATGGCTTCTTAAACATCAACCAATTATTAAGACAAAAATATTAGAGCACTTGAAATCCAGAAGGTTCAGAAGTCTTCGATATTCCCCACATCAGACTTTCTATATTAAGCTATGAACATGGCATTTCTTGCTTTGATTGCCTTAGATGTAATAAAAAGAATAATTATCACTTGAAGTCTTTCACTAATTCTCATTTCAGTGTAATCAGATGCAGTGATTAGGATACCTTTCCTATTGCACTGCAGTTTTTCCTTTGCACCAAAGGAAAGTGATACAAGTTATTTAAATAATCATCTTCAGTTAAAGGAGCACAGCTTATCACAAGAGTTGTCATTGCTTCTGCTGGAGCTTCTACAACCTCCTGCATAATATTCTGTAGAGTTATGCAATGACTTTGTAAACTGTTTCATTTTGTATAGAATTAACTCTATTAAACACAATTTTTTCCGAACAACTTATCCATAGACATTTTTGGCTGATCCCTAAGTGAAAGTTCCTCAGTTAAAGACCTCCTTTACACCCCATATCAAGAATCAGATATTGACTACTCCAAGTCTGCTTGCCTCACCCATCAAGTTTCAAACAGACAGGACAGCCTCAGCTTCTGATCATTTCCTGAAATGGGAAGTTGATCTCTGCATCTTAGTATTTCATAAATGTTTGATGCATCATTAGCACTGTGAGTTAATAAGAATACTACTAGGACCCCACTGAAATATTTGCTATGATGTTCTCATTTATCAATATTTGTGAACATTTAACTTCCAATTTCCTGGACCATTAATCCAAGTTTTCTTAATAAGCTATGCCAAAAAATGTTACCAGGAAGAATTTTTGCTTACTAACTTTTCTAGAATAGAAACAACATCAGCACATGAATTATATGCCAATAAAGCAATGAACCTGAGTAACTTTCCAGTCACATATTGGGAGAAAACAATTACAGCTCAAAGAAATACGGATGAGTTCTTTACTCTTCAGCTCTCCTTGAATGCAGCTAAATTACTACGATGCTCTTGATCAAGGTCTATTTTGATGTGTTCTGCACCTTCCATCCTAGAACTGCAGGACAAAGCACACACTATTTCTCACAAGCCTTTCTTTCCTTCCTCTTGATAACACTGTTGCTAATTCGTTCAACAATTGATCTCCATCTCCATCACACTCATTTAGCATTGTGACAGCAATTACTGTTTGACCCTGGATGCTGAGACTATGTAACAAAATTCCTAACATATAGTTACAGAGAAAATGTAGCGAGGGAAGTTTGCCTTCGATATTCAGCAAGTGGCCCAGTTCCTGTCCTTTTCTAAAGCAGGAACAAAAAGTAGTCCTTCTTTCTCCCTAGTAGTACATGGAATTAACTTTCATATGTTTATGATTTCTCAATATTTATTGAATATCCAGTTCCTGACCTTCTGAGAATCAGCTGCTATGGGAAGATAGGGGGGGAGAGAAGAGTTTGATGCTGCACAGTATTATGATCAGGGGTTTCAAAAACAAAGTACAGCAATAATTGGTTTGGGGGGTGAAGGAAGGAGATGGAAGCTTCTTACATTAGCCAGGCACATGGCTAGAGGTTGTCATCTTCCTATTCCTTATACAGTATTTTCAGACATAAATGAGACAGCTATAAGTCTACAGCAGGGTCTGCAGTCCATTGCAACAGTGTTAATAATATCAAAGTCAAATAATTCAAAGCTAAATATTTATTAAAAATCCTGTAACATATACCATAGCATTTTGGGTACTTTTGAGTCAGCTGTTGTAAAGATAGCTGAGTTTTTCTCCCAAGAGCTGTGATGGCCATCTCTAAACTTTGAGACAGGGGCTATTTGATGCTTTTTGCAAAGCATGAACAACTATAGCTCTACTCTTAGTTCATGTATCTACTCTATACTACAATATAAATAGCACGGGTTCAATGCAGATTTTTTTTTTGATGTCAAACATACCTCTACCCAAAATTTAATTTCATAAATGTATCAATTTAATCACAAGTTGGGTGCAATATATCTAGTAAAAAAATGCATTGCCCTCCCCTGCCACTTTCTCCCAGTCAAGTGCTGAATTAGCTTAAGCTGTATAAAATTGTATCTAATTTCTATCCTGGAGTAATTTGCAAGAATGGGCTCCATTTCCAGATTGAATAAGATTTCCAACATACATTTTATAAACCAATCATCTGTAGAAAAATACAGAGAGGAATGGCTACATTCATGTAATTTTCCTTCAGCATGCAAAAGAATTGAGGAAATCACCCTTTACCCAGAACAGCAATTATGTATATTCTTACCTCCCCACAATGAGATTTTAAACAGAGTTTAATATCAATGATTTTTAAAATCGAAGCAATCCCTCTACTTTGGGTAGTTAATTCAACACTGGAACTTTCTGTAAAAAAAAAATTCCACATTTATATAGCTACAGATTGGAAATTATTTCAAAATATATTTGTGCCAGTGTAAAGGAGCACTCGAAAAGGCATTGTAAGAGGCATTTGATAGTCAGACCAGGACTGAAAAATAAAAGAGCTGAATCCTCTTTAAGATATCCTGCCAGAGGACTCAGTTTTAATGAAAGTCAAGGCTAACAGTGAAAATGGAGACTACTGTTGGAACGTATCAAATACTTAAAACTGTGCAGCCTACTTCCTAATTGCAGATAGATAACCTGGCATAGAGGAGTACATTTTGCCATCAAAACTTTTTAGTGAAACCTGGGAAATCATTTCCAAGGGAAAATATTACCTTAAAAGATACTCTGCAATTCTCTAACAGCCTGAATGTGAATTTTTTTATCACTTATAAAAGGTCCTTTTATAGATTTACAAATCACAAACCTATTTTGTAAAACAATTGAAAAAGTGAAAGAGATAACTTAATGCCTCACTTCTCATAAGGAAAAAATAAGCATAACACACACAATATTTTGTTTCCCATTCTAAAATGGGCTACAGCTATTCAGTGATGTGTATCTTTATGATTAGTCTGTGTGCTTGAAATTGTTTAACTTCTGACTGTGTGAATGAATGAAACAAAAACTACAACAGAAAGAAAGGAATATTTCATGTATGCACAGTGTTTTTTTTCCTGCACCTCTCTGAGATGGTTCACCCAAAGTAGCATCACTCAATCTAAACTTTTTTCTTACATTTCCTACTGGTCACTGTTGCAAAAAACTTACATCCATAAAATCTGAAGTAAAATGGAAGTGGAGCCTCCTTTTCTTCCTTCCCCTGCACTACTGCCCCCTGGAGTAGATAATACTCCAGCCTTTGCTTATATCTACACATGCAAAGACTGAAAGAAATTTAAGTCAGTTGAAGTATAGGAAGCAAGAAAAACAAAAACAAAAAACAAAACACAAAACAAAAAAAAAAAAAATCTGAAGCTTTTCTCAGCAAGAGATCAAAGTAGGTCCTAAGAAGAAAAGCATTTCACATGAGTACTGCACCTGCACTGTCTAAACCAAAGCTTTTTTGTTGCACATCAAATTTTTACTCTATTAATAAATACATTATAATTTTCTAACTGGTGCTAACACAATTCTGTGAGAAGTTTCTAACACAGCTTCCAAGTTCTGCAATCAACTCCCATGACTGGGATCAGTAATTCTTGTATGATTAAATTGGAGACTCCTTCCCATTGTCTCAAAGAAACTTCCTTAGAACTGCCTCATATATGTTCCTATATTAGCTACTTCACATGTGATGAGATAACCAGCTCCTCTGTGAAATTTCCTTTATTTGCACTTTAACATAATCATGAGCCTGATTAGTGAATGGGGATCAAAATTCTCTTGGAGACAGTATGATCACTGCAAAATAATGTTTGACTACTATAATCCAAGAAGATTCAAAAACCAAATTCTGAATCAGCCAACAAGAAAGCTCTTTTTTCACACTGGCTCCCTTAAACCGCAATCTATATCAAACAAGCATTTATATTGTCCAGACATTGCCATGAAAACAACCTTGTACTTTATAGTTCACACTTAATAGTTCAAATCTGGTATCTAAAAGAATTCTGTGTTTCTAAACAGACTCACAGTAAAAACAGGCAAGAAGTCTGTCAACTTCAGGCATTTATACCTCATAAATTTGCTGCATCTAAGAAATCAGCAATAAACTAACAGAGTAGGTATGGCCTCCTTGCATAGTAAATTTGGTTACCAAACTAATTCCACAAGTAGTTGAACTTTTTTGGTTGGATTTAGGAGTTGATATACAGCTTGCATGTAATAATCACATGCTTTCTAAAACTAAATAAATACATAAATTTCAGGAGTCTGTAAATAAATCTTTGCTGAAGCTAAGATGACAAAATGCAGAGCAGGTAACAAATGGAAAAGTCTGCTCTGTTTTAGAAGATGCATGGTGCCACCACTTACTCATTGGAAGAGTTTCCAATATGGCTGTAATGGCACTACAAAGCTTCAAGAACAATTGGTTTTGTTGTTTCTGAAAATGCAGGGTAACAAAGCTTGTTGGTCTCCAAATCACAGTGCCTACCATTTCAGGAACCTACAAAAACTACTGAGAAGAACAATAGCTTCAGGATGTGTAGTATACCTCATAAAAAAATGTGTGTTGCTCAAAAAGCTAAACACTCATGAACCATCTCTAGGAAATAACACTCTTCAGTTGAAAAGTCATCTTTGGAGTGCTTTGACCAGCGTAAAGGCAAGCAGGATAATTTTCTGAGCTCTGTACAAGCACAGAAACTATTGTCATTTTCTGAAAAAAAATTTCAATCTCCTATTTAAGATCTGACTTTTCAGATGAGTTGATGAGCTGGAAAGCAGAAAATTGAGAGACCATGCAATATAAAATCAGAGAAAACCATTTCTTCTGTTACTTTGTTTCTTACATTCCTGCCTTTACAAGTATTTAATTTGTATTATTTTTCAAAAAAATGTTCCAACTTCAAAGTAACCAGCCAAATGTCAGACAAAAGCCAGACAGATCATTGTATGCCTCTTCAATGTTACACTCTTGAACAGCTTGCTTCATAAATTACCAAGCCTGTCAATTAAGTTTAGAGTTCCAGTAAACTATCTGTATTAAATATGACTCAGATATGAGGGAAAACTGTCAAGTTGAAATGAAGAAGATCAATGTGGGATTCTCAGAGGAGACATGTGATCTGCTGACATTTGGGTGGAAAAATAAAACACACTGTTCACTACCCTTTGTTTAGAGTTCCACCCAGCGCTCTGGATTTGCAAGCATCTTCAGACCATGCAATCACTATTTATTTTTGGAAAAGAAAAATCCTTTTCTTATCATTTATGAGACTAAATATCACATTCATTTTCATGCCATAAACTAATGAATCCAATTTTGAAAACTTTAAATCCTTTGTATTCTATTGCAATATTGCCATTTAGTCAAGATTCATCGTTTTTAGACTTAGTCCATAGACTTTGTTTCGGAAGAGAGGCATGTTGGGCTCATTTTTTTAAAATTATTTTTTTAAACATTTGCCCTCCTTCTGCTTGAACACCCATTTACACATATAACCCAAGTACTATAGCTTCTCTCTTCAGCTATCAGGCAGCACTGAAAACAGACACTTCACATTTTTCTTCCCTGTCTGTGCATCTCAAGTCCTGATTCATCACCTCGTCACGTTTAATCTCACACAGGTAGAGATTCACCAGAGTCAACCAGATAACAATTGTATTTAATCCAGACTTATGGAAGTGCTTAACAAAGGAAGGAAATGGAAAACCTTTAAATACTGGGTGTTAAGTCTGATGTGTCAAAATCCTGGTTGTAGTCTGTACATCCCAGAGTAACATCTTTCTAATTTGACTATATGTCCATGTGTAAATTAATTCTCAACAGAAATGCGTGTTAAGCTTTAAATAAGCAGGATCTGCAAAACTTACAACACTCAAGACTTTTTACTTACTATCTGTGAAAAAGAAAATAAATCTGCTGCTCAGAGAGCAAACAGGATGCGAGGTCAAGGTCCTGTAAACCTGGAACAGGTGAACAGGGCAGGTTACTCGGTCGATGCCACTGGAAAATGATGTGAATGGACTGTGCTTCACCCACAAGCATTTAAAAAGCTTATTTTCTGAAAAAAGTGTCTTTATATTGGGCACCTGGAAGCACCAATCAGTTTATAAAAATTTACAAGAGACCATGAATTTTTAGTCTGATCTTTCCATTAGGATTAATTGTAAGCAGTGCAAGAGCCATAAAACAGCCCCAGAGAGAAAATCCTCTGTGTAATTAATTGTGCCGTTTGACTAATAAAAAAAAGTATATTTCCATTAACAAAGATAAATGGAAACAGAAGAGAGTTTCTGCTTTATCTGATGTACACAAAGCTTATGATCTTAATTAATCCTTCTCCAGGCTTTGTTTACTGGAACAAATTTATCTCAAATAAAGTGACACATAAGCAATAGTTTATCCACTAATATACTCACGTTACCAATGCTAAAATCACCACGTAAGGATGCCCCGATTAGTTGTTGTATCAACCCTGGGGTTTACTACCAAAAGACATCAATTTGTGGTGAAAGGCCTTAATGTTCTGATTCATAACTAACATGAGGTAAGCGCTTATTCCCGGTGGGAGAGAGCTGCACCTCAGGTGAACAGACCCTCTACCATTTCCTTTTCACCTCGGAAAGACCCACGTGATAATTTGGAGCAGCCTTTTCAGAATTACCTGCTAAAAAAAAAAGGGGGGGCTTCCAAAATTATATATCTTTTTCCTCTTCACCTTCATACCCGGGGGTCTCAGGCGCCGGCCTCAGGCGGTTCCCGCCGGTTCCAACAGCCCCAGCTCCCAGCACAGCTGAGCCCCTCAGCCAGCCTGGTGCTGCCTCTGGGAAAGCAGAGCTAAGGAAGGGCAAAACCCACACAGACTGAGGGGAAAAGTGTGAGAAACAGCCCCATGAGCACCCAGGTCTGAGCGAGGGGAGGGAGGAGGAGGTGCTGAAGGTTTCAGGGAAGAGAATCCCCGGCAGCCATGGTGGGGAGGCCATGAGGTGGGAAGCACTTCAGTCCAGAGGGGGTTGATATTTCCCAAAGGAACTTCTACCCATGGAAAGTCCATACTGGAAGAGGTTTATCCACCACAAACTCCTGCATAATTTTGATATCTTGTCTCTCATTCCTTACGTTTTCTTTCCTTCCCATCCAGCAGTGCTGGCACCGAAAGGACCCTACAGAATATACTCAGTGGGCCACCTAAGTCATCATCCTGCTTCAGGACCTCGGAACACCTCGGAAGAACATAACCAAGCCTAATCTGGTAATTACACAGAAATTGGTGGTAGAGTCAGTTTCAGCCTAAACAAAAAACTTTTTTTCATTCTCTTATTTGATAATCCAATATAGATTCTTTTAAGTAACTAAATAAAGAGGCAATACTGCTCAAAAAATGGTCTGGTCATTGCCTTATTCCTTTTATCCTCAAATTTGTAAAGTGCATATGAGCAGAAAAGTACTTAAATGTACTTTTATGTATAGGAGATAACGTTTAAAATCATCAGGTCTAAAGCAGATGTTTTCCTGAACCAAGTTTTGAATCAAATATTACATTGTTTAATCAAAGCCTTCATTTACATTCCCACCTTCCTCTGAATTTACAGCACATTATTTTCTAATCATGACAAGAGATACAAAATCTCACTCAGTGCTTGTAGCATCTTCCTTCATTATATAATTGCTGGAAATTATACAAATAATGCAAGCAAAACATCAGTATTTTTAAAAACTTTATGTAATACAGGAAAGAAATTGAAAAATAACTGCACTGAGTTATTGCCTCAAAAATGAGACTGGAGGTATTGTTAAGGAAGGAATTAGATGATCTCTCCCTTCCAACCAAACAATTCTGTCACTCTATATTTCAAAATACTCACTAATTTAGTCAAAATTTGTTTCCCGTAACTCGCCTTAAAATCAGCCAGTGCTTTATCAGCAGTATAATGCTCTTTTAGTAACTTCACAGAGCAGCAATTTTATCATTAAACAGAATCATAAATAAATTGTCTCAATTTTCTCTACATGACCTTTCTTTGATTGCTATTGTATAGGTTCCAGCATAATTCAAAGATGAAATGTTAACAATTTTTTTCTTGTGTTCTGTTAATCATGCTGCTCTTTCAAGATTTTAAAGCTGCTCTGCAAAAGCTGCATCTAATCAGCTGAACAGCAGAGATACCTTTTGCAGGATGTCTTCTGCACCAACGATGACTTCCTACTACTTAAGGCCACTAGAGATTTTATATTACTTATATTTTGTGTATATTCCTCCTGGTTATCCCTAGAGGTGGCCTTAAGGACTTCACACAAGTGTGAAATCAGATGTATGGAAATTACTATTTCATGCATTCTGGACTTTTTTTTTTTTTTTTTTTTTTTTTTTTTGACTGATGATGAAGAAAACACAGGCATAAATACACAAGGGATTGCACTTCTAATAAACCACTTCTAAAATGTTGCCTGCTCTTATCGGCTCTCATTCACTGATATACAAAGCACATTATTTGCATAAAACTATTGGAGAGACTATCTGGTCTCCAGTCTATTGTCTCTCTAGAACCACCTTTTATTCTTCTTAATAAGAGATACCATTGGGAATCATTTAATCACAGATATTGATCTGGAAAACCAGTTTTTTTGAGGGCATTCATCTTAATATACATAATAAAAGCAGTGGGCTGCCTTGGGAAGGGAAACAAATTCTCTTGTACTTTTTAACAAACATGACAAGTAAGCATCTCTGAATTCTTAACTGCATTACATTTTCAGATGCAAATAAAGATAGAAATATAAAACATATAAACCTTAGTCTTTTGCTTCCTCTTATAAACAGAGGAGGGAATGAATTTAACAGCAATTAGGATTATTGCATAAAGAGCAGATTTAAACCAGTAATGAAACTAAATCCATTGTGAGAGCGTTGAATGAGAGTATCATTTCCCAAACACTATTAGCAGTCAGAATTTAAATACCTTTTAACCCAAGGTTCTCAAGGTATCCTGTCAAGAATAATTTTTACCCTTATGTTACAGATGAAGCAATTATGGCACAGAGGAAAAACCTCAGAAGCTTCTTAAAAGTTCTGCTTTGACATTTTTATCACAAAGAAGAAAAAACTTACAATTTTTCCAATGTTTTCAATGAAAAAGCTGAAATCAAAACTCATTGCATTATAGGAATGCAGACAAAATAACCCAAAAAATAGAATATAACAGTATAAAAATGGAAATTACAAAATATTAGAAATAGCTTAAGGCTTAAACTAAAGGTTGCAAGTACATCTGTAGGAAGTCCAGGTAAAGAGAGGGCAGAGGTAAAAAGGGTTGCCATAAAATGACCCCTGCTAAAAACTTCTGGTACCTATACCCCTCTCTCTCTCAACCTGATCCTTTCTGACTTGTATTAAATGCTGCCTGCCAGCCCTTCAAATCATTTTAAATGAAACAACTACTAGAAAGTAAGGGTCATCACTTTCATTGGAGTGGTGCTTGGAGACCTCCTCAGGGATCAAAGACTATAAAATTGATGCTTTATATATGAAAGAAATAAAGCTTAGACATTGCCAGATAAAAGGCAGGGAAGGGAAAGCAGATGCTCATTTTATGGCTGGAAAACAGCCATAGATAAAATTATTTGCCAAAAGTCAGAACTTAAGACTGAACTATTTGAGGTCCTAGGCTAGCAAATAAGCACCTAACAAATCCTCTCTATGTTTGTAGAAATAGTCTCCATATCTGTTTTTCTTGGCAGATGTAAAGCAGAGGAAAAACATAGTACATACATGAAGGTGCCAGAGATGATGGTTTAGATGTTCTGCAAGTTTAATGATGAATGTCAGGGTCAGTCAGACTGAAAATAACTCTTTGAAGTGCAATGAAGTAACTACAGGCAAGCTCTGCTCTTCTCCCCAAGTAGTTGTCCAGATATCTTGGGATAACAAGGATCAGTTAGTGGGAAGATAGTGACTGAAATGACAATGGAGCCATTATTATATGATCATCCATTGACATCCACAAAAGGGGAAGAGTCCACTTTTTCTTGTAGGAAGATGGATGAGCAACAGCATCTCACAACCTTTCAGCTTGAAGTGATTTGCATAACACTGAAGTTGAATCCTTTTTAATGTAGAGTTAAAGGAGAAATTCCTTTTATCACCTTATTTAAATGTGTCTCAGGGTAATCATTATAATTTTATCTGAGGATCTCACACACACCACTGGATATATCTGGGACCCTGGAAGGGCCAAAATACCAGTCATACACCTCATACTGTGGGAAGGGGGAAGAGGCAACACAAATATTCTCTTACTGCCACTTATCAGTTATAGCAATAAAAACCAATTGGAATTCTTACTTCATCTTATTGTCAGTAAACTGAGTCCTCATTTAACAAAGTCTTTCACGCATGGATTTCCACAAGATTTGGGGATGATTGAGTATTTCTTGAATTAAATATTGAACCAATGCCTAATTACAAAACACTAGATCAAAACTGTCAAGTAAATTGCTCTTACAAATCACTGATATACTTTTGATCTTCTAAAGAGCAAACTGCACTGCCATAAGAGAGAAATTGCACCCAGAGACTATAATTACAGAAATATTACTGGAACATTTAAATTCTATAACCTGCCAGAAAGTTTACTAACCAGAGATTGAATATATAGAAGAAAATCCTTTCTGGAACACTGTAGCTCTCTCCTATTATATTACTGTACCTAATCTGGGATTCTGGGAAAGATTAGAGTTTTCAGAGCTGTCTTCTGGGGTGGTTGAATGCAATAAATATCCTTCAGAGTACAATTTGGTATTTTGGTCACAGGATTTACTATAGTTGGCTTTTCTGCCAAGGTATATTTGTCAGGCATTTATTTCTCCTCTGCCCACCACTGTTTAAAGATTGTGAATAGTTAAGTAGAGCAAAGGAACTCCAGCCAGAAAATTTGTATGATTTAATTAAAGAAAGCAATCAAGATTATTATAGCCAACAAAGGAAGCTTAAATGAAAAATTTACCACCTCTGGAAGTAACTCCCTATGTAAGGTAATAAAATACCTGGCACTTGAGGTTCATTGTGACTGAATCATCCATCTTCTGCTGCATGCTGTTCACTACACGACTCTTCCACAAGCTTCTGAATAAAATCACCACTTGCAATAGCTGCAGTTGTATCTTGTTTTAGGCTGAAAAATATTTTTCTATATTTCTCTCATCTTACTATTGATCCATGAGCCCTATATAGTCTCCGTCTGCCAGATCAGTTATCTGGCTTCAATTTTCTCATGTTTTTCTGTGTCACTGGTGACAGAAAGACCCCTGCATTTCTGCTCTCTGAGATGGAGGCATGCTGGGCTACTCTTGCTCATCCTCAAGCAGGAAACATCATTTTGTGATAATCATAGTTCTTTAATTGCTCCAATGAAAGAAAACAAGTTCAATATTAGATTTATTTTACTCAAATTAGGCTGTTGAAGCAAAATTGTAAATTTTTAAGGAGAATAATGTAATAAATATCAAATTATTGCATTTTTTAAAATACTTCTGGTTAGGATGGGACCCAAGGTTTGGGAAGACAGACATTTAGAGCCTTGTTACAACTGACATCAGAGTAAAAGGCAGTCCTCACTCAAGAGCATGAATAATTTGGACTTGAAAAATCCAAATGTTTACCAATTAAGATAGGAAAAATATAGTTCACTATGTAGCACTTTTGAAATGAATGTACAATTTAAATGTTATTATTTCTTCCAGAATGAGTCTCTTTGGAATACACAACACTTGTGATGTTTCATGGGTGTAAGAATGCACATTGTATAGCTGTTGTAGCTACCACACGATATGGCTGACTCAGTTTTACATATACAAACCAAGAAGGTTGCAGCAGCATTACAGGGAGTATTTTTTAAAGAATACTCACAACTAGAAACCTCACTGGACATTACAGATTCCTACTAGTAAATAGCTCTGGAACACCTTAAAACAACTTACAACAACTTTCAGGGTTTTCAGATTAATGTTGTAAACCCCAAAACCACAGGGTACATCTCAGCAAGTGGAGAATTTGGGACTCAGGTACAGAACTTCAGTGCCAAAGGAAAACACTTTTTTTACAAAAGGAAGTCTCACACCCACAACACCAAGCCTGCAGCTCCCATCAAAATCCTCAAGGGCTTTCATCAGCTTCTGGTCTGAGTGCAGCCACAAGTGGTGTTCAGATAGAAGTAGGAGTTTCACCAAGCTGTGTGAATGAACATACACCCACACAAAACCTTCTTAGGAAGAAAAGGCATCACACAGCATCCAGCCCTGCCTGTAATTAAGCTGGCAAATCTGCACCAACCTCTGACTAACACCATTGAGGTTTATAAAAGTCAAGTCAATCAAACATGGTCACTATCCTATCTATCCTTCATTTCAATTCTTTGTAAAAACACTGCAGAAAACGGATCAACAGAATTCATATTCTTAATGGAGCCATTAGGAATTGCAAATGCTTCCAAAAAATAAATAGTTGCCAAAGCCCTCATTTTCTTCCTGCAGATTTTACAGCCTCACCAGCTGATTTACCTCCACACAGTGGATCTCATTTTCTGAATCACTCAGACTCCAGCTATTGTAAGGACAAAAATACAAATTCAGGTCTCAACAACTAGAACCAGATGGACAAGAGATGTTACAGATTTCATAACTGAGAGAAAACAAGGAAGGAAAAAGGAGTGAGGCAGAGGAAGCAATAACATTGTGAAGTTTTATCTAGAGATAAGCTACTCCATTTTAGAAAACATAGTTATTATTAAATCAATTTTATATGCTTTTTGGTTCTTTTAGTATTTTTCCACACACAAAAACTTTTTTCCTTCCCCTGTTTCTCCCACTGCATGTTGTTCCTAATGCCATCCTAACTGCTGCAGGGAAAGAATTAATTTTGTAATTGGGATCTGCTATTTGAAGCATAACAAAAGAAACCCTGCAAAGGCACCAGGAACATGTGAAAACAGAACTCAGGAGAGAAATAAAGACAAATAAGAGGCTCTTGCATTACAAACACTGTATTAGGGGTATCCTTGTAATACCTTCAGATGTTGAAAATTATAAGAGGAATGCACTGTTAACTATACCTTATATTTGCCCACCTCATTGCTATAATTCTATCCAAAAAAACGCAGAACTTCCTTACAGATTTTGTTGAAAGGCAGAAGTAAAGTAACCTCCTGGCCAATTCAGCACAGTACAAAAAGAACTAAGAGTAAAGATTTATCATCTTAATATCCAAATCCAGCTAGAATTAACTATAAACATAAAATAATTCTTGCATTTTACAATTAGAATTTTACTAATAACCCTTTTTGAGCTTTGTGTTGTACTCATATCTTACCTCATGCTTCCCAGAACACAGGCTCAGTTCAGAGGTAACATTGCCTCATGAAGTTAATGCACTGAGGACCCTTATTAAGATTTCCCCGGGTGCTACCATTGAAATCATCATGGGCAAAGTCCTGCTGCAGAATAATCACAAATGATTGATATAGAACAAAGACATCTGTTGTTTTGTAGCTTACAAGAACCTCCCACTTCTTCTCCTAGGGAACATTTATCTAATTTATCTAATTTTTCTCTTCTATATGCATGAACTATGGAAACCAGTAGGAACCTTTTCAATGGCACCAGTGGGATTTGAACTAATCTTCTTCATTTACAATGAAATTTAGCTTGTCAAATCTCTGCAGTAGTATTTTATATAACATGCAAACTCAATGTTTTATGTGGTTAGAAGATTAAGTTCTTATTAGGATATGGAAACACTGAAGATGTAAATATTGGGCCTAATTTAGCAAAACACTCAAGTCCATGCCTGATGTTGAGCATATGAGTAACCACATTACAGTCAGCTGGATTTCAAAATAAGCACATTTTAAAATATTTTGCTGGAAGTACTACTCAGATAAGTGTCCTGATACCAGCTAAGACACATGAACTTCTTTATCATAAGAAGATCAGTGAGACAAATGTTGTAATTGGATTTTTTTTGGAATAATCTCTTGCCCTGTCTTCTTATGTGTTCTCCTTTATATATTTCCCCAAAATTCTGGATAGCAAGGTGAGAAAAAAAACAACATAAAACTTACACTGTGCTAGGTCCTCAGCTCCTAAGATTTGTGGTTTTAAATTTATTTGTTGAATGCCTCAGACTCATTACATTTGCCTTCCTTTATTGATTCTGGGTATATGAAAGGTACAGATTATAGAAGATGCCCCATGTACTTTCCTCTTGAGCATCCACCCCTACTCTGGCACATGGAATGCTGTGGCTGCTATAAATTTTCTCTCATTTCCACTTTTTGCATGTTCTGGGGATGTTTCTTAAATGCAGGCTTCACCCCAGTACCAAAGGCTAATATTCTTTTCTAATAAGTCCTAATTCCCTAAAATCACAACATTTCTTCTGGGACTAAACAATAACCTTCACTGAGATAGTATCAACTGCTTCTTCCTTCATTTCAAGGATCTCAAAAAGAAGCCAAACCATATTAGCAGCAGCAGCTAAGTTAAAATTGACTATTTTTATTTACTTTTAAGCTTGGTGACTTATCTTGCTGGCTAACTTTTAATATCCAGGATTCAGCTGGCTAAAGTTTATAAGGTTTAATGAACTTTTCTTGTATTCCAGAGTCTTATCTTCATATTTTTCTGCCCTTTAAAATCTTACTTGGAAATTATAAACACAAGCTGACTGTATAAAACAGGTGGCAAAAGTCAGAGATTTAATATTCTGTCAGAAAGATCCAGATGTGGTTGTCAAATTAAAAACTCTGCCAAGGGATAGTACTTTCACTGAAAGTATTAATAAATACCTTATTGAAAAGACCAAGACATCATTGGCATAGCAATGCTGGAGGTCACATACAGGTATTTTCTCTTAAATATATATTATAGATACAAGCCAGATGACCCACACTTAATTTCATATTGGTATGGCAGAAAATCCATGCTTCTAGAGGAAATCAGACTTGCATTAAGCATCTCAACCTATGTGCCAGTGCTTTGTGGCCATGCATTAAAATGTACTTAAAATGGAGAGTTACTTGATATTTCCAAATTTATGAAGTGGCACTTGATTTTTCAAATTTTCCTTCCTTTCATCTGATGCAGAGTAAGGAGGCAAATAACCCTCTAGTGGGTGTCAATATTTTACTTGCTGAATACCACACATTAGGCCAATGAGCAGAGCTGAGGACATGAGTTGTGCTGAGTTTCAGCCACTACAAGTAGCTGCCTCCCAGTTTTAATGGACAGGTTCATCTCTTCACACCATTAAACAGATAGAAAGGCCAAAACAACAGAAAACAGAACAAAAAAAAAAAAAAGAGCCATAAAATTAATTGAAATTTTGCAGTTTAAAACCAGCTAGCCTGCCTTATTTTGCACTGTGATTTTTTAAAATTTTTTTCCTTGTGTACTGACTCTAAAACACTGAATCATTCAGCTGAAAGGATAAATTTGGGATCTGTTCAGCTCTCAGTGTTGTCCCTAGTGCACTGAAATTACATGAACACCTGGTTTGAATAATTTCTCTACACTCTGCTATGAAAATTCATTGCTTAACAGACCAAAATTTCACCTCAGTATGCAATGTAAATAACATATGTGTAATGGACTCAGATCTGTAAAGGGCTGTGGACTTCTCCCCAGTGTCTTCAGTTATCATATTCAACAGGGAACAACTTAAAAGGGGAAATGAGATTTTTAAAAACTTCTTTCTGACATTATATGGATTAAGTTTTGGTTTTGTTTTTTTTAAAGAGGTTAATTTGGAGGTTGGCCAAACCCTATTCTATCCTGGAGGCCAGCCTGCAAGTGTTTTCTGAGAACATGGTAGCTCTCATTCCTGACATAAAACAACTGAGGTGCATCTATTCCCAACCATCACTTGATGGGACTAACAATTTTGCAGACATGTCCGAAAATAAAACTTTATATTTCTGCACTATTCTCATATTTGTTCGGGATTCATTTTAATGATCACATTTTATGTGATGTTGATTTTGTTTCTCTGCTATATGTGATTTTTATTTCCAAATATTGTCATCAGACTATAGCCATCTGTTAATGTTGGAAGGCTCACACATATGCAGAGCAAAACAGAAAAAAAAGACTTTTAAATATACCTACAGTCAAACCAACACAAAGAGTTTACCAAACACTTGCACATTCAATATTTAGGAAATAATTTTGTGCAGTTACTAGTTTTGAAATGTTGCCTGTTTCTTAGAGCTACCCAGAAGATGATCCTCTTCATGTCACCTGCAATGACTTAACTACAAGGTTATTTCTTTCTGTGCAGGACAGAGGACTTGGCTGGTGTTTTCAGCATGTTGTATAAATGTTCTTATCTGCACATGCAGCTATTTCATCTCAAGCTTCTACCATATTTACATCTATAAATTTCAGGGTCTTCATAGCTACAAAAACTTACTTTCCAGCCACCAGGAAGTTCTTCAGCCAGTTAGTAAGTATTTTCACGTTTCTAAGGTGACAAAAAATATAAATCATGCACACACCATAACCTAGAAATTGGATCACAGGGTATTGGACCAAGACCAGAAGCTATTAAGAGCACAAATGGAAAAGTTTAGTCATGCTACTTTACCTCCCCTCTAACCTTACCCGGTAGACTCTGCTCCATGGTCAAGAAAGCTTCCTCTTAGTTTTTGGCATGTGTACAAAGATTCCATGAATTAATACCCAAAACAAGCAGTGGTGCAAATATTACTTGGCTGAGCTTACTAATTCATTTCTTTTTGAGCACCCACTAATCTGCTCATGCTGGCAACTCTGGGGTCCCATCAAAGGAACATGATAATAAGAAGGAACAAATCCCACTGTGTATGTTTGAGAGGAAGGTTTCAAATACAAGAAGTTTCATAATCATGGTTAAACCCTTGTGATTTACATAGGAGCAGAAATATACCCATCCACAGTGATTCTGGTGTTAAACAGATGTTTTCCTTTATTGCAATTTTCATTCAAAGGAGAAATTGCCACGTTTTGATGTAGACTTGATCAAAACAAGTCCTTGCTGCACTGTATAAACTAAAAATGACTTGCCAGTATTTATATGAATATAAAACATTCACCTTACAAGCCTTATTGGGTTGCTGCTAGTGGCCAAAGACTTGGTACATTTTTTGTCTCCTGTTTAGATGAGTGCTAAATCTCCTCTGGTTCAGATGCTCTGCATACACAGTTTTCTTTACCCTGGAAACAGGTTGCTTTGGCTTTTCCAAGAATCAGTGAAACAGAGCAAAATTATTCTTTTCAAAAAAAAAAAATATAAACTGCAAATATGGCTTGAGGAAATTAGTTTCTAAAATGTAGCATAAAAGTAACAAAATCTTTCAGAATTACCTACCTTAAGTACAAGCATCACCAGCTGCTTCAAGAATGCAAGAAATGCCAGTAACAGTGTTAAGGAAAATTGTTTTAAAATCCTTTCTTATATTTGCATTTTGGTTGTTACTTAGATCACGACATGAATTTTTTACCACTAAATTTCCTTTTAAAACAAAAGTAAAGTCTGCCCCAAGGAGAGAGACTTTTCAATTACTGTAAATCACCTGATGTTAAGTATATCTCTTGGGAGTAATTTTGGCATCTTTTTTTTTTTATATGGATGCAAAAAGATTTACTATTTTTTTCTTGTCTTATGGATCTACCTTCTATGTGCATCTACTGCAAAAGGGGAAATGTGGTCTCCTCTCCTTCATTGTTATTCATTGCCTCCTACACCATTGCTATTAAGCTTTCAAATTACCAATTGCAGATGTATTTGTTCTGATGACCTGAAGATGAAAAAAAACCAACATTCAATGTTCTCCAGAATTTTCATATATTTAATTCTTTTTTACGTTTTTTTTTTTTTTTACTTTTAATATAATTCCTAAAATTTTACTTTTAAAATAATTCCTTTTAATATAATTCCTATAATTAATATAATTCCTAAAATTAATATAATTCCTTAATATAATTCCTTTCTCCTCTGAGGCAATTAGAGAATAAGCCCAGGGTTTGCAGTACCTTATGTAATAGCTCCTATTAGAGAAATACATCTGGGGCTGATTCCTTAACTGTTGTGATTTTGTGAATTTAAGACTCCTTTAAGCATTTAGTTTTCTGAAAAATGTGACAAGGGACACAGAGGTAAAAGAAAATTGACATTAGTATGTAAATTGACATTTAGCTTGGGTGGAAGCTAATGAGCTCCATCCTATCAAAGCCTGAAATTGCCCAGGAGTTTTCCTAGAAGATGCTTCAGCAAATTAATATCAACAATTTTCCAACAAAAGAAAAGCTTCTGCAAGCTCAATTAAAACTTATCTTCAGGGTCTGAGCATTGCTAAGCAAGAGATTGAAATTTACTGCAGCTGCTGCTGTGATCAGTGATATGAAGGATACAAATATATCAAACCTTGTATCTGTAAGTGAAGCAAGAATTGTGGCTACTACAGATCTTGCAGGAGGCAACCAAATGGAAGACCTGGCTGTCTCTTTGACATGTGCTCATTCAGACAGTAACACATCTGTTTCCACTCCAGGAAATGAGCCACAGCATCAATGGGCAAAACTGCCACAGCCCACAGCCTCTGCTTTAACACCTAAGTCCCATTCAGAGAAAGAGAGAGAACTGTGTGTTGCACATGAAGAACCAGGTTTCTTATTACATTTAGTCTTGGATGACAAATGTTCTACAGCTATGTCTGCTATAAAAATGCTTTCTAACAAATTAGTGGACAAGAGATACAATCTTTATAGTAATATCATTAAAGAGACTGATTGCAGCCCAAGTCCTCCTCAATCTCTTTAGTGACACTTTGAGAGAACTATGAAATTCTGAAAGTCCCATTATTCAGCATAGCAGTGTGATAGGAAAGGTCTTGAATGCCCTAGAGAACTCAGTGGTCTTGGATGCCCCAGAGGGAAGGCTGATGATGCTTGAACTTTTGCACCCAAGATTTTTTCACACACTATTATTTGAACTCTTGCAAAAGGCTGATCTCATAAATACTGCATTGTCTGCAATATTAATAAAAGATGCTCTGATCTGTCAGGGCTGTTAGAAGGGGATTGCTCACTGGTCCTTTGAAACAGGTACCTGAAAATGAAATGGTAGCACTCTTCTGCCACCTACGTACACTTAATATGACAGGCAGACACCTTAGCATGTCTACAAAATATGCATATTTTAACCCCATGAAAGAACTACCAGGAGCAGAGTCATCCCTCACCGAGGCATTTCAGAGATGTCCCTGGGTTTCTGCCACAGGCTGTCACAGAGCTGGTATTAACCTAATGGTTAGCAAAGAAAAGTACCCCAGATCCAACATGCAAATAGCTGCTGAGTGCCTCCAGCACTGAAAGTTTTTCAGCAATTGAGTTTCTAAAACCCAGCTTCTCACCAAGCAGAAGTTTTCTAGTAGGAAAAGAATGGAAAAGATTCTTTTAATAGGGGAGCAACAGTTTCTGACATCCTTCTTGACCTTAAAAATGTACATGTTGGAAACTCTGACACAATTCCTTCTTTTTCCTTTGATGGAGAACGAACTTTTCGCATTCTGTTCTTTACTTAGTATTCTTCCTTTTAATGTGACAAATGAATAAATAAACAACATCTGGGTTGCAGAGGAGCCATCTGGGAAAGTCTTGGAAGTGAAGTGTTGAAGGGCCCCCAGAGAACAACCAAGGAACAGAACAGAGAAACTCAGATGGAAGCTGCAGGTGCTCTCACCAGATCCAGAGGCTCCTGCTTATCCACACGTGTCTAGTGAGGAGCCCATCACTCCCAAGGACCCAGAGCCAAGCTGGAGTGACAGTCACTCTTCCTTCCCACACCCTGTCTGGTGTTGTCAGAGAAGTGCAGGTACAGGCTGGATGCTTCTGGCCATTCCCTGCCAGTTATTTTTCAATACAGCTCTGCTTTAGACACCCATTAGAGGTTTGCTCTGAACAGCAAATTCATTGTGTGGTTTATTAGAACTGAAGAGCAGATCAATGCTCAAATTGCTTCAATGCTGATGTTGCCTTTTTCATCATGTGCAAGCTCATAAGCTCTGGCATGCTGGGCCCTGCAGCCAGCTCAGTCAGGAACTTGATTAAGCTGAATATTAATAATTATTTGCTTTGAGGCCAGATCAGCTTCCTGAACTGGCTGATTTCTTGGCTACAAAAAAGCTATTTCTGGGAGAAGGGAGAGGATTAAGTTATGGTGCAGGCTCACTCCACCCTTCTTAGATTCTCATAGACCTAGATTATCCTTATTTCTTTGGAAAGCACATGTACAAGGGTTATGTTCATAATGGAAGACTCTTGAATCTTCCTCTCTCCCTGACTCTTTGCTTAAGGCCCAGGTAATGTGTTAAAACTGTACCAAGACTATTTTTACTGCCTTTGCTTTGGATCTCTCTTTTACAAGCTTGACGACTGAATTTATCTGCTAATGAAGGAGGGGACAATGAACCTTAGCATCAGCACAATTATTTTGAGTCAATTTTTAATAACAAAACATTGATTAATTGCTTGGTTTATTAGTTCATCAAATCATAAATATTTTAAGAAAAATTGAGATGAGTTTTGAATTGAGATATAGGTAAGAAAATAATAGTTAGACATTAAACTCTTTGACAGGAATTTAATTCAGATGATTTAGTGTAAATGTTAATTTCAGGCATCAGAATCATAAGAATAGGTTATTTCTTTTTCACTTGTTTTTATCTACTATCAGGAGACAACAGGCTAAATTCTTCTTCAAGTGTTATCTGCTTCTCTGTTCCAAGTATCTCAATAACAGGATTCGTTCCCCTCCCAGTTGCACCATAATAGTAATTGTGATGCTAATGGAATTACCAAGGGTTGAATTCATTCAAGTTTTTAAATGACTTAAGATCTTCCTCAAGACTTTTACTTTTATAGCAAAGGAAAGCTCTTCTTCAAATAAATTACACTAAACCAAGAACTAAAAAAAAAGACACTTACCAAATGTTCATGGTATAAAGAAGGTTTTTCTTTTTGATTCAAACATCTCCCTTCAGTGTTGTGAAAAAGTCCATTAGTGCATAAGGATTTTCAGGTTACACCATTACACAGAGTCTTACATGTTACATACATACAGGTTTATGGACACACTGCTCCATGATGTCTGCAGGCAAAACTCTGCTCCCTGCCCTAGAATGAGCCATCCCTTCTTATGCCTCTTGCATCTTCTGCATCAGAAGATGGTTTAGTAATCAAGAGAGAAAGCTATGAGTCAAATTCAATAAGTACCTGTGCACTTAGTGCATCAGCTGAGTCCTGGGCTACCTGTTCATTCCCATGCACAAGCTTAAATATCTGGGCCAGGATCCAATCCTTTACAAGAACGTTTCTAGGGATGCTCAGTGTTCCTACACTCTCATCCATGCGGAACACAGCCTGAAACACTCTCATTACACTTTAACCTGGGCCAATAGGTTTTATAGTTTTATTTTTATTGTTATTTTTGCTTTGCAGAAAAATAACTCAGGAAGTAAAATGAAGTCACCACCAAGGAAGTATCTATTCCAACATCACTTTGTGGACTCTTAAACATTTCAGCATTTCTAACTCCAGTTTTCTGTTTGGAGGATGCCTGGTTACATTTCAGCAAACCTACCCAGTATTAAGTCTAACTATCACCCATGAATTAATTTATGTCAAGCAGATTATGTGTGATATGCAAAGTGGCATTAAAAGACAGCAAATACAGTTTTTTTAAAAAAAAATTCAGTTACAGGTTGATGGTAATGAAGTCCATGCAACAGAATGAGATTTTTGGCATGCTATTTTTACAGCTCCCAGGAAAATAAAAGCTTTTTCATTTATTTGGAACTGAAAAGCCACCTTTTTTAGTTCAGCTCTGCATCAGAATCTCCTGATCACTGTCAGCAAGTGATAAAAAGTTAAAAGGGAGGAAATATTGTAGAAATATTGTAAAATGCCACTAGAAGGTAGTGAAGTCTAAGACTCAATACAAGGACTGTTCAGCTCCATTTCAGACTAGTAATTTGCTGGGGATAAAATTCATTTATGTGCAGACAGCTATCATGAGGCATTCACACTTTCTACATTCCCACATAAATGAAAAAAAAAAAGCCAAAAATGTCAATGATTTGTGTGTCAGCTGCACTGTGTATGGAGGGGAAACCTTTGGAACATTTGGAACCTTTGCTTCTGCTGCCCCCTGCCCAGCTGTGACCTTCACATCAAGATAAGCCCCAATGCAGGACACATTCACATGCATTTGGAGATAATAGAAGAGGAGCAGTGAGTGTGTAGAAGAAAGTAATATATTAAAACCAAGGAAAAAACAGATATCTCTGGGATGAATTCCAGGAAAAATTGTCTAAGGTCCATATGAATATGAAAGACTCCATAAGAAAACAGTGTGAAGTCTCCATCAACACTTAATTAATAGGACAAAGCAACAGAGGGAAAAAAAAATCACCAGAAAAAATGCTTCATGAATACCAGAATAAATAATTTTATTCAGTTCCTTCTTCCCTCTCTGCTTAGCTGTGTATGACAAAGCTGGTAGCCCTGGCTTCAAAGCATTTCTCACTAAGCCTGTTAGGGAGTTACCTGGCAAGAAGGACACATCTGGAAAGCTCTTTCCCATTAACTCTGAGTTTCTAGGAGCAACCAAGGCTGCAGTTTGTTTTGGTAAACAAAAAAATTAAAAAGCAAAATGGGCATTTTAAAATAAAATAAAATAAAAAACAAAGATATTGAGTTGTTAATATTTTTTTTAATTTAGACAATAAAATTAAGCCAATTTCTAGTGCTCAGTAAAGAATACAGCCATTGCCTTCTCCAATATTCTGCTAACACAAATATCTCACAGCTGTGCAGCAAGGCAAGAAAGGACACGTGTCCCTTACAAACATGCAGCCACCTCTGATCCTGAAAACTTCTTTTAGCCACAGGAGAAAAATGGTGATTCTTTTAGCTTTTTCCTTTATAAACTGTTTATTTAAGAAGTTTTAAAGCATTTGGCATTACCCAGGGATTCTGAACTTAGTCTCAGAGATTCCCTCCTAGATTTCCTGGCAATGGCTTTCTTCAATATACCTGAAATTAATGACTTTGTTCATAGGGTTGTCTGAACTTCAGACTGAAAAGGTGACTTTGAGGTCAAAACTCCAGATTTCAAGGCATTCTGGATCCTACTTGTTTATAACAATTAGGGGACCAGATTTTCAAGTTTGCAAAGCCAAAAGGTCAGGAGGGAATAATGGGTTTGAATAGAAAGTTACGAGCTTACCTGTCTGGGGTTTAGGACAGGACTATGGTGAGGGACCAGTGATCATAACACTGGTAATTTGTAAAATAAGAAGTAGGGGACTTTTTTGAAAGGTACCTGCTAGAAAGGATTTGGGGCTTTTACCTGTTATGTGTAGGAATGGCCATGCCCCAGACATTCTAGTGAAGCTTTTGAGCACAGCAATGGGAGACTTGTCAGGAACTGATAATTTAGGAAATTCCTGTGCTATCTAAATTGCCCCTGTGTAATCAGTAAAAATAAGAACTTCTGCAAAATTGAAAATCTACCTAATGGGAAGGAAGGCTTTGTGCAGAACAAGATTTTTCCCTCAAATACTTTTTGTGACAGTGGCAGCACAGAGGTATGTTCAGGACATCACTTTTAAGTGTCAGAAGTTTCTACTATTGAAGGATTTTGCTTCTACACCAGTATATTTGTCATCTCCTGGATATTCAAGACTTGCTTGCCACTTGAGTGCACTTGAGGGAAATATGACTGATGACAATAAAACTACTTGCAGAAATATGTTATTGCCAGCAGGCAATAACAGAGTTCCCCATCTCCCCAGAGGCATTTGCCATATATATCAAGATGTTTGCTATGAGCAATTGATTTTTCTGGAGGAGCCTAAATTCTTTCTGTACCCCTATCAGGAGGTTTTTTGCCATACCAACAAAACTCCCTTTGGCACACACACTAACAGACCTCATTTTACAGAATCACAGAACAGAAGAGGTCAGAAAGGACCTCTGAAGATCACCTATTCAAGCCAGGATTGAACTCTCACAGTCTCTGATCATTTGCTCTTTGATCTTAGGTTTAACTCATTGTTCTGCTTCTCCAGACAGAACTCTTCATGCTGAGGTGGTTTCTCACAATTCCCCAGTGCTGGTCCAGGTTGTGCATCTGCTACAATCCCCTGCAGGAAGTAAGAAGGAAGAAGGCTCTGAATAGACATGGAGGTGGAGAATGAGAGAGGATAATAAAACATTCCCAAGCAAGCCATTTCAGTGGCCTGTCTAGTGCACAATTTGCACTGGAAGATGTCCAGAGGGATCACCTTAGAAGAACTGATTTTACTGCTGTGATGGGCTAACCATGACTCCATAAATCCTTTTCCTTTTCTACAGGAATTATGGGCTCATCAGGCAGGAGTACCTACACATCACTGGTTTTCTGTTCCTCACTCAAGCTGACTACATCAGTTTCCACTGAACAAATTTGTAGCCTGCCTCTCACTCTTCCTCTGCCATGATATTTAAAGATTTTATTTGGTTTCTTATTGTCATGCTGAATCCCATGCTGTCAGGTTTGTTTTGTCTTACTTGTCAGGGATTTCTATGTAAATAACTTCATTCAACCCTTCAATTTGGGATGTGCAGCTTTAAATGTCTTTTTTTTTTTCCCATGAAGTTAAATTTTATATGAAACCTGCTAGAAAACCTTTTCTAAGGAGACAGAAGACTTTGCACTGCAAATGAGCTGCAACACACCCATAAAAATGCAAAACTACAAAATTACAATAAAAATATTTAGAATTAAAATAGCTGGAGTATAGGAACACTTAAAATGTTAATTCAGTAAAGAAAATGTATTCAAAGTAGGTTTATATCTATATGATTCAGTCTTTCACACACCCTTATGAAAAAAGAAGTGTCCACAGGGTAAACTTTAATTTTTCTGGACCAAATTATCAGCTGGTGTTGGTGAAGGAAGCTGAATTAATTTCAGTGCTTAAAGTATTATTTCAGTGGTGACATTAATTTGTGTTATTTGAGACCAGAGCAAGAAACCACCCATTAGCCTATATCCAGCAACAGCATTGTAGTGAATTACACAGATTGCTGCAGGCTTTGACAGGCATTAATTACCCTGTGATTTCTGGACCAGGTCAGACCACAGGCCCACTTAGCTGAGGATTTGGTCTCCAGCAGTGAATGCCTAAGGAAAACTGTAAGAACAAAGCACACACCTTGTGATACTTCTCCCAGCATTCAGAGATTTGCAGCTCAGGCAGTTGCTAAGCCAAAGGTGATTTTTTTTTTTTTTTTTCTCAGTCATGTATTAGACTTCACATCTCCTGGATAACTTCCACCCAGTAGCCAAAGTTACTCAGAATATTGTGTGGGCTTCCCAAGTGTCCTGTGGCACTGTTAACTCTTATTTTGCAGGTTTGTAAGTCAAGGTACACCTAGGAAGAAATTTTGACTTTAAGAACTGGTCACCTGAAGTTCCTGCTGTTTGCAAAGAGATGTAAAAAACCTCCCCAAAAATAACCCCAATACAAATGAAGAAAAAAATCCCAAGAAAAATTACAATAAAACCCAAACCATAATCAACACAAGCAAGGGCAGAATTCAGATTTGAGCCTCCTTCACACCAAGAACAAAGTGAGGCTAACAGACTGTTAAATGCTACATAAAGTTACCAGCTAATCACAACCAAACATGGTCATGAAAATGAATTTATTTAACACATTTTTCAATTTGTGATTCATTTCAAACCAAAATCAGCCCTTGCAAAGAAGAGGTTTTGAAACTTCTGTGGATGTTGCTTACTATGGAAAGAGTTGAATAATAACACTCTCACGCCAAAAAAGGTTCTGCAGTGTTCCTCTGGTCTTCTTGAATACATTTCCCATTGGCATTTAATCATATTTGAGCACAGACACTTGAAATTAATATGCCTTCTTTATGATTAAAGTACTTTTTCAACTGGCAGTCTTCCTAAACAATCCATTAATATTAATTTCTAAACTTACTTCTAGATCAGTTAAGCTGCATCAACAAATCTGACATTAATGATGGCAGAACTCTGAAACAGATGTGTTGAATATTTTATAATGTTGATCTAATATCTAGAAATTAAAGAAAATCAGTGAAACCGTGACTGGGTGCAGAAGTAGGCCACATCCTCTATACTTTTTAATGCATTTTCCACTAATTAAAGCAGGGGGTATGCTTAGTTAGGCATATAATCAAGCAGTAATACCCTAGTGATTCAGTAAGCACTGCTGGTAGTTTGCTCATTAATGACTTTATGAAATCTAATAGTAATTTTACTTATCACTTCCATCAATGGGTTATTGATCTTCTAACAATACAGACATATCCAAAGATGTAGCTGTAACTAGTTGCACTCAAATAACCCCATTTAAAACATAACTTAATAACTCTTTCTCTCTAATCAATAATTAGCATTTTTAAAAGCATTTTCAACTATATACAGCAGTGTATAATTCAGTCCCATTGCAGGTAAGTTACTGAAAGGTTTGCAAAACCAAAAGGACAGAACAGTAGCTTAAACTTATTCTATTTTGAAACATTACATTCAAAGAGTAGATAGATTTAAACGGCCTATGACACAACAAGATTTTCACCTATCAATAAAAATGCTTACACATTATGCAGGATTCAGTTGGGTGTTTATTCTTTGTGGATCTAGACTGTCTTTCAGGTACAGAGCTGAATTTCTAGGGGGTTATTGTATATTAAGAAAAGCAGTCCAAACAAATACTCAATGAATCTCTCCCTCAGCACTAAAATATCTCCTAACCTCTTCTACACCTCAAGACAGTGAACATTGCAAGTTTTTCTAATAACAAGGCCAAAATTAACCTTGACAGTACAATTTCCTTATAAATATTCCAGTAGCAGAAATAAATACAAGTCAGACATCTCTCAGGATGAGATTGATGCACTTGATTTTGAACAATAATTTAGTTTCAGTTAATGAAGCCTGTAATATTTAAATAGTACCCTTCTTTGCTACATTAAGTGCTGCAAAAAGTCTAATGTGTGATTAATTTTTCAAAATTATAATGGTTCCAGAATATTTCATCATTGAATGATTCATTGAACTATGCCAGATTTAAATATCTGGCAAAGGTTCCTTCTTATAAAGGATTACATTCTCCTAAACCCTGAACATAGAAGACCAAAGATGACCATTAATTTTTTGCTTCAGTTTCAAAGTGATTTGTCATTAAATATTAATCTCTACTCAAAAGGAACCAGAGCACATGGCCTTAGGCATTGAAGCAAAATAAGTGATCCTTGGGATATTTTTTAAGACCTGGGTGGTCTCCAAGTGTTGCTGGGAAAGTAAAGAAAGTCTCTGCTCTACTCTCTTGCCAGCCTTGGTGATGAAAAGCTCATTTTGCCCAACACAAAATCACCTCCCCTGTGCTTTCCTCATAGTATGCAGCTAGGGAATATTCAGAGGGGCAATGCTTGTGCAAGTGCAGAGCACCAGGGCTGGATGGCAAACCCTGCCACCTCCTTGGTCACAGGGAACTCCTCCATGCTGCTGTAAGAGCAATTCCTTCCTCTTACCCTCTTTGATGTGAAAACATTGCTTTTGAATTCTGCCTTGACAGCTCAGATGGAGCCCTGATCTTTCCATCCACAGAACCTCAATCCATCTCGTGTTTTTCCGTAGGGAATTCTCATAACTCTCTTATCAGTCTTTTCAACCAAAGGAATCCCTTCAGGTCCTAAACAGATTATTCAAACAAGCCATTTATTGCACCAAGACAAGTCAAATATTGTTTTATTATTATTATTTTAGTGGTTTTCCTTTTTCCAGGACACAGCCTGTAGAAGCCCACAGGTAAAACCTCTGGAAGAGCCCCTTGCAGGAGCAGAAAGCTGAATTGCTCACTGGGGAGGAGGCAGGAAAGAACACAAATCCCCTCCTGCAATGCATCCACATGGCTGCTTCACACATACATTAAGGTAAACAGGAAAAACAACCACCCTTACAACTTCTCTGAAACTGCTGGAGATACAAAGTGTGGTAATGAAGTTCATTAGATTAACTGGACCATGAAGAGGAATTTCCTCATTCATGTTGTAAAATGTCTGTAAGACCAGTTTTGTCTTACCATGCATGAGTATCCAAACCAAAATAATTACTTTTTTTTCTTAATGTGCATAAGGGAATAATGGTACATATTTTGTACATCCAGAGAAAGATGTAATTTATACTGCAATTTCATAACCATATCAAAGAGCAGCTACAGATAGCAGCATGCATAAAGATGAAGATAACACCACAGTGAAGATAGTGAGCTGAATTACAAAGTGTTATATTCCTTGTACTGAGTGGAAGGTGGTATGCTAAAAATTAAAAGGGAATTCAACTGCTATGGTCCATTTGTTCCTCCATCCTTTGACACTCCAAACTATCTGGCTGTGTACAGCACCAACCCACTCAGTCATAGGACACAAATAAATAAGAGTCAGTACAGCTCAGACCAGAAACTGAAAGGTAAAAGTCTCCACAACTTGTTATGTGATGTGTAAAAAGCACACTCCTTCAAATAATTGTTTAAGAGACAGCTTAAAGACCTTTGGGTAATTGTTATATTTGGTTGCAGGATCAACATAACCTAATGAATTACTCATATTAGGAGTTAGATCCTGTATTCCTCAGCCTACTGTAAAAGTCAATTAATTATATTGCAGCTAAATATTGCAAAGAAAAACAGTTGGGTGGCCATATATTGACCTTCAGAGTCTGCAAATCTCAGCAATGATGCTACAAACTTCAGGTGGGTTAAATTATCCAGAGAGAGAAGAATCGTGAAATGATGTTTTCTTTTTATTTTCCCTAAATCCAAATGGTAAAAAAAAATAGCAAAAATGTCGCAGAAAATTGTAAAAAGCTGGCAGTTTCAGCCCAATTAAGGGGAACATTTAATTCTGGCCAAGGACTGTTAATTCTAAGGCCACATCTAAAAATCAGGAAGAGCTGGAACAAAAACAACCATAATTATATTAAGAGAGCCTCATTAATGGAGTGTTAAGCATCGGAGTATTGTAAGGAGGGGAGGGTGCAAGAATTAATAGTTATATTGTAAAAGTAAATTGCTCTGTCGTCCTCCTTTTTCTATTTCTATCTAAAGCTTCCCCCAGTAATTGAGCCAGCTAAATGTATCCTTTGTTAGATGAAAATGTGGCCAGGCCGTTAGCTCCCTTTTTATCTGACAGCTTAATAGAGTAAAGCTTGCACTATAAAAATGCACACTGCAAAGGAAAATTAAGTTGGAAGAATTTACTGGAGATCACACCATGTTGCATTTTAAGGTAAGTCCTTTTCAGAGGAGTTCAATCAGTGCTGCTGTGTCTTTTGGTTTTAATAGAATCCATATGTTTATATATTTGATAGAAAGTCGTGGTAATGGGATTTCCTGTACAGAGTACATTAAATTTATCCATGATACACAGTGAAATTGATAAATTGTGCTGTGACTTTGTTTTAACATGTGAGTGATTTTGTAATGGCTGGCACAAGAGAAAGGTAATAGGATGGTATATTCCTCCTCAGAAATCTTTTTAATGTGTTGTAGACACCAGCCATTTGTGAAACTTTACTGTGTGGCTTTATAAAGGTGAAAAAAAGTTATTTACTATACATGCTTAGGGTTAGTTATTTTTCTACACCAGCATTGATCAGTACCTTATTTTTATGATGTTTCTTTCTTTTGTAGTTGCTGTCTGCTTTTCAGGGTGAGAGGTAAGACTAAGGAAGTGATGCAGTGATTCTCATTAGACCAGTGCCAAGAGAGTAAATAGCCAAATGCTACCTGTAAGTAGCCAAATACTGATCTAATACACAAGACAATTAAATTTGCCTTCTCCTTGCAAAGGTGTACTATACATGTGCACAGAAAAGACACATCAGCACTAAGGAAGAGCTGTAGATGCTAGAAATTCTTCACAAATCTGTTACCTTAGTCACTCCACTGAGATATCAGCATTCTTGGGTTGCAACACAAGTTTTCTATAGAAGACCAAAATAGGGGCAGGGGCAATAGGAAAGAGAAACTTCAATGGTACAAAGTTATGCTGATAACCACAGGTTTCTTTCTGAAATTCATCAAGGAAAGGAACCCTAGCAGCAGCAACAAATGTAGATCAAAAGAGAAATTAGTACTGAGCTAATCTACATTTTAAATAAAGCGCATTCTCTCCACAAAGATACCAAAACCCCATTCTCATGTCTAAACCTGAATGTGATGCTAAATAATTTAGCCTAATACTAAATATTTTTATTTAATTAGCTTTTTACTTAAACCATCATTATCTACACCAAGACTAATGCTGTCTTTCTTTGTCAGACAGAGCCTGTCATGAACCCAGGGAAAGGCACTCACTGTACTTTTCAGTTGTTTTACATTTATGTTAGACATAGTCTAACAAGTTCCACAAAAGCATTTGGGTCTTGCTTCATCCTTAATGTGCCCAGCAAGAGAAAGCAATACACTGGAACAAATTCCTAAAGAGCTTGCATGGAACAAAATCTTCCTTATGCTATATAAGTAACAGTTTTCTTAGGCTAACATCTAGTAAATCCCTTCACATGTACTTTACTTTAAGTGAGCATGGAATGTTAATGGAGTCAATGCAATTACTTAGAGCTTAAATTATTGGTGTGAGCTCAAGCAGCCTGCTAAATCCAGGCTTTCATGAGTTAGAAGTCTCTGTTTTACTGCTTCTCTGAGTCAAATTGAAGAGGGAGCTTTTACAGAGGTATATTTTTGCTTCCTCTTTTATGTAATGGTAAGTCCTTATGTCACCTAATTCAGCACTCCTTCCAAGAAGGAAGGAGATATTTATATGCTGTGTATTAAGAGCATTTTCTTCATTGGCTTTTGAATTTGTCATCTTCAATTTGGCTCAAAGTATCCTGACTCCCTATTTGGACAAAGGTGTATCCTTTGTCTACCAACATCCCTGATTATTTATTTGTTTTCTACAATGTTTGCAGTCTTTTCTATCATTCTTCAATGAATAATACCACATGCCTGCAAGCATTCATTGAAATTATATGGAATGACATAACTGTGTGAGATGAAAATGACCCAGAACACAGGAAACAGCACCCATTCTGTGCAAAAGGCATGGCTTTTCAGTGCATGTGCTGATATAAAACAAGATTTTGTCTTTTATCAGAAAAAAAAAACCCATCCTCAGAAGTAGATGTCCTGCAACATAGCAGTTCTAGACAAACAAAAGGCACTTGGATTATTCTTCATAAAAATGCACATCATTAGAAAATTATCTGTCAGTCATACACTAGAGAATCTGGCAGACATGGATGTGATTTAGGCAGCAAATCTGACCAGCATCCAAAATCTTTAAACTGAATTAGACCATGCAACTTGCCACACCATAGTCCCTGTAGATCCTACAGTTTTAGAAGGTGTTTACTATTCTACAGAAAAATGTGAATAAAGTGCTGTTTGGGGTTTTTTTTCTGACAGTGTTAGAAATATAGGACTGATCCTCATGGAATCCAGCTGCTGTCCTAAAGTCATAAGAAATCTGTTGGAGACTTCAGACTCTTTCTTCCAAGTTGTATTCTTGTGCTCTAAGCTTTGGCATACTTTCTGTGCCTCGTGTTTGCAGGTAAATCCTTCCAGGAATTCAAGACACAATGACCCCTTCACTTTCAATTTGCTACATAACTTTACACATCTCCAACTTTCTTGTTCAGCTCAGCTTGTTTCTCTGTTTCATCTCCAACACTTGTGAAAGATGAAGGTAAAATCAAAGTGAGGTGGAGGAAGAGAACCCTGGAGTCAGTGCTCAGGAGTTCAGCCCTGCCAGGTACAAAACACTCAGAAGCTGCTCAGCATCTTGCAGAGACACAGCTTCCCATTCTGTGACTTCACCCATGCATTGTTATTTTTAGACTTGCTCCTGCCTCTCTGCTGCAGTGTCATGACAATGCAGACTCTCAAGGCTCTCTTCAATTCCTAACCTAACAAACTGACACTATCAAGAAAAGAAGTGTTTTTAATTAACTTACGATTCTCTTCCATTGCTAATCTTTCCTATTTCTCTGCATCTAGACCATAAGAAAATAATCTATACATATACAGATATATACCAACAATCATGCAGAAAACTACACTTGCCATCATTCACATTTCTTATTCATTATTGGCAACAATTTTAACTGGATCATCTCCAGTTTTATAAAAACACTACATTACAACTGCAATGACCTCATTGATTTTCAAGGCAATCTCTCCCCAAAACCCCCACCCCGAGATGGTTTTTTTTCACCAAACCAGGACAATTCATGTATTTCAGAACCAAATCTAATGATTGTTATCTTCCCATTGTTACCTTGCAATTGGAGCTCTGTAGTTTACTTCTTGCCATTTGAATAGTGATTAGCATAATAAATAGACTTTTACATAAAGCCTTGATCATCCCAAAGGAACTGCAGATATTCAGCTGAATATAAACTATTCCATTCTCCTTTAAACAAAGGGCAGAGTTAGCAAGTAGAAAAAATTAGAAAAAGCTTCTAGTCACACAAAATCTCCTTAACATCCCTTTTCCAGAGAAGTTACTTGCTACATTAGACTCATTTTTCCCACTTCATCACTTGATTTATTGATTTTTACCTCTGCCTACACCCCTTTTTTCTTCCTCTACTCTTAAGCATGCAAAAAGCCTAGTTCCACCTCCAAATAAAACCATAACCTGAAAAGTAGACCCCAAACTTCAAAGTAGATTTTCTACGTATTTATTTCATGTGATCATGCTTTCTTTAAAAAAAACTTCTAAAAAATTCATGATGAAGTAAGGAACTGGAGAGAAACTATTCACAGAATCAAGGCAGATTGCAGCGGAGCAACGTGACTGCCTCCCTGCACAGCACTTGACAAGAGGTTTTGCTGCCTTCTGTGAGGAGATCTGGAAATCCAGGATTTCTGAGAGATTATGAAAATCCTCCCAAGATAAATTTTAGGGGATAAAGGCAGACGCAGCCTCCCCAAAGCCTCATTATTTGCTATGATGTAACTCTCATGGAAGATGGGAAAATGTCTTTACCTGCCTTTGGTAGGTAAATGTTGAGCACCTAAACCAAAAACACTGGGAAAAAAGTTTTCAAGCATTTATCATGAATTTATCATTACAGAATATGTTAGAAGACTCTCCATGTTAATGTAGCTATTCTTAAACAACTATTCAGCAGCTAGATCACTAAGCAGGCCTCCTGTTTAATACTGTCTGCAACTAATGTTTCGAGACTTAAAGAAAAATATTGTATTCTTGGAATCAAATCCAAAGAAAACCCTTGCATGGGAAGGTAGGAAAAGAACCTAGGCTCATGTTCTGACAGGAGAGTGAATTGGAAGAGCAGCTCTATTTAGGAATACCAAATTTAGTGGCTTAGCATTAATTTAGTGGCTTAAGCAACAACTACTAGTTAGTACTTTTGATGCAGCAGATCACTGTTCTACATGACACAGTATGGACTGAAGGATAAATCATACTTCTGATAAAATTAGTGGTGTCCCAATAAGGTCAGTGGCAAAGACCTCTGAGGTCTACTTTCATTTCTTCCCTGTCCACATTTGTATAAATAATTTAATAAATGGATAATAATCTAGGGTTTCTCCGTCAGAATGGCCAAAATGAGAAAACTCATTTATTTTTACTTCCTATGTTAAGACTTCAATGAAAACATGAAAACATTTTGAGCCACATTCAGCAGGGTAATGTAGGAAATAAGAAACCAATACAGCCTTATCCAGTGCAAAATTTTAAATTTTTCTCCTTTTCCTGGATAATACCAAAAAATCACAGGAAAAGAGCAGAAGAAAGCTCAATGAAGTTACTAACCTTATTGCTATGACTGTAGCTAATAACACTTTCCTACCCTAATTTCAAACTATAATAAGTTACCTTGAACATTTGGTACTTTGGATGACATTTTTGGTAGGAATTAATTAATCTGAAACTTGCTCCTAGGTAGCTATTAATTACTTATGCTAATTAGAAAGAAAAGCTTGAATGGCTGTTGCAGTTACAGTGCCATGTCTTGAAACATGTTTAACCACATCATTTCAGTTTTAATAACTGCTTTGCTCTTCCCCAGCCTGATAGAATGACAGCAAAACAAGCTGTGGTGGAAGGAAAGAGCATAGCGACTAAGAGGCAAAAATTGGAAAACCTGTGAGATGAAGGATGTATTAAAGCTTTGCAGAAACTCATGTTTAGCCTCATAATTAGTTGGCCTGATGTCCTGAGGTCCCTCTAACCTGAATTATCCTATAATTCTATACCTCATCCTCCTCACACTTTCTTAACTGAAGCTTTTGTCCAACCTTCTCACCTCCACGTGCATCAGATCCTGAACAGGTTTTTTTGAACATTTTGACACAGAGGTTTCAAAACCTTTTCAAATAATTACTGAAAACATTTCAAAACAATCTGAAATAATTTGTTTTATAATAATACGGGAGGCAAGGGGTTTATTTTTTAATAGCATTCATACACAGAAAGGTGACTCTGAAAAATTAATTTTTAATGAAATAAATGATGGAACTTTGGGAGTTATATAGAAAATTTCCTCACAGCCATTTGATAGGAAAATGCACTGTCATAGACAGATTTTTTAAAATGGGGAGGATTACTTGCTGCCAGATGAAATTTAGGACCATAGTGGGAAGCAAAGCAGAAAATGAAAAGCAGTAATAGTCCAGGCTTTTTCAGGTACAGCAGGAAGAAGCAGGACCCATCACTAGGCAACGCTTTCAAGTAATTTGCTTCAAGGAGAGTGTGGAAGACAGCCAGAGAGAGTCACATCATGCAGAATGGGTTCTCAGTTAAGTTGGTTGCCCTCTGTTTGTTAGTTGTGTTCCAGCCTGGCTCAAGCTACATGATATAAAAACATTCTCTGAGGCAGGTTTCATATATAATATTAAAAAGTCTCCTCCTGTGGCACACAGGCTACATAATCAGACATTTGCCTAACCATCATCAACTGTTCAGTCAAAAAAATCCACTCCTGATGAAAGCAGGAGGCTCAGTGTGAAAAGGATAGCTCAGAAAAATTGTATTATCATTAAGTTAACAAGAAACAGCTACCCAGAAACTGGAGCAAATCTACTGGTAAAATGGAGCATCTTTTAGCTGAAGAATTACAGAACAAAGAATGAAATCAGTAAAATGCTAATTCTATGCATTAGAACTTTTTTATAAGGAGTTTTTATAGGTGTATTTTAACACTATTTCTCCCTCTCTCCCCAGAAGTAAAAATTCCTTTAGCAGAATTATTAGCTCTCCTTTAAATACCCAATCACAACTAACTCCAGTCACAATGTCTGGTTACTGGTTTATTCACTCTGAATGGTTCATAACATGAGGAGAAATTACTGAGATTAAATTAGCTGAAAAGGTAACATCAATGTGTTTGCACTTCAGAACTGCCTTCAAAGGTAAAGGTGGAGCTGGAGCAGGGTTGGGGTGGTGGAAGGGAAAAAGCAGCATGAAGGTTCAGCTTCATTTCCATGAGCAGGTGGCACCTGTTCCCTTCAGAGCACTTCTTCCTCCCTGTCCACATATGCACTGAATACCTTGGAGAAACATGACAGACCCAAGCAGAAAGAGCATTTACTGGGGCTTCATAGTATGACAAGAAATGGATGGAATTATTCTCATTGCCTTTGGAAGATCACAGAAGGAAATCTGCAGTAAAAAACTGCAGAAGAATCCCAGAGAGCTACATTAAACCAAGACAGTCCTACAGTTTTCTCCAGGGCCTCTGTAGTGTTACCATAATAAAAATCTGCTACCTAAAGTGTGTACAACAGATGGATACTAACTTTTAGCTCATTATCTCACAGCAAAATGATATGGGTTTTTTATTTCAAATTTTCCTTATAAAAATGGAACAATTAGCATGCCTAGAAACTTACATTATTTATCAATCTATATGGGAGCTGATGTTTGGATAAGGAAGGAAATCATGTTAGGAGAGGAGATGGGTGTGGAGGACGAGTTTCACAAGGCTCTAGTCTGCAAGTCTAAGGAACCTTGAAATAGAACAGGGGAAAAAGCATTCCTCAGAAAGCTTTCTCCCATCAATACTTTCTCACAGTCTTCTCATTTACAGTAATAAGTAGTGACAAGTTTTCCTTTCTACACTTATTAAAGTTGTATAAAAAGCATCTCATCAACAATGGAGTAACTTCAACCCCAAATTATTACTTTTCTATCTTGGCTGAAAGGAAAACGTGAATGGAGATAGATTGGTTCAGAGTGGGATGCAGTGTTTTTTCATGTCACTTAGAAGATTCCAGAAAAGTCCTGTGCTATTTTTTAAAGCCAAGTGGTTTAAAGTGATTTACCTTACTTCAGAAAGACAGTGCTCTTAGTCTTCTGCAAAGACATCTGTTTCCTTCAGCAGCATGGGATGTTTAATGAAAACAGTTTCTACATCAGATTGCACTTTCATACAAATACTGACTTAAGGACCAACTCCATTCTAATCAAGACTGATAACATCTTGAGAGCAATTGCTTATGCAAGCTGGAGCTCTCTGCTCATGATTTAAAAGAAGGAAGACAATATTTTAAGAATGCTTTGCTCATCTCATTCTTTGTCACAGTGCACAATATCTCATCCTTTGTATCTCTGTCCTTTCAGAAATGCATCACTGTAAACACTTTTTCAGTGACCAGTAAGAAACAGAGGAGCTGAACTTCATGCATGACAGCATCTAATTACCAGAGACAGGTCATGAATTATACAGATAGCTTCTCATTCACTTCTTTTAGATTGTACAGCTAATTAACTTCACTTTCATATGAATTCTGTAATTACTCTGACATATGCTAACCAAGCATCCTATTCCTGGATAGTGTTATACTCTGTTACAGAGGGAAAGTTAAAGGTGGTCTGTGGTTCTGACATTAGTCTGAACCATGAAAACTAACAGCTGAAACTCCTTGTTATTGGTGATGCTCTTCTGTGACCTCTTGCTTACACTTGTTAAAACAACACATTCTCCTTCATGAGAAAGAATGAGTCCATTTGAAATGTAGTCCCGTCCTATGACTTGTTGGAAAGACCATCTCATGACAATAAAAGACCCTTTCAGCTACTTAAAAAACTATGCAAAGAAGCTGCAGAAACAAACTTATCTATCTGAGACCTGACATTGTTCATCTCATGTTTGAACATCTCACAGTGTTGTCCATATGCTTACATAGACATAAACACAGAAACTCAACTACTTATATGGTGGCCTCTTCTACCTGACAGTCATCAACTAAAAAAGCTTATTAATTAACCTTCTATTGCAGAAAAAACTCCATGTCCTCCAGACAAAAGGCCAAAGGCCTGAGCTATGGACACAATGAAAGAGAAGCAGGATTTAGGCTGGAGAGTTTTTTGTTAAGCATGTGCTTAACAATTAACTTGTCTATCAGGACCACTTTTCCTTTAATTTTTCTAAACTTATAAGTTTAGAAAAAGTGAAGAATGAAAAGCCTACATCCCCTCTTCTGCTACTGCTGCTTCTCTGTAAAATAGATGGCTCCCTCTGAATCAAAATCAAATTTAATGTTGTTTTATTCAGGGACTTGAAGACCCAAGATGCAAAAGTGAGAGGTGAATAGATCTCATCCTTATTCATGAGTTAGACAGACAAATACTGAGCTTTTAAGATTATCAATATGTTTAAAATAAAACTGAGGGAAAAGAGTTTCTCTTTTGTGTGTTCATGGTTTCTGGGATCTCATCACATTACTTGTGTATAAACTTTGAGAAAACACAAAATTCAGGAAGCTGCCCAACAAGATTTTACTGGGAAGCTGTTGAGGACTGGAAGAGACAGAGACAGTATCAAAAACTGAAGAATTTTTGCTCGGTTTTCTTCAGCATAAAACCAAATAATTGGTCTTCTGTAGATGTACAGGTTCCTCCTACCAAGCTGTGACCAGTCCCATAGAAGATGTGTAGATCTAGAAAGATAAAACGTAACCTCTTATAATCTCTCCTTACCTAAATAAATGAGTCTGAAAGGATTCTGGACAAACTGAGAGTAGGACTGTTTTTTGATAACACGTGATTTTTATTTCTACAATTGAGAAAAAAAAAAACAAGGAATATAAGTGCATAAATTACAGATTTATTGTTTAATTTCCCTTTAAAAATGTATTTCCAAGTCAGTTATATTTCAGTATCTCCTTTTCTCTAACATGGATGAGTCACTATAAGAGTACTCAGAAAAAGAAAAGAAGGTGAGGAGATGGAGATATATTTTTCGTATTTGACCTTCTTGACAAAGGTAAGGCAGAATTTCTTAAGCATCTATATAAAACATTCCTTATTCTTTTCACAGCTCTTTCCCATCTCTCTCCTGTTTTTGTGAAAGAGAATTTGCTGCTCTCCCATAAGTCATTATCTCCCCTTGACACGGCTTGGCCTATGCCCTGCTGTGACTTTCAATAACCATTTGCATTCTACTGAAGAAGAGACTTTTGGGGATAGAGGGTAAGAATCATAAATAGTTTCCACCTACTGTCCAAAGCAATGTCAAATCATTCAAGGCTTTTCCTATTTTCATGATTCCTGTTCTCTGGCTTTTCCTAGATGTGGCCACCAAAGCCTCCTCCTTTTTGACAAATTATGACTATGACCTTAATTTCTGACACCAAGGTGTAAAGCCAGGTGCACAAATATTTTGCCCAGCACTGCACACACCACTACATTAGGGACATTAACACCTCAGCATGCTGCTTCTATTAAACTTACACAGAAACATTGCATTGCTTCTGCAAACATCTCTGGAAAGGTGGGACAATATAGATAGATATATTGATAGAGATATCAATATATGTTGCCTAGCTTTATTTATTAGCTGAAAGACAGGCATTTGATAAATGTTTAAAAAAAAAAAAAAAAAAGAGGAAATAGGATTTCTGAAGAAGCTTAAGTGAACTGTTGCCCATTATCCACTGAATTTCAAATGGCAATAGGCACCTAATACTTTAAGTATTTTAAGAAATATTAAAAAAAACAAAAACATGAAAGTTTCAATAAATGCCTTAAGCACATAAATGCCATCAACTGTGCAGTCAATGGCTGACACTGAGTGCTACACTTGAGCAAACAAGTGTGAGCAAAAGAGGAATGGATTCAAACAGAACAGTCACAAGATTCTGTCCTATTTAAGTTCTGCTAGCTTTGAATAGGGAAATTACTTAAATACAAAACAGGATTCAAACTTTGGGAGTTGGCTGGAGTATTTTTTCTACTTCATATATCATGAGGGACACTAACAGTCTCCTCTTTTGTGCATGATTTATCTCAAATAGACAAGTCCTTAGACAATAAAGAAGCAGCAACAAGTCTGATTAATGCCTCTGTCATACCATGCATTGATTGGAATTCCTCTAGTTGCTGGTATCCCAAAGAAAACTCTTCAGAAGACACAATTAATTCCAAGTACTATGTCCGATGTAGCAATTACACCAACGAGGCCTGCTGGGTGTTAGCTCCCAAATATAACATGGAGATAAACCCCATTTCAGTTCAGAGGAACACTGTGCAAATCAACCTTTCCAAAATAGTGCAAAAGCTTCTAATGCACTGCTTGGCTTCTTTAGAAATGCAGCCTCATGGCTATTGCTGTTTAGGAAGGGGTGGGCTTTTTATGGCTGTTTGCTTGTTACTAAGCAAAAAGAGACAGGGAGAATTAGAAACACTTTGCTATTCACCTCAGGTGTTGCCTTCTGTCACTTCCTCTGTTGCCTGCTTCTCATTACTCAACTTTCATCAGTGAATATGATTGCCTATCATTGCTCCTCAGTGCTGTGACGAGTCACCTACCCCTTTAATCCATTTTTGGAGGCTGTCACTTTCTATTTCTTGCCTTGAAATGTCATCTTCATCTTTGCTGTTCTGTCATTCTTAATTCAGAATGAACTTAAACACACCATTCTGGAAAGCATGCTTTGGTTTTAAAGCAAGTAACCATTACTTTTGTGTTATAGTCTCCCTCAGACAGGACAATTTATAAATCCAGACTCCCAGATAAGAAGTCTTCAGGGTGAGTATCTAGCAATTCAGCACAACACACAGACCGACCCAGAAAGCAGGTAGCACGATGCACGTAGGATTGGAAACAAAAAAAAAAAAAATAATGGAGTAACAGGCATGTTACCCAAGTGCCCACAGGCTTCACATTTCACATGACAGTGCAAGTTGCTCTCTTAGCTGATGTGACCTATGCCTAGCACCTTGTCTGCCAGGTAGAAAGGCAGTGAAATTGAAACCCTGGTCTTGAGCACATCCCTGGATTCTGCTGGATAATTTCATTCCCCAAGGTATTTCTTCTGTGCCTGTGAGAAGGAATCACATCAGATGTATGGACAGAGAGCCACCAGAGAGGAAAAAATAGCTGTTCTAGCATCCAGCTCATCTAGCATCCTCTTCATTCCTGCTGAAGAGGAATCAGCAGTTTGGGGGAGTTATATGGGCTCCTAATTGGCAACAGAAGCTGCAAAACGTTTGAGGAACTTGTGAGGCAGCAGCAATCTGTTCATGATTGTTTTGGCTGATGTAAGGCAAGCAAGGTGGCTGATGGCCTGACCTTTCTTCCCAGAGCTGATAGACACTGTCTCTTCATTTGAAACAATTCCCTTGAAAGGCAGAAGTGATGGTATGTCTTTAACTGGATACTGTTCCTTATCAAGGAGCTGCACCTTTTGCTCTAACAAAGATTAGGAAAACAAAGGACATACTACTTCAGTAGTGAGAACAGAAGGTTGTTAAGGTGTCTGTGTTCCCTCTTCCCCCATTAATAAAAGCTGTAGCTAATACCTTAACCTTTCTGTTGTTTCAAGGGCAAAACAGCAGTCATATTTGCAGGTGTGTAGACAGTAATGAATTTTAGAAAGTTCCTATGAATAAGCTTTTTCAGCCTTTGCCATATTGTCCTTTTTATATTTTCCTGATATCCTTTCTAGTCTCTCTTTTTAAGATAAAAGCCTTTGCTAGAAAAGAAGAGATTACAGTAACTTTCAGAGCATCTGTCGAATTCTAGATACGGACTTAGATTCAGCCCAGAAAGATAATTTTATTGGTTAGATGATCTCAGGTGTTTCAAAACACCTGAACTGGCATACTACAGTCAGCTGACTTTCTGCATTGGCCACTATTCCTGTATTTCTTCCACAAAAAAAAGGAACTTCATCAGGGGAAGAAGAATTTAGTTCTTATACAGACTTACACACAGTCACTTGCAAGAGTGTTATTAAAGTAAAAAAGCCAAGCATTCAGGCACTGGGAAATGCCAGAATCAGAGTTACTTATGCAACCTCAATTAAGCCATCCTGTATGAATGCATCATGTCAGTGTCCTAAGCTATGTGACCCCAGACCTGTTTTCCACAGCCCCACTCAGTGCCCAGAACAAGCAGCAGCATTTGGTTTGACTGATGTGCAAGTTTTGTTTTATTGCTGAGCATCTGCCCCTTCTTCCTGCATCACAGATAAATCATAGTTTGGTAACAAAATTGTTTTTCCTTGTCAGTTTGTCAGTAGCACTTCTTAGAGGATTTTTGTGAAGTTAAATCTAGAGTGCTGACAGGAGGTAAGAGGTAGCACTATTCCCATTTCAGGGACAGGGAATGCCAGCACAGAGGTAATGCTAAACTTAGCAAACTGTGAGCCAGTTAAGATGGAAGTTTTTTCAGTATATGTATTATTCACACACCACTTAACTATGCAAAAAGACTAAGGCATGACACTCAAGTTTCTGCCATTTACAGAAGTTTGTTTCAAATGAATTCCCATTAAATGTTTCAAAACTGCAAGTTTCTGATGGAAAAGTGTGTTTGGTTTCCCATGGGAAATAAAACATATCCAGTTGTGCCATCTGCCTATTCATGTGCTGTTAATACTGCTTCCACCTCATTTCTGAATCTGTTGGCTGGTTTAAAACAAAACTGGCAAAGGAAAAGGTCTCTAAGTGAATGCCTCTAGGCCTAATAAAACCTGGCAGCTAAAAGGGAGTGAGACCCAAATCACAGCTTCCACTGAGAGAAAGGAGGTTACACCTCTCCCCTTTCCCTGTCCTACCAGGCAATGCCAGACCTCAGCTCAGCACAGCTTTTTCCTAGGTACTTGCTAGGGGACTCAGGGCACAACTGCATGGAGCTAATATCCACGTTCCCCTTCAAGTAGCTGGGCTCTCATCTGGTGATGTAAAACAGAGAAGAAAAAGAGAGTAAAATCATCTCCAAGATATGCAGTAATGAGCACATCTCCGTAATGATCACTCACCCCAGGGCTGTGCTGTGCTGCCAGCCAAATGTCTCCCTCTTCTATCACTGCCAGAAAAGGCACTTGGAATCAGCACAGTTTGCACTTCCAGAAATGCCAACACACTTTCTGAAGGATGCTCTGGTGCTCACCTGACAGGACACTAGCATAAGGATTTGGCATCACTTAGCCAAGAATAAAATGCATGTGTCTCAAAAGAGAAACCTTTCAGAAAGGCAGCTGAACACACTCAGTGGAGAAGAAATAAAGTAGTTTGGGGAAAGCAGCTGTTGAGCACGTGTTCAAAAAAAACCAGAAAGTTGTTAGTACTGCTATTCCCAAATTTCCTGCAGCCAACCCTCACCTGAAAAACTGGCACTCACATTCTCTTGCTCTTAAGTGTGCCTTGTTCTCAGGATGGTCATCACCCCATCTCATGCCTGCCCTCTTCACAACCACCAGCAGCTCCCCCAATGCCTTCCACCCCTTGATTTGAGACCCTGCCTGTAATGACCCATAGTCACAGACTCTCTGCTACTCATCTCAGCAGGAGGAAAGTAGAGACATTATCAGGGAATGAAGGGGTGACATTGGCATTGCAATGCCAATTATGCTGAGCTTTTCTTGTGCAGTCTGCTTGGGGAATGCGTACCAGACCTTCCATGGCATTTACAAAACAAGCAATGGGAAAAGTACTATTGTCATCAGCATAGAGGTGTTTATGGCACATTAAATGTATTTTTATAGAAAACATAACTGTAAGCAGAGGCTAAATTGGCTGCTTTTACCATAAAGCATTCCTAGATGCAAATGTTTTTGGCACAGAAAATTAAAGAAAGACACATACAAAAAATAAAGTGTAATGGTGTACCAGTAAATTCTTTCATAGCTCCACAGCTCTCTAGAAACTATACAGAAAGTGGAACTTACAGAGCAGCCAATAAGATGCCAGCCACAAAACCAGACATGTGCTGATTACTGTTTCTAGAATCCTGCCCTCCTTGCATTCCATTTGGCATTCCTCACCCTGGAGCTGCAAATTACCTGAGAACACAGGCTGGTCTGTCTTAAGTTTCTGTCTCTTTTTCTACCAACACAATGTGACTGGGACCAAAAGCACTGAGCCCATTGCTTGGTTTAACAGTTTCTTCTACACCAATTACTGTGTACAAACTGTACCCTGTAATGATGGAATTTGCATGGGCCTGATCTTCCCATTTGGTGAAGTCAATGAAAGTTGTTCTCTTGATTACAGGAGTGGAAGAATGAGCAACAAGATGGAAAACTTGGGCAAGTGAAAGCAGTCAGAAAAATATCGATTTAGAAAAAGCAAAGAGACTTCAGAATAATGTTTTCTTCTTTCCAACAGTGTGCTCAGGTGACAGATGCTTCCTGCTGTGGAGCTCTGCAAAATGCTACTATGCCTGTGAATTCCAGTGTGGTCTAAATAAAGAGAGGGCTCTCTGCCAGATAAATCTGGTAACAAAAAACTTTGTCATTTCCTTCCCAGAATAAATGGCATCCAGAGCAGGAGCCGAAATGTGCTTTGAACAGGATAGTGTCCAGCTGGGCAGTCATCCCTCAGGTCTTCAAAGAAAGAAATACTAGAGGTCCCAAAAGGTTATAACTTCAAGTATTAGCATAATCTTCTCTGCTCTGTGCCTACTTTTGATACTATTTAGAAGAGAAACAAAAGTGAGGTCCACAGAAATCCACTAAAACTGCTTCCTTTAGGGCGGGCTTTCTAACAGCCAATTTGTTTGTGGTGCACGCTGCAGGAACTCGTTCTGTTTCCAAAGCAATATGAAAAATTTAACTAGGGTTCAGTTCCACATGGCAGTCAACTGGAAGGCACAACACAGAAATCCAATCAATGGCTATGAAACAGCACTTCAGTAGCTATAGCACAGTATGTAAGCAGCAGCAGGTACTTCAAAATGAACGAGAGCAGAGAGAAGTTGAATTTTCATTTAAGGTTGCTCCTACTCTCCCATACATCAAGGCTCATTAGTGATAAATTTTAGGTCTCAGACATGCATGAGGCAGACTGATTTTCACTGTTTTCTAGCCCTCTTCTGAAATCCTAAGTGTGGCTTTGGAGAGTTAGCATAGCAACTGAGGATAACCAGTGCCAGAGCCTTAAACTTCAAGTACACTGCTTGCTTGGGACCCAAAACTGGCTCCTGAAATGGGTATCATTACAGGGGTCATTCCTTTGGGTTCTGGCAAGTCCCTGGAGGGTTTCCTCTGCCTTCTCTTTTTCTAGGCTCTCACATTTAGCCTGTCCTTTAGGGTTGCTACTAGCTCATGCCTGCTCCATAGCTCAGAAAAATAAGTAGAAGAGATATGTAAAGGACAGAGCAAGTGGTTGCTTTGGGATGGGCAGACTCTGGAAGCCCCAAGGAGTTGATTTTCCCCACAGCAGAGCCAGGAGGGACAAGAGCCTGGACAAGCAAGATTTGATACACCTGCTAAAGACAGCCACAAAACTACTCTCTGATACCATGTCCAGCCTTGCAAAAGTATTTCATGGTATTTCAAGTATTTCAAGTATTTCTGTCCAGGTAAGCAAGGCTGTACCTGTGAACGATGGGTACTCTGGGCTCTACTTTACAGAGCAAGGCAACAAAGGGGACAAAAATCTATTTTCACCTGCCCACAGTGATTAAAAATTACTTTCTACTACTTCAGACATACAAAGTAGATGAAGATAAGCAGCACAGACCAGTAAATTCTTCCTGCCTTTGTGATAAATGGCTCTCTTTAGAAACATTTTTTTCTCCACAGGAACATCCCTCCATTGTGCACAAGGAGAAACATCTGCTTCTGACAGGGCATGAAGAGTGAAGTTTGCATCTCTGATTGCTGAAGGCTAACGAGAACAAACCAGATTCTGCTCAGAATATTAACAGTGCCAGGAAAAACAATGTCTGCAAGCTGTTTTGGCTTGCATGTCCAGAGCCCAGCAGGGCAGTGAGCAGGCAGACAATAGCCCACACAGGTTTCACACTGGAGTGCTGTTGGTTTCTTGTTAAGCAGCACACCCTGCATACAAAGCTTGACACACAAAGCCAAAGAAAATATAATCTCAGTGAATGCTACAAAAAGAAGGGTAATTTTTCTTTATACATAAGGGAAAAGCATCAGGAAGAGCTGCAGTAATCTCCCTTGTCATCATTATTCAGCAGCACAACAAAATGGAGACCTTGGTCAACCATATTTGACAACTTTTTTTTTTTTTAAGTCAGATCCTATTTGTTTAGGGATCTCTTATAAACTCCATCTGGCTTTTAAATATATTGCCTCTTAAGGTCAACATTACACTTTTTCTCACTTCTTCCTGGGTCTAGTGAAGGCTTGCTCTTTTGCCCTATTTCATAACTTAGTTTCAAGAACTTTTACAAGCTTTCTGGAGGTGCTGAGAAGGTGGTCATAGGCTACACAGGGCAGATGGGCAATCTGCAGAAATTTAATCCCATTGCCCTTTGGTATTACAAGATGGTGAAACTGGCCAAACCTGGAAAAGCTCTGTTCAATTTAATGGACCAGTATTCAAAGTGCTGCAATGCAACTGAAAAGTCTTTTGTTCCTTCTGTGGTCAGACTAATGGGCCAGGGGATGAGGATTCGACCCTTTACACTGTGGGAAGAAGGCACTAATTACTTGGAAAGTAAAAAGAACTTGTTCTCTAGATTACATAACCCATGTTGGTGCTGTTTGGGACTAAATAATATGCAATTGAATGAAAGCTGCAATGCTGTGCTGGGAAAAATTGCTGCAATAATTAATGCCAGCAGTCAATTATATTGATCTGTACATTCAGTATTCCAGGCAGAGCTGGCCACTGTGGGTTATTTTCCTCTGGAGTCAATGTATTCAACTGCTATACAAAAACAAAGGGAAAAAGTCAAAGAACATAATTTGGACATTTGCAACTGAAAGAAAAAGAAGATACTGAACAGACAGTATGCACAGCATAAGGAAAAGTCAGGCTGAAAAATGAACAAATTAAAAAGAGAAGCACACATAGTGGATTGCTTAGCATGCAGCCAGAAGTATAATGTAATGCTCACTCCTTGAATGTAATGTTATTTGCTCAGTGCAAAGTCAGAGTTTCTGCTGCAAAGGAGTATGTAGATACACACAAAACCACACATGCACATATACATTATAAAACAACCTTACACGAATAACTATTGGGTCCCAGAGGACTTCAAAGTGTGAAGGGATAAAATTTCTATCTGTAACAACGTTGTCAGTTAAGCATAAAATAACAATTTTCATTATTATCCACTGTAATGCAAATTGATATTTTTACCAGCAAATATATGGCTGGTTTTAGCCTCAGTGGCAGGATGAATGTTAAATCAGAGCTAATGAATAATTCACAGATCTTATATAATGTAATGGTTCATTCTGGGATTCATGTTTGAAGAATGACTTCTGGTTAGATGCTGTTCAGATTCTGGGCCAGTGACACTCTGGTATGACCTGTCTGCAGGAAGATAGTGATCTGCTGATGAAAGGGTTCATTTGTTGTCTGGGATTTTTAAAAATAATTAAAATTTTACTGAGTTTTCATTACACAGATGTATTGACACAAGACTGAACAAAGCAAATACAAAAGTTCAGCAAGCACATTTCACTCACTAAGCTGGTTGCAGAATTAATAGTTAAGAACTCTGTGAAGTAAATTAAATGTCTGCTCACATCCCATGCCATACAAAATATAGTGCAGTGGGGAGAACACTGCACTTGGTGTTTGGGAATCTGGAATGGGGGAAAAGCTCAACAGGATTGTAAAATGCTGCCTGGGATGTTCTTTTAAGTAAACATATGCTCAGATAATGTACTGTATTACAAAATTGAGAACCAAATTAAACTTATCTCCTCCTCAAAGGAGTTCTGGAGGGAGAATTAGTTATATGCCTCAAGTGAAAAACAAAACAAAACAAACAAATTAATGAAAAAACCCAAACCACCAACCGAACAAAAAAATGTAACTGACGGAGGCTGAAGGGGTGTATACATCTTGATCTCACCCAGATCACCCCTTTGCTCATATCCACAAAACAGTGGATTTCCAACCTCTGTTCCACACTGCATGATTTAAGGTGCCAATGTTGAAATTATGGTTTCTCATTTGGAGTGATTATTCCTATCAGGAGAAGTTATTTCTCTCTAAACTTGTTGATGGCTATTGAAAATTTATACAATTCCTCAGAGCTCCTGCATTTCACTGATTCAAAAGAACTAGAAGAGGTCCAGCAGGGAACTAATTTATATATACCTTACCCCTTTGGGAACTGATTTATAGCTGACATTGGCTTTAATAAATTCTGCCTCCCTGTAGTTGTTAGTTCGCAAGAGAACTTGATAAGAGCCAGTGTCAAAAAGAAGGCTAACACCTTGCTGCCTGTATCACACTGCTCCTAATAATGAGGATAAGTGTGAATTGTTCTGCCAAATTTAAAATTCATTTGCCACTTGGAGATTTACCAAAAAGCTCTGTTCCTCTGAGACCCACACAAGTCTGGGTCTGTAATGATCACTGTGGTACCTCACAGAAACCTGGCTGTGCCACCCAGAAGAGCAGCAAGCAAAAAATACCAACCTGGGATCTGGCAGCTTCACAGCAGTGTTAGCAGCTGCTAAAAGAGGGCCAGAAGCACCAGGAATACACCCAGAGTAGCAGCTGTTGTACTGCTGCTCTGAGCTGGGTCCTTCAGCATCTCTGTACCAGACCACAGGTTCTTCAGACATGCAAGCACCAGACTAGGAGGGAAGGCTAAGAAAGGAGTGTTATGGGTGGAAGCATCCCTGGACTGTCCCAGAGAAGCAATGGTCATCAACCTGCTCAAACACCATTGTGGAGAATGAGACTGCTGTCCAGATATCCCAGGGAAACATCCCAGCAGCTGCAGATAGCACACACATCAGTGCAAGCTGGTGCATGGAGCTGTGACCAGGACAGTGCTTTTTTTGTGCCTGTTCTACCTCTGTTTATGTTTAGGTGTCAGTGTACAGTCCCAGTACAACACCTAAACAGTCCCAACAGTCCCAATAAAATGCAATCTCTCCTCTAGGACATTAATAAATACTGTTACAACTAAAATTTGTCTCTGTGTTCACATTAATTCAGCTACAACTACTGCATCAAGAAGTGGTTAACCCAGCATGAACTGTGTCTAGAAAAAATTAAAGGTCTTACTGAGGCAGAAGTTAAAGTATCTTAATAAAATTTCCATTTTTTTATATTTGTGTTACTCTGTGACACTCTTATGTGCCTGATCAATAGTTCTTCCCTCTCCAACTAATAACAGGCTTGGTACAAATCTACCTAAATTGAGTTACTATAAGACAGGGATATTAATAGCTTTAAAAATGAATTATTTTCTGTCTGTATTTTAAGATTTTGCTGCCAGGTTTTAACATACTGGTTTCCTGAACACTGACAAGCAGAACAACTTGCATTGATTCACCATATTCACCCTCCATAGTCAATGATGACATAGTCTATGACAGTGATGTCATAGACATCACTGAAAACTTCATTACATGAAATGGTAATTTTTATTCCATGTGTCCACCCTTAATGAGATTAAATCTACTTTGTGTTTTTGAGCCATTTATTTGGAAGGCATTGTGATTGGATTGCCAACATATCAAGTTTGCTTAACTTAATATGCAGTAGAAAATAAAAAAAAAACCAAGCACTTCTGAAAGAGAGGCCATTAACTGATGTTATTTAGAAAGCAAGTAATTTTTGTGAGATATTAAAGAAATATTTTATTGGCAATTCAATGCCATTTGAGTTATCCAGAAGTGCTTTGCATATTTATAGTACACACACTCAGGACAACTCATTTCCTACTTGGAATCAGAATTCAGGTCCCACTTAAGCCAATGGGAATTTTGCCATCAACTTTAATGCAATCAGGATTTGGTTCTTACTATATATAACTCAGATAGCTTCAAACTACTCCACAATACCATGGACCATCAGGGACTTCTGCTGCTATTGTAGGATTGTTAAGAAAACAATCAGAGAGGCTACAGTTGTGAAGGAGAAACACAGTAGCCCTGCACCATATAAATATTGTCATCCAGGTGTCATGGTTTATGGTGTTAATCTGCATGAGTTTCCAGATTAATCAATCTTCTTTCATTTCGTGTGTATTCCATAGATAATACATGTTGCTATACTCAGTAGATTATCAGGCAGTTCAAATGTAAGAATTGTCACTGTTATATGACTGTATAATGCATGGTAAGAACCACATTGCCCCTATTGCAAAGTTTTTTCTTTAAGATAACATAAAATTCTTTATCTCGACTGATAATTCAAATGATGAAATCTTTTCCTGATTCCCTGCACAAAACAATTATGCTCGTTTCTACTAGTCCTATTCTTTAATGCTTGTGACTGAGAGTTCAACATGATCTTAATTTGGCTGACTGGGAGACTGTAAAAGAAGCACAAATAAGGCATCGTGCCAAACAAAAAATCCATACCTTGTGAGCAATAAAAAGTCAATTAATAGCTGTTTCCTCGCAAAGGACTCCCACCAGCCAGCAGAGAATCTCACTCTCTCGTTTCCAAGGAGTTGTGTGTGGCTGATGCAGACTCAAACTTTCTCAGTTAACTGCTACACACAGCTCAAACATTTCAATGGTGATTATTTGCTGGCTGATTGCCTTCAGCTCATCCTCTCACAGGCATGGAACATTGATCAAAGAAGTGTTTATCATGTGTCCCCAACAGACATTAGGGAGGCCTAATAGATGTTGGCCTAAGCAGGAGAGCAGTCCATGTGCAGGAATTTCCACCAGTACACATTACATCTGTAAATGGGACTGGACTCAGTCCTCTGAAAATTCAGTAGTGCCACTGTGACAATTTCTTTATACAAGTGTCTCCTGAAAGCAGGGCTTTGCATTGTTAAGGAGACTCTATCCTTACATTAATGTGCTTTTTACTCTCCATCTGCTAATAATACTAAATAAGCATCTGCTTCCCCTGTCTTCTAATACTGTTGGCTTGAAGGGTAATGTTTCATTTTCCACCCAATGTTTCCTGAGAAGTAGTGATAAGAGATGCAAAATGTAGGCTTCAAAGGGTTTCCTTGTAGGGACCCAAAGATGGAAAGATGTTGATTTCTACAATGGTCCTTTCTGAATTTCTGCTCATGCTATTTTCACCTCTCTTCACTTCCTAGAAAAGTGCTGCTGTACATGGCAGAGGGATGTCAAAATTGTCTCCAACACAGACAACTGGATAAATGCACAGTTCAGAAGTCAGTTACCTATGCCATCAATTCACCACGATATAAACAATTACATCAATAACTGCTTTGCTTCAAGCCTTTAATTTATCTAAAAGCAAAACTAAATCAACCACAGCCCTCCAACACAAGCAGAAAACCACTGCAAAGACTTTGACAGCCAGCAGTCTTCACTTAGATGTGAAGGGATGCAAGAGATACTCTTTTTTTAAAGACCATCAACATCCACAGAATATCTGCTAATGACTTTTCACCTTTTGCTACAAACAATAACCATCCCTTCTAATTCTCTCTCCAGTTATCAAAGCAATACCAAAGCCAGATAAGAGGCAGGTTCTCCAGCCTCCTGTCTCCTTACAGACTCTAGTTAGCAATTACACCCACAGCAATCAGGGGATGGGAGAGAGGGGAGCAAAACACACCAGTGACAACAACAGCAAAAAATATTCTATCAGACACCCCCTATTTCTGTACACGTGCACCTGATAATAATAGCTGTGTAACAGGACAATAGTGCTCCTGCTGTGCTGTATTGAACCCAAACCAATTATACTGTGAGCTCTCTGAGCAGTTTGAATAGATGATCAATGTCAAAATTGTTATCAGCACTCCCCCGTTTTGTCCCCTCTGTTCCAACCTTCCCCTGACAAGACTCCTTTTGGCATGTAAGGTCTCTGGGACAGTTTTCTTTGTTCTCTGCCCCTTCAAACACCTACTGGCAATTAAAGCAGTACAATTACACAGAATCAATGGCCTACTCTATTTAGCAAAGTAGAATATAATCCCAAATTATTGCAAGGAGAAGCCTCAAAAACTGCATATGAACTAAGGATGGTTTAGATTCTAGAGCTGAACTGAAAGAAGAGGGAAGGGAGAAAAGAATGTGATGTGCCAAAACTCCCAAAGTGTTTAGAAAATATTTCAGATGATAGATACATAAAAATACAGTTGAGCACACTGCAAAAAAGCCTCTGCTGAGACCCTGCAAAGCCAGAGGTCCTCCTCAAGAGAGCCTATAAAGCCAGACTTATCCAGCCACATAAATATCTCCTGAAACCACTGTGCTGCACAAAGTGGTGAATGTAAAGCAAGACATGGTTACAAATAGCAGTAATGGCACAAGCACCTGAAGTCATCAGACTTCTGACCTCCCAGTCCTGTGATTTAGTCACAGATTATACCACCACTTTAGCTGCAATATGCAAGCATCTATACAGTTCCTTAAGAGTACAGATTAATGGAAGTGAGTATTTGTGCCAGTGTCAGGGCTGGAGATTATGGATTATCCTTGTCCCTCGGAAAAGCTTTGTAAACTCAGTCCTACAAATCACTGAGTTCAATGTGTGCCTCATTTTAAGTAAACACAATAATGTCAAGCAAGTCTGATGCTCACAAATATATGCTGCAGGATGAAGAAGGAGAGTAAGGTGCTTAGACTGGCTTTTTGGTGTATTTTTTCTGGGTGTATCCCCAAACTAGATAATTTAAAGGGAAAATAAGTAGGTTCTCAATAGATCTGCAGGGTTCATGCCTGTTATTAGAAGCAGCATTATCTTGCTCAGCAGAGAAATCCTTTGCCCTTTGAAGATCAAGTGCAAAAATCTCTCACAGGCTTTGGTATGTCCATTCCTCCACTGGTGCATTAAAAACAAAGTGCAGAAATGAACTGAAAATAGTTGATTTCTTTCCCTAATTACCAATGACAGCATCTGCTTTGTGAAAGAAAAATGAGCATCCTCCTTTTTTTTCCTCATTTGAGCAAAATTCTGGGCTTTTTCACTGCGTATTTTGTGCTTTTATTCTTACAATACCACCACTTTCTGCTGTCAGGAGCTGGTGTTGTTTTATTGTTTTAGCTAAGGACACTGTGGCAATACAATAAATAGGAGATAATTGGATACATCTGTCCTGCATTTATTAGTTACTGCTGACATGCCTAAAAATAGGCTTTCTGTCCTGGGCTTGAGTGCCATTAGGCTGGAAGTCATAGAGCATCAAGCTCTTCTGACCTGAAAACTTGCAGAGCTGCTGTTCCTCAGAACTGCTTTATCTACTGCCTAAAGAACAGAAAGCCTTTAAGGCAAAAAACTATCCCATTAGACCTATCCCTGACTTACTCTCTGAGCAAGCAAACACAGCAGTCAGTTGTTCACAAGTAACCATCACTTACTTGGTATAAATAATCTGCCTCTCAACAGATGACCCAGAGAGCCCTTGACTCTTGTTCCCAGCAAGGAGTTTGATGAGCACACAAAAAATCCCAAGACACCACTGTGGGCTCAAGATGAGAGAAGACACCCAGGTTCAGCCTTCCAGTCCAGCTTCTGACCAGACTTTTAATGCACTGAAGGATCAAGCCAAAATGTTTCTGGGTATAACAGCTTTGACTAGGATCCAAGTTTTATTGCTCAGCTTCAGCTCGCAGTTACATGAATACTTCCCATGGGCTTTCTTCAGAAAATCAGTTATTTGACAGATTCTTTAGCTTGGTGGCAACCATGTAGCTCAGTTTCTTTTCTTGCTCAATACAAAAGAGAATCATGTTTCATATGCTTCTCATCCCAATTCACTGTAATACACTTTAATACACTGTAATACTTTATACTGTAAAGTGTAGTAAAAGATTCTTAAAAATCCTTAAGGCAAAACCTTTATGTGAACTCCATCAAGTGTCAGCTAGCTTTAAGTAGTGAAAAAAAGATTGAACCTATGCTCAAAATGCTGGACTAGGACTGAAGACCTGAAGCTGGCCCTCAGTTTTGTTACACTCTTCATGCAATGCCAAATGCCATCTTCTGAGCAAGGAAGACAACAAAATTCTCCTTTCTCTTGTAAGGCCTTGAGCTGTTTCTGCAGAAAAATAACTGTTTTCAGTTGGTGCATTGTAAATATTAAGAAGGTGGGAGTTATCTATGATGATATCTTGGCCTTTCTGTATTTTCAGTGCACAATCAAGTTTCTCTGTATAAAGCATCAGTCCATTTTTTACAAGGGCTTAATCCCCACAAATTGTGCAGTATCAATGAAACAAATCCTAAAGGAGATTACATGCTTCAGCTACTGGTAATGTTGGTTTTTATAGCAGAATACAACACATTTGTAAGTGGCTCAAGCCTTACATTAGTCCTATATGACAAACAAAAGAGCACACAACCAAAGAGGCATCTGGCCATGTAGTAAGGCTGCTACTATCTATCACTTAAATAGATGAGAAAAGTTGCCAGTAAGGGCTGCCAAATGCTGCTTTAATAAACAATTCTTCTCTCAACAGAAAGCCAGTACCATGTGCAGATTTATAGTAAATGTACCATTCCTTCCCTGTGCTATCAGCACTGAAGACAGTAACAAGTAGCTCAGAGCACAAGAATACATTTTTATCAAAACAAAACAGTAGGTGTTGGCACAGCACCTTATCTGCTATATGGGAGCTATGAAGCATTTGAATTGCCCCAGTGGACACCCTTAGACCCTTTATTACATTTATGCTGTAGGTTTCCTGAGCAGAGCTTTGAGAATGAAGATCCATAAATTGTCACTGAAGGGCTTAGTGATATATTTGACACATTTGGATTTATGGACAGGAAAGTCAAATCAAAGGCTGTTGAAGAGGTAGCAGAGGTTGTGCCCTGTTATTGAGGTGAGTCTTACAAATACTCTGAATCTACCTGAACACATAAACACATAAAGGGGAAATTAACAGCTGAACAAATTCTCTGGTTCTCATATAAAACCATAAAAATTCTTTATGCATCTTCTCAATGCCTGGCATTCAGTTACAGCCCCAGTAAAGGGAAAAGGAGCCTCTGGAACAGGATGATCCCTCTTCATCAGTAACAACTGATGGGGACACATTCTGTGTTGCAGACTGCATAAACTTACAGTGAAGCTGCAATGTTCCCATTTCTTACCTGTCCTGGGCTCCATTACCATTTTCCATTCATATTTTACTCAAATTTGATATTCAACACGCTCTTCATCCAGAATCATGCCTCTAACACCACAACTCCTTAACTCATTTCCCAGCCCCCTCTGGAGGCAGTCATGCTCCATCCTAAGCCAGCTACCCAGAAAGTCTCATCAAATGACTTTATGGAAAAATAACATTCTCAAACCTACTGCAATTATTTACATTTGACTAAAGCTTAATGCATATTTTGTTAAAATTAATCTTCCAAAAAGATACTTACACTTAGTTCAAAGGCATTTCAGGGCAGAGAACTATGGATTTATTGCAGCAGTTGTGATACATGCCTAATCTTCTTTAATTGGCATATGTCTGGCTACAGTTTCCATCTGCTGATCCTTACAAAAACACTACTTAAGACCCAACACGTCTTTTCCCATGAAGATACTATCTTATTGTAATTGAAACTTTGCTCAACATCTTTAGTAATTACATATGCTCAAAATTTAAAAGCTCAGCCCATTTCCAGTTACATTTGCAATCTTGGCTATCCACATTTCCAAACCACCCTCTTGTCCCAGACGTTTCTTTTTTTTTTTTTTTTTGCTTTAATCTCCCCAAATAACAAGTATTCAACTGGTAGTCAGAAGCATCCACTGCAGCCTTTCAACACTGACTCTGTGATTGCAGATGAAGGGGCACTAACTGGGGAGTGTCTGATTGATAAGATCCTGCCTACAGCTGATAGTTATCTTTACAGATCGTGACAGGGATGGTGCTGCTTTGCTACTCTGGCAGACAGTGCTAGAAATTTCAGGGAAACCTTCAATCCTTTTTGTGTGCTTGAGGCTGCCCAAAGACAAAGACAGAGTAGTCTCAAAATAACTACAGATTAGTCCACCCTTTTTCATTGACCAACATCCAGGGAGAGTTAGGAGCACACTGAATGTATTCTGAAGAGTTACTTTGTCCTTCAAATTCCCATGTAGAAAAAGGGGAAGAAGCTGCCCACCAAACAGGGACCCTCTCAGCAATCTGGGAGGTGCTGAACACAGGCACAAGTGAGGTCAGGTCTCAAGTCCTAAGCAGCAGTGATGGGGCAGGTAAACCCACTCTGAACTATTGGATTTTATTGAATCTTTTCCGTGTGCAATAGCCAGTGCTGCCTTAGCCACCTGACACTACAAAGGAGGTTTTAGAAAGAGTAGAAAGAACAGTACTCATATACTGCATTTATAGGGGAGTATTTCTCAACATTAGGAGCTTTTTACATCACCTTGCCAAGGCAGAGGTTCTGCCTTTTAAGTTAAGGCTTTTATATTGCCCAGCTATGAACAAGCATTTAATTACAGGAGAGCTCTAAAGTAACGCATTAAGGAGAAACTTAGGTGAAATTTAGTTTTCTTCATCCAAAATCAGAAGGTGGGAACTTCTACCTGGTGTTATAAGATTTTTTAAGCAAAAAATTGATTCTACATAATGCACACATTCAAGTATAGTCATGAAAGTATTTGCTATGCAAGTGTTAATTTGCTTGAAAACACAGTTGGTTCTGTTATATTTTTTTTTGGAGTGGACTTGATTACATCTGAGTAAGGTATCCTCTTATGGGAGTAAGTGGGTTGTACTGGATTTATAGTAGAGCAACACAAAGAACAGCAAAAGAGAGGTGTATTTTAAGAGTTTTAGAAAGACTAACATCAGATGCAATGTGGAACTGCTGTTTAATAGGGGATGAAAAGACTGTCTTTTGAGATGACCAGGTCTCAAAGAAATAATAAAATTACTAGACTTGGGGAAAGAGGAAAAAAAAAGAAGTGGTTATCTCACACAAGAAAGGCACAGAACACAGTCCTTTCTAGTATTTCGTTCCTGGCAGCCTGAATTTTGAGAATCATAATAGAAAAATCTTCCTTTGGGATAAAAAACCCTATTTTTTTTGGTGAGCATAAACCTTGAAAAACAGTAATAAAATTACCCATAAAAACAACAAGGAAGTGAACATTGAGTAAGTTGTAGCGGGGAAAAAGGGAAGATGGTTTTCAGTAGCCTGCCATGACAGAAGCATCCCAGGAGAAAGTCAGCTTTAAATAATCCTGTTCAGAGTAGGCACTTGGGAAAGGTTTGTGTGGTCAGAACCTGCTTAATGGCAAAACTCTGCAGTGTTTTCTTAGATGAAGTGTTTCTGCAGACAGCTTTCTGCTTGAGAACACAGTGGCATTTGCTTCCTGCATTTCCAAAACTTCCAAAGCTTCTTACTGCAGTAACAGTGCCCACAGAAAACAAGGAAGACAACACTGAAGTGCTTCATCTGAGTATTCCTGACATAGTTGAAAATCTGAGGTTCTTTTAATAAGCAAACCAGCAGTAATTAGGTGGGAACAAGCAAGTCACTTATAGATTTTTTTTGTAGCTCTGAAGAGTCACACTGAAAACAAAGCCCTGCATTCCTAGAACACGTTCTAAAACCACACTGACATTTTGCAGATACAATTAGAACAATAATTAATTAATGTAGCATGTTCCAGAAACAAATCTTATAAAGACAGCAGGTTGTCAGGAGTCATCCAGACAGTAAACAACCAAAAAATCAAGGAGTGTCTGTGCCCTGCTGCAGGTGATCCCATTCTGTCTCTGTTAAATCATGCAGCTTTTTGGAACACAGTAAAATTGGGTTCTGTCAGCTTTGCTATGAAAACACCAGTTCTGACAGCATTAAGGCCTTTTTCCCATGTGATTTCACTGGTGTCTGAGCTCAAAATGGAGATTTTACCTTTGGAAGGGTTCTAGAATTTCTCTAATCATGATGTCCTCTTTACACAAATTAATATAAACTTACATTTGAGACATCTACATTGCTGTCAAAACCCTCCCACAAAGGCTTTCAAAATTTTTTTGTCAGACTCTGTGTTTTACAAGAGAATATTTGCTGTTTCCAGTTTAATGTGTGCATCTTGCTCAAAGTTTGCATCAAGTGTGTGCCTGGTTCCCTGTCTCTAACCTGTGTTTCAAAGATCAACATCTGATGTTCATTAAGCTCCAACTCAATCTGTTCCCCAGTGTCCACACTCAAACAGAAGTTGAGTGATCAATTTTCACAAGTCAAGCACTGGCAATTATTAATACAGCATCACCCCTAACAGCCTTCCTCTAGCACTCCTTGTCATGGCTCCTTGAATCTGCTCTCAGATTATGAGACAAGACCATAAATTCAAAAAAGTAAGTGCTCTTTATCCTCCTGTTGCTAGCAAGGCAGCCATCCCCTCACAAACATGCAGGTACACACCCATTCATGTTATTTTAAATTAAAAGCTTTCATTGATCTGCCTATTGGCAGAAGAGCACAAATGTTATTCTTGCAGCTGTATTATTGTCCATCTTGTTCAATGAAATACAACCAGTCCTTTGAAAATTGTCATCTCATCTGCTGGCAAATATGAGTTGCCAGGAAATGTAAAATGGAAAGAGTAAAAAACTGAAGGGATGGGAAAAAATTAGGATCCTTCAGCAGTGGCAGCTTGCTACATGCTAAGTAATTTAATCCTTGATAAAAAAGAGCAAAACAATCCAAGGCAAAATGCTGCAGAACAAGTGGCCACAGAGGAAAACTTAAGAATGAACATTCATCACTGCCTGCATGACTAAGGGAGAAACAGCCCTCTCAGAATTCTTTGGATCATGTATTCCTACAGTGTGTGTGTGTCAGTGGAAGAGATGTATGGATTCACAGTATCACTCAGTTTAAAAAAAAAACAAAAAACCTCAGGAGGCCATCAGTCCAACTTCCTGTTCTAAGCAGAGTTGCTGTGAAGTCAGACCAGGTTACTCAAGGCTTAAGCCAAATCCTTGGGCTGGGTACTGTATGTCTTTCTGATTTTTGTCTGAATTCCCCTTCCAGAAACTGAATTTATGAAAACTGCATTAAGTGAAGCTTGAAGACATCAACTTGGCTGTAAAGTGCCCTGGAAAATAAATTTGCTGAGGAATACCAACCTTCAGCTTCAGGGGGTAGTTTACTACTCCAGATTTTAGGGATCATTCTGTGTGGTTGATTCTATTTTCCTTTGCTTTTATTATTCGGACAAAGATATAAAGCAGTTTCACAATGTAATATTTTATGTGCAAAATTAACATTCTCATTTTAGCTTGCCTGCTATTTTTCTTCATCCTAACTTGAGCTCCCATCACCAAAATATTGCTGTTTATGCCATAAATTAGATCTCTAAGACATTAATTCTATTTCCAAAGACATACCAACACCTATATGATGTTATTGTTTTATTTTCCTTTGAAACATGAACCAGCTGTCTGAGCCAATATTTCAAACCCTTAAGTCCCTTAAGTCACCAAGGTACTGAATGTGAAATTACCTCTACTGGGAGGAAATTTAGGAATGACTGACTGCTGAGCAGCATTTATTACCTTTCCATGTTAACACATTTCAGTGTGCTCTCCTGTGGTCTGACACCTACTTAACATGATAAAATACAACCAAGATTGTGCAGATCAGAAGCAATACAATGTTAATCACCACCTCTTTCTGCCCATAGAAACTCTTGGGCTTACTGAAGAAGTTAACACAAAGCAATCTTTAAAACACATATTGCTTGTAAAGTTTTTTATTTGACCCACCAGATTATTTAAGAAACACAATGCCAGTATAATCAAGTTTTTCTGAGAATGTCTTCAGCTCGGGTATACTTACATACAAAATGTGAATGAATAAAGATTCATGGTTGCAAACAGTAGCAACCCAAGAAAACATTACTGTCTCATCCTGCAACTGGATCAGCAAAAGGACCCAGACATGCCCGAGCAGCTTTAGTCCTAAACAGATCATTTGGGCTTTGTAGAGGCAGATACCAGGCAGAGAGCTTTGTCCTTGAAGTTTTCCTATATTATAGAGCCTACAAAAGTAGGAAAAATATCACAGAGCTTGAGTTGCTTGTATGCTGAGATTTTAAATTACCATGCTGATCATGCTCATTGTGGCAAACACACTTTCCTGTACTTTTACTAATCACAGGAGATTTTATTAACTTGCTCAGAAGCACAAAGCATTTCTTTTGTTTTGGCTTCCCCTGTAGAGGCAAATTGCATTAACTGAAATGTCTTGCATAGTTCAGACTTTCAAGCTAAAAAAACCATTCCATTACACAGAGAGGCATCTTTATGAAGCATCAAGACATCTTGGAGCAGTTTGCTTCCAGATTTGATAGCTCAGGTTTTTCTTCTCAGAGCAGTAATGTTCTGAGCCTTCCACATAGAATTATGAGTTATGAAAAGAAGCATCAAACCAAAGAGAAGCTGTGGAAATCAACATCAATAGCTGGAGACAGCATGACACACACAACTCTGAAAAAGCAAAAGAATTTTAGAATAAATTCTAATATAGGATGCCTGTTTCATCATTTAATAAGCATATTCCACTCAGATGTGTGTCAGATTTAAGAATTAGGCACACTTCAATGAAGAGTGTCAGCAAGCTTTTAAAAAGAAAAAAAAAATTTTGATTCAAGATATTGCCATTATAGAAACACTAACAATTTATACCCAGCAGATCCACAATGAGGGGACAACAGCTCCACTGATTTCCCATGTTCTTCACATGATCCCTGCTAACACATGAATGGGAAAGACAAGAGCTTTGCAAGGGTTTGTGGCTATTTGCACTGAGAAAAAAGATGTGAAGACAGTGGCAAATTAAATATGGCCCTGCACTGATGAATTAGAAGGCACAGTGTGCAGCACACTCCTAAAGCATCAGCTGTTGAGTATGAGACACTTGACACTGCTGAGATGTTTGGAAGCCAAACATTGAACTCTGGAAAAGGAAGTTAAGTGTTTCTCAACCAAGAAAATCTGAAGCCTTAGAGGGAAGAATTAGCTGGATTTGATTACTCAGCCCAGCACTTCAGCCTTCTGATTTGGCATCTCTGTGAATCACGCAGCCTTACAAAAGACAGGGCTGCTGGAGAGCTCTGCACAAGGGTCAGTTTCAAGATGCAGAGAGCCAGAAGCAAGAGCATGAGGTCTGTTGTCACCCTGTGCCATCTGGCACTGGGTTGGTGTGTCCAGCTGGGACTGCTTTTACACTTCAGACAAGCTATTCCTCAGCTACATGAGCAATGTACCCATTAATGTCTGCTTTGATTTGTAAGCTAGTCTACCCCAAAATTATCATTTTAAAAGTTATATTCTGACATATAAAAAATAATAATTAAAAGTGCTTATAATAAGAATATAATAAGATATACGAAATGCTTATTTTTCAAAAAGCATTTTCCAAATGTTTTAGATTTACAATTTTTGCTGCAGTAAGATCTAATAAAAAAGAATGTATGAAATACCAGTTACAGCAGTTACTTATTAAGGATCTCACACAAACATTTACCCCTAAATTCATATTAGGAGCAATTTAATTCATTATTTCATGCCCACAATCAAGGGCTGGATATCAACATTTCTTTTTGTTAGGCAAAGTGTCTGTGTTGTGGTTGTTTTTGCAGTCCAGGCAGACTCCATCAGCAACTCTGAATGTAGAACTTTCAGAAGAACACTTCTCTCCTCTTCACCCACATACAAAGGTGTAGAGATTTCTATCTGACAACAATCAATATTACAGATGAACCTCATCAAACTTCCAATTTTCCATCAAACCAAAGCAAATCCTAATTGTATTCACAGCTCACATCCTTCAACATTGACTGAGCATTATGGATCAACAAAACCCCCAGTGACATGAATGGCAATATCACAAGCAGATCACTTTCTGCACAGATGGATTAATAGACTTAAGAAATTGCTATTTGTGAAAATACACAGAAATTAGAAAGTAATTTGGAGGCAAACAACAACTAGAAAATCAAAACTAAAGAATAGTAAAGCATACTCCAATCTGCTAACAAAGAGTTTGCCAACGAAGGGGAGAAAATAATTTTCAGTAGTTAATTTTATCTTTTTACACATCCTGTATCTCTTCTTATAGATTAAAGGAACCAATTAACTAAATTTAGTGATATTAAACTACCAGTATTAAAACCAAAGCAAGATCACTACCCAGAACAGTCACTATCGTGGGAGGCTTATGAGCTCTTCTAATATCTCCTACCTCCAAAATTTTTCAATATATTTTATTTAACTACTAATCTTTGGTAAAACATTTAAAAATTAAATGCAAATAAAATGAAACTCTTCAAAAAATACTCTGTAGAACAGAGAGCACAGAACATTAAAGAAGCCAGTAAACAATACAAACTGCTGCTGCTCCACCTCTTTCCTCTAGAAATGAGTAGTAGTCTACCCAGCCCTAATCTTTTAATAATTATTTCCACACAGGAGTGCAGTATTGATTTCTCTAAAGCACACAGAGGGCCAGGAGTGCTTTAGCATCATTTGAGAGAGAAGTCTCAACATAGTGGCTACTGAAGAACAATGTTTATTTTGTTTGCAGGAAAACACTCCAAAAAACAGCACCAGAGCTATGAAGTTTTCAAGTAAGCCCTCTTTCCCCAGCTTCTACATTCATTTTATTGTATAAACGACATTAGAAATCTGTATTTCTTTGTTGTTATTAGTAAAAAATATGGCCTCACACACCATTAAAGCTAATGAATCTGTCTTGAGTTTTTTAAGCATTCTCCTATTAAAAATAAATAACAGTGGCTCTGATACATGGTTACACAAGGGCAGACTTTGACCTTTTACTATCTATATATTCCCAAATATAAATGTATATCTCTGTGTATCAACTGGGCTTCTCTTTAGGCAGCAAATCAATGATCATCAAGGTTTAGTTAGGAATGCTATTGCACCATGGAACAAATGGTACCACCCCTAGGAAAAACAAGTTTATTTTCTCTATGCAGTAAACCTGCTCAGCTGTGACCTTCTCTTCTCTCACACAGAGGATTCCACTTCATGGCCAAGGGAGGATTAAACACAACTGGAGAGACTGTAACACAGGGCTGGCTGCTTTGTTGCTTTCGTTGCACAATCAACTTCAAACACATTTTTTAAACACACCCATTCTGTCTACAAAGATTAATACAGTGATATAGAAGCTTTCTTGTTTTACTATAAAAATCTTTGTGCTCATGTTGATCAACAAAACCCTAATGGTAGCTCTCTCATATACAGTTTTTCTCCCCTTGTAACCAATATAGAAGGCTACAAATCTGGTCTTTGAAATGATACCAAATCCTACTCCCAAATTATAGCTTGCTAATTAATGAAAAACAGAAAGTGTTTCTGCAAGGAACTGCTTACCTATCCTGTGCTTTGTTTTCTGCAGGATCTCTAACTTGAGAGCTTCAGATTTGGTACCTCCCAAGTGCTTGGAACAACATTTGATGTGTTCTTTTGGTGGGTTGAAAATTCCTTTATATCACTGCAACATGATATAAATTGTATTTTTCTTTAAAACCAACACAATACAGTTTCTTTCAAAGGTACTTCAAAAATGAAAAAATAATGTGCTATTCTACACTTTAGCTAAAAGTAAAACACAAAACAATGCTAAGTGACAACAAGCACACTTCAACTAGGCAGAGAAAAAAACAAAACAAAACAAAACAAAACAAAACAAAACACTGGCATTTCACCCCCCTCTCAAAAGTAGACACATGGTTCCCTCTTTTCTCTCTCTACAGTATTTTCAAACCACCAAACTAACACAAATTAGGTTTTAAAATATTATCCCCTCCTGTTCTTAATAATTCAGTGGGAACATTATCAACACCTGGTGCTTTATGGTTCCTGAGTGTTCTGGTCTCCCCTACAAATGGCTCAGCTGGCTGCAAAATTGCTGTTCCTTTGCATTTATCCATTTCACCATTAAAGAGATCATTAAAATACTCCCTCCATCTTTCTCTAAGAGCATTCTTTGTACCAAAGATTTCACTTTTTATCCTTCACCTGACTCATGCACAGTTTGTGTGGTAGTCTCAAATGCTGATATTCCAGTAAAATCATCCAAAGTTTTCTAAACTGCCACTTCAACTGCACAGAGCCTTTTTTTTTCTGAATCAGTTGGATTACCAGTACTTTCAGAAAACACAAAATCCTTGCCATGTATCTGTGATCAACTGCTTACTCCCTATAAACTGTTTTTATTTTTTTATTCTTTTCTTTACTGCAAATGCTGCCCTGCTGCACAATGTTCAAGTGTGTTCCCACCTGTGTCCTTAGTGTTCAGGATTGAATTTTGCTTCTCAGGGGTGAGTGTTGCACTTAGAACTTCTCTCTTCATTAAAACAACTCAAGCCACTATTTTTTAGAACAATAAGCATTTACTTTTAGTGGATTTGTTCATTGATAGCTTTGAAGTATCAGGTAATTACTGATAACTTCCACATATTGCAAAGGATGCAGACGTTTAGATTTTTAACCATCTTTACTAGGAATTGCAGGTGGAACTGTCTGTGCATCACCAGTACCTAAGAGCAGCACTATAGAGTTTACTCAAATTTTGCAGTTCATTTTGAGATACTATGAAAACACTACATGGTGTTCTCAATTTAATGACTCCAGATGAATTGAGGCATCCAAGGAAGTCTCTAGATTCCTTTAGCAGCATGTTTACATGGTGACAGGTATTTCCAAATGCTGACACAGGTTATCCATCTCTTTTCCAGTGCTTGTGCACTGCTTTTCTCACAGGGTTTTACAGATTTCATTCTTTTGTGTACACTGATGCCAGGAAGTTGTTCATACAGGAAAACCCCAGCAGCTCTGCCTGTACCCATGGGCATCCAGAACCCCTCCTCCCCAAGAACCTCTCCATCCTGAACCATCCAGAACCTCTCCTCCCACAAGCAGTGGATGAACTGGGAGCTGCAAAACAAGACGTGCCGCGGAGCAACATTTTATTGTAACACTCGCAAAAAGTAGTATATTTCTTCAGATTTGTTGAAGTGACAAACTATAATCCCGAAGCAAAGAATGCGAAACATTTTTGGCCTGGATGACGTAATTTTATCAATACAAATAGGCTCTTTCCAGTCCATTTTCAGCAGCACAGCTTTGCCTCCCGGGCCCACTTTTCCCCGAGCAGCCTGAGGCGAATCCCCGCTTTCTGCTGCCCCTTCCCCCATCTCCGCCCTTCTGGAGGGTGACCCCCCCCCTCCCACCCCCAGATATTCCTGCCGAGCCCCTCAATCCTCAGCCTCTCCGTTTCCTTCGTCTCCCGGGACTTCCCCTCCTCAGCTCCCTGAGAGGACAGACACCCGGCTCCCTGCCTTGCCCTGCCCAGAGCCCCCGCCACATTCCGCCTTCTCTTTTGAAACTTTCTGTAGCCATATCAACCGCGATGTTTCACAAAAGGGTCCAACCCCAGACTGGGGATGCTGAGGGGACCCCGCAGTCGCCCTCCGATAGCTCCCAGCGCCTCAGAGGAGCCGCTCCCCCTCACACCCTTTGTTCCGCACTTTCGTCCCGCACGCCAAGTCCCGCTCCGCGCCTGGAAATCAGCCGTAGTCACCCTAAGAACGCGCTGTCCCGACGGTAGCGCGGAGTCCTCCGCGTTCCACCCCCTTTTCCTGCGATTTCACACTCGGGCTGCAAAACACCCATGGCGAATCTGCCCTCAGGCCGAAGCCAGCCTAGGTTCTGCTCTCTCAGAGGAAGCGGAAGCGTCGCCATTTTGTTTCGGGTGATGGCGACTGAGGTGTTCTGGAGCTGGGGAGTTTAGTGCGGGCCCGACCTACTGGGCGACTCGCTTCTCGGACAGTCGTTGTTCCTGCGAGTTTCCTCCTCCTTGCTGCCTCCGCTGGTGATGTACGGAGGGGTCGGAGGCTCTCGACGGAGTGCAGAAGAAGCAGGCCAGCCGCCCCTAATGTTGTTGTCAGGCGGGGGAGCGGTCCCCGGGCCCCCCGGAGGAGGTGGAGGAGGAGGTGGAGGTGGGAATAGCCGTGTGGAGCTGCTGGTGTTCGGCTATGCCTGCAAGCTGTTTCGAGATGATGAGAAGGCTCAGTACCAGGAGCAGGGGCGACACCTTATTCCTTGGATGGGAGACCCCAAGATCATGATCGATAGGTCGGTGTAACACAACCCCCAGACTCTGCTCCGAGATCTCCTGTTATAGCCTCTTTCTGTTCCCCCCTCCCCTCCCTTTATGCTGTGGGCGACTGAGCGCGGGGAATGAGCAAAGGGCTCGCTCTGGCAGACGTGTGGGGATCTTCCTGGCAGAGATGGCTTCACTGGCTCCTCCTGGTAGAGAGTGCTTTGAGTGCTGCTTTTGTAAGGCTGCTGGGCCATCCCTCTGGCAGCGGGAACTCGAGGTTTCCCGCTCTGGCAGTGCTGGGAGGTTCCCCTCCTTTTGACAGTGTGCGTGGAGTCTTTCCTGCTTCATTTCTTAGGGTAGGATTTACAGGGAGCGTGGGTATAATCTGTTCCTTTTCAGTGCAAACCACAAATGTCATGTTTTCTCACTTGGTAACGAAGGGAGCCTGATTTCCTGGGCATATTTCTTAGGCACTTTATGCATTCTCTTAAGTGAGAAGGATGCATTGTGGGGAGTGGAAAAGGATCCACGTTAGGGGAAATGGGGTTTTCTTGTTTCTCCTGCATAATCCAGCTACAGGCTGTTTGTTGAGATACCCCAAAAGTAAATCTTGGCCTAATTACATTTTCTTTTTACCGTGATGGAGTGCATTAGGCAGAATGGCTTTGGTTTTGAGTTCTTGCTTTTCAAATTTTATGTTAGAGGTGGCATTTGGTTGTTTTGCAGTAGATGCAGGTTCATGGCCTGAGAGAGGAATGGAATCTGCTTTGATTTTGCTGCTGGTCTCCAAAGTTGCTTCAGCAGTGCAGTGTGTGATTTAGAAATAAACTTATTCAGAATGACTTTTCTGAATATTTTCCTGGAGAGAGGGAAAGTGGGAGGTAAAGTTTGGTATGTTTGAGTGGTGCACTGAAAGTGTAATTGTAGAGTTGTGGCTGATCATAAAAACCTTAGTGGGAATGATGGGAGGATTTTTGGTTGAAAAGGATCATGTGACATACTCTAGGTAGTTGTTCCCTCAATTTCATCATTGTTTTGATGCTATAGGTATTTTTTCTTGGTTTGATGTAGCAGCTGCATTTGCCTTCCAAAAACAAGCAGTAAGGGGAAGTCTTTACATTTTTTTCCATATGACTGGAGAAAAAAGCGATACCCTTGCACTGTTTTGGGTTTTGTGCTGTTAATGCATTTTATGATTAAACTTGGTTAAATTGGAATAAACATACATGAAAGAACAACCCTAACTCTTTCTAGCTGTGTTTAATTTCTGAATTAAATGAGGACAGAAGTGTTAGGATGCACACTTCTAATCCAGCTCACTTCAGTGACAGAGGTCACTAGTGGGAAGAAGCTGGTTCTGTGGTCTCGTGGAACAATAACCCAGTTCACATTTATTACAGAAATTGTTGGGAACAAACACTAAGTATGTGGATATAACACCAAAAAAATTCAAATAACATAAATCTGGATGTTAAGGTAGCTTGCAATTACTAATCTTACAAACTCCTTTGGAAGCTTAGATTGTTTTATCTCCAGCAGCAGAAAGTCTTCATTTTCACCACGTTGGGAAAAGCACGTTGCTCTATAAGAAGACGTGGGTTGAAGTTTGCCTGTGGACAGAGCTTGATTAACCAGACCTGACGTGTTTCATTAACTTTTTGCTATTAAGGACATTTCCTTTCTTTGTTTTTGGTCTAGCGAGTTGGCACAAGTCAAGAGTTGTGTGTGGGAAGACACCTCCACGGAGTCGAGTTCACTATCACTTTACTTTTCAATCAGTTTCTCTTGCTGAATGAACGTTACCCCAATGCAGTGCTTTTCCTGCAAATAAAACTGTTTTGCTTAGTGGAGAGGAACTCTGTACCTCATTGATCTCTGCCGTGGTGGTTTTTTTTTGTTGGTTTTTTTTTTACGGTGAAACCTCCTTAAAATTGCATGTATATGTTACTGTTCCTATGTATGTGTGTCTCTCTATCACATAACCCAGAACTTATTTCCTCAGCCAAATGGCTAGGGGCCGAGCCTAGCCATGATTTTACCTCCAATGGACGCAAGTTTCTATGGTGAAGATCTCTGCTGAGAGCTCGGGACTAGCAGAAAGAAGCGAGGAAATTTCGACCGTTTGGTTCTTACGGATAGGTATTTATGTATTCGGGTTTGTGTGAATGTAAGCTATTTGACTTTCCAGAAAAAAAACATAGTTTGCAAGTGACATTGATTGGTTGAAGCACGTACGGTAAGAGCTGTTAAGGAAATGGATCCCACTTAAACTATTAAAAGGATACCTTTGCCTTTAATTGTAATAATTTATTTAGTTTCTCAGAGAGGAATTTAGACTATTAAACAAATTTTCCATACTCGGTGACAAATGATTAGCAAAAGTAAACGTAAACTTCTAAAAGGAAGTATGCTTTAACCTATAAGTACTTTGTTGTTTTTTTTTTTTTCATTTTTAATGGGTAAGTATTTAAGTAGTCACCTAAACCCAAGCCCTAAGTTTTTTGCATTGACCAACTGTTTCATCCTGCAGGTACGATGGGCGTGGTCACCTGCATGACCTTTCTGAATATGATGCTGAATATTCCACATGGAACAGAGATTATCAGTTGTCTGAAGAGGAAGCTAGAATAGAAGCCCTCTGTGATGAAGAGAGGTATTTAGCCTTGCATACGGACTTGCTTGAGGAGGAGGCGAGGCAAGGTATTGCTCAAGGAAACTTCCTGAGTTTAGCTTATGTTTAAATAAATAATTATTTAAGTTAAATTTACTCCTAATTTTATACTCTCTTTTTCTGATGTTATCTTGACAGTACCCAGTGGATTCGAAAAACGGGAGTCTTTGCGTATGTGAGAGGACCTCAGGATAGTTTAAATATAGAGCCACACAGAAATTGCCCAGATTCTGAGGGCAGGCTGGGATTTGAGACCCCAAAAAACCCCCAGAATAAACACATTCTGCTATTTTAGTGTTGTGTAAATGAAATTCTGTGCTCTGGTATGCATAATTACAGTAGAATGTTTTAACCCACAGCCTTTATCTCTTCAGGAGGAAATAAATGGCCAGCATATGTGCATTCTGTGCTTTTCTATTCAATTTTTTAATGACAGTTAAAATGATTAGGTGAAAACTTCTCATTTAAAAGCTAAAGTAAGAAATATTACTTTCATTTTTTCTTTTTTCTTAACAAATTAGCTTTTAAATATGTTCTAATGGTTGGTAATTGCATTTTTCTTCAAGAGGAGGAATATAAAAGACTGAGTGAAGCTTTGGCAGAGGATGGTACCTATAATGCAGTGGGATTCCGTTATGGCAGTGACTATTATGACCCTTCAGAACCCACTGAGGAGGAGGAGCATCAGCCTGCAAAACAAAGAGGTAAGGGGTAAAAACAGCAAGGGTTAATTGAGGGGAAGAACATAGCACCTCTTTGTCTCTCACTTGCAGCTGAAGGTTGCAAATGTATGTTTCATTAAAATGGAGGTAAAAAATCTCAGAGCATTTTAGTGAAGTCTTTAAGGACCTGTTGCTGAGTATTTGCCAACTTTGCTCTTGATGAACTGTATTTTTCTGCTATAGTGCAGGCAATACTGAAGTGCTACAAACACAGAATTGTAATTAACAAGAATATATTTTTTTGAAGTTTAGATCTTGTCATATCAATAATTATGGATGAGCCTGTTTTCAACAGAGTGTGTTGCTCTCTGTGATCTTAAAAAAATGCAGAATTCAAGTTCTCATGTTCCCATCTATAATTATGATAACTTTTCAATTTTAACTTGGAAGGCTTAAGGAAGTTTTCAGATGTTACTGAACTGTGCCTTAGTAAAGTTAATATTGTTTAATGAACAATTGGGTTGTCTAACTGGATATTGCTGTGTTATCATGGTATGAGATGTGATTTTGCTTTACCAGAGTGTGTTCTACAGTGCAGGATTATTTTAGGTGCTAACACACATTTGTTGGTTTTGCTGCTGTGTGAGAGGTGATGTCAGTGTTCATGCAGCTTGCATTGTACCAGGGATTTCTTCTGTATTCTTCAGCACTGATGCTGAATTGCATTGTCTTTTCTGGGGTTTAATTTCTTTGTTTTATTTGTCTGGTAGATTCCATAATCAAATAATTTCTAGTTCTCTTTGCATACAGTTTTTGAGTGTTTCTTGTCATAGGGGTGTTTTTCATGTATGGGGAGAAGCCAACTTAAAAATCGGGGATGATAGAGAACATACTTGTAGTTTGGCTCCCCCATCTTTCTTTGCTGCATCGAGATTAAAAATTGAATGTCCCGTCTTCAGTGGTCACTAAAAGGCAATCTGCTGAACCTTACAGTGTCTGTACTGGAAGGAGCCCTTTGCAAAACTGAACATGTGCCATAATGTTACACAATCTACCTTTTATCAGGTGTATGAGTAAATAAAAATTGCAGTTTCATTTGGTAAGAGCTGTTGAGAGTTCAAGCTCTGTCTGGGTTACTCTGCATTGTTCTCCTTCCTAGAATGATGAGCTGTCTAGAATAATGTAGTTCAGCTTTATTAAGTAATTTTTAGGAATAATGCTGAAATACAATGACTTGGGTTTTGGCAAAGAAATACTTAACTAATCAGTCTTCTGACAAGTTACTGTTTAGTTAATTATTACTTGATGCATCATGGAAGTTTCACCCTAAGCTATTACAAAATCTTGCAGTGTAATTGTGAGAATTCTCTGAGCTGCTGCTGAGAAGTAGAGATCCTTAGAGGATCACTGGAACATTATTTCAGTTGTGAGCTTTCTTACTGAACTCTGGTCTAGAAAACTTGTAGTAGTGTTGGATAACAAAAGGTGCATTTTCTCATAATACTTGGTAGTACTTGGGGAAAAAGGACTTGTGGCAGTAGTGAGATAGAAAAATTGGTATTACCTTTTGCTGTACTCTACATATGTTTAATAGATTGCTATATGGTAACAGTTTCCAATAATACAGGACTATAAACTCAACATTCATTTTTTATAAATCATAGTAGAGTGAAATCCAATATTTGAAGATGAAGATAACAGTAATGTGAATTGCAGGCTTTAGTTTTGTGAACACTTAGTGTTGCCTGGAGCTGCTGCCAGAACCAGTCCTATTCTGCTTTGTCTGCTGCTTTTTCCTCCTTTCCTTGACGCTGTAATTTCTGTGTGCCTTGTGGAGTTTAAACTGTTTGAATTCATTTAAAGAAACATAACAAAACAAAACAAAACTACCAGACAGTAACAAAAACATGGACTCCAGTTTCTTGCATGGATAAAAGCTTGCGTGCAGTAGTTGCTATGACATCTCATGCATGATTAGGCTATTCTGCTGTCTGTGTCCATAGTTTCCATAGTTAGATTTTCATGCAATTTGTGCTGTCTATTTTCTTAGGGTAAAAATAGAATCCATTTTCTCTTTAAGCTAATAGAACAGTAGTAAAAGTTACTTTAAAAAGTAAACTTCCCCCTTCAATTATTAAAAAATTTGTAAAGCAAAATGTCTTCAGAGGAACATTTCTGATATACCAAGTAACAGAATCTAATACAGATTTGCCTTTGTAAGAGAATAACTTCTAGATGAGTAGTTCACAGGATAATTTGGTTAAAGTTTTGGATGTGTTAAACTTGATATAAAAGGAACTATACAAACTTCAGGCTGAACTCGTAGATAGTTTGCAACATTTTTTCTTTACTCAATTATTAAGGCAACTACTGTTTTCCCTCTGTAGGTGATGAAAGTGGATTTTATCCTGTATATATTTCATTAGGGTTGGGAAACTGATGAAAGTGCTTAGGTTTGTTTGCACAGGTGGAAGTGGTTGATTAGAAGGGAACTGAATTCAGATAAAACCCATACATTTGGTCTGTCAGCTTTAGAGATACTGGATACCTATAGTATTTTAATCACTGGTAGCAAAGGATTCACCTAGTGCATTGAAACTGGTTCTCCTAAATTTTCAATGGGTTTTATTGTGCAAACAAAAAGTAATATTAATGAAAATGAATATTTTTCTTTTGGCACTTGCTTGTTTTCAGCCCTGTAGTCAGGGCCGAAGTGTTAGGGCTTTATTCTTTTGTAATTTCTCTAGTAAGTCATAATTTATGTAATCTTAAAATAAACTATGCATAACACCTGGGAGAGGAGCCATATTTAAAAATCCTCAGTGCAAATGATGGTTATAATTTCCTTTGAGAAATTTTTTGAATGCACATGCTTTTAGATACACTTGGGTTTCATAATTTAAATTTTTTATTAACATTTTAGTACTTCGACATATTCTGTCCTATAGCATTTTATTCTGTCATTTCTTGTAGAGACATCTCAGACAGAAAATGTAGAGGAAAATGAAGAACCTTTTGTTGCCCCTCCAGGACTGAACGTACCTTCTGATGTGGAGCTGGTATGTGTGTGCATTTAATGCAACCTACATTTCTGTCCATTTCCAAGGAGTTTGTCATGGTTTGCAGATTTAATTTTTTTCCCTTAACTTCAGTGTGGTACTTTTTAAATCATTCGAATATAATAGCTTGATTTTAAATGTTCTTTTTTGAATTCTATCAACTCTCTTGAATCTTCTTCACACTGAAATTATTGCAGCACTTATAATAAGTGCACTTAGCATCACTTGTGATATTTTAGATAAAGCAGGAAAAAGTCAGTTGCTCTTGCAGTGGGTACTTACTGGATGTAAAGGTAGAAATTCCAAATGTAAGGGACCTTTAAAGCAAAAGATTACTTCTGATGAAGTTTTTTTCCTGGATTCTTTTTGAGTTTCAATTGGTGTAGGGTAGGAAGTGATCAAATATAAAGGCAGTGTTTAAGACTAGCCCACTCAAGGACAAATGCAGGAGCTGATTTCTAGGAAATTCTGAAATAACTTGAAAGTATTAGCATATAGAAATTCTTTTTTTCCACAAAATTTGCTACGTAGTACACTCTAAACTACATTGCAGCTTGTGTGTTTTTCCTGAAGGGAGCTGAACCTTCACCTGATGAAGTAAAGTTGTAACTATGAGAATTTGAGTTTCATTTAAGGTACTGGGTAGTCAGATAGTACTATTTCTCCTATACCATGGTCATGAAAATGTTAATGTATATTTGGACTGCCTTTTCAACTTAAGAGCCTAGGCCAGGAATGACTCAAAGTACTCTCTTAGTAATAGTGAACACAGATATTTGTGTAAGGATGTTTTTCTACTTCATTAGTTTTTAACTGAAAATTTTTATCCTGTTTTTTTTTTTTTTTTTTAATGTAAGAGCTATTTAACAAATCTAATGTGCAACTTTGCTTCTAGTTTTACTTGTGCTTTTCTTTACAATACTATAATACATTTCATTAGTGAAATGCTTGCAAACTTGCTTCTGAGTTCAGGAAAGGTTTTAATATATTATTGCCTTTGAATTATGAGTTATATTTCAATCTCAAAATAAGGACATCAAGTTCTCAGTGAGAAGCTGCTTATTAGCATATGGATGCTGTTTCCAGAAAGTAACTGCTGGTGAAAGAATGTTTGCTGTTCTAGATAGCTGCTTTGCTTGAATTTTGTTCTGAAACTTGAGAAATATTTTACATGGAAGTTACAGAATGCAGTGTGGGGCTTATTGAAGTAATTTCTCAGTCAGCTATTGAATTGTAGTATATTCAAATGAATAGAAAGCACATGTTGGCATATTTGCTTTTGATTTTCAGAAAAACAACCCATAATGTCTAGACAGCAGCTCTGAAAGCAATATTTACTTGGCCTTTGATTGTGAATTGGTAAATGTTTGTTTTAAGTCTTGAGAAGTTGTTGTTGTTGCTGTTCTTATCAGGTCATTTGGTCTCACCATTGAATATACTGTGTATTTTTAAATTTAATTCCTGTGAAGGACAGAAACCTGGAAAATTACAGGTGGGGGTTTTACAGGCATGTTTATAAAATACTTGTCACTTACAAAAAAAAACAAAAAACAAACCCCACAAACAAAAAAAAGGAAATCCATCAAATTTATATCAAATTCCATTGCCCTAATGTCAGTCCACAAGTGACTGGGAAAGGTGCACAGACACAGACTGATTTGTGGAAATGACAGAGTGGTGTCTTAGGTCTCTCCTGAGTTTACTGCTGGTTAACATCCAAGGCCCCTGGCTCTTGTTGATGGTCACAGCAGGGGGACAACACAAATTTTGAGTCATTTGTGAGAGAAAACTGTAGTGCTTAGGAGTAAGATACAATTTAAGAGTCATCTTGCTAACTTGGAGACTGTGTTCATGACCTGCAAGGAGCAGTTCAATAAAGACAGATATAAAATAGTTCCTTTAATGCAGAGTAATCCAAGATGTAAATGTCACATGAGGAGCAGGCAGGCAGCAGTGCTGCAGGAGACACTCAAGGGCTGTAGGGAGCTACTGAATGCAGAGCCTACAGCAACTTGAGCTGCAGCAGTCGTCTCATACTGCGATGTAGAAGAGTTGTGTGGAGGATGCAGGAGGTCTGAGGCAGAATAAGATTTTAAATTATTGTCTGTGCTGATCGGAGGGTAGTTACTTAGCTTGCAGTAAGAGAGACTGACTCATGAAAGGCTTTTAATTACAGTCTTAATTAATGGTTGGAGCAGAGTATATATGACTAGATGTAGTGATGACGTAGTTGGGGTATTTTTTATAATGGTTTTTGCTCTGGCAAGTACTCTTAAATTCAGAAGCTTTAACAGTTCTCAGTTTAGAAGTTTAGTATTTTTATTGGATGTAATAGCAAACTAAAATATGTTGATGATGCCCATGTCTTTGTGTGTCATTTAATATTTTTCAGATTGTGTTTTGTTGATTAGAGGTGTTAATAATCTAGATTAGTAACCTAGAATTCAATTAAAAGCAGATCAATATTTGTAGTGCCTGTTTTCCAGAGCTTATAGTGGTACCAGTTTCAAATTCAAGACCAGATAGTAATTTCTGCTGCCTTGCTGATTTTCAGTTTTCTTTATGAATCTCTTGGCCCTGAGTGTATTTTGTATTTCTGTACAAGAACGGCAGAAATAGAGAGACTTGATGTATGATTAAATAGTGAAACTGGCTATGCACAAAATGTTACCAGTGTGTTGAGAGCTTCCTGGCCTCTAATTAAATTTGCCTTTGGTAATGTTTGAGAGGGGCAAGTAAAACTTGAAAAAACTAATTATTTTCCATACTGAACATGTTGTTCTACTAAAGGATCCAGTCAGCTGAAAATAATTTCTAAGAATGCGCTGTGTGACCACATTCAGACTTTTTTTCCTGAAAAGAGCACCAATGTTTCATGTGCTTCCAGACTTCTGAAAAAGATTACCTGAGGTTTGCAGCATATTTTCATATCTGGAATAATCAAAATGCAAAGCTAAAATGAATCATTAATGTGACACTTCAGTCTTTATAGGCACAGAGTATGTGTTTCCACGGTTTATTGAGCTCAAGACAAAACAGAGCTATCTGGGTATGAAAATAAAGAGAGTGAATGGTGGAGTTCATTCATTATTTCACTACATTCTTGTTCTTTTCACTGCTTGGGTTTGGTATTGTAGTTCTCCTTACACTGGATTTTGGGAGTGGAAGTGCATGGATGCTGCTTAACTTCATTATTTTTCCTTTTTGTTTTGTTGCTGAAGTGTTCAGTGACTTTATGGGAATGTGACAGCACACAGGAATTGCAATTTTAATTTTGTTATTAAGATACTACGTGTTCCTTCCAAACAAATTAATAGTAACCAGCTTTTCTACTTGGGACCAGTATTTCCACATTCAGTAAAAATAGAGAACAGCTTTTGGGAGAAGGTCATGCATGTTGGGTCTTCAAAGCACCTTGAGATATTGTAAGGTGGGGCCACTTGAAGTTGGCACTGCGGGGTCAAGAAGCAGCTCTGTCTTCTGTCTTGTGCCAGCACGAGAGTCTCCCTGGCTATGGAATGTATCTGGCTTAAGAAAAATTTTTTTGCTACATCAAACTCTACCAGGGTTTGTGCCCCTCTTCAGTTTGGTGTGCAATGGCAAAAATATTTGTTTGTATAGGAGAGGATCTTGCAAAAAAAGAATGAATGAGCAACCAGGGAAAACTGGAACCGTTTGTGGTTTTTGAACTGATGTGCTTTCACTGCTTGAAAGTGATTATGGAACTGACTTGCTAGAGAAACCTGAGGAGAGGGACAGGGAGCTGCTGCTCTTTCTAGTTCCCTCTGGAGCTTTATTGTACTTCACAAGCTGCTTATGAAAATATAAAATGTATTGCTTTACTCCCACAGCCACCGACTGCAAAAATGCACGCGATCATCGAGCGAACTGCAAACTTTGTCTGCAAGCAGGGAGCACAGTTTGAGATCATGCTAAAAGCCAAGCAAGCACGCAACTCCCAGTTTGACTTCTTGAGGTTTGATCACTACCTCAACCCCTACTACAAATTCATTCAGAAGGCTATGAAGGAGGGACGATACGCTGCTCCTTCCGAAAATAAAGCGGACGAGAAAAAACGTGAGTTGTTCCCTGTCAAATGGATGCCTAAAGGATGTGTGGCACTGAAATAGCCACTGGTCTTTTTTTAGTAAAATAGCCACATCTATTTGGTGTTTTGCAATGGCAGTGCTGTTATCCTGCTTCTGAGATGAATGTGATGGCGCAAAATTTTGCTTAAATTGGGGGAAATTTGTAAGAGAAAATATTTTGTGAAGCTTTCAGATTAAAAAGCTGCTACAATCTTCAAGCTTTTAGAAACACTTGTATAGCTCTAGTCCAGTGGAAAGCTGATCTGTGCACTGAGGTTTCAGATTGACTGATGACTAGCAATATCTTCTTGTATTTATATTTTTGTGAATAAGCAGACTTAAAGAACAAAGACTTGTCCTGTAATACCTTTCCCCAATACAAATTCATAGCAAAGCCAAATACAATTCATTCTTTCAATTTAGACTTGAAAGTCAAATCAGAGGAAGAAGATGATGATGACGACGATGATGATGGAAATTATCTGCATCCAAGTCTCTTTGCATCCAAAAAATGCAGTAGACTTGAAGAGCTCATGAAGGTACTTGATCCTATTAAAATTACTGTATACCTTGTAAAACATCTGATTCATGGGCATAAAAAAATCTAATATGCAGGTGTTAAGATTGTTATTAACCAAGGTTTGGTTTTTTTAGGTTATATCTTAGTAACTTAAGTCTGATTTTGATGAAATTACCTTTTCTCTAGCACAAAAGTTGTTATTTTTCCATTTGTAAGGAATTATATTTCTATTTTTACCCTCTGGTATTGAGGGCATCACTCAAGGATTTATCTCAGAACCTGTACTGGAGCTGAAAAGATTAAGATATTTAGTGCCTTCTGTGTATAAGCTGAGAGAGAATGTTTTTCTTTCAGATTTTAGGAGATAAAAAGTTGATGTGAAGTACCAGTTTCAGTGAATAGCATTTCAGAATTTTCTCAGAATTCAGAGGAATGGCAGTGGTGCTGTGAGATACTTAGATTGGTCAGGTTCTGTGTCATATCCCTGCCTTGTCAGTAAACAAGTTAGAGCAATACCTTCATTTTTTTATGTCATGGATTTCTGTTCACATTAACTTTGTTTGTTTGTTTCCCCCTAATTTTCAGAAAGTTAATTTTGATGTGAGAGCTACAAACACAGTAGCTTCAGAGTTTGGACAACATTATTGATTCTACTAATTTCAATAAGTTTTCTTTCCAGATTAGGTTGATGCTATCTTACTTTAAATACGTGCTTCAGGTTTTAATCTTCATTCTGTTCTGTTTTCAGCCTTTGAAGGTGGTAGACCCAGATCATCCACTGGCAGCACTGGTGCGCAAAGCGCAGTCAGATAATAGCTCGTCTGCACCACAGTCAACAGATGGGGCAGCTGTACAGACATCACAAGCAGAATATTCTTCTGATTGTAAGTGCATTGTGATTAGGCAGCTGGTGGTGTGTCTTGATGAATTGTATGTGGATGCTGGTGGGTAGAAAATACGTTAGCTTCTTATTTTATCAGTCATAACTGATATTTATTCCTTTTCGATCTGCTGAATCTTTGAAGGTTCATTATTCCTCTGATTTATCTGTTGAATTGACACTACTGAGATGTAGGAATTTATATTGCAGCCTCCACTACACTAGGGTTTCATGATACTGTAAATTTGTAGGTAATGAATAGTGTTGCTTCAAGGTTGTGTTGACGGGGCTCTTGGTTTTTTTCCAGTAAAGTTGTTCCAAATAGGTATGGCCATAATCTGAGTTGATTTTGATTCACTATAGGCTGAGAACCACATAAAGGATTATAGGTAGAGAGGAATATGCATTGAACTAATTTTTATTTTAAACTGTACCCTAAGGAACCTTAATAAAACTGAAATAATATTTCTGTGGAGAAATTGAAAATTAGTGGTTATTTCAACAAGTACTAAAATCAGAATCTGTAATATGCAAATAAATAATGATCATCAGTTTTCTGGTTACTTTTTGTCAAGCTTGAATGCTTATAATGCAAACTGGGAGATTAAAATTTAATATCAGTAGAAGTTCAGTTTGCAATTCATCTCCCTTTCCTTAAAACAGACTGTTGTTCTCCTCTCCTGATGGATAACTTATTCTCTGAACAAAGTAAATACTGACACACAAGAATAGCTATGAAACTTTTAAGAGGAGAATTCATTATAATTTAATACGTTGATTAAACTTTGCCTCCAGGAATATAAACTCTTACTGTAAATCCTTTGAAGTATTTTACCTGAATACTTTCTGTTTATACTCCTTTCTGCAGAAAAATCTTTAGAATTACAAGAAGTAACTGTCATTTAAAAGTGTTAAGCTAATAAAAGCATTCTAAAATATTGTACTTAGAGAAAACAAGGAAGCCAAAATTCTTTGTACGTATGGCTATAAATATTTATAAATTATTATCTAGAATCAGAGAAGTTTCTAGTGCGGAAAGCTTGCTCAGATTGGTTGGTCATTGTATTCTTGCTAAATTGCAAAACCTGTCTACTTTTTGAGATTTCAGTAAGTAGGTGTGTATCTATCTATACATCCTGGTTTAATAAATACTTCCATGTAGTGATACTAATGTTTTACTTTTTTTATGTTACTTTTTAATAAATGCACATTTCTTTCTTAATATATACATAGTTTTAACTGAGTTTAATTGCCAGAGATGTATTAGGAAGAACAACTTCCTACTAGGTCATTAATGGTTGGACTTGATGATCTTAAAGGTCTTTTCCAGCCAGAACAAATCTGTGATTTTATGATTTTTTAATAGGCCTTCTCGGGTTCACTTCTTTATTCATAACGTATTTGTCTTCCCACTGACCTTTAATGTCTGGTTCTGTCCCTTAATCTACATATTTCTTACTCATCAGAAGTGTGCTAATATGAGCATTTTTCTTTTTTTTTTTTCTTTTTTTTTTTTTCTTTTTTCTTTTTTTCTTTTTTTTTTTTTTTTTTTTTTTTTTTTTTTTTTTAACACAAGGTGCCATTTATCAGTGTGTTGTGTGATTCTGGATTCTCAATGTGTTTACCCATGCAGTATTGTTACTTTGTCCTGGGTGGTTTTTTTCTAACTAAAACATTTTTTTCTTAAATGTTTCTTTTTATAGCAACTGTGGCAGCCATGTATTACAGTTACTATATGCTACCTGATGGAACCTATTGCCTTGCGCCTCCACCTCCAGGAATAGATGTTGCCACCTACTACAACGCATTGCCTGCAGGGGTGACTGTATCCAGCACTACAGGTGTAGCAACAGTACCTCCACCCCCTGGTACTACACCTCCACCTCCCCCAGACACAACTGAGAGCAGCAGTGGGTTGACATCTACCACAACATCTACAAGGTACCAGATACAGATTTGCTTGTTGGTTATAGGTGTCTCTTTCCTATCCTTCAACATGAAGTGAGGGTTCTGTTATTAGTGTTTCCTCAGAGTTTATACTACTTTTATTACCTCTACTATGGTCTTGGATATTGTACCTAATCCAGGTACCTAATTCCTATTGTACCTAATCCCAGAGAGCAAACCTCATGTATTTTTTGGGGGTTTGTTTGTTTGTTTGTTTGTTTGTTTTAAAGTCTGGAAGATATTTATATTCTATTTCTAAAAATGATGTACTTTTGATATTTTCAGCACAATTACTCCAGTGGTTGCCATTATACCTCCACCCCCAGACATCCAACCTGTTATTGATAAGCTAGCTGAGTATGTTGCTAGGAATGGGATAAAATTTGAAACCAGTGTTCGTGCCAAGAATGATCTCAGGTAGGAGAAAACATGATTTTAACTTCTATTTTAAAAGTTGAGGTTTTAATTTTTAAATCTATGACCAGGACATGTGGGTCTCAAAACTGTAATTCTTTTTTTTTTTATATTGAAATTCAGGGACCCACTTAAAGGTAATGCCAAAGCATAATTTCTCAAATCCTCAAAACAGGTAATCCAGCAGCTTTGGAAACCATGCTCTGAACGTGTATCCTCAGGAAGTTTTGGCATAAGTTACAGTGCTTCTAAGCATAAATAGCATTCCATTTGCTAGAGGGCATTAAATGGCAGAGGACTGTTATTTATTGTGTTCATGTGCAATTTCACATCTTCAGTTTTCTTGTAACAGATTTGAGTTCCTACAACCATGGCACCAGTATAATGCTTATTATGAATTTAAAAAACAGTTCTTCCTTCAAAAAGAGAATAGTGACAACTGTCAGGTATGTTTGTGTGTATGTATATATATATATATATATAGTGTGTGTGTATAGATAAGTAAAATGCATTGTAAGTGAGAAATGAACTTGCTTATCTGTTGTCTTATCATGAGATGTTTTAAAAATGTGGTATGTATTAAGGAGGTATTGTTCAGCAAAGGATGTGATTGCTCTTTTTTTATTCCTTTTCATTTTGTTGTAGCATTTAAATAAGGATATGTGAGATGGTTTGATACTTCTTTCTTTCTTTTTAGTATAGGCAGCCACTCAGTGTGGTTGTAATATAAAATGGCATCCTGAAAGTCTTTTGGCTTTCGCCACAAGGGCGTGTATGGAGGTTTAGACCTTTGAAGGATTTGGATTAGCATTCTGTTGTCAGAAAGGTTAGGTATAGCTTTTTAACAGCCATACCTTCTCTGATGCCTCCTGGTTCTTTAGAACAGTAGCACAGTAGCTAGACTATTTTTCTGACATACTTTTTTTTTAAGAGAGGTTTTGTTAAGGAAAACTCCCGTCATGAGTGATTGAAACAATATTGGAACTTCAGAATCTTGCATCAGTTTCCTCCTGACTTTGCTTCTTCTAGTCCTTGCTATTAGAAGATGATACCCAGACTTGGCATCCTTGTTTTTAGCTGTTCTCATGTTAGGTAATCTCATTAGATTGTTCTCTTACTGAAAAAGAAAATTGCAAATAATATCAGAAATACATTATCCGATGTTAACTTTTCATGGGAAAGAGCTATTTTTTTTTTAGGCCCTATGTCATTTGTCATCTCAAGGCTTAGATTGGGGAGCCTTAAACTGAAGAAGGTAGGCCTGTGGGTAAACTCCTCAAAATTGCTTTGTGGAAAATGAAGAAATTCAATATTAGTTGCTGTTTGAAACAGTTGTGTCTAATATTTTGTTTTAATAGTGAAATGTTTTGAAAACACTGTTTTGAAAGATAAGTAAGATGTGGTAAATACAATCCTATTCAGTTAATAAATTACAGGCAAAATTGTCTTGCACCACAATGCTGACTGTTTTTCTAGGATTTATTAGCAAACTAGTGGGTTGGACTCATAGTATTTACATAATTAATAAGGAATTGTTAACATTTATTTTGGGGGGAAATAGTACACTAACTGAAGCATAATAATAAAGGATTCATTTTAAGTGTTCAAATGAGTATAGCTAAGAAGCAAGCAGAGACTGTTTTAAGTCCCCTTGAGGTTCTGTGTAGCAGTGCATATTTTCCTGCTGTCTGGTTTTGTAGATAATGCCATTCTCTTTAATTTTTTTAGAATAATGATTTCAATATTATCTTTATGCATTAGGAATGTACATATAAGCTACTCATGCAATTGATCATTCTCCTTTTGGCCATTAAAGTTAATAAGAAACGTTACTACTGACTGCAGTAAATATAGGATGAAGTCCTTGATTTCCTTGTGTTTTTTCCCTTTGAGGATTTTCAGAAATTAGTTCTGTTGGTCAGGGAATGGCTGCATGGAGTAATGAAAGGATCTGTTCAATACCTGGTATTTCAGCATTAAGTATACTTAACAGCAGCCAGTGGAAAGCAACCGAATTATTTATTGAAACACTCATTTAAATGTTAAATTACTTGGTGTCCTAGCCTGCCTCACCAGACAAATATTTTTAGTGTTCTGCAATATCCATCTTAAAATTTTTGTACTGTGAATTTACGAGGTCGTCCTGAGTGATTCAGTCGTGTAACAGTAGAAACAGTGATTCTTCACTTCTTGAAAATCTCAACACATCACAAAGAAAACATTGATAGGCCCAGTATTCTTCAGAAAAATTCCGGAACAAACCAAACCCATTAACCTAATCTGATCCCCCTAAAACTTGATTTCATAAAGAAGGTATTACACAATTGTATGTTAGGAAAACATGTTATAAGGTTTAATTTTTTTTTGCTGTGGATTAACTTTATAGGATTATGTCGTGGATCTTGGAGATCAAGACCTAAGAGAATATACTTTGGAAAAAAATGTATATGCTTTTAGGGTCTAATTTTAAAAAGATCTTTTTAGTACAGTTGTTGACAAAAGTGTACCAGCTGATGAACATTTTCTTTGCTGTCAGATAAGAACATTCTTGCTGTAGGTTTGTAGTTCTTGCAGGCTGTGAGTTTACACAAGTCAGTGCATTATTTATAAGAAGCAGACTTTGGTCATGAGTGCCTATTGTTACAAAGTTAGCTGAATTTTGGCTAGCAAAGTTGCAGCTCCACAGACACTGCATGAATTGTTTCATCAACTAACCAGTTACTAAGCTTGCACATTTCTTTTGAAAAGGGAATTCCTGCATCTGAGGATGTTCCAGCAGATACTGGTGATGCACCAAGTGAGACTCAGTTTGCAGATGAACATGCACCTGAAGATGCATCTGAGCCAAGTGCTAAGGGAGTCCCAGGAACTAAAAAGGATGTCCCTGCTTCTAAAACTGTCAGCGATGGTAAATTGGTGAAAGGTATGTTAGCAGGATTTGTGGGGCATAAAAATATTTCTTATCCTAAACCTAAGAAAAAAAAATAGGCAGTGGGAGAGGCAGAGGGGAAATTAGGAAAGAGAATTTCATCATGTGGAAAATGTTTTCACTGGAAGCATCAAAAAAAAGACTGAAATAAGTAATTTGATAGTTTTCATATTTCTTTTCAGGCTATCAGGTATGTATGGTCTGACAGAACCATTTATTTCAGTTTTTTTGCAAAGTTGAAGACTTTCATCAGGGAGCCCAGTAGAATCTTATTTTTGTTATTTTAAACTTGTCAGTTACAAGCTCTGGGTGAGAAAGAAGTTATTCCTTCTGAATAAAAGCAGTAGCATTATTTAAAACCATACATGTGGAGGAAGCACACCAGGCTTATTACTTGGGTACTCAGTCTTCCTGTGTTGGATGATAATGTTGGATGAAAAGACTTTTATGTCTGAGTGGAATGTTTTTCCACTGGGAGTCATAGCAGCAGAGGGGCAAAATAGGAAGAGCTCTTGGAAGCCAGACAAAGTCAGTCAACACACTGTTAGTGTCCTGAGTTGGTGAAGTGGTACCTGGGAACTGATTTTCTGGTCTGTTGGAAAAAGACATCTTAGAACATCTTCTGTTCAGTAAAAACTAGAAACTGAAATCTTTTAACTAGACCTGGAAAAAAAAAATTCAGCAGGGAAAACACTCTTAACCTGTGTTTCTGTGGATAGGTACTGCCTTTCTGGCACTTCAGTGATATTCTTGAATGTTGATAAGTTTATCTGCTTCTTGTGGTCCCTTGGAATTCTCTCCTGCTTCTCACTGCAGTTTTCATTCCCTCCACGGGCTGGAAGCTCCAAGCTTTTAGCTGTAGTTGTCTCACTGTACTCTGCAGTTTCTTGTCTGGGCAGGTTCAGTAGCTCCCCCAGGGAAGGAGCAAGCAATCTTCCCTGTCTTCAACAATGCCCTTTAAGAAAATGGAGTGTACAATAGAAGATGATACTGTTTCTGGTGTTATTAATAAATGCCAAACTGGAGCCAGTGCTTTAATAATAAAAACCTGCCCAAATTCGATGATGAATGTAACCAGTGAGTCATTTCATTACAATCCTATACCTTTAAACTTACTTTCATTTCCTCTTGTGTGATACAAATCCCACTTCCTTGTAACCTTAATACAGTACTTTGCTGCAAGAAGATATAACATCCACACTAGATTTTTCTTCTGCCTTGAAGGGAGTAAAATCCCATTTTAGAGTTTGTTTGGTTGTATGAAAAAGTTGGAAAATATCTATTATGCTACCTTGTCTCTTGGAAGATCCAAGTTCTTTATTTCTGAGCTTACTTCTTTACCCCAGAATTTCAAGAAGCAAAGCTTGTATTTTATAAACCTTGGTGTGTAATTTAATTATTGTATTTAAATTTCCTGAATATCTTATATGATATCTATGCAAAACACAACTGAGAAAGATAAATATTGCATCAGACCACATATGGTGGTAAGCTGCTTTGCTTGAGATGTGAGAGAAATCCCAATTTTCATTCTTAGATGTTGCATTTCTGATAAATGGTTTGGCATTTTAATTCTGTATTTTTTTCAGGAAATGGTTCTCAAAAAAAAGTTCCAATGAAATTCTGTGAGGAAAAAGGATGAGTTCAGACTTCAATATAATTATATATCAGCTATTATATTGTATGTTAGCTATGCTTAATTTTTTTGAATATCCATTAATACAGCCTGGCTTGAAATGATCCACACTTTCCCTCTACTTGTGATATTCCATGTTTTTACAGGCATTCCTTTTTCTTTGAGTGTGCTGGCAGGTGTGTGTTCTGCTGTCCTTTTGCACTGGAGTAGTAGGGGCTTCACCAGTCTTGCTACAGTAAGACTAGCAAAGACATTAGGGGAAAAGTACTTAGCTACTGTGTTTATATATCCTGTAATGGAATGTTGGTAACTCCCTGAAGTAATTAATTTTCATATAGATGGAAATAAACCTTTAAATACTATTCTGTGAGCCTGCCAAATGCTGCTGTGCAAACCTTTGATTTAGTGTGAAGGAGGCATTAGGGACCATTGTAGTGTGTCAAATAGGAGCCTGAGCACAGAGCATTTTCATCTGAAGCCTGGTTTCTTCATTTGGGAAAAAAAGTACTGAAACCAAAATTTGTTTGGGACAGAATATGAAATTGCCTATCTCATCTCAGGAAATTCCTGAAATGGCTCAGCACCTTTCTTTTTCCCTGCTTCTACTCTGCTACTGAAGTATGAGAAAAACAAATAAAAGCAAACAAAACAGACCAAGAAGAAGAATGATTGTGTTGTCCTTTTCCCCAGAATAATGTGCATAATGTAAGGATGATACAAGTTGCTTTTTGTGTGCGTGTGTGTGGTGTAGCCTCCATGAGTAATGGTTAAGCCAGGAAATTCAAAGTGATTTTTACTGTCATCTAATGATGTGTAAAATCTCACCCACTCATTCACAGCATCATTTGCTCCAATAAGCTTTGCAATCAAGGCCAAAGAAAATGACCTTCTTCCTTTGGAGAAAAATCGTGTTAAATTAGATGATGACAGTGATGAGGAAGAAGAAGAGGGCAAGGAAGGCCAAGAGAATTCTAATAGTGCTTCAAACCATACTCCAGCTTCTACCACTCCTTGTACTGCTCCTGAAGAGAAAAAACCTCAACTTACACAAGAAGAGTTGGAAGCTAAACAAGGTATCTCATGTTATACGGAAAACAAAATGAAAGCCTGAGTCCCTTCAGGCAAATTACAAAACCCTCACGTGAATAAGTGTGGTGTTTTGGGCATTTGAATCTGAAGATGTCATGTTAACAGGAATTAGAATTCTTTTCTTTTCCCACACATTCCTGTTTATTGTTGAAATCTTCACTCAGTGAAAACCAAACTTGTAACAAGTTGGAGTTGAGTACCTTGCCCTAATTCATGGTGTTTCTGAATTTTACTTTGCTATTCCATTACAACATCCAAGTAAAGCACTAAACTTCTGGTTTCCAGATTGCATTAGCCTAGAAAAAGGCACGTCTGTTTCTCATTTTCTTCAGAGAACAATTAAGTGCTTCAAGCTATTTTTCAGTTATGGAGCACTGCCCTATAGACTAAAATTACCTTGCTGATGTTTTGTTACTCTTATAATGCAATGCCATTAAGTCTTTGTGGTTTTTTTCTGTTACTGTGGTTCTGCATGTGAGGGTAGAAAGGGTGCTGTGTGAATTTGTATAAAACGATCTTCTAAAAGGATCAAATTTCCCATATTCCTCCTCAAGGCTGTTTCACATCAGAGTGTTTAATAAAGTGGAAATGCTGTTAGTGTTGACCAGCTGAAACCTTAATATTTCTCTCACAAATATGAGTATGCTGAAGGAGTTTAATTTTTCATTTTCAAAATATTAGGGGTTTTTTGCTCCTAAGCAGTAGTTCCTGTGTAAACTTCAGTAGCACAAAGTATGCTGCTGTGATACCTATCTAAAGAAAATGTGAAACATTTTGTATGATAGTAAAAATTAAGTGTAAAACATGTTTGGAAGAAGTTGTTTGTTGGGGAAACTGCAGTAGAACAAGAAAACCAGTCATGTTGTACATGCACAAAAGACAAAAGTGGAAGTGCTATATGAAAAATACTAGACTAGACAAAATATCCATTAGGTGCATAGCTAAATGAACTGGATTATTCTCATTGTATTCCTGTAGTCACATAAAAATAATTTTTGGTTGGGAAACAATTTCTCAAAATTTCTGTAGCAAACCTTTTGTGTACACATTTCAAGAGGTATGTAATTAGATCTGGAAAATACACAGTAAGGATCAGGTCTGTGGAAAGAGAAAAATGGGAGAGTTTGCATTGCTTTAACAATTGCAAGAAAAAGCTTCTGTATTTACAGTTCTTCTTTTTAGATAGCTTTTGTAAATAGAAAACTACAAGTATCCTGAATTTTCAGCACTGATGTTTTTTACATCATTTTCTTTAAGCTTAAAAACTTGTTACCCCTGCTGTTCTGCTTTTCATCAAGCAAATTACATATCTCTGATTTAGGATGCTTGAAATTTCATAGAATTTCAAGCTGATATGTCCTTGTTATGTCTGTGGATGGATGTATTAGAAATGTCTGAGAATGGTTGGAGGGACTGCATGGTTTTTTGTGTTGGAGTGTGTGCATTTGTTTCGAGGAAACTTAAGTTCCCCCAGTGTGGCTCACTTTGTGCTTAATTTCTTCCTTAGCAAAGCAGAAACTAGAGGATAGATTAGCAGCTGCAGCAAGAGAGAAGCTTGCACAGGCCTCCAAAGAATCAAAGGAAAAGCAGCTACAAGCAGAGCGCAAAAGGAAAGCTGCACTGTTCCTGCAGACCCTGAAAAACCCTTTGGCAGAGGCAGAAACTGAGAAAGTGGAAGAGAATTCTTTCAATAATGAGGTAAGCAGGAAATTAACTTAATAAAGCCAGCAGAAAACTGACCATGCAGAATTAACTGCTAATCAGTTAATTGGCAGTATTTCCTGCAGTGAACAGAACTATTACTTGCCAGTCTGTTTATGGGTAGCTACAATAAAAATATCTTTCTGGGTAGAGCCTCTAGAACAAGGTTAAAAAGGAATCTTGGGCCAAAAATGAAATTTCAGAAATTAAATATAAAACCAAAACTAAAAAACTGTACTAATGCTGTATAAAATAACTAGGTAGTAATATTTTTCACATAAACCTTTTCTGACTTCAATAAAATAACTGCAATTTAAAAATCTAATGAGGGATTTGAATTTATTATATAGGAAAATCCTTCAAGTATTGATTTCTTTATGCATCGTAGCACTGTCCCGAAGCTTTTCTCTTCATCTGCCAGTTTTTGGCAGCAGAGCTCTATTCTCTAGAACAGAGTCACTTTCCCATTTACATTGTATATTTTCCATATAAGTTCCTAATTGCTTAACTTCATCCATGGAGGACAATAGGCTATTTTCCTACTTGGTTTCTCTTCTTTCTTTATTCTTTTCACCTTGTTCTATCCTTTTCACTGAGCCAGTCTCTGCCAGTATAAGCTTGTCCTAGCTTATGAAGTGATAATTTTACCTCCAGGAGTGTCACTCATTTTTATTCAGCCTAAGCAGCATTTTATCACAAGCACATCCTAATCCAGTGTGATCCAGTGCACACTTGCTAAAAGATGGGTGATTCTGTGTTTTCAGCACCTATACCAACACCTCCAAGTCTAAACAACCTCTTAATGGAAGAAAAACTGTCAAAATCCATTTTCAACAAAGTCACCTTAGACTTATGTCTTCAGTGCAGCAGCAGTGGGGAAGAAGTAGGAATAGAATTTGGCATATAGGATTTAGTTTCCTGAAACTTAAACTAAATAGGGTGAGAAATTTATGCAGATTGGGGAATTGTTGCAGGATCCATCAGAGGCCAGATTGAAATTCCTGTGTTTGTCTGTATATGCTGCAGTCAGACCTTTGCATGTGGCAAATACAAATATTTTTGGGAAGCAGAGCCTCAGTTTTCTGGATTGGGGATTGTATTACTTCCAGAAAAGCAGTAAATGTCTCTTGATTGCACTAATCAAGCAAGATTTCATCTCTGGACACTGATAGAAAGTTTCAGGTATCAATTGTGACAAACTGGTTAAAAAATTATTGACATGGCTTTACATTGCCATAGAAAGAATTCCATAATGTCTTTGGAAGTAATATTCCTCCTAGGTATAATTTGCTAATAGACACACTTGTGTTTGTTTATATAGATACATGCATATAGATTTTTTTCATACAAAAGTTTCTTTTGAAATATGCATCTTACTCAAGCTCTTGTCTTTCCATTTGCCATATTTGAAAAAGCTGTTGTCTTACCTGTATTTGTTCTAGTGTGTGATCTGCCTTTTGGTCTACTTGCTTGGTTTTCCTATTTGTAACACCCTATTTGATTGAAGAAATTTTATTGGAATAAGTGAAATCATATTGTGGATTTGATAACCTCTGTTGTGTATGCACTGAGAATTCAGTAAGCTGCATCACAATGTCTAAATTGGTTTATAAATAAAGTATGTAGCACAGGAGTTTTTGAGGCTTTTTCAGTTATGTTTCAGAAACAGAAAATGCATTTAAAAAAATTGATTGCAAAAGTAGCAAGAAGTAACTAGAGTGGTTGTAATAAGAAAAATTGCATATGAAATTAGCTTTGTAGCATGGTCAGTGAAACTGATTTGGAGAAATTTCTGAAAACAGATGGGAAAAAAATAAATATTTGTCCACCAAAAGTCTTATGTAATGAATTTGATCTCACATTTTAGAGGAAGAAACATCCAACAAGGAGTCTAGGAAACAAAGATGGATATGCAGTGATCATAAAATTGATGTAGTGGGGTGATTTTTTTAGCTTAAAATGTGTCTCAAAAAGTGGAGTTACAACTGAGATGTATAATAAAGCATGAAAGGGAGTTGAGAATGTCTGTGGAAGATGTATAATTTCTATGAGATTGCCCTTGTGTAGTAACTATAAAAACTACTAATGCTATTTAAGTGTGTACACAGTGTACATCTGTGCTGAAAGCCTGCTTAGCACACTGTGTAGAAATGCATTAAATGAGCAAAGCTGTTTGACCTCTGTCAGGTTTTTCTGATACCAAGTATTTCTTGAAAGAGCTGCTGGCACTGAGTATGTGTTATACCTTTGAACAAAATTGATTCTAATAACTGCATGTAAAGGACAGTTAATACCATGGAACATAGTGCATTTAAAATTGTTTTCTTGGCTTCAGCTGAATCTTAAAAATAATCAGTTCTACTTTTTCTGTCGTGGAGTTATTTCTTTTGTATGGTTTCCTGTTTTTCCTTAAAGTGAAATAAAGCAAGAGGAACAAAAGGCTGAAAAATGAGTTTGAGTTTGTCATCTGCCATTGTACCTCTGAATATAAAGATTCTATAGCACAAAGCAGAATTTATCTTGTTTTAGGATCTTTCATCTTCCCTGCTTTGAAGCCCTGCTTTATCATTCATTTCTTTAGATGGTGTGTCCTTACTTTTGTCCTGCATGGAATAGTATTTTTTTTTCAGTGGAAAGTAGTCTGTTTATGAGTGAAATAGAAGTGTGCTATGTTTAAAAATAAGATGCTATTCAAGTTTTGCCAAGCATAACAGGGTTATCAACAACAGTAGACAGTATAAGACTTTCACAGTTCCTGCTGAAGCTTTTCCTGATCCTACTTTTTAGCAATGAATTGTAGATACTGCTGCATACCCCTCTGGACTAGTTAATGTGTAACATAATTTTATGTTTGCATGCTTTATTAATGTTTGTGAGCAAAATGTAATTGTCTAATGAAAATCATCCAGTAAGTGGTCAATGAAAAAATGCTTTGGAGTATTTTGGGGCCATTTATTTCTTTATTTATTCAGAGTGTATATCTTCTGTTTCTTTATTTATTCAGAGTGTATATCTTCTGTTTAGCATGGAAGGGGGCCATACTAATGTGGCATCTAAAGGATGGATAGCTTGCTGGCAGTTGGAACTTTTTTTGTTGCAGGAACCTACCATCAAAAACTACATGACAGCTGTAACTCCTCACCCTGGAAGTACTTTAGTTAATATTTAATAGGGGTGAGAAAACGTAAATATCAGGAACTGACACCTTAATTAAGATGGGTAAAGGAGCTAAGCATGTTCTATGCCTTGATTTCTAGTCTTCATTGTACTCAATATACAGCAAACAGATTGACAGCCACTAATTTCTTTACAGTTGTGCCTTTAAAATTGAGAAAGCAAAATTCTGTCCAGTTTTGAAGCACCTATCATGATCAGTGTCCAGTTCATAGATGTGTTTCAATGAGGCAGCTGAAGTCTGATGAAACTGTTGAGTGTTTGAGTCTTAAGTATTTAATCTGTTTTCTTGGAACTTGTTCTGTAGGAAATGTTTTTATCACATCTGTTTAATAGTTTTGGGGCTAGGACTAAGAAACCCTTCTAAAAGCAGTACCTGCTTGCTTTAATACACAGAGCAATCATACATTTCCATTGCTGGCAGGCTGCTGCTTATCAGTTCTCAGTCAGAAAAGTTACAGGGGCAGAAAAGAATCTGGAGTACTTTCAGATTTTAATGAAGTAAAAGAATTGTTGATTTAACTCTTCACAGTTCTGACATTCTACACTCTGTCCAATTTTGCTCTAAGGTAGGATTCAAATTACTTCAAAATTCAGCCCTTCAGAACAGAATGTTAGCCTGTTGCAAAAGTGTTAGTAACATTATTGATAATGTTCTTTCCTGGTTGATTTTGTTTGTAGCAGAAACAATTCTTTTGGTTTTTTCTGTTGCAGTAGCACCTTTTGGTTCACTTCTAAGGTTGGCTTTGTGTATTGGATTAAGTAAAACAACCCTAGAGTAACTGATGTGTGTTCTGGTTTTAAGAATCCTGCAGATATGCAAATGCCTTGGAATGAACTGAAGTCCTCATTTTGGTTCTCATTTAGCTGTAAATTATTCCTGATACAGAGCTCTACCCTAACCATTCCTCCTAAACAAGATTTGTTGAATTGTATTTGTTTTCCAAAAAGGTATCTCTGAAGCATTTTTTATACCAAGTGTTTACTGTAGGAAGAGTCATTTTAATCAGATTTGTGCTTCAGTCATGCAAATGAAATGCTGAAGAATAGCTCTGCCAGGGGAATTTTCTGACACTGTCTGATACATTTAATAAGGGCCAAAAAAATGTGCTGCTACTCAACATGGACAAAAAAGTGAGATTTGCAGTATGCTATCTGAATGCAGTGTAACTTACTGGAAGAGCTCTCAAAAAATTTTAAATCTCTCATCTCTTGAGATGCATAATAAAATCCATCAGGTGTAACCAGTTTGTTGCCATGCTTTCCAAGACTCTGTTCTACTGGCCTGCAGGTTTGCAGAGCCCAGTCAGGAAGCAGTGTTCCTGCCTTTTGGAAATGCTTCATCATTTCCCAGTATCTGTGCTTGCATCATTTTTTTTTTATTTTTTTTTTTTTCTTTCCTGCATTCATGTTTTCTCTCCCATTACCTTAGTTTTCCTATATGTTTGTTGGTTTTTTTGGTTTTTCCAAATATTTTAATTCAGCATTATTTATACAACTAGACATTTTTCTTTCGGTCTCACAACTTGCTTTCTTTAGGTTCTTTCCCTGAGCTTTGTGCTGTGTTCTGATGGTGAATCAGGTCATTTTGGTGGGGATTTTTTTTCTTGAAGGCAGCCACTCACCATTGAGGGAATGGGCACTTTGGTTCATGGTTGATCAATGTCACTGTGACCTGACAGCACCTGAGCTGAGGTTTGGATGGATGGGTGACTTCTCTCTGTGTTTTAGCTGTTGTCTTGTACTCCAGAACATACATATTCACCTGAGTGTCACAAAAGTTACTTCTGTATGGCTTTCCAAACATGATTCATCAGTAACTTGAAGCAGTGGTGTCTGAATTTACAGCCAGCCAGTCTGCAGCTTTGCTTTTTCCAGAGATACCTGGACAGTGTTGTCCCTCCTGGAAGCATCCTGGAAGTCAGAGGGAGCCCATGGTTTCAGCATCTGATGCTGAAGGTGCATACGTAGGGGTGCTTAGCATTTGATGTTCTTCTTCCAGACTGCTGTGAGCTAAAAGCAAAAAAGTAAATGAGTCATTCATTTATTATCTTCCTTTTTGGCAGTGCTATAATTCCTTGTGCTTTTGGCAGCCAAATGAACTTGGGTGCTGAAAACTGGTTGTTTTGGGATGTTTTTTTTACTGTTCCCTCTCTTGTTTTCTTCTCTACTTTGCCTACAGCTATTTCATTTCAAGCTATTAAAGGTGTCTACTTCAAGGCAAACTGTTCTGTTACATATGCAGTAGTGTTCAAAGCAGACTAAGATACTGTATAAAGAGATGAATAACATTGTCAGGGAACAAAAGTTGGCTGCCATGATCTCTTAGTAAACAAGTTTGGAGTTGAGGTGTCTGCAATTATATATGGATTGGGAAGTTAGTGATGTTGGAAATGGGGCTCTGATAAACCAGTCATTCAAATGATGATGCTGTAAAATGTTAAAATCCTTGAAGCAAGGATTTTTTTTTTTCTTTCTTTTTTTTGGTAATTACTGTGCTAGTTATCAGTTAAAGCTCAGAAAATTGTCACGGCTCTGTAACTTGAAGCAAAGTTAGATTTACAATTATTCAGTTTGTGGTCAGTTATTGTCTTGACAGATTCATAGTGGGAGAGGGGTAAAAGAAAGAAAAAGATCAACTTTTTCTAGTTTGGTTATTTCTGGTCTTTATGTGCTGCTTTTTATTCCAATCATGGTGAGTATCCTTGTATCAAATGGTGGAAGTGTCAGACCAGTTGGAGCAAAAATTATGACAGAGGGAATCTGATTTCTCCAGCTGCCTTGGAATGGCAGCTGGGGGAATGACAGGCTTTGAAGTGAGGAACATATCTATTGTGTCTGACAGGAATTGTCCTAAACAAGGTTCTGAGCAGAATTCTCCCAGGTACAAGCTGATAATTTGAAAATTTCTTGGAGTATGGTCTATTTTGATTAACTGACTGCAGTCAGAATTACTCACTGAGCATGAACCTTGTGGATGGACCTGTTCTATCTTTAAGATAAATAATTTCTGTGATATTCCCAACCCTTCACATGCAAAACATTTCTTTGGCAAAGTACAGAAATAACTTGTATCAGCACTGTTTCACTTTGCTGTTTTTCTGGAGGTTGTGATCTAATCAGCACAGTTCAGGGATGAAAGTGACACTAAAACTTAACTTTGAATGTCAGTAGTTCCTGATTGTATTATCCTTTTTTAAATAAAAGGGATAAGTAGATAAAAAGGTGCCTGATGGTACTCATATTTTAGAATGTTTCTTTTAAAAACTAAAGATGAAAACTTTAGAACTATGTCCTAGTTAAGCTTCCAGTCTTACATGCATATCCTAACTTGGGTATGTGTCTTTGGGGAGCTGTATTGGCCTCCATTAAATACTACCAGATGCATGTTTTTGAAGATGTCAGCCTTACTTATGCACACTTTGGATAATACAGATGTAGCACTGTGAGGTTTTAAAGCATTCATGGGAGCTTATGTTGCTAGTGCTTTAACAACTACTTTCTTAAGATGCATTTCGTATGTTTTTGTGAGTCAAAAAATATAAAGCGCTTGTTATGTTTTATATTCCTTGCTTTTTTACTCATTATCCAGTGTTCTGCCAAAAAAAGTGTGTTGTATATTGTCAAGATTGCTGAGCAGGGTATCTTAAGCTTCTTTGCCAGCATGTGGGTGCATGTAGCATGCACAGGAGCAGGTGTAGCCCTATTTAGTGTAAAGGACTTTAGATGCTTATGTGTTTTCCACACTTACAGTGCTCTCTCAAATTAAAAATTGTCTTGGAAACTGAATGCTGTTTTTCATTTTCATTTACCTCTGATTTCAGAGTGTCCATAGTATACCATGTCCTGTGACTGCAGTCAGAACGTTACCCCCCTTGGAAGTTACACAAGCAGAAAGGCCTTCAAGCAAAAGCAGAGATCCTCCTAGGGATGAAGAAAAAGAAAAGAAAAGGAAAAAACACAAGAAAAGATCTCGGTCAAGATCTCGATCACCTTTCAAGTATCATTCATCATCTAAGTCCAGATCTAGATCCCATTCAAAAGCAAAGCACTCACTTCCCACTGCCTATAGAACTGTCAGACATTCAAGGTGGGTTTGGAAAGCAAATTTATTCTTTAGAGTCTGTGTGGTCTAACACTTCAAACATTTTTTGCACTTCTTCCATTATATAAGTGCCTTCATAGCCATTAGAGTGTGGTCACCTTGAAGACAGTAAATAAATAGCATCAAATGTGCAGGGTCTTCAAAAATAGTTTTAATGAAATAATGAATCATTCATGTCTAATTACATAGTGCAAAATTTGTACCCATAAGTCCTTTTAATTCTGGTCTGTGGAATACCTAAAGATAATACATCGGAATGTGATTGAAGCAAGAGGAAAACTTCTTAAAAAGTCTGTGGCTGGTGCTGGATTAAAGTAGCCAGACCAAATTAAGATGAGAAATAGAGGTAGAGAACCAGGTGGTGGAACAGCAAAGCTCAGAAAGAAAGAAAGCAGTTGAATAGCAAGTGAATAAAGTAAGAGGGATTAATGGAAGGACAGATATGACAGGAATCCAAACAGGATGAAAACAGAGTTCATGAGGAAGGGAGACCATAGAAGAATGTAACCCAGTGCAGTTAACTCTGTACTTAATTATTAATGAACTTAAATTCACTATATTAATTACCTAGCTATAGGACTGTTTATATTGCCTTAGATCTAAAACACTGGGTCTAGGCACCTCTGAAGTTTACTGTCTGTAAGATTTGACTTCTCTGAATGCCACTTAGCAGTCAGTAAGTCAGCTGGAAGGAGTTATTACTGAGCTTGCATTCTCTGGATCATGCTACAAAACAGTGTTCAAGTAACTTGCAGTTCCAACAAATTGTGTATATAAATACTACCATAGTAGTAACTATATGTGTATGTGATGCATGCAGAATTGTCCATTCCTTTATCTTTGTGGTTGTGCTTATGACATGCTTCTTCCTGAAAAACAGCCTCTAGCCCTTCCTGGCAGTGTGACCAAACTTCTCATATTTTGCTTGTGCAATTTTTTGTTTGTTTAACAAAGTGGCTAACTACACTAATATGAGTAAGTGTTAACAGCTTTTTATTTTATACTAGATTTTTGAAGTGAAATATAATGTCTTCAGCAATACTCTGCTGAAGACATCTCAGCATTTCAGAAGTGCCAGGAAGTAAAGGAACTGAAACAGTCAGTGTGACTTGCTGCTGACTGCCTTCAGTAGGTGGTCATGATGCTCTGTATTGCAAGGCACATTCCAAAATCCTGTGTGTCCTTCCTTTGCTCTGCTTACCAGTGTGTAAAGGGAATGATGCTGAATGAAGCTTCACTTGTTCAAGAAGTGAATGCAAGTCTTCCTTGGGGAAAGGGATCTTTTTCATCTTTTCAACTGCCTGTCAAGCCAAATGTTCACTTGAACCCCCTGTGTCACTTCGTCCCAGCTATGTTGCATATGTTTATCCATGATTTTTCTCATATATGGTGAAACCAAGAAGCAGCATCGTACTAATGATTAAAAAAAAATAAATAATCATCTGTGGTACCTTGAAAAGGACAAAGAATCATCTGAGAGGATCCTTACCAGTACTTGATTATGCTACACAATAGGATAAAGATAATCCTGTGTGTTGCATGGGTTTGTGTGAGGCAGTAAACAGATTAATGGGAGCTTGCAAGTTTGGTTTGATGTATACTGAGATACATCTTCAGTGACTTCAGAGGATAAGAGATCTGTTCATTACATATGTAGTGGATAGTCTCACTTATTTTGGTTTGTTTGGTGTGGTTTTTGGTGTCCATAGTTCAACTGGTGGAGAAATTACAGAGAAACCACCCAGAATAGTTATTCTACTGCAGCTAATCTTAGTGTGCCATCTTGAGAGTGTTTTCTGGCACAAATCAAGTAACAGGCATATAAAAGCCTTAACATCATGAATCAACACAACACCTGATTAAATCTGGTTGAATATTTCCTAGATGAGCTGTTGAATTCTGCAGCCTGAGAAGTCCAGTAGGCTTGATGCTGGCTAGCCTGAATTTTAAACTTGTTTCAGAACAGCTGCACCACATCTTACACTTAAAAGGTTTTGTACATTATAAAACTTGATAGAAGCTAGAGCTGAATGAGAAAGGACTTTATTAGGAGTTTAGAGGGTAGAATAAAAATTATTCAGAATTAAAAAAGAAAAGAAAAAGATACTGAGTTGGAATAACTGTTTGGGAAGACTGGAGGAAAATAAAATGAATCTTCATGTACACCAAAATAAAGAAGGAATAGAACATTCTTCTGCAGTCCTTGAGTTTAGGGATTTAAGTTGATACCAGAGAGACTAGAATGCTTTTCATACTGCCTCAGTGGTAAAGGTAGTTAATACATCTTGTGAATGCACCACTGTGGGAAATTTCTGTATCAAGAATTATAGTTCAGACAATAATTAATGGTCTTTTTTTTCTTAAGTATTTGCTAGCCTTGCCTTTCCAATTAGACTCCATGTGGTCCCATATTACACAACAAATTGTAATGATCAAAGGTTTGCTTTATTCAAGGTGTTGGTTAAGCCTTACCATACTCACTGTATTCCTAAAATTAACATGCTAAAGTTAATTAAGTGCTAAATTTCACTGGAACATCCCTATTTTGAATAACTGTGGTTTATTTGACTATCTCAGTCTAAAGTTTTATTTTTGGGATCTTGTTGCCTTATTTTATTCTAGTCAGAGTGAATATTCTGACCTACAAATCTAAATAGAAAGTAATTATTGACCCTCAGTAGTGGACTGGGAGAGCTGGAGTTTTACCTTTCTCTAGTAATTACTGCTTCAGTTCCTGTCAATCAAATAATTCAGAATAACAGCAAAGATACTTTTCTTAATAACAAACTTTCATAACCTTCTTAGAGAAGATCTTATTAGGTTTGAAATATCTGCACAGTGCAAACAAATATTTTGAATTTGGAGTTATTTAAACTATTACATTTAAATTAACTGACAGCTAAAAGAGGAGCTATGCTTATTTCATAATTTTTCATTAGACTTTGCTGCATTCAAGTGATAATGGATTTTAATCTCTAAACTAATGATGACCACTCAGCACATTCTCTGTATTTGCAGAACAGTCTTAAAACCTGAGATTTTCTGAGGTTTGCGTGTCGACATTAGTTGAGCTCCTGTTTGAAACCACTCTGAATAGTTCCTATTGTTTGGTGCTTATTAATCTTACTTTTTGAAAAAACATATTCCACCTTTACCATATAACTTACTGTGTCAAGTTAATAGGGAATGAGATGTGGGAAGTGAAGATAAACACAACAATTTGCAGTGACTTCTTTGTTCTTCATTCAAGCAATGTTCCATATACTTTCCAAGCTCTTCCTTTTTTGTTTGAACATCTTAATTTTCTTTTCCAAAGTAAGCATTGTCCTTAGAAATCTTGCAGATTAACTTTGCAATATAAGATGCAGCATATAATTTTATAGCACTTGTTTGTCTTTTTATTGTTAGAGGTCTAGAGACTCTGCTTCATTTAAAAGTAGTCTTTGGTGGTTAAGATACAGATTTTTTTTATTGTTGTGAAGTTTCTATATTTTCTAGTGCAACTTATGAAGTATTAAAGTTGAAAAAATCTCTTCAGATAACATGAAGTTGATTCAAAGCATGCTATGGGTATTCATTTTTCTTGGTAGCACAATCAAACCTCTCTTACAGAAACAAGTTTAAAAAGAAAAGGTAGCTATATAAGGAACATATATATATATATATTTGCTGAATTGTGGCACGTGGTGTGCTAACAACAGTTCTTTGTATAAATACGTGTTTATTTTCTGTAACCAAATTAGTCTCGTAAAGCTCCTGGTATTATACAGTTTTAATTCTAGACCAATATGACAGATTAAAGTTAAAACAAAAGTCCAAAAGTTTTATATTGTACTGTGGATTGCTTTGGAGGTGTCAGTCACTAAGATACAATGAGTTATTACAAAGAAGTAGCTAATGTGCAAGATGGGGCACATTTGATAAATCTGTCTTGGAAAACAAAGGCTTTGGTCCTGTTTGGTCATCTGTAGCAAATGCTTCATCAGTGTCTTTTTTTTTTTCTAATGGACTTCAGAGTATCACTGAGAAGTTGGATGAGAAATGTACCTGGAAGTGGTGATCTGGAAAGGGGTGCAGGTTGTTGGGTCACTGCATCTCCCAGTGGCTGTTCTAGCTGAGCAGTCAGGTTTGAGAGAGGGTTGGCAGGAACTGTAAACAGTGACCATGTTTATTTGTGTCTCCCTTTTCTATCAATAATACTTTGTAGTACCTGATGTAAGCTAATGATGTATTTGTGTGAGTGTGGTTTGTGTGTGTGAGAGGAAGGGAAGTGAGGCACCCACTGTGTACTGGGTGATTTAGTGATGTGCTGAAGTGAAATTTGGATGTTTGTTTTCAGCTAGGGATGGAAAGTCTGTACTTCTCTTTGTTACTATTTTTCTTTATATTGTCTAGTAATATTGCAGAACTAGGCCACCTAATTTATCCAGTCAATGAGTTCTAAATAACAATTAGTGGTGGCATACTTTATTAAGTTTGCTTTTCAGTAAGTGGGTAGGGTACAACTGTGTGTGAATGTTTGTGTGAGACCTTTGGCCTCAATATTAGGAATTCAAGAGACTTTAAAGTAGTTGTTCTTTAAAAAAGGTTGGTTGAGGGTTGTTTGGGTTTTTTGTCTCCTTCCAAACGGATTTTCTTACTGCTGAGGTAGTGTCCACATAGTTTTAATTCTTCTTTTGTAAAGAGACATGCCAAGCTTTGTAACCCTTTGAACTTTTGAGATCCTACTAAGCAGAAGTGATGTTGACTTTAAAGGGATAGAGCACCTTTTGAAATAAGTCTAATGAAATTGATAATCAATGTATTGCAGTAAAACTGTTAAGCTATTTTTAAACGTTTGAAGCCAATGGCCAAAGTTTTTAACATTTTGGTGTTTGGAAGAATGTTGTAGAACCACAAATGAGAGTTCATAAAAATGAAGCTAATGCCTTTTTCTTTCTGATTGGACTTTTTTTAGGCTGGTCCACATAGACATGTTTCACTAAGGTTCAGCTTTGGGTTGAGGGACTGAGCCTTTTCAGGATTCTAGTTAATACCAAAACTAGCACATTTTATTCTGAATGTGAAGTGTGTGCCTCCATATCACAGACTCACAGCATCCACAGGGACACTGAGCATGGAGCCGAGTCTGAGCAGCTCATCAGTGGCAGCAGCAACAGAGCGGGAAAATTATCAGGCAACTCCGACAACGAAAAGATTTGACTGCTGGAGCTCTTTTGAGGGAAATCCTGGTAAAATGTCAAGGTGTCTGACTGACCCCACACTTTTGAATCTGTTCTGTTTTGTTGCTTTTTTTTTTTTTTTTTCTTTTTTCCTTTTTTTTAATCTTTTTCAATAGCTTGGTAAATATCAGATTTTCTAAGTGACAAAGCAGTTAATTTGCAGCTCTTAACTGACAATGTGATTGCCTTTTTTTCATTTTCAGTTGATCTCTTTTGTTGTAGATTGTAAGAGAAATGGCTCAGGAATGTGTGTGTATATATATTATGTATATGGTGAGAGTCTGGAGAAGTTCAATGATTTCATAAATGGCTTGTCTTTTAGTCACTGCAAATTAGGTGTTTTGAAGAATATGAACGTTTACTATACATGGAGTGGAATACCTATAGAAGGGCTTTAAAATGATAAGTAAATAGAAGTAAATTTATTAGAACTATATACTTTAGTGAGAACAGAACTAACTGTTACTGTCAGTAATTTGGGGTGAATTTGGATTTGGGGTTTTTTCTTTCTTTTTTCCAAGCTGGAGCCCTGAATTGTCCCTTTCTCCATCTTCCTTCCTCCCTTCCATCTCTCAGGACTTTTCTTATCCCATTTTTTTGGTTATTAAGAAATGCTCAGGTTTTACTAGCACATGCTCTTAATTCCAAATCACAGACTTAAAAAATGGAGCTCTTATGTTGATCTCCGATCTTAACTGGGCATGATTTCTTTTTTCCCTCTTGATATCTATCTCTTTCTCACTTTCCTAGGAAAAAAATATCTCAAGTCAAAGTATTAGTGCCAAACAATGCTGACCATGGGTTGTTGGTCACTTGCACAGGTGAAAATATTGGCTGTTCTAGATTTATTCTGCAGTATCAGAGACAAAATTTCCTGGACTTGTCAGTGTTGGAGATGTGCTGAAAACAAAAACTTGTATTTATCTCTGTGATGCAACAGTTCTAAAAATATACCACTAATTTGAGAAGACAAGGTCAGGCCTGACAGTCGCAGGCTTTGAGCCAAATTGGGCTTCTGCATGCCAGCATTGGTGAACTCTTCCACAAAAGGTGACTGGGCTAAAGTAACTTTCCTGTCTACTAATGCAGAAGCTTGCATTAGAACACAATACCAAAAAATAATTGTCTTTTTTTCCCACTATTGGGAATGAAAGGCAATGGATAACTGCACCCTAAATGTCTTGGGTAAGAAGTATTTAGGCAGCTGACAAGTCTGGGAGACTAAATACCCCATGCTGATATAAAACAGGCATTTGAAGGGTGTTAGGTTGGCATTTGGTGACAACACAGTTCCACTGAAATAAAAATGATGACATAAGTCACAAAAAGCAAACTTTTGTATGTTTTTTCCTGCTCAGGTCACGATCGAGGTCACCCAGGAGAAGGACTCACACACCAGAAAGGAGGAGAGATGAGAGAAGTGTTCCTACAGCTTATAGGATAAGTAATAGTCCTGGAAATAGCAGGAAACGCCCACGTTCCAAGTAAGTCTACCTGGTCCTGGAGAAAGTTCTGTTCTGTTCAAATAATGTAAGATTTTAAACATTTTCTGATGTGTTGTATACTCCCAAGGTAGGTTTTTATGTTCTGGAGCTTTATTTTAGTAGACAAATACTTGTGTGGAGAAAAAGATGATAATATTAGAAGTGCTTCTTCCTCCATTCTTGCATATGTCTGAATACTATGTACAACCAAATCAGTGAAGGGTAGTACACTACTATCCCCAGGCTGTGAGAGTTCAGATTTTGTTTGGAATTTCTTATTTCCTTCTTGGTGGGTCATTTTCTCATGCTCTGCTTGAGGGGGGGCCAGAGCTTCACCCTCCTGTTGCAGCTGACCCCCCAAATGTGTGAAAAGGGAAGCCTGTGTTTGTACATCAACCAGTGCTATTATTATTATCTAAGCTTTTGCACAGTTCTAAACAGTTTTCTAAAAATGTAAAATTTATAAGACACATTCATTCAGCTGTTATGATGTTTGTTCATCATAATCTGAGATGAGAGGAAAAAAAACCTCCAGAAAACCTTACTGTAAAATATTCTTCATGTACACTGAATGTTTGCTGAAATTTTTAGAAGTTAAGTATGAAATGTGTTCATAGCTTGATTACATTATGATGTTTTAAGAAACTGAGCAGTTACAGTACATGATTAGCTACTCAAGGAATAACAACCAACTTTGTAGCTGATGTTTTTTGCATATATATGAGAGTGTTAGAGGCTAGTAGAGTGGTGGGGTTTTTCTTTTGGTACTGATTACACAAGAAAAATGTAAGGAAGTTTGGCAGCTTTAAGTCTTGAATATTGACTTCTTTATGAAAATCAGGTATTTGAATGATAAAATCTGAGCATCTGTGCCATAAATTGTTTATAGGGAATTTAATGTTAAAGCTGCTTAGCAGATTCCTAAGAAAAACAAAGTAAAGGAATCAATAATGTGATACTTAAAAAATTACTTGAAGTTTTACAGTGCTTAACATGTTCTAGAAGCTTTAACATTTTTCTGAATAGACTTCTAGAAGTGCATGGTAGAGAGAGAGATGAGAAATTGCCTAACTCTAATGAAGGCATTATTCTAGTAATTCTAATTACAATAATGTCAGTACTGGTATGCAAATCATACAAACATAAATTCATAACCATATATAAAAATCTTTATAGTTCTATCTCTAGTATATTACTAAATGAATTCTCTTTGAGCTTAATTCTGCATATGAGGAGGCTCCCTGTTTTCCCCTTCAGGTACACATAAATCCTTTGTTCCTGTGCTCAAAGGGACAAAAATTTGTGTAACTTATTTCCAAGTCATAAGCAGTTTGTATTTAAAACATGTTGCTAGGTCTAGGTTTGTTTGGGTGGCATAGGATAGCTTGTTTACAAGTTTGAGACTGATTTCTTTCATTATATATTGAGAAGGGGGTAATTTCTTTTTAAAAAGCAAACCAACAAACTGTCTTGCCTTACAGATCATTTGCACAGCTACGATCTATGATTTGTTCCTTTATGACCTAGGAAAATTTTAAGGGATATAAACTTTTAAATTTCTCATTATATTCTAAGTCTGTTGTCCTTTGGGAAAGAACTTCCCTCTAGCAAAGTTATGCTGCAAGTCTCCAATGAGAGACTTTTTGTTTTCATCTTTTAAACTGCCAGCTACTAGCCAATAATTCCTGTGTACCCATGAAGCAGCATTCCAAGTCAGAACCTCCGGTGCTGGTAGTTGCATAATGTAATGTGATGTGATAAAAAGAATAAAAAAGTTATTTTGCACACCATAAAAGTGCCTTATTGGGGCAGGACTCTACTGCTTGCTGAATGCATGTGAAGTATCCTATGGAAGAGGGTTGCATAATCTTTAAGAACAGTGAAAAGTCTTCACCTGAGTTAGTGTAGTACTGCTTGAAATATCCTTCAATAAAATATTTTCTTCTCACAGAAGTCCCCATGAAAAGAAGAAGAAGAGGAGGTCTAGATCACGTACCAAGTCCAAAGCCAGGTCTCCTTCACCATCCATGTCACCAGGCAGACCATCCACACACAAAAATTCCATACATTCAGCTAGTGTCTCTCCTGTGGAGAGCAGGGAATCCAGCCAGGAACGCTCCAGGTTATTTGCTCTTCTACTCTTTATCAGTATCCTGGTGGTTGTTGACTGCCAGGGTGTCTCTTAACCTTACCTGTGTGATGGGGATTTCTGGGTGTGTGTAATGTGTGCAGATTGAAACCAGGAGACACTGGGAGGGACAGCACTGTGTGCAGCAGTCTGGTGAAGACCTGGGATCCCTGTTGCCTCCTCCACAAACTCTTAGAGTAGAACTGGTGCAGAAAATTCTGCAGCATAATTCTAAACTAGAAATTGGTAACTCAAAAAATGGATAAAGGCTTTAAATTTGAATTTGAATAGAGATTGAATTGCAATGTCTGTGCAAGATTCATCATTAAATTATTTTTACACTATATAGAACAGTCCAGTTAAAAATTCCAGGGCTGTTGTTCATACTTCTCTGTATCATTTGTACAAGGCACTCCTCTAATTATGACTTATTATGGCTTCTTGTTGACTGAGAGAGCTGTTGACTAATAGTCAACATAATAACAGTCAGCAATTGAGTATGAGACTTGAACATTAAAACCTAAAATTGTGATGGTGAGTAGAATGCATTTATAAAACTTTTATTATAAATTCTACTTTCACTTTTTTAGGGGAGTTTCTCAGGAAAAAGATGGCCAAATCTCTTCAGCAATTGTGTCTTCAGTGCAGAGTAAAATCACTCAGGTATGAGTAAACAAATTTAGAGTATGTGCTCTAATTTGGTGTGTTCCTCATATTGTTTTCTTCTCTTGCTATGTTGTAGAGTCATGTTTGTTGTCATTTTTAATCTGTTTGCTTAAGAGAAAAGCAATTTTGTTGCTTCTCTAGCTACTATCCTTTCAAGTTTACTCAAGCCTTTCAAGACTAAAGCTAAATTCATAAGATGCAGTATATGAAGACTTTAAAACCTTATGCCACTCCCACAAAGGTGGTTGGTTAATGTATTTCTTGAGTTAAATATAGCTTGTGGCATAGTATTTGATAGTTTCACATTAATCTGCTTGATTTTAGCACAGTTGCAAGATGAGGGATGATTACTGTATTAAAATACAATTTTTAGTTACTACTTTCAAAAAGTAAATAAGAGGGATGAAACTTTTGTGAATTTGCAAGATATTTCCCAGCCTTGATTAGTTTATCTTTAATGGCTCAGAGAAATGTAATTTAACTAATTATTAGTAAGGTTATTTTGCTGCCAGTGTGCTGACTGATCCTGGCCAATTGAGTTTCATTTCTCATTCAGATCCTTCCATCTCTAAAGTGGAATTATAATGCTAACTTTCCCTATGAAGTGTTTTGAGAGATTCAGATGAAAAAGGCTTTAAAAGAACTAAGGATTCATTTATATTGCATTTGTTGCATAAATGTTTTAAGTAATTTTAATTCATTACTGATACTCACTTTTTGTTTTGTCATCCTTTTTTGCAACACAATTACTCAATGCTGTTTACATTAAATTTCATTTCCTTTTATAATGCTGCTCCCACTGGAACACTCAAACAAGACTGAGATCTGCTATTTGGTTTCACAACAGTCTTAATCTTTCAGTCTCTGTGAGATGTGAAAATACCACTGCTATGTGAATTTTTGGCTCAGGTTTACAAAGTAAAGGAAAAAAAAGCTTTCTGCTATAGAGTAGTTATTAATATTCTCCTCTTAGCAGCTAACTTTGTTTTTTCTTTCTTCTTCTGTTTTGTTTGGTTTGGGTTTTTTTTTAACCTTCAGTGGTTAGTAGTTGTTCTTTCATTACAATTTTTGAAGATCCCATCATAGTTTCTGTCTATTTCAGCTGCCTCAATTTCTGTGTTTTGTCATTTAAAAATTGCTACATATGTATGCACTGTAGTAAAACCAGACATTGTTTGCTGTTATAGGCCTTTTCTCCAAATTATTTCACATGTAGCCTAACATCTCTCAGTGTCTGATGATCATAAGTCTGTGTATGGAACTGGAGCACAAGCCAACCTTTTCAAGCAGGTTTTTTGCAATCATGTACTTCAGCTCTGTTCAAAGCCTGGACATGTCTGAGCATTTTCCTTTTATTTTCTGCAGGATCTTATGGCCAAAGTGAGAGCAATGCTTGCAGCTTCCAAAAACATACAAACTAGTGCCTCCTGAGACCTGTTGAACTGGCCCTCAAGAAATTGTGTGAAAAAGAACAATATTAAAAAAAACTGCCTCATCTCAAATGTACAGCTGAGCTTAGCTCACTTGGTTCACAGCTCGTCTAATATTACCAGAAGTCAAGGAGCTAAAACCTTTCTTTCTGTACAGAAGTGTCTCCTGGAAACTTCATTAAACTTTTTCAGCCAGAATTATCTTTGGAAAGATTTTGGTTTTTGTAAATTGATTTTTTGACTAATTCTTCAGTAACATTTTATGATCAGCAGTCTATATGTGTATATTTGTAAATACCATGTTTCTGTGAAAGAAGTATGAAACAATAATAAAGAAGGAAACATCTTTCATTAGCTAGAGTTCTTGTGGAGTCCTTACTTGTCTGGGGGTGACTTGTTACAAATTAATTTTCTTTACTGCTTTCTCCTTTTTAAAAAAACAACTTCTAGCCTGTCTGACCACCTTAAGCTGAGGTATACTTTTACATGCAGAACAATCAAAGAAAAATGCTTGTTTGTAGGATGTTAGTGGCCAGTTTTTGAACAAGGGACATGTTTTTCTATCCATCATCTGGAAATATCTCTAAGCCTCCATTAGAGTAGCTGACCTTTTGAAGTCAATAATTAATGGTCAGTATGTGCCCTGTTCTTTCTAGTTAGCTACAAAAAGCATAATATATTTTTGTGGTTATTCAGCAGGCAGACTTTGCCATCATTCCTCAGGTTTACCTGCTTACATGCAGTTGAGAAAGAGTCCTATTAACTTATGTTTTACTGACCATTAACCAGCTAACACTTTTTAGAAAGTTTGTGACCTCAGTGTAATTGCACATTTGTCTATTATGCACTTTTTTTTTTGGTACACTGAGACTATTTAAATTTTTAATTGAAAAATCCTTAAAGTAAGTACGGTAGTTGGTGTATTCAGCAGTGCCCTAATTGGCAGTTATCTGATTTCATAAAGAGTGGAATCAGGGCTTTTAATGACCCCTGAAAAACTCTGACCTATAATCAGGTAGATTGTGGCTATAGTGACTCATTATCTAATTTTCTCAAATTTTAGACAGAGGAGGTGGAGGTTCGAAATGGATTAGAGAAATTAATGTGGTAAAGTCTGTGCTTACTCATAGAGTAGTTAGTAACTTAACTACATAGAACTACACAGATTAATAACTCCAAAGCAAAATCTTTTTGTTCAAAGCATGGGGAGGAGAAACATGTTGGTACAGGTCAAGCTTTTAGTAACATGATGATTAAAATGGAGTTGGTGTGGCACTTGCTGTTGCTCACTTGAAATGGGAGAACAATACTTAAACTACTGGAAACATTGATCAGTTGGGTTTCTTTTCAGTTTTTGGCCAGTAATAATTAGTAGAGTTTACATATAAAATGCTGTGTCTCATACAGAGAAATGCCATTTTGCACATACATTGAGATGAAACAGAGCCATCTTAAATGGTAATATAGAATCATGTTATCCACCATTTCCCTAATTATTTCAAAGTTATATATAATGTTTTAACTGGAACAAGAATCACTTTCAACCAGTGTGGAGAGAACATTTTCTCTTTATGTGTTGATGAAACAGTATTTACTTAGTAGAGACAGTGATAAAAAGGACATAAAGTAAATTTTGTAGGCAGGCAGCTGCTGTAGATTGTTTTGCAATGTTAAATTTACAGCAGGCTTATTTTTCCCTCCTAAATGGAGTCAAAAGTCTCACCATGGCTAAATAATTGGCAGCTTGGATGCCAGTTGTTTGTCATGTAATAGGAAAAAAAGCCCAACCCTGATAAAAGAGACTGGGCAGCTTGTTTTGCTGCTGCTTTGCAGATTTATTCTCTTTGGAAGATTGTTTCTTCTTAAAATATTTTCCCTGTCTGTGAGCAAGTATATATTTTTTTTCTTTTCTTTGTTACTCCCTTTTGTGATATGAAGTGAGATGGAGCATTTAGCTTCAGGAAAATTTAAATTAAACTACATTTTTATACACTTTTCATCGTTTATTGAGTTTGTTTGCATTTAGCTCTCTCTTGCGGGTAGTTGTATTCTCCAGAATTTAAAAAGTTGTAATGTTTTTATTGTCATTTTTTTTCTCTTTTCAATCAGACTGGACATTTTCACCATACTGCAGGGACTCCAGCTGCTTTACCAGAATAATTTATTTTTGTGTGCACCCACATTTAGAAATTGTTGCTGCTTTTTAGGTCTTCACAGGCACTAGCTGTGTGGTAGCTGCTTGTAAATACAGCATGGAGCTGGTGATATATTTAGTACAATTTCTGGTGTCCAATGTAACAGGACAGCTCCTGGTGATTGGGGTGGTTGTTTGGCATTGAACAATTTGGCTGTCAAGAAGCAGGTGTGTGTGTTCTTGGCACTGGTCCTGATTTCACATCTATTTCTATCTGCAATTCTGTATCACAACATTTTGTTTGCCACCAGTTTTGGTGTGTAGGCTTTCTCACTTGCAGACTTGATTTATTGGAGGCAAAGCCATACTTCCCATTCTTCAATGGCACAGCAAATGTCAATATGTAGAATTAATGTTTTCTTGGATTTAGGGCAATGTCTATTAAGTTTTGTGGAGAAATTGTATCAGGAAGTCCTATTTAATTACATTTCTACTTAATTACATTGTGTTTAGCATCTATTCCTCTTCTCCGATCTCTCTCCAGCAACCAATTATATGAAGCAAAGAAGCAAAAGACCTGTGAATTGAGGTTAGTAAAAGACTACAACCTCTTGCTTACTAATTTTCCTTTTGCCTCATGAACTGAAAGCATGAAATGCAGCAATGCACAGATCTAACATTTTAATCTCATAAATTAACCTGGCTATAACTATGAAAATTTGTTTGAAATTCCCCTATAAAAAGCTTTTACAAGTTGAAAGCTTGGCGTTTGAAAATTTTATCAGTTGTGATTTAAATATGAACACGATCTGAATGTTTTGCTTTGCTTTAGACAGGTCCTTTCAGTACCAAAAGTGTATTTTGGTTAAGTATTACATATAAGAGGGAAAGGCTTTATTGGAGCAGTTGATTAGATATTTAGATAGATAGTTAGATATTTTTTTCTTTTCTTTTATTGGAGCAGTTGACTAGAAATTAATACCTGTCTACTATCTAATTAGGCTTCAGTCTTTCTGTTGGTCAAGTGGTGTGGTATTGCTTTTGTTATTCTGTTTGAACCATGAAAAGATTCTTGATAATTCTTGATGCAAACCATGTCTTTGATTTGTGCCTTTATTTTCCCCACTCTGCGTTACATCAGGTGAGTCTTAAGTGTGGATATATCCTACTGGATTTTGTATAATCCTAAAGCAAGTTCCGACTGTTAATAACAAATCCATGTTTTCCTTCCTGTTAACTTGAAACTTCTGTTGTGATAACTTAATATCTTATAATTTGAATGAAAATTGGAATCTCATGGCAACTATTAATCCTGAGCACATAGCATGACAAACATTATGAAAAGCTCTGCTGGACCATTTTAAAACTGATGCTGATAATCTGCTATTTTTGGATCCCTGCCATACTCTCCTCAGGAGATGTGCTGTGCCTTTTTTCTGATAAGGACAAAATGGCTGCACATCTAGATGCATGCTGACAAACTCATTTTTCTCTTTAGTCCGAGTATTAAACTGTTGATCTCTAAATAGAAAGTGTGATGACTTGGTGATGATACTTGACAGTGTTATAAATACAGCTGCCTGATAGAGCAATAGAAATTCCAGTATGCAAGACTGGAGAAGATGCTGACTTCCCCAAGCAGCACAGAGTGGCAGATACCATCCAGTACCTTAGTGAAACTGATGTCAAAATAAATCCTAAGGATGTATTCTGCCAGGGAGAAGTCCCCTAGATGCCCTAGATTTCTTCTGTTAAAAAGTGACTTCTGCAGTTTCTCATTAAAATGCAATCCAAAAATGTTAATCTGAAACTTGGTTTATTAGGATGTAGTAGCCTTGGTGATGGTAGGACTGTCAAATTTTTTCTCTTGCTTGTTACGACAGCTTTTTTTCCTTCAGAAATGCCAAGGCTTAGATAAAAATAACCTCAGTTCTGTTCAAATCACAGGTCAGAAGAGTTTGGTATCACAAGGAAGGAAATAAAAGTAATCTGTAATCTCCTTCTTTCTGAAGCTCTAATAATCAGATTCATTTTCTAAGGAAAAATGGAAAGAACTGAAGAAAAGATTAATATTTTTCCACCTTGAGTAAGTGTGCAAAGACATTTGGCCTTAAACTTTTGTGACAATGACAATCAGAAGTGTTGTGCCCACAGGTTTTTTCAGTGCCTGAGCTTATGCACAGTGAAGATTGGAAATATCCAAGTACAACAATGTAAAGATTTTATCAAAATCCAAAGATGTTGCCCTAAAAAAATGTTGGGATGGGTGAAGCCCATGTTACAGTGGCAGCAGTAAGCTGTCTGCTACAAGAAACTTGGAAAGCTGTGTGGCCTTGGCCTCACTTAAAAACCTTCTCCCAGTGGATATTTAACACAGAGCAAAAAGGCAACTGCACTGGAGGTGTGTTCCTAGCCAGAAACCTCTTATTCCCTTGGATTCTTGTGGTATTTAAGTGTGGTGATATAATAATGACAGAGGACTAAAGATTCTTTAGATGCCCCAATCTGTTACTTTGTATTCCCAGAACAAAATATTTCATGTATTTGCATAAGAAGGCAGCAATTCCCTCAGCTGAATTGTGAAAGCTTTTGAGTTTGTAAGTTAACAGTTGTGTCAGAATTGCCATTGCAAGGAGAGAATAGATGAGCATCATTCTTTTGTGCAAGTCCCTTATCTGTTTGGGTTCACACTGTCCCTGTGAGTTGTGCCCCAGTTTCTCAGTGGGAAGGCATTTCCAGCTGATTCCTCTTCTTTCTGTCAGAGCCCTGAACTCAGTTGCAATCCTCAGGGGGCTGCAGCAGCCTCAAGTGGGACCTTCACCCCCAGGCTCTGGCTGGAAGATCCCTTTCAGCTCAGCACCTTTGCTCTCTGCTGAGCTGGCTCTAGGTGTGTTCATGTCTCCAGGTCCATGACAGCCTCTGCCTGCCTGTGGACCTTGTTCACCAGGACCTTGAATACCACAGAGTGACTTTCCAGCTTCACCCTTGTCACCCTACACCTGGCTGGTGCCTGGATTTTGGGCTGATGCCAGCTCTGCTGCAGGGTCTGTCCTGCTCACTCAGGTACCATGAGGTTGTGCTGGAGACCCCACTGCCAAGAAATCCCTGTGCTTTAAACCTTTCTCCATCTTCAGTTGCTTTTTGTGCTCCTTCAAAGCTTGTCTGATTATTTTTTTTAATCAGGGAATGGTATAAACTGACAGCCCCAAGCTGTCATTGCACACAAAAACGTTGTAAGATTTGTATCTATTACTCTTGCAGAAGGAGCAGGTTAAATTCCTGCAGTTTGTAATCCCCCATTGGAACCAGTACTGGGTAATGACTTCAGTGGTCTCACACTTGGCAAAAATTTAACATATTTCTCTCAACCTTCCCTACAACTATTTCTATTTTAAGGCTTTTTAGATAAAGAGATGAAGTGGACAAAGAGTGATGTGGTATGTTAAATTTAAAGAGAACACTGTAAAAATGAGTGAGCTATGCTGGCAGAGCTGATGGCACTTGTCCAGTGTTCCTCAAGTGGCACAGAGCCCTTCAGTCACTTTGACAACCTCCTGGTTTTGATGTCACTGAACGGTGTCTGAGCATGGGTGCAATATGTGGCAGTGAAAAACTGTTGTTCTTAAACTGTGACAGGGAAAATTTGCTGGATTTTAAGGCCAGTGCGAGGTTACCTACGAGTGAAGTCTCAAATCTTTATGGACAGAAGCAATTCCATGTTTCCTTCCCAGGATAATGACTGCTTTCCATGGAGCCGAGGCAGCGTGCAATCAGACCTCTTGCTTTACAGAAATGATTGAGCTGCTGGCCTTCAAAATCACTGAATTTCCTTCCTCCTTTTGACAATCCTCCAGGCCCAATGTAGGAGTCATGATTTAGGAAAGGTAGGAACATGCATTCTGTAACAGCTAAACCCAGGGAGGTTCTTTTTTGTAAAGGGCAAACGGGTTGAATGTAATTTTATAAGGAGAGTTTTGCTTTAATGGTCTGTTTCTCTGAGGCAATAAGCTGTGTACTCTTTGCTGTGGATGTGGGTGACATCTCACAGAGAGATAGAAAGAGAAACAACTATTGAGGGGGGTGAGAGACCTTTGTCCTGTGGGCTGGCTGCTGAGGATGAGGCAGGGGAGCCCTGGGTTTCCCAGCTGCTCAGCTTAGCCTCCCTGTCTTGCTGCATATGGTGTGCTGAAGTTTGCACCATCAGAGGAACTCTGAAATGTTGCTGACAGTTCAGTGTTGTGTCCCTGACTTCTGCAATGTAGCAGGAAAATACTGAGAACAAAAGTGGTGATCCTATTCAAGCCACAGGAAAGCAAAGGACATCAACTGTTCTATGAAAAAAGGAATATTCTTTGCCCTTATGCTTGAAGAATATACAGATACAGTAAATACTGCTATTTAGCCTTAAGTAATGGTCATGTTGTGGGAAATCTTTGATCTTCCCTGCCTGCATGGGAAGAGAGAACAGAATCTATTCTAAGGGTCAATAAAAATCATGTGCAGATTTTGAAATGGCAGCAATAGCTTCAAATGAGTGTGACAGCTTGCACATGGACACTTGTTCAGGTAAATATAGCTTAGATCCCAGAGCTGGCATCCTTCAGGAACTCAAGACCATGGGCAAATTGAACCAAGTAGGATGATGCCCAGTTTCAGCTGCAGTTCAAGATTATTCTGCTGATTGTAAAAGCAAGGTCAGTATCTAGCAATAGATGTAGTTTGTATTTCACTGTGTTTGGCTCAGACTTAGTGATGTGCTTTCTCATTTGTGAGGAGAGCAGGAGGAGAACAGTACCATGATTTAGTGTGTCCACAGCTTTGAGAACTGAGATGTGAAAAACTGAGTGGTAAGAAATTAACAACTTGGCTGAGACAGCCATGACAGATGAGTGAAAATGAATTGAAATATCAAACTAAGTCTTTATTTATGTCACTGTACAGCTAAAACCAGTAGTAGGTGCATGGGTGAGAGGCCACCTGGGGAGCTATTCCTCCATTGCCAGTGATCTGTAGCTAGGGCTGAAAGTAATGCACTTGGCTGCTATTTTTCATGGGGTTTTTTTGTGCTCTTCCTATTTTACCTTGCTGGAGATCCAGAGCACCTGTTGTGAAGTATGAAAATAATTGCAAGTATGAGGGGCCATCAGTTCATTTGATCCTCTCAGGGAAATACTCTCCTGGCCCCTTGAAAAGCTGGTGGCCAAGTTTCTCCATACAGTCTCTCCAATTTATTGCTCTGTTTGTGAGCAGATCACTCACAGATAAAAGCAGCCCAGTCCCCAGATGCTTACAAGCACTTTTTTCCTTGTGCCACAGGCTTTCTAGTGGGATAGTGACTCACTTAGGGCTGGCCAGCTTCATCCTGGGCCTCTTGAAAGTTCCCATCTCATGCCAAAAGTCACTGCCTTCTCTGAGGAAAGAAGTAGCCAGGCTGAATTTTTGTGTCTCTAATAATGCACCTCAAAGCTCAGTTCTAACTCTGAATATGACAGCCCATTCAAAACCCATTTTTTCCAAGGTTTCTCATCATCCGAACACTGGAACTTTCAAGATCAAAGTTTTACAGCTTTTAGCCCTTTGCTAGTAATGAGTTTTACACCTTAATAAAAGCTCCATCAAAGAAAGATCTAGCTGCAATTTCTTTTAAGTCACTGAAGAGTCACTGATTTCATTCAGGCAATGTCAGAAATACAAAAGCAACTTCTCAACAGTCTTCTAGAAATGAACTGTTACCATAAGAAAACAGCTTCCATTACTTGGTCTGATACAGCTCCTTTTTCTATCCATATTGCATAGCTTGAGTTCAACTGAAATCTTGTGCACTTGTTATAAAAACCTTTCAATACCTATTCTGCTTCCTGGGCTGAAATTAGCAGTGGGGAGGTTTCACAGAACCTCCCTGGAAATGCCTGATCTTTGCAGAAGGGGCTGCTTGTAAAAAGCCTTCCAAATCCTCCTGTTGTTCATAGCAGAGAGGTTAGGACTGTGAGTGGTCTGCCAATAAATAAAATGAAATGTCCATCAGACTTGCCTTTCTCCACCTCCTTAGAGGGATATTTCCACATTCAATCCATAGCTGAACTCTCTGAAAAGATTCCAGATGATGATGCTCTGTGTTGAATCATCCTGCAGTATGCAGATCAGTTTGCTGGTATGCAGGTGCTTTCAGTTACCTATGTGGGTTTATTAGGCATGGCTTCAGACAACAGCAGGAAAAGAGGGAAGTATTCCATATTTAGTGGCCAAAGCAGTATCCAAATTATGGTTAGGAAGTGGTAGTTTAGGATGGGGCTGCAGGGCTGGGGATGAGAGGATGTGGTGTGATGCTGACCTGCTGGCAAGGTGCATTCTATGAGACCCTGCCTTCTAGCTGCCCCTCTGCTGCTTCACCCTGGCACTAAGCTCTTACATGACTGATGGGACAAATAACTTCAAAACCATTTTGAGAAAGCAGTGCTAACAACCCAAAGATTCAGACTTGAATTCTTGAAGAGGAGAGGGAGAGGTAAGGGTTAACTCTTAAAAAAACGTAAGGCTGGTTTGAAGGTGTGACCGTAACCACAGCTGTCTGGAAACCTGTTTTTATGAAGACAATGAAACACTGTCACTGCAATGGAAAAATGTTCCTTTCAAAAAAGTCAGCAGCCTGTAAATGGAGAGGAAGTCAGCCCCATGAAAAACAAATCAAGTTGAATGGGTTTTATTCTGCCAGCTCTCGATGTCATGAAATACCACGGAAAAATGCTGTAAACAATGCTACGTTGAAACACTGAATCACTGGATCTCAACTTTTCTTTTAATTGGGCTGTCTGGAGGATGAGTCTGGGCAGCACACAGCTCTGCTGCCCCCAAATGCTGCAGGAAATGCCTTTAAGAATCTGTATTATAGCTTCAGTTTTAATTTATATTCACTACAATTTTTATCTGTGCACTCTGTCCTAGCACTGTGAATCTGCTGCCTTTAATTGTCAGGATCTGTACAAAAATATTGCTATTTGACTCATTAAGGTCTGGCCAAGTGCACATCAGACCTTGGGGTCTTCTGCTAATTGCACTGAGTTTTCTACCTGTTAATTTCTTTGATAATTAACAGCTATCCATGAAGAGTGCCTGTCACCTTTCACCATCTTCTCAGATTCCGTGTTTGCAGGTTGGGAGGCTGAAGCATCATCCCCTAGGACAATACACATGAACCTGCCAATGGGCATCTGAAAGAGGAAAAAATGAAGCTGAAAATTTTTACTCTAGAAATAAAACAGAACCATGGGGTGGTCAGAGCACTGGGCTGGCACTCAGTGGGAGCATGTTCAGACCTCAACTCTCCAAGCATTTCCTTGCATGATCTGATATAGATCACCTCAGGTCTATGTCAGAAAAAATCAAGGTAATTTTATTTTATTTTGTTCAGTGGTGCATAACCTTGGGTTTAAGGGCACTGTGTTGTTTCTGAGACCTTTGAGCACAGCTCAGAGGTGACAAGAAAGAAAAGCTTAAACACAGACCAAGAGAGAGAACAAATGTGATGCTGTGGCTGTGATGTATGGTTGGAGAGTGCTGCCATCCACTCTGAACCCCATATTTCTTATGCAATGAGGCTAAAATCTTCTAGAGATGCAGCTAGTGATGCCATGTTGGGATTTCTGCTCCCCTGTTCTGTGTGTGCTGCATTCACTAAGAAATGCACTTCCAGTAGTGTAAAGATGAACTGGGATTTCCTAGTGCCAGAGATGCTGGATAAGATTTCTGCAACTTTTTTTTAAACTGCACTTTCCCCCTTTTCTAGAGCTTAGAGCTCACTTTTCAGCCTTACAACTGGATTTGGACTTAGTTTCTAAATGGATTAAATTCTTGACTACTAATGTTAATAAATGCACATTGCCTAGTGATTTTCTTTGGTTTTGCAGCTTAAAATAACTTCCAATAGATAAGGCAATATGTATAGGACAAGTACTTTTTAAGAAAACAATCTCAGTGATGATATATGAATAAACTTTACTGGTTCCTTTTGATGTGTGTGCTCTGTCTTCTTTCCAGCAGCAATGGCACTGGAGACTTTCTTGACTGATGGGTTCATTCAGTTCACCTCAGACATAGGTAGGGAGGGTAACTGTTGACTTAACAGATGATGGTGGTTGATGTGAACAAAAAAGATGAATACATAGCTAAAAAGGACATCTCAGATCTTGAAACATGGAGGTTTTTAGGATGTAAATAGTGCCTGTTTAATACAGAAAATGTTAAGTTGAACCTTAGTAATAATTCTTTGGCAGCAATCAGTCTGTGCTGGGATATTTTTATAATCCTAGCAATTGATCTTCTGAAGAGCTGTTGTGTTTGAAATAATTATTTCAAAGAAAGATTGAAGAATAAGCAAGATCATCCTCGCACAAGAGGTTTTTTCATCACTTAAATATATTCATTGTAGAAGTATCTCCCTCAAAAGAAGTGAAGATCATTCTCAGCATCCAGGGCTGCTTTTTTTTTTTTTTTTTCTGCTCCATCTGCCAGAAGTTTTGCAGCTGGCACAATTCATTAATTCTGTTCAATCTGTGTTCTCTTAAGCCAGCAACAAATTTGGTAATCAGCATGCTGGGTTTTGAACATACACTTTTCACCCTGAGCTACTCATTGACTATTGCCATGCAACACAACAGCTTTTTCCAGTCCACCAGTTAAGCCAGCACAAGCAACAATGGACTGGTTTTGCTGTCTCTTTAGTCACAAGAAGCCTGTTAGCATCCAGAAAGCTGATATTAGGATCAGTGATGCAGGGAGATAGTGCTATGCTGGAAACACTTGTTGAACACTGCATTTGAGTAACCCTGATCTGGTCTTGGCTGCTGCGTTTGTTTTTTGTTGATCAAACAGCACTAGGAAAGGAGCTCTTGCCTTCCTGAGAGGAAAATCTTACACTTGCCAAGATGGCCTGGGGTGTCAGAGCAGCTTGGGAAAGAGATTCAGAAGAGGGAAAGATTTCCCAGGCAGCCCAGGGAATACAGACAGGGGTGCAGGGATGAGGAAGGGACAGTGGAGCAGTGAAAATGGGCAGGAATAGGGAAAACTGAGATGTCCCAGGAGAGAAAAGCACATGTCAAGGAGAAGCCTGTAAAAACTTGCACAGATGCTAATGTGGATAGATAGAAATGAGGGAATACAAGCATTTCTGACCAAATCCATAGCACATTATACCACTTTTACAACCTTCAAAAGCATCCAGCCTATGTCTTCTTACTCTTTGGAAAATAACAGTTTCATAACAAAACTTCAGTCCCACCTGATCCATAATTCATTCAGGTAGAGGATTCTGTTCTTTTTTTTTTTTTTTGTAAACCTTGCTGGGGTACTCTGGGGAAATCCATCTATCAGGTCCAAAGCAAAGCTTTGTTTTTCCTTCTCCTCCTTGACAAAAAGCTATCACTGGGTGCCAGTGTTCAGAGCAGCCTTCTTGCCTGAATGTGCATGGGACCCTATTGACTGCCACATTCCTGTCAGCCTTCCTGTGAGTGACAAACTGCTGCTGCCTTCCTCTCTACATGTTTGTAATATTAACAGCCCATTTGTTTGACCCTCATGTGGTTTTTTTCAAGCTGTCTTGGTAGAACTGAAGCAAAGCACACAATTTTTTTCCTGGAGAAATAACAGGTGGGTGACTTAAGGAAGAAACCCACACACTCCTACTCTCTGTAGGGATATTTCTATAGCTACTGGTGAATTTACATATCCTACTGAACTGAGTCCCCTCCTGAAATCCTTAGGAAACCAGGGCTGCCCCCAGGACCATGTCTGGGTGCATGATGGGGAATGCAAAGAGGGAGCTGCCAGTGCTGCCAGTGCACAGCCAGCTCTGTCCCATCCTTCCCCCCTCCTCTGCCCTGTCCTCACTTGCCCAGAGCTCTGTGCACTCCCCAGTTCTGGGTTCTCAAATCCCAGCAGACATCCTGGTGATCCTCACCTTGCACTGAAAGCCACCAAGACAGCTGTGGTCCATCCTCCACCTTGTGCCTTCTCTGCACAGGGAGTTTTGTTGGATTCATTTTCCCCGTGTCCTTTTCACACATTATTTTGCGTGCAGCATGGAAAAACAATGAGGTTCCTTTAAATAATGATGTTATTTCCTCTGCTTAAACATAAATTAGCTTTTTGATGGTTATTATTAAAAAAAAATTATCCTAATTTACAGTGCTAATGACAGATTTACTGGCACTCGTGCAACTCTTACTGTCAATATAGCTAAAAAATGAGTGTATGAGTCTTATTTCAGAGGCCAGCCCTGCAGAGTTCAATTTGGGTTTTTTTGTTGTTGTTTTTCTTCTTTTTTTGTTTGTTGATGGTTTTTTTTTTTCCTAGGGTAAGGGCTGGGGAGAAGCCTGTTTGCTTGGGTTTTGGGTTTTTTTGCATGCACAAAGGTACAGTGATCAATTCTTCATTATTTAAGTTTGAATCAAGAGGCTTTTCCAGCTGAGCAGGACACAGAGTGCATCCTTTTTCTTCCTGGCTGCTGAACAATGTGTCATGTTTCCACTTCAAAATCCCAGATGAGTAGCTAATTGTACCCAAAGAAACCTTAATTTATGCAAAGTTGCTGAACAATTGTTAAATTCATTTAAAATGAGCTAGACTGGAGCATTTTCTGTTCTGCCTTTGCTGGTACCCTCTGAAAATAGTGAGGACCTGGTTGTGTGCTGAATACAAGGACCTCTGAGACAGGTAAAACATGACCTTTATGCTGCTGAGACATGTCATCTCACCTCAGCCATTGGCCTCATCTGCACAGGAGGGGAGGGAGCTGGATGTGGAAAATTTTTTATCATATAACTGACTTCTTCCTCTTCCCTTTCTCTTCGCTTCTCCCTGTGTGCTGAAACACCTGTAAAAGTGTTTTATCTCCTGCTAAAAATAAGAGAAGCAGTCTCCCTAACACCTAGTTGTCTCAGACTAGGAGAAACAGTGTTGATTAAGGTTTTAAGAGAGACTTCAAACAGGCATCTGAAAATATGTCTAAATTGCAAGCACTGGCAGATGTAGGGTAGAAGGGAATGTGGATAGAAATCATGGAGTTGAGAGGTGCGGGGGATAATAAAAGACATGTTTGCAGATGAGGTAAAAACAAGGGATGTAAGAAGAGCAAAGCTTGTGAAGTAGCTGTTGGTGGAAAAGTGGAAAACTGCCTGAAAGGAGATGTTTGGAGAAGTGGTCCAAGGCCACCAACTTTTGAGCACCAACTGGCACATTCGGGCATGGGGAACAGAAAATAGGGGGGCTGAAAAGCTGTTTTATGGAGAAAATTGAGAGTTTTGCAAATCTGTGTTAGACCAAAACCTTGCTTGCAGCCTCTGTTCCCTACTGTGGCAGAGACAGCCCCACAGCCCCACACTGTGCACCCTGGCTCTGTCCTGGGGGAATGTGTTGGGCTCTGGCTGAGCCCTGGGACTTTGGCTGCTTGGTATAATTCATGTGCTTTGTATTAGGGAAAGGCTGACAATAGGCAATAAACTTACCTTGAACAGAGCTGGGAGCCCTAAACCTCCACCTCCTCCTTTATTTCTCCATCCTTCCCTGCAGCAGCCCTCCCATGGACAGTCTGCCAAGCCAGAATGGTTCATTTTTGCCAAAAATATCTCAGGCAGCCTTTGGCGCTCTGCAGCAGGAGTGTCTTTGGTGTGCAAGATCTGAACCCAAACCTGGCTCTTTCCTCAGCTGTTCTGCATGTTCTTCAAATCCAAAGCACCCCAGGAGTTGGAGTGGAGGGGCTGAGATGGCTTTTCCCAGCCAGGGCTCATCCTGGAGCATCCCCCAGCTGTGCATCACAGGGATGGGGGCTGCTGGTGCTGCCATTTCCCTGCAGGGCTCTGCCCTGATCCTGGCCACAGCCATGGGCTCAGGCTGTAGTCTCAGAAGGTAACCACACACCCTTCTGTGCGCCCACTTTTTAACAGTCCTTTCCACAAAGTGCCCTGAAACTCTGAGTTCTGTCTCAATCCAAGTTCTGAGTTCTGTTTGGTTTTTTTCCCCCACCAGTTGTCTCAGTGCTGACTTGCACTGCTTTTAAGCCTTCTCCAAATGACTTGCAGCTTCTCAAAGATCTGAGCAGGTAAAAAGAAAAAAAAAACAATGCCCTTCCTGATGCTTGTTGTGTCCTGACATACCTGATAGATTCCTGGCTGCTGGAGGCAACCAGGACAGCTCAAGTGCCTTTTTATGACACTTTTCTTGCAAAGGAAATGACATTTGACTCTCTCTCTCTCAGTAACAAAACCTCCTCCAGACCTCAAGAGATTCAAGGAATTGCCAACACACTTTTGTTGAGCTCTGAACCACTCAGAGGATGGAAGCCAGGTAGCAGCACAGTCACGGTCCCTGCTGGGCTCAGAGTTGCTCCCTGCCAGCATCCAGTGTCAAATCCCAGAGACAGACCCTGAGCAAGGGCTGGGAGGGAGCAAAGATCCCGGCTTCTTTTCCACAGCTATTTTGCAGTCAGAAGAGTTCGGCTTTTCTCTTTGTATTCCCAGATTTTGGGTGCGTGAGACAGACCTCGGGAAGGAGCGGTGGCGTTTGCAGAGGACTCAGCTCTTTGTGCCAGCAAAAAGAGCTGAGGGAAGGGATTTGACACAGGGAGGGGATGAGGACACTGAGCTGATGTGCAGTCTGACCCAATATGTCAAGGCAGAGAGGGGCTTTGCTGGTGCTTAATGGGCTGTCCTTTAGAAGTGCAGTGTTTGCCTCTGGGAAACTCACCCAGCTGAGTCGTGAGTGCTTGAAGTGAATTAGGCTGTATAATTTCAAGTTGCCTTAGAGTCAAAGAAAGTTTTTGGAGATTCATTCTTTATTTATTGACGTGTTTTCTTGTGCTTCAGAGAAAGAAAAGGAAATTTCCCACAAGATGAGAGGGGAAAAAAAAAAACAAACCATGTAAGCCACTTTCCATCTTGCCCGTAAAAAGTGCCTCAGGATTTTTGTGAATTCCTTTTTAGAAATTACCAGAAAATTTAATTGGAAGACTGAACAAAACCCAGATTTTTTTTTTTTTTTTTTTTTTTGCTTTACATGAATTCTTGCCTTTGCATTGCCTAAGTGCACTCAGTGCCTGCGATCTGTGATATTGAATGTGTCCATGTGCAGAATAAAAATGGATTGCTTCTGGAAGGTTTGGGGAAAAAAAAGAAAAAAAAACCCAATTCTGAATTGCTCAAAATAATTCTTGCATTGTATCTTGTTGGCTTAGGGTACCTCAGAGGTACAAAAAGACAAAGCAGCCCTTTTTCTCTAACAAAGCAAACTGGAGCAATAAGCTTTTGTTGTACCCTCAGCCCTGGCTGCCTGAAGGGACTGAAAACACCCATTGTTTCTTGCTTCTCTTTTTCTAATTAGTGTGTCCAGCTGCCAGGTATCTGTCCCACACCAGCACTGAGAAGCCCCGGTGCTTTCCAGAGCCTCCTACATCTGTTTGTATCTGCATCTCCTCACATTTGTGTGGGGAATTCATTAAATATCTCTCCTGCATGACCACCAGCTTTCCTTTTGGTCTGGCTCTCACAGCAGTGGAAGAAGCAATGATCCATGCTGAGAACAAACAGGAGGTAACAGGTTTCAACATGCTTTAATGCAGGGGAATTAAAATGCCATGGCAGCTATTATCATTCATTTAAGGGCACAGAGGCTGACTTGATGGAAGCAAGCCACTGAGGTGAAATCTGCTCCATTATTTTCAATAAGAGATGTGCAGAGCACACGAGCAGGTTGGTATCTTCAACATGATCAGCAAAAGAGTACAGATTAACCACTGTGCAATGCCCTCCTTTGTTAACAACAGCTCTGGGAAGTGTGCTTGGATAACAAATGTTATTCTGTGAAACATCCTCACCTTTAGCAATGTCCCCACCTGCAGGGAGGGTGGTGGCCCTGAGCTGCTCATGCCAGGGCTGCAGGCAGGGCAGTCAACCAGCATTATTCCTCAGGCTCCTTTCTGGGCCCAGCCCAAGGTTTGTGCAATTTATGTCATCCTTTGGCAAACAGCTTCCACAGCAATAAACTAGAGTAAAAATAACTCCTGTATCCTTCCTGCTGCCTGATTAAGATTTTTAGGGTCAGGATGCTTTCTTAGTGTCTGTGTGTCCTGTGCCTGTTACTCTATGGTTCAGCCTCAGTCAAGTGCTTTCAGGGCTGTTTTTGTGCCAATAAATACAATCATTTGCAGGTTGGCTTGGGGCTGGATGGCACTATTGTATCCCAGTTGCACTCCAGTATGGCAGCCAAGGTTCCCTGCATGGTAAAGAAAATATATAGCAGCAAATTTCATGACTTATTGAGAGCACAGCAAAGGATGCAAGGTGGGAAGTCTTTCTTAGGGCAGGTTCATTTTCATGTGAGCACAGTGTATTTTCAAATGAAAAGGTTATCCATTTTCCTTGTGTGCTGGAAAGCATATAGGGTGTGTTTTCTAGCATGAGGGACTCTTTCTCATCTGCTGCTGTGAACTTTACTGCCTGGGCTGGCAGCTCACTGACTTGGATCTGCAGTTCCTCTAACACACCCAGCTTGCCTCCGCAGCAGGGATGCTGCTGGCAGGTCCTGGGTGGGAGCCTGGCACCCCTTGGAAAAATGTGTTTTGGAGTCCAAAAAATGTTTTGGAGTCTGAGAGAAAAGAGCAGGAGGACACATAGGAGTGGTGGTAGGAGGCAGAGGGCTGGATACCACAGCCCAGCAGCTGCAGGATTGATGCTCAGCTGCTTTTTGTCTTGCATGAAATACCCTTGAGCTGTGGAGTTAAAGGACCTGAGCAGTGACTGGACAATTAAATCTGTAGTTCTGGCACAGCAAAGTCAATTGTGTCAGTGGTTTTTGACTGAGCATGACTGGAGCTGTCAGCCAGGTGCCATTGAGGGGGAAGAAATATGGGTCTGGTTCTGCCCCTCGAGATGCTGCCCCGAGCTGATGTGCACGGAGAGAGGGAGCTGGGCTTTGACACCAGTGTCCCAGTGGGGCTGGCACAGAGCGGGTGGCTTCAGAGAGCAGGGAGATGACTGGACAGTGGCTGAAAGCCTCATGCCAGAGAGCAAACCAACCTGGCTCCTGTATGGGCTCCAGGAGATCAGGTACCAACCCCCTCTGCCCACCTCAGGGCTGCAGAGCTGAGCAGCACAAAGCTGCTGGGGAGCTGCTGAGCACCCCCACCCTCTTCCCCCACTCCACCTACTCAATATTGGTTGGTGAAACAAAACCTTGTAGTACAATCTTCCATTTAAAAAAAAAAAAAGAAAATTGCTGGCGTCCTCCACTCTTTGGCCTGGTGGGGAAGGAGAAATAGCAACACCCACCTTACATCTTCCCTGCCACCCATGGGTTTGGGCAGCTCTGTTGAAGCTCTTGCTGTGTCTGGAAGGGAAATGGTCCCACTTGTCTGGTCACAGAGCACTCATGTGTCCTCTGTTAGGGATCTGCTCTTTTACCTCCGCTCATGTTTCTGAGTCAGCTTGGCCCGAACTGGACACACCACAGTGGCTGAAGTTCCTTGTCTGGCATTAGCACAGTTGGATTGTGTAAATAACTTCTGCCAGGCCTTTCTCATCTGCATGCTGATTACAGCTATTCTCCTCCCTCATGCAAAAGAAAGGTGCAAAGAGCCCTGTAATCCTTTTCTCTCAGCACATTAGTGTAAAGCCTCATGAATCTCTATTGAATTTGAGAGAGAACACGAAGATACTTTGCAGCTGCCTTGTTGATTTTATATTTCCTCCTATTGTAGTGCCTTGCCGTGAAGCTGAGAATTAAATGGCTAATAAGGCATCTGCTCCAAGCTGGAGTTTCAAGACTGTGACAAAACCAGCTTACATCAGGGCTTGGGTTATTGGTTTTTCTTGCCATCATATACTCATGTTATTAAAATCTTTAAGAGTACCTGATTAGAGGTAGTGACTGGCAGAGCACATCAGTAAGCAGGGGCTGAGGCATCTCCAGAGCTTGGCTGGGGGCTGCAGCTCTGCCTGCGAGGAGGCTGGAGCTGTGGGGCTGGGCAGCATCTGCAGGCAGAGGACCACAGTGGTGCCTGGGTGGCTGCTGCCCCCTGCATCATCTGTGATTGAAAAGCTGAATTCCTTGAAGAGGATACTGAAAGAAACATTTTGGGGTGAGAGCTGGAAAAAGCATTGTAACACCTAGCAGCCATCCAGAGGACCAGCATCCAAAGGGAGAGGAACTGTGTCTGGAAAAAGGAGCTCAGCAATGTCTGGCCCAGGGTCAAGTGTATTCACCATCAAATGATGAGTTTGCTTAATTTGACTTGGGTGCAGGTAACTGATGCTACTTTTTCAATCATTGTTTAAAAAACATTTAATATACAGTGTCAGACCGTATTGTTGTTTAAATTTGAACTCCAGGCTTATACTAATTCAATTAATTAAAGTTCTAGCTTGAAAGAATGGGTCTTATGCATTGTGATTCTGGCCTTTGTTGCTGTGATTAGCAATGCCTTGAAGATAAATTATTTTTTCAGATGTGCTGAGCATTGCTTCTGTTGTTTCCAGTTAGGAAGTGTTGCTGATTGCAACGGTCACAAAGTCAGCGTGGCTGTTACAGTGATGTGCCTAGAAAAGAGAAAATTTTTTTCTTATTAATGAAATTGCATCCATTTTCGTTTGTCCCAATTTTGAGGGACATTTTCATAATTTTTTTCTTAATGGGAATTTGCTATAGGCCACTAAAAGGCGTATTTAAAGAGGAGGTGTAGGTACTAATGCACTTAACTGCCATTATAGGCAAGATGGAGCTCAGCTCATCACTTCCAGAAATGAGGCTGCTTTGACTTTCCAAGTGAAAAAAACATTGGCAGCAGAGTAATGATCATCCCATGTGTGAAGCAGAGTCTGATCCTGTTCTGCACTGTTGATGGCTTTGTAGAAAAAAGTGAGCTTCTGAACTTGGGTGTTCCTTCTGGTGTTCAGCTGTTTCTTCCTGATGCCCCAGGTGTGGTACCCAGAGCAGAGATGCCGCTGCAGCTCCACGCTGCTGCAGGGGACATGCCAACCAAAGAACCTGATGATCTTTCTAGTAATTAAACCTTCATTAAAGTTCACCTTTACCATCTTTGGCCCCTAGGTTTTTCAGTAGAGTTCTAATTAACCTTTAAATTAATTTCTAGTTAGCAACTGTATCTGCTAGGTTTTTGGCTGCACTGAAATCAAATTGAAGCATATATACACTTGTATGTTTGTGTTCTTTTCCTTCCCATCTCCTCAGGCTTAACAGGCAGACTCACCCCAGGTGCAATGTCACCAATTGCAGGGATTAATTAGATCCATGTTTTGCAGTAGAGTTAAATGTAATCCAAAGAACTCTGCAGGTTTTTCTGCTCTACCCTAAACCTCTAGCATTATGTGATTGAGAAAGACACCCAATTTTACCAGCAAAGACAATTTTGACAGTTCCTGATGGATGGGTGTGTTTTGGCTCTTCTTTACTTTTTCTTTTATTTTCCTGCAGATGAAATTCACTGTTAAAATTGAAACTTGCTGTGTAAAAAATCATTCCTGTGCTGAAGCTTAGCTCCTGCTTTTGAATTTCTCACACAGGCACTAAGAGGAGGAGGCTGGTAGTGGCTGGTTTTGGGGAGACTTGCCTGGAGAGACTTGCCTGGAGAGACTTTCTGGGTCCCGCAGAAGGGCTCAATCCTTTCTGCTCTGTAGCTTCCTACTCCTCCCTCTCCCCTCCAGTAGCTACCACAGATACCTTCAGAGTGATTTAAGTATGATCAGGCCTTGGGTAGATTATAAAGGTACATTTTTCTCCTATAAAACTTTCAGGATGGGAAGATCTTGTCCTCTCTCAGCTAGTCAAACGTTCCCATCGCTGCTTTCTGCATGCTAAAATTCTTCATCTAGGCTTTTCTTTCCTCTGTCCTTGAAAAGGAAGAGCCACTAAACCTTGTAGGATTGTTTCCAGCCCATTTCAGAGATGGGGCTTTAGCTGAGTTGGTTTTGCCAAGGACCATCGACCCTGGCACCAGGCTGAGCTCTTCTGAATGCAGGACTGGTCCTCCCCTCATCTTCATGTAAGAAAATCCTGCTCCATAGTGACATGTGACTTGAATGCTGTTTATGCAAGTTATTTGCATAGATAATTGCTGTTTGTTGCTTATTAAAAATGCATTTTGCTCCCTAACCTTAAACTTGTTCAAAAGTCTGACTTAAAAGATGAAGGATGTTTAAAAAAAAAAAAAAAAAAAAAAAAAAAGAGATTCTGAGTATCTGTTGTCTTAGCTCACAGTTTTCCAAGTGGCTCCAAAGTGCTTTTCCAGTGACCTGACAGCAGTGTGCTCTTCAAATGCTCTGCAGCCTGTTTTGGCTGGTTTCTTATGCTGGAACTCCCAGAGTTCTTTATGTGTGAACACATATCCATATTTCTCATGCTGCTGTTAACTCCACAAGACAGTTGGTTCTTTGTCTCTTCTCACTGAAGAGCCTTTGTACCATGGCCATGTCCCCTGAGCCAGGTACCAGCAGACCAAGATGAGCAGTCAGTTCTCTTCCATTTTAAACACCTTCAACAAGATTGGTCTTCACCCCTTCCCCTTTGCTCCCATCACATTTGTGTTAACCACCCTCCATGTCTTGTTCCCCTTGGCTTTAACATGCTCAGATTAACAATGACTTTGTTCAGTGAGGAGGAAATACATATATTCCACTTGACTTTGCTAGTGCTATTCAGGTCAATGGGAAGGAATTTTTTCTGGTGATAAAGGGAAAGGCCATTTAAAAATAAAGGTGTGACAGCCTGTGCTGCTAGCACATGAACTGAAAGGGTGAGTTCATTTTGGAAGTGCTAACTCTTCTTTTAGAATACTTTTTCTGTTCCTAGCCCCAGCAGGTGCATATATGGTGCCAGCAGCTCTCAAAGAACAGGGTGATGTTGGTGACCAAGATGAAGAGCAATGGGGAGGCTGAGGGCCAGTTGGGTTTTAAAGCTCAGGTGAACCCAGTTGCCAGCTCTGCCACTGAACCTGTGGCTGATGCCTCAGTCTGAGGGAGTCTTTCCCTCTGATGCAGCCAAACTGATTTCTGATCTTAGTGATGCACCAAGAAAATATCATAAAACTGAGTACTTTGGATAGGTTCTAAATAGGATACAATAGATGGATGACCAAACAGTCCCATTTGCATTTAGTGCTCTGGTTTAATAGCTTCACCCTGCTCACTGTCCTGTGCCTCCCACCATGTGGCTGTCCAGATCTTGGAGAGGATCTTGGAAGAAGATTGGAAGAAACAGCTGCAAGGTTCTCAGGAGATACACAAAATCTGGCCAAGGGTTTATCAGGCCTTAGCAGGCAAGAGTGCTGGAAAAGAGTAATATAGCTGTGTGAGAGGTCTCAGTGGAGAAATGCAGTTCTGGAAAGACAAATTTATTTCTGGATGAGAATACAAGTGGGAACAGAAAGAAATCTTGCATCAAGGCAACCATCCTGTGTTTGGGGGGTGCAGAGTCAGAGTCTGAAAGACAGAAAATATGTGATGCTGTTGTGGGTCATAGCCAGGCAGGAGACTGTAGAATTGGGTGCCTGCAAAGGAAGTCTCCAGCTTGGGCTGGGTGCTATTATTCTCTTTGACCATGGATTAAAGCACCTGGACCACATCACTCCTTTGGTATTCTACCCTCACATGAATTCAAGTCCATTTTCCTGTTAGATCAAGACTCCAGCACTAATTTTGAAATCATTTACTGAGCAGAAGCAGCTACCTGCTCTCCTAAGAGAAGCCACAGGAGGTGCCCAGAAGGCACAAGCCAGAGGAATGGCAGTGTTATTTGAGGAATCCAGCTGTGGAGTTAATCTAGGAGGTTGCTGACCTGCATTCAGCTCAAGCTGAGCAGCTTTATCAGATCTCCCTGGGTGAGGATCTCTATCAGCCCTGCTTTGTGGGTGGGAAGCCAGGAGAGCAGACCCCTCACCTCTTCCCTTTGGTGATGGCCTCTGTCTTTGTGGGGGGCTCCCTGAAGCCAAACTTGTTTTAAAGCTCTTATCATTCTTGCTCAGTTTTTCAACACCAAACAGGGTTTTTACAGCCTGTGAAATGCAGGAAAATGCTCAGGATAAGGTTTATGCCTCCTGCAAAATAGGTAATATTCCTTCCTTACCCTTGCGGTTTGCAGGGAACCACTCAGGCTTCCTTGATGCTCAGTCTCTGGTTTGTTTCTCATGACCAGGGCTGGTGGGGCTGTCCTCTGAATTTTGCCCCTCAATATTTGGGTATCAGAGTGATGTGCCCACTCTGAGGATGCCTGAGTGACACATTGCATCCCAGATTGTCTCTTGCTGCTTCACAATAGCATTCAATGGGATTCAGGTGAGTTCCAGCACTCCTGTTACCTTTATAACAGCAGTGATGTGACTCCCAGGCGCTGGTTACACAGCCTCTGAGGGAAAGAGATTTCAGGTGTGTTCAGCAGGAATGCGGTGTGTGAGCCCTGGTTATTAACTGGGTGCCAGTCAGCTCCTGCTGGGAGCTGGAACGAGGTCTCCTCACCCTGCAGGAGGTGAGGATCCAGTGCCATTCCTTGGCTTTAGGGAGGGGAAAATCTCCCTGAGGAGGAAAGGCTGAGGGAGCTGGGTCTCCTCAGCTTGGAGAAGAAGAGTATGAGGGGTGTTTATAAATATGTATTATACAAATAAATGTTTATATAGTATGTATTATATACATATAAACGTTATATATTTATCAATGTTCATAAATCTGTAAGGGGTGAGTGCCAGGAGGACAGTAAAGCTTTTCTCAGGGCTGACTGACAACAGAACGAGGGGCAATGGTTATAAACAGGAGCATGGGTGGTTCTGTATAAAAATTAGGAAGAACTTTTTTACTGTGAGGGTGATAGAGCCCTGGCACAGGCTGCCCAGGGCGATAGTGGAGTCTCCTTCCCCAGACATATCCCAAGCCCACCTGGACCTGTGTGACCTGCTGTAGGTGACCCTGCTCTGCCATTGGACTCCATGACTTTTCGAGGTCCCTTCCAACCCCTGACTTTCCATGATTCCCCCAGCTCTGCAGACAAATGAGTTGTTGGCAGCCCTGACTCTCCAGAGCTCTGCCCTGGGGTCTGTGGCCTGAGGAGGCCCTGGCAGCCATGACAGCCCCACAGCTCTGGGCAGCCTGGGTCCTCTGAGGGCTTTCTCTGTGAGACTGAGGGGAAGGCTGAGCCCTGAGGTAATGGCAGCCACTCCACAGCAGGAGTTTGCCCCACAGTGTCTCAGACATGGCTCTTGCAGGACAGGCTGGGCATTCAGATGTGCTCTGGCTGGGTTTGAGCTGTTTACAGAGCCAAGAAGCCTGTAAGGGTTCTTACAAGCCTGTCTGGGCTCCTCCATCATCCTGCCAGCCTTCAGATCCCTTCCAGTCGCCTCATCCCCATCCATGAGGATCTGCAGCGTCTGGCTCTTGGGACGGGCAGGTAGAGTGAAGAGAATGGAGGTGGAAATCCCTGGAATGCAAGCTGTGGATGGTTGCCACAAGAGGCCCACAGGGACTGACATTTAACTGCTCTGCAGACAGGGAAATGCTGCCCCAACAGGCTGGAGCTGTGCAAGGCTGACATTTCCAAGAGCCCTGGACACATCTTGCTGACATTGTTGTGTTATCCCTGGCCATGAAGCCCAGGCTGAGCACTCACAGCAGGAATCCTGTGGGAATGCCCAAGTTTTCAGCAGCATCACTGACCACTCACAGGGTAAGGACAGCAGAGCCCATGCTCAGCAAGCAGGAGAACTGGGACCAGACCAGACCAGCAGCTTCCCACAGCACTGGTGGCCAAACCCCAGCCCTGCCACCAGCTTGGGGATGCTGTAGACCATGGTGGGAATAACAAACACTGGTGTCTTTCCTAGGAAAACTGCACCAAACCTGGCATGCACCCATCGAGGGACAGGGCCATGGGTGCATTTATCCCACACCTCACTCAAGTGATGGACAACAACCACAGTGCAGGGGGGAGGCAGGACCTCTCCTGTGGCTGTGAGCAGAAACTGAGCAGTTTTAGAGGCTAACTCAGCAGCAAAAGCCTGTGCACACATTTAAACACATGTAACCCCCGTGGGAGCAGCAGGACCCCAGAAGAGGACGAGGATACACACGGGTGTCAGCAAGCCCAGGGCACAAAGCCTTTCTGTAACAATTTTCCCCCTGCCTTTTCAAGTACTCCAAGTTTAAATAATGTTTCTCTGGGATTTCTCCTGGAACTCCATGGTTCCTCCATTGCCACAGCATCCTTTCAAGCCTTTTCATGTGCGGGAGGCCCCAAGGCAGTTGGTTTTACAGAGCAGACTTCTCACCTTATCATTTACTCCCATGAGTCATTTTCAGCTCAAAACACAAGATTTAGCTAAGTCTGTCAAGTGCCAGGATCCAATCCAGAAGGTTCACCCTGGCTCTGGACTCTCACAGAGGGCTGCTCCATGGGGAAGGAGCCAGGACATGCTGCAAAACAAGGGCTGAGCTGTCCCTGGGGGCCCCTTCCCATCTTCCAGTTGGTACCAGGCATCATACAGTGGATGAAATGGTCTTTGCTTTTGGAATATCTGACTTTTTCACTGCTACCTCTCCTACTGGTGGCTCTGCACCTGGGTGGATGGGGCTACATCAAGGCTGGATGCCCCAGCTACTCACCTCTCCAGCCTTCCTCTGTTTCAGAGGGGTTTTTTTTTTCCTTCAGAGGGTGCAGATTTGTAACACTTGGCATCTCTGGCTGCTTAATATGGAGAAGCTGAGACTGGGAGGCAGCTCAGGGAGAGTGATGGGACCCAGCTGCCCAGGGACAGGGGTGAAAACAAAGCCCCTGCAGGTTTGCAGTAAATGGCACCTGGCAGGGTGGGCGATTGATGCTCTTACACCATCCCTATCACAACTGGATGGATCCTGTACAGCAGAAGAGAGGAGGCATGGAGGAAGCATGACCTGGCGATGTTGGAGAGTATGTCTGAGGGGAAATGGCACAGGTAAAACCAAACATGTCCTTTCTATAATTTTTACAAATGTATTAAGTGTAAGGGTAGGAATAAGAGTGAGATAGGAAAGGAGAAAATAATCTGGAGTGCAGTTAGTAAAGGACCAGAAAATGAAGTGTTTCTGCTTTTTCAGAGTGGATTTTGTTGGGGTTTTTTTAAGTGTGGACTCGTCTTTTAAAGAAAGAAGTTATTGTTTTAAAATAAATGTGTATCTTCTTTGCAAAAGAAGCTTATCAAGAATCTCTTTCGGATTAGAGAAAACCTGTAATAATTGGGGGTTTAGCATTTCAGTTTGTTGGGTTTTTTTTGTAAACTTCAACTGGGTTTTGGTGATGTGCTGCTTGTATTTGTTGCCACTCTTCTTTCTGAGGTTTGGTCCTGCTGTGAGACATGACTGCTGCTGCCTCCCTTGAGGGATCCGAGAGTAGTGGAGCCTCTCCATCCTCCTGGTGCCTCAAACAAGGTGGGTTTTGATTGTGATCAGAGAAAAAATGTGCCTTGGGTGGGGATGATGAGGCTGTGGCTCCCCTCAAGCAAAGGGGGGCCTCAGAAACCCACAGGTCTCACCACCACCTCCTTCTTCTGATAAACTAAAAAAATGCTATCAGAGCAGCTTTTCTCCTGGTTCACTCTGCCCCTGGGTGCCTGGAGCACTGCTGCCATGGGGTTAGCCTGGGCTGTGCAACTCATTTCATCCCCTAAACTGTTCCAGAGCAGTGAGTGAAGTGCCCCATTTATCATTCTGGAGTAATTGCCATTTCTTTGACTGCCTTAGGGTGGCAAAGCTCTGGCAGACTGCTGGGAAAGGTTGCCAAGGGGAAGCCTGGGGCTGGGCTGAGTGCTGGGGGCTGTGGGAGAGCCAGGCTGGCGGGCAGAGAAGGAAAGCTCCATATAGAGCTAAACACAGGGTGAGAAAGGCTTCTGCCACGGTTGTGTGCAATTTATATACATAAATCTTCTGTAAAGAAGTGTCCCTGTTTGGCTCCTCTTTGTTATTGGTGTCAGTAAAAGGAGATTTCTCCCTGCTGCTTCTGAAAGAATATCCAATTCTTGTAAAATGGCAAATTTCTTCTGCTTGCTTGATTGCAGCTGTAAAGGTGATGAGGGCTGTGAGGAGAAGGAGAAGCCTGATGTATGGGGAGGTTTAAAACAGAAATAAATCCACCAGCAGTGAAGGAGCACTGCAGCTGTCAGTGCAAGGCAGGACCTTGGCAGGGCTGATCCCTGATATGAGAGATGCTCCTGAGACCCTGGCTGGGCAGCTCAAACCAAGGTGGAGATGAGAAGCCTGGTGGGAAGCTGTGCCCTGCTACAGCCCCAAGTGGCTTTCTGGGTGAGGCAATGACAGATGGTGTAAATCTGTGGTGGTGTAAATCTTGCAAGCAAGGAGCTGTTGTTTGGCTCCTGACTCTCATGAAGTGCATGTGGCTGACTTGGAGCATCACTTACTGAGTGCAAACACTGCCAGGCTCCCAGTGGGCCAAGCATGGGGAGAGCTGCTCTGTGAACCATGGCAAACAGGGGGGCATCTGCCTGACTCCTCAGTGATTTCTTTTTTGGGGTATAAATATGTCACCTGAAGGCCCAGACCTGCTCTCATCACTGTCTGCTTTGGTCTACATGATGCATCTTCCTGCTTGGGAGTGGTTGGGAAGAGAAGCAGCCCCTCTGGGATGGTGGTGGCACCCATGGTGTTGTGTTTTCTGCCTGATGCTGCCAAGGAGCCTGCCCAGCTGGGTCTTGTGTGTCCCTCTTTCCCCTCAGTGCAATGGTTTGAGAAGAGAACATTTCTTGCTCTCAGTGTGGATTAGGACTAACAAAAAAATAATCATGCTGCCCCTCAGCAAATGTGTGCGGGGAGCCAGTCTGTGCCCCCAAGGTGTAGGAGCTGAGGACTGGTCTCAGGGGCATCATCTGGGGAACTTCAACCCCGTGGCACTTGGAAAGGCACAAAACCACTGCTTAGAGTACCTGTGAGTGCCTTGGAGATTGTTCTTCTCCTTCAACCCTGCTTTCTGGTCACCCCTTTGGGATGTGTTGGCTAATGGCACTGTGCTAATGTTAGGGTGCAAGGATGACTCTGCCCATGGTCATTCAGTGAAAGCTCTTTCCAAGTGTTTGACCCACTGTCCAGCTGGAAACAAGTCTGCCAAGACCCATCCAAGTCCCTGGAATCTCCTGGGCTCAGGTGGGCTCTAGTAACCTGCAAATTGTCACATGCAGACACTCCCTACTTGCTATGAGTGATTTAAGAGGGACAAGGGGAAAATGAGTGCCAGTGGCTGAGAGATGGGCAGACTGGGGGGATTTGGTGTTGGAGAACTCAAGTTACCAACACAGCAGAGTTCCTGGGACAGGGACAATCTCTTTGGTTGCAACATGCAGCAACTGGATTGCTCCCTGTATAAAACATCACATAATTTGCCCCTCTGAACCATCCTCAGGGCTCCAGCAAGCCTCCTGCTTGTCATTTTTATACACAATGGAAAGATTCTTGGATTTTAGTTGGCTTTTTAGTTGTCTGCAGTTGGTAATTTGGGTTTATGGCCCATTTGGGAAGGTGAGTGCTTTCTCCCATCTCTCCTCTTTAACCTCTCCTCAATCTCTCTGCTGATGGCACATTCAGCAGATCTCTTTCTACTTCCCACAAGCAATTGCTGCTAAAATTATATATCTTTTACTACAGCCTTTTGAAATAAATGGTTCTACTTCAACTGTTAAAGGATATGGCTGCCCTTTAACCATCAGAATGAAGGGAAAGTTTTGGTTTGGTAAGATTACTTAGAGGAAGGTAGGAGGAGCACAAGACTTGATCTTAATTTCTCTGCTTATTGTGGATGGTGGGTTGTTTTTTATGGTTTTTGCTAGTTTCTATGAGTAAAACACCTCTTGATCTGTCAAATTCCCTGGTGATACAGTGCTGTGCCTGTCTCCCTCTAAGGGGCTGCTTGCCTCTCAGCACCAAAGGGGTCTGTTCTGCCTTTGAAGTCTCTGCAGCAGCCCCTGTGGTGTGATGCTTTTGAACCAAATATCACAGCAAAGCACTGGCAGGACATGGCTAAGTTTGAAAATAGTTTTCTGTGTTCTGAAGTGTCTGTCCTTAGGCATGTGTCTGGAGCAGGAGATGTGATGATGTGATGAATTTCAAATCAGACCTCTGCAGGTCTTATTCTCAAAATAGGGTTTGTTTTGTTGTTTTGGGTTTGTTGTATTGTTTTCTTTAGTTCTGGGGGGTTGTGTTGGGGTGTTTTTTGGGGGGTGTGTGTGTTGTTTTCTGTTGTTGCTGTTTTGGTTTTTTTGTTTTGTTTTTTTTTTTGTTGTTGTTTTTTTGTTTGTTTGTTTTTTTAAGGCTATGGAATTCCTGTATTTTTTTTTTCAAAGGAAAACTTTTTAGAGGGATACAAGAGCTTTCCCACATCTAATATCTGTGTGCAAAGCAGTGTGTGAAAGATAGATGTCAGGAAATGAGGACCCCTCGTCTTCCCATGGTACCTAAAGTGTTCCTGATCCCACAAGAAATATAGAAAATGCAAGTGGCACACCATAAGTGGCAGCAAATATGGATTTGCATTAATCTTACCCTGATTTCTACTACTTAGGAAAAGGAGGAGGGAGAAGAGGGGAAAAGGATTTCATTAAGCACAGCATCATCTGAACTCCTGGTTGGTGGCCTTGGTGAAGCCCGTGCTCTTTTGGAGACACCCAAGCCCTGTGGGTCAGCAAATTTCGTAGCAAGGGGCCTCCTAATTGCCTGTGTCACATACATCAGGTTTCCCCCAGCATCTCTTTTTTGGGGGAATTTTTTTAATTTATTTTCTTTCTTTCTTTCTTTCTTTCTTTCTTTCTTTCTTTCTTTCTTTCTTTCTTTCTTTCTTTCTTTCTTTCTTTCTTTCTTTCTTTCTTTCTTTCTTTCTTTCTTTCTTTCTTTCTTTCTTCTTTCTTTCTTTCTTTCTTTCTTTCTTTCTTTCTTTCTTTCTTTCTTTCTTTCTTTCTTTCTTTCTTTCTTTCTTTCTTTCTTTCTTTCTTTCTTTCTTTCTTTCTTTCTTTCTTTCTTTCTTTCTTTCTTTCTTTCTTTCTTTCTTTCTTTCTTTCTTTCTTTCTTTCTTTCTTTCTTTCTTTCTTTCTTTCTTTCTTTCTTTCTTTCTTTCTTTCTTTCTTTCTTTCTTTCTTTCTTTCTTTCTTTCTTTCTTTCTTTCTTTCTTTCTTTCTTTCTTTCTTTCTTTCTTTCTTTCTTTCTTTCTTTCTTTCTTTCTTTCTTTCTTTCTTTCTTTCTTTCTTTCTCTTTCTTTCTTTCTTTCTTTCTTTCCTATTTTTCTCCTGTTTCTCTTGCCACCTATCTCTACCTGTTCCTTAACTCTGGCTGCCCTGGGTGCAGGAGGGGCAAGAGGGCTCCTCCTTGATGATCTCTGCTGCCACGTGGGGTGATGGCAGAGTTGGCTCATCCCAGATTTCCTGCCCTGTTGCCCTGAGCTGGTCCCCCCTATGGGAAGGCTGGGAATGTCCCCCACCAGCTCCTGCATCCCTCTGAGCATCCTTCCAGGAAAGATAAGACAAAGCCCTGTGCCAGCCTCTGAGTGACTCCAAAGTGCCAAAACCTGAAGGAGCCACAAATGCACACAAACTCCTGTGCTGAACCAGCATTTTCACAGAAATTTAATTACAAGTAGAGATAAGCCTAATTATACAAGACAGCAATTAGCATGGCTTTACCATCAGCAGACATCTTGCTTGTGCTGGGCAGGGGAAAGTGACTTCTGTCCCCTGGAAGGGGACTTGAGTGCAGGGAGAGCTGCTGTGGAGTGGCTGTGGTGGGATGAGGGGGGGGATCTTTATGTACACAGCTCTGAGACAGGAGGTGGGTGTTTGAGGTGCTCTGATGCAGCACATCCATCACAGAGCCCCTGTGCCCCTGTCCTTCCACACTTCTGACTGGTCCCAGGCATGAGGTGCAGCTGAGCAGAGCATCATGAGCCACTTGTGGCAATCAGGACCAGAGTGTTTCTCAGAGGACAGTGGATCTGGGACTGTTGTTGTAGCAGCCTTATTTCTTTCCACAGGCACATCAGGATGTTAACTGAATGTCTTGTGCTCTGTCCTACATGTCCCTCAGGAAGAAATGTGACACTGCTGCCAGAGCTGAGTGACTGGGGGGTGCTGGTTGTTCCCAGTCCCATGCAGCATCTCCAAGCCAAAGCATCACCTGCTTCCCCACCTTCTCTGTCTTGTTCCGAAGTAGTGTAGCTGCCTGTTCTTGGAACAAAATGGGGACAATGTTGAGCAAAGCTGGATAGTATTGAGCTTCCTGTCCACTGACAGCTACCACTGGTGTTTTCTGATGGTTCAGATGCAATGAGTTCAGCTCTGAATCCCTCATCACTGAGGCTATAGAAACCCCAAACTCAATTGACTGAGGATTTGCAAAAGCTAGACCCTAGTCTCCTTGTTCAATCTTTAATAACATAGGGAATTAGTGGTAAAATATTGGATGATTTAAAAATAATAAAGCATTCCTCTAGTGATTCTTTTAAAAAAAAAATTATTTGATTGTACTTTGATAAAGCACAGAGAGAGGCTGTATATAAAACATCCCTTGGAACATCCTCCTGCTATAACCACCATCATAAAGTTTGGTTTATGTAACAGCTTGCAATCTATGTAATACACGTTAGTATGCAGTGTAGACATAGGGCTGAGCTGTGCTGTGCTGTGATTACCAGGAGCTGTAGTAATTGGTTATTCTGAGGACATAAGGGGTAAATAAGCACTTTTCTGTAAAAAACCTTCTGCTGGTGGTCTCAGGAAATGCCAGTCAGCTGATGAGGGGACAGCACCCAGCCCTGCCCAGAGGGTTATAAAGGGCTGGGAAGAGCTGCACACCCTTCTGCTGGTGTTTTCAGGTGAGGCCAATCAGCTGATAAGGGGGCGACACCCAGCACTGCTGAGATGGATATAAAAGGCTGGGAGGAGCTGCACAGCCTTCTGCTGGCGTTCTCGGGTGAGGCTATGATCGGGTGACCCCCCCTTGTGGATGAGAGGAAGGCTGTGGTTTACGTGGACTTCAGCAAGGCCTTTGACACGGTCTCCCACAGCATTCTCCTGAAAAAGCTGTCAGGCCACAGCTTGGACAGGGGCATCTGTGCTGGGTTAGGAACTGGCTGGAGGGCCGGGCCCAAAGAGTGGTGCTGAACGGGGCTGCATCCAGTTGGCAGCCGATCACTTGTGGTGTCCCCCAGGGATCAGTGTTGGGCCCAGTTCTGTTTAATATCTTTATAGATGATTTAGATGAGGGGATTGAGTCCATCATCAGCAAATTTGCAGATGACACTAAACCTGGGGGGAGTGTTGATCAGCTGGAAAGCAGGAGGGTTCTGCAGAGGGACCTGGACAGACTGGAGAGTTGGGCTGATTCCAACGGGATGAGGTTCAACAAGGCCAAGTGCCGGGTCCTGCACTTTGGCCACAACAACCCCATGGGGAGCTCCAGGCTGGGCACAGAGTGGCTAGAGAGCAGCCAGGCAGAAAGAGACCTGGGAGTTTGGGTTGACAGGAAGCTGAACATGAGCCAGCAGTGTGCCCAGGTGGCCAAGAAGGCCAATGGCATCCTGGCCTGGCTCAGGAACAGTGTGGCCAGCAGGTCCAAGGAAGGGATTCTGCCCCTGTGCTCAGCGCTGGTGAGGCCACAGCTTGAGTCCTGTGTCCAGTTCTGGGCCCCTCAGTTCAGGAAGGAGATCGAGGTCCTAGAGCAGGTCCAAAGGAGGCAACTGGGCTGGTGACGGGATCCAGCACAAGTCCTATGAGGTGAGGCTGAGGTAACTGGGGCTGTTCAGCCTGGAGAAGAGGCGGCTCAGGGGAGACCTCATCACTCTCTACAACTCCCTGAAAGGAGGGTGTAGCCAGGTGGGGGTTGGTCTCTTTTCCCAGGCAACTCTCAGCAAGACAAGAGGGCACAAGAGGTCTCAAGTTGTGCCAGGGGAGGTTTAGGTTGGATATTAGAAAGAATTTTTTACTGAGGGGGTGAATAGGCATTGGAATGGGCTGCCCTGGGAAGTGGTGGATTCTCCATCCCTGGTGATATTTAAAAAGAGACTAACCCAGCAGATTCTATGATTCTATGAAAGCAGAAAGACTTTTCTGTAAGACCTTTAATAGACCAGTGAGATTTTTTTTGGCCATATATACCTGGGCATCATCACAAACAGGAAGATTTACTGGTAGCTTCAAGCCAGAAGGCTCATGAGCAATTTATTTCCAAAGCACTGTGTTACTGCATATGTTTGTTCTTGGTAAAGGAAAACTACTCAGGGGATTTTCCTTATTTCTTCTCATTGGGGGCCTGATGCTGTTCTGCCTGCTGCAGCTGCAGGTTCTGATGCACCATGGTGCACAAGCTACTTAGGATCTAGGGAGGAGAAAGGAGTCAATAAAGTTAAATCCTGGGAAATAATTAAGTTCTCAAAGTTGCTCCAGAAATGACACTACTTTTTACTTCATTATCTTCTCAGTCTGAATGAGATTCATCAATCCAGTGGAGAGTAGAGCAAGAGGAGGATATTCCTCCTGGGTCAGTGCCTTGTGTCTCCAGCAGTGAAGCCTTCCTCTTCCAGCAGAGACCACTTAATCTCACCTTGGGGGGAACTTCGACAGGCAAGAGTAGCCCAAAAATGCAAAAACTTATTTTTGCCACCAAGAAGAGCTTTCATAGGAAACATTTGCTATATCTGACTGACACTCTCTGTGCAGGCTTCAAGCAGGGAGGGCTGCTGAAGAGGGTTAAACTTCCCTTTGGTTGTGGTTTTTTGCTGCCAAGGTCTATGAGAGGTTGTAGAGCAAGAAGCTTTGCAAGTATTGATTTGTTCAGATCTGATGCACTGGAGTAGCTTTGCTTGAGAGATGCAAAGTTTTCCTGTCAGGGCACACCCAGGGAAGCAGAACAGCCCTGGCAGCTGTCCTCAGGTTGTGCTTAGCTCTGTTAAGGACCATGTTAGCTTTGCAGGCAATGTATTTCTGAGATTAATTGTTCATAGCAAGAAAAAGCCCTGCATTTGCAACATTGACTCCAAAATATCCATGGGTTTTGCTGACATTTCAGAACAGGTTTTATGGTTTGCCAGCTGGGCTTGGTAACCAACAGGGCCAAGGGAAAATTTCTGGACATGCACTTTGGTAAGTGTTCAGCTCTGATTCCAAACATGTTGCTCAAACACATCTTAAAGGTCCTTTGCTTAATGAAGAAAAAGCCAAATTTTAATATTCAGGCTTCTAAATACCATTAGAAAGGGTAAGCAGCTGGAACTGCAGCTATATGAATGCAAAAATGGCCTGAGGCTGCTGGTTGATTTTCCTGAGTTCTTGAATTTCATGAAGATCTTAAAGGCAAGAAGATCCAGCTCAGATGAGGAGCAGAAGAAATCAAACAGAACAAGATTAGGAAGCCTATTAGAAGACTGTTCTCCATCCTTCTGCACCAAGGTGACCAGCCATGCCTACCCTGATCCTGAGAGCCTCTGGATCTGACAGTGGGGATCCAACAGCCTTTCCACGTGATGGAGTTAAAAGCTTCACTATTCTTGCAGCTTTTCATAATGTATCTCTTTTTTTAATCTCCTTTATGCTTGTCTCACCCTCATGAATGGTTTCTTTCCTGCCTCTTCTGGTAGCATTTGACTCTGAAAAAATAGGTATGGTCTGTCTGAAGTTCTTACCCATAAAATATCTAAATGTTTGTCATTGCTCTCTGCTGAGCATTAGGTAATCCCCATCTCTCTAAGGTTCCTGAACTAGAAGGTGAAGGGCACCAGGATGTATCCAGAGATCAAACCCAGGACTCTCAGCACCTTCAATACTTTCTGTCCTCTAAGAGAACCACCCAGGCAGAGGGAAGAGGAAACTCAGTGGGGAGCAGGGAATAGCACTGAATGAAACCCCATTTGTCAGGGATTTCAGAGGAGGGAAGGAACTGGCAGAAGGTATGAGGGTTGGGCAGAAGAAGGAGTTTTGGGGTAAACCAGGAAGAGAAATGGCACAGAGAGTAGAGCAAAGACCTGAGACCTGGACAAGCCCCCCAGGTTCTGTTTGCAGGGGGTTACTGCAGCCCAGCACATGGCTGAGCCTGTGACCTCATGTCCCATGACTCTCTGATGAAAAACATTGTGTTAGAAGCTTTCCTGACCTTGGCAGCACAACCCCCAAAAAGGTCTGAGCCAGGTCTCTAGAAAGGTTGCCAACACCTATGTCATATATTGAAAGAAGATGTATGGGTAGATTTAAGTGAGATTTTCTGTCATTACTGCAGTGCCTGTCTGCCTCAGCAGAGTACAGTGTGTGTGTGCATGGGAAGGTTTGCTGGCTTTTGATGTATGCTGCATAACTGGCTGTCTTCCTGACTGACAGGAAGCACAAACACCTATTAGAGAATTATAAAAGCAGGTCAAGAGTTCCATGATTGTCTGAAGTCAAAGGACAGTCTGTTGTATTTAAATGGTGTTTAAATGAGTACTTTGTTTTTCTGCTGGAAAACTCTATCAAATGCTAGTTTGTAGTTTTTTTAATGTTTGGGGTTTTTGCTTTTTTTTGAGGGCTTTTTGAGTAAAGCAACTGTGTTCTTCTACTTGTTAATTAACCTCTAGACTTCTCTTCATTGTTTATCCAAGACAGTGCATGAAGAGATGTTGATGTTATTAAAAAGCAATGGGATCAAGGATGGGAATGTTGCCTGGGGGAGACAATAACATTTTAGGTGGCTTTGACATGGATGTCTGGCCCATCCCTCTGCCTGGGTCATTATTCCAAGATCTTGACTGGGAGTTTCTGTACTGGGCAAGCTTGAAGCAAAAGTAAGCATGGAGAAAGTGTGCCTCTTTTTCTAATTCATGGATGTGAATTACTTAAATAGCATTTTGTGAGAAGTATTTGGTGCAACAGTGGCCAGTGTGATATGGTGTGAGCTTGCATCTGCTTGGTGGCAATGTGACTGTGAGCTGAGTCATTAGATGCTGCAGCCACCACTGATGCTACTATAATGCCAAGAATCTCCAGCAGTAGGTTAGGATAACCTCATGTTAGGTGCCTCAAAAATGTGGAAAAAAGAACTCTCTTACCTGGGAGAAGACACAAAGCAAAGTGTGACTGCAAGCAAGGGAGATGAGGGAAACTACAAAATAATATTGTTCAACTTCTTGGAGCACAGTTGTATTGGAAAAAATATAATTTTATTTTTTAAAAAAAATTTAAAAGAACCCCCCACAATTGTATTACAAAATGGAGCAGTTGTATTTCAAAAAAATCAGGTTTTGGCCTGATCTTGTAGGGTATATTTACAGGCAAAGGAAAGACAGCACAGCTGACTTGGGTTGTTTAGAAAAAAAAAGAAAAAAACAATAAAAACATGCAGAAGAGGCAGCAAGGAAGAAAGTGTAAGGGTGATTTGTCTGAGAGCCTAGCAAAGAGAGGGCTGGTTTCATGGCCAGCTGGAGGAGGGAACTGATTTCTTGTTGCTAAATGAGTACCAAAAGACAAAGCAGGGTTGTCTGTGAAAGCCTTTGAAATAAAGGCAAGCAGTTTATGTTTGATCTGATATACAGAATTCAGCAAAAAGCCCCTCAGAGAGATGGTCAAAGTGATAAGCTTGGAAAAAGACCTCTGAAACAGTGTTTGATAGAGGTACCTGTAGGAAGATGACTGGCAGGGTGAGATAAAAGGGCTTTACTGCAGAGGAGAAGGGAGCTGGAGAGAGCTGCAGATGCGTGGGAAGCTGGGGAAGGCTGCGTTTTCCAGGTGTTAATGTGGAAGAAATCTGCAAGACTTACATCTTAAAGTGAGTTAGAGAGGTCTAAGCCATCTTGTTAATGGGCTAAAGAGGAACGAGCCCCAAGGGGAGGTGGTTAGTGCTGTCTTGGTTGAGTTGGTGCTGGAGAACCTTTGGGTGCTTCTGCAGAGGACAAGACTCCTGTGGCCAAAGGCACTGCAAACACCTCTGCAACATCCCTCCCCTATGGAGCCCTGGCCTGCAGGAAAATACTGGTTTTTCTATTCCTCCCATTCTGGCTTTCCCTCCCATCATATAGCTATTGAGGAAATGTCAGTCTTTGGCCAAAGAACAAGGAAGAAAAAAAAAAAAAGCTGCATTCTCTCAAACGGTGTGTAAATGGCCTGTTCTGCTTCATTTTTTACTCATGGAAAAGAAAAAAATCCCCAATTTCCCGTGAGTAGTACTTTATGTGCAACTGTATGCCCACAATTGGTCTTGGAAAAAGAATTAATTTTGTTTTGTTATCACTGATCACCCATCAGCCCTAAAAGTAATCAAGGAAATAAGTAGCTTCTGGGTGATATTAATTACAAGCAAGCAAATTGGATTGCAGCAACTGATTTTCCCATAGCTACCAAAACTTCTAGGAGAACAGCAGGAGAATATCCCAAATGTCCTCATTCTCATACTTCAGAGCCTCAACTGCTTCACCACGTGGGCTCAGCAAGAAGCCCCCAGCTCCATGGATGCTCCATGGATGCTCCGTGGGTGCCCATGGGGTGGCTGCTCCTGCAGAGGGGATGAAGTCTCAGCTGTGGCCCTGTTCTGCTGTGATTGGTCTGAAATTTCTGTCTCCCTGGTTGATAGGGCTGAAAGCTATCATTTCTCAGCTTGCCAAAACATGATCATCTGCAGTGACATAAGAGGAGCTATAGAGTATCTATTGGTAAGAATTGCGTATTTAATGTAAAAGATATTTTCAGTATAGCTGTGTAATTGGGAAATTAAATCATCTGAATCTTGTCATACGTGCTAATTATACTAAAGATACAAAGGGAGAAAATATTCCTCTTGCACATAGCATATATAGTTAGGAAAGATAATGACATCTTAAATTTGTACTCGCCATCTTGGTCCACAAAGGTGAATATATTTTTAAGTACGTGAGTTTTGAATGGGGTGCCTGGGGAAGAAAAAAAGAAATTTTCTGCAGGTTTTTTCCCAAACACTGACAATACCAGGCAGATCAGGGAAATTCAGACCTGGAGAACAGCTTGACTAGAATTTCTTGTTTTGCATAAAGGTTTTGTCCTAAAAAAGACTACAGGTATCACAATAAACAGCTATCTGCTGCATCTGTCAATTTGCTTGCTTGGCTTAGAGATGATTGCAGTTATCTGTAGTTTGTTGTTGTGCAAAGCAAATATTTTGGCTAAACTATATGGAAACGCTGTTTTAACCGAGTCATTCATTTGCAACAAATGAAGCATAAAGAATGCATTGTGGGAGCTACACTTAACAGAATTAAAATCATCACACTGTTCCTTCCTTAAATACATTCTATTCAGCAAGTTGCCTGTGTAATGAATGGCAAGAAAATTCTATCTGCCTTGTATTGTTCTTATGACATGAACGTAGAGTTAAATCCATGCTATCAAGGTGAGATTTTTATTGACTGAAAAGGAAAGAGAGAAAAAATATTCACGGTCCTGTTTGTTCTCATTTGGTTCTTCATACTGCCTGCCTCCTGGATGGAGCTGATGGCATCCGGATGATCTGCTGCCTTACATTGTGCACAGCATCCACCTTCCCAGGAAGAAATTTACTTTTATTACATTCATTTGGATAGAGTGATGTCAGCATGATTACTCATACCCTTGAAGTTGAATATATATATTACAACAGTCTGAGGGTTTAGATCTTCTCTGACATTTCTTTGGGCCTTGATGATCAAGCGGTGTTTTGTTGGAGGAGGAAGTCTCGTGCTATAAAATTAAACTATTAGAGAGTCTCTCCCTGCTGTTTGTACATGGCATGGTTATAGACTTTTTGGGTATTATAATTTGTGACAGTTCTGATCAGCGCCCAAAAAATTACCACCTTGTCTTTTATAAGTGGTTGCTAAAAATGTTTATAAATATGTTGGGAATTACTCTGAATAGCTTTAGGGTACAGATAAAACATCTACTCATCCAACACATAATTATTCCTACTGTAGGCTCTTGTGCTGCAAGGCTGGCTCTGAGCTGCTGTCACAACACAGGTGCTAATACCTAATACCTGGGCAGATGGTGAAACAGAGCAGGTATCAAGAACTGCAAAAGTTGGAGGCTGGAAGAATCAGTGGGATTTGACCACCTAAAAGCTCTCAGGTTTTTGTGGGGTTGTTTTTTGTTTTCTTTGAAAGTCTTAGCCAGATTTGCAAAACCATTTGACCCCTACCCTGCATGTGGCTCTGCTCCAGTCCCAGTCAGAGGAAGATGCAGACCCCTGGACCCCAACCCCCACCAAAGCTGGGATGGTATGAGAGGAAGGATCCTGAGCCATGAGCTGAGGTGCTTCACTGAGCAGGACCCTGGTGATGCCTGCTCAGAGCCCTGTGTCAGCAGAGGAGAGCAGTGGGTGCTCTCCTCACCCCTGTGTGCCCCTCTCCTTTTGTTGCATGGGGAGGATGCCAGTGCAGCATTTGGGCATTTACAGTTGCAGATGAAATTGGCCCAAGCACTCAGGAATTCAAAGTGCCCCTGTGCAGATGAGCAGCTCTGCACCCAAGTAAGCAGGGAGTCCATCCAGCTCTCCCTAACTGAGCTCAGTGTTAAAGCCCATTTCCTGGGGACCTGGTCCCATCTGCCATGGAGCAACTGCTGCTAAAGAGATTCAAAATCTTGATGTGGGCAGTGCTCTTGTGAGTCCTGGCTCTCATTTGCAGCTCCCCTAATGTTACAGTCCCCCAAACAAGAGTTGTTACCAAGAACAGATGATACAATAAACTGATTTTTATTTATTTTTTACATTTCTTGCTGCCAACTGACCATCTGCTTCACCAAAAGCTGACTTACCCCAACCAGGGTAAGTCATTCCTTGTACACTGGAGGCAAGAGGCTACAAAAGAGGTGGTGGGAAGCTGGGCTTCTGCACAGTGCTACTCAGTAGGAGGATGGGTCTGGCAGCTTGGGTGGAGTTTGCTGCAGTGAAATGTTCTACAAACATCAAAACTCTTATTCTACCCTGTGCCCGTAGGTAATACATGTTTATGAGAAATGGCTATGGGAAAAATATTGTCTTGCAATAGGCAAGATTTAGTATATTCTACATTTGATTAAAAAATGGGTATACTCTTACATTTAATGCCACAGGAAAGAATTTAAATGGATTAAAGTACATTTGACACAGAGCAGCATCTTCCATTTGCCCTGTTGTCAATCTACTTGAAACACCTGATTTGATGAAAACTGTGAGGATCTCTTTCCTGATGTGCTGCTGTGAAAGGATGACCTGGGAGGCAAAAACTAAATGGTACCATAAGCCCTGAAATCTTGACCCCTTGAAGTTAAGAGCAAAACTCTTCCAGCTGGAGTGGGCTCAGTCTTTATCTTTGGTCCAGCAGCTCACGATCAATCTTTATCCTTCATCACCCTCATCTGCAAAATGGGGTTAAAGATCAGGGTGGAGTGTGCAACGTCTTCCAGAAACAGGATGAAGGCAGCTGAGGTAACCTTGCTGCTGCAGGATGGTGTGACCAGGGCAGGAGAGGTGGCTGGGTATAGGATCACACCCAGGAGCTGCAGGCTGCCTAGAGCAGGGATCAGGCTAGTGTGAAAACTGTGCCACATAGAGGGACAGAGGTTTTGGTTTTTGGTTTTTTGTTTTTTTTTTTTACTGAGCAGGTATTAGAGAGCTGCAACCCCCTGGAAAGCATTTCCAGGTGCTAAACTATTTGTCAGTGATAACCCCAAACTCATTTCATATCATTTCCTGGGCTTAATAAACTTATGCTGGCAGTTTTCTCCCTGCCAGAGCTGTCACTGCAGGAGCTGCTCACCTTGTCCCACACTAGAATTTTGATACAGTGTTGAGTGTTTTTCCCAGCCCTGCGTGGCTGTGCTACCTCTGTCTTCCTCCCCAGGACTGCTTTGGTCTGCCCACAGTCGTGTCAACCACTGAGAGAAATGACCCCAAATAAGAAGAGATTCTGGAGCTGCTTCGCAGGAGATTACTACATGAGATGTTGCTAAGCAATGTCAGGCTGGCATGACTGCCCGGGATAACGCTGCTCTGCTGGAAAATCTGGGAAAGGTCGAGGGCTGTGGCTGGCTGGCTGCTTTCTGCTCAGAGCAGTGGATTCTGGACTAAGGCAATTAATAATTCTTGTCTCATGGGGGATGGTGTGACAGTGATTGGAAGTGAGAAAGAGATTCCCCTGAGAGCAGCAGGAGCTGCGGGATAGATGCGGTGAGGCAGGGACAGCAGGAGATGCACAAAGGAGGAGCGAGTACTGCAAAGAGGAGAGGCATGTACAGAGAGGTGGCTCTGTGGCTGTGGGCACGTTTCTAAAGTGAAATTAAATGGTGAGCAGGACCTGCCAGCCCCATTGCTCAGCACCTGGGCATAGGGAATTCCTGTCCTTGGAAACCCCCCTGCTTGTGCCTGCGGAACCAGAGGTTGGGCTTTGCTCATCTTTTTAAGATGAACTTTGCTTTAGTGAGGAGCAAAGCTCTTGAGACAACAGCTCTTGAGCTACAACAGGTAGTGCTAGTTGGTGAGGCTCTGAGCCCTGTAATCCAGACTTTTTTCCCTTCATTTCTCTGTAGTTGGAGCATTAATTTCAGCCCAGTTCACAGGGACACAGCATAGTGACAACTTGCCTGTGGGAAGCGAGATCTCCCTGTCAGTTCTCTTTAACCAGTTCCTTCTGGAAAAAATTTTTTTCTTTCCTCCTCCACTGCTTTCTTTTAGTCCTGTTTGATATTAAATATCTCCAGAAGCAGCTACAGTTCATTGCTGAATTAATCTATTTGTGCAGAAAGTGCCATATAAATGTCCATTACAATTTTGCCTTAGCAGCATCTAGAGGCAATTTTTGATCTCTGACGATTCCTCATTATTCCAGCTTCTTATTTATGCATCTTTAAAATATTCACAGTTATTACAGTTTCCGTTTTAAACCAACTTTAAAGATAATCTCCAAAGCTATTGGGTATATTAATGTACTAATAGGAAGTGGAGAATGCAGATGCTAAGTATTATGTACGTTTTCATCCTGAACTGGCGGGAGCTGGAGATGTCAGGGTGTCCCCTGCCATCTGGTCTGTCAGAGCATGTGGCAGATTCACAGCTCTCACGGGAGGGCACACTGCAGAGGCCATAGGATCCCATTATGCTGTTTACTGGGACAAGCCAGACGTTTGTCTCTGGGAGACTGTGTAGCAGTCGGAGACACTCCAACCACCCAGACTTCTCCCCAGCACCTTAAAAAGCCTCGGAGGATGGAGCTGCTATTTAAAGAAGTGTTGATGCTTAGAAAGAAGCGTGCCAAAAACCTGCGGCGTTTTAGCCAGACGCAGCTACAAAACAGAGGGGACTCGACGGGCCCCGGGGGACCGAGCTTTCCCCTGCGAGCTTCAGCCGGTGCTGAGCGCTGCGCAGAGGCGGCCCCGGGCCCCCCCTACCCCGCTTGGGAGCCCAGGCACCGCCTCCCTTATTAGCATCCCTTCCTCCTCCTCCTTCTCCTCTCCTGGAGCGGGGTCTCTCCGCCGGCCGGGTGCGGGGGGTTCGTGGCTGCAGCGGCGCCGGGCAGCACCAGCCGAGCCGCGCTCAGCTCCGCGGCAGCGCCCGCAGCAACTTTCTCGCTCCGCGGGGTGCGGAGCGATGTGACCGCCCAGCCTCTCACGGCGGCCGAGCGCCCCCCGGCAGCGGAACCCCCCAGAAGCAGCGCGGTGTCCCCCAGCAGTGCGGCGCGGAGCGGATCCCCCGGCGGAGAGGAGCGGAGCGGCGCGGAGCAGACACACGCGCACCCCCTGCACCCACCCACCGCAGCCCGGGGCGGGAGCGCGGATGCGGCGCGGAGCCCGGGGACCCGGCGGAGCCCAGCGCGGGGCCGGGCCCTGCCGGGGCGGGCGGCCGGGGACGTGGGGCGCGGGGGGATGCTGAGCCCCGCTGCCCGGCTCCGCGCCCGCCGCTGGGAGATGCTCCTCGTGGTCGCCCTGTGGCTGCTGTGGCAAGAAGCGCCTGCGGCGCCGACCCCCACGGCAGACGACATCACCCGGGGAGTTGTAAGTTACCCGCGACCCTCCGCTTCTCTCTGTTCCCCGGTCCCACCTTCCCCCACCTCCTGGTATCGGCGGTCCCCGCGGCGCTGGGCGAGCTCCGGCGGCTGCTCCCGGAGCGCCCCGCGGCTCGATGCCCCCCTTGGCAGCCGGTGCCCCCGCTTCAGCATTCGATGTGGTGCCTCTTGTTACACCTCGTGTCCCCCCTCGCCCTCAGGAGGGTCCATTTACTCTCCCTTCCTCTCATCCCCTGTCCCCCGCCCCATGCCCACTGCAGGGAGCCCTTTGCAAGCCGGTGTCCCCCCTCCCCTTCCCCAAGTGTACAGCGCGTCCCTTTGCAACCATTGCCCACCCTCCCTGCACCCAGTGCATGGTGCCCCCTACTCACACTATGCTGTGTCCCCCCCACTCCCTCTCGCTGTGCCCCAACTTTCCCCCAGCCCAGCATCCACGAAGGGGGGGACAGCGGGGGTGGCCCCGCTGGCATTCACACATGGGTGGTGGTGGGCTCTGAGGTTCTGAGGGAGGGCTGGCCTCTGCCTGCCATGGAGCCACACAAACTCCTGCCAGCAAGCGGGCTCAAATGGTACATTTGGAGCACGAGCAGCCCCTGGGGATTGAGACGCTTGTAGCTGCTCCGTGCTGGTGGCAGGCAGAGGGTTGACCTCATCGCTCTGATGGTCTGCACAGCGTGGGCGTCCTTGTCCGTGCTTCCCCGCACACGGGTGCCGGCTGTGGCTGCAGGGAGGTGACTATAGCAGGCAGCGAGGGCTTAGGTGCTGTCCCTGCCCGGTCACAGTGGCAGCAGGTCCCTACAGCTCCACAGTGTCTCCTCTGAGACAGGAGAGACGGGAGGCTTTTCTCCCAGAAAAGTTTCTTGTAGTTGATACCAGCTGTATCAACAGAGAGGAGAAGCCCCATGACTACAGCAGACCTGGGTGTCAGAAAGCTGGCTTGGCATGGGCAAGCAGTCCTGGGGCTGCACCTGCCAGTTTGGAGAAATTCCCTGATACTCAGCAAATTTCAGAAGGTGGCCTGTGTGCTGCTTGTGAAGGAGGGAGAGAGGGTTTGCAGCATGGCAGGGTTATCTAACAAGGGCACTCAGGTGGAGCAGTGTGCCAGGATACTGGTGCCACAGAGGTTTGGCCACTGAGTTCCTCTTTTGGCTCTCAGACTCCGGCTCAAACACCTGCTGGGAAGGAATTAGCAAATTGTTCCTCAGCGATTCCGACCAAAATAGAAAATGCATGGAAAATAAGGCACATCTGTGTTATTACTGTGCATTTGATTTCCTCTATAACCAAATGTTAAAGCTGGAATTAATATTTCATGCAAACAGCACATAAATTGGTGTATTCTGCCCTAATCAATTTGACTCAAACTTGTCTTTGACCTGCTTTTGCCCTTGCTACCGTGCACGCTGCACTCAGCTTTTGTAGGTTAAATGTTAATACTCGAGGGGGCTTATTAGTTATCACTGACAGCTATCAGACAGGAAAGGACCTTTTTTTGTCCTGAACTTTTGAGCTGGAGCTCAAAGCCATTCTGAAGAGCTGTGGCAATCTCACAAAGCAACAGGAGCTGAGGAGGGTGATAACAGCACAGAAGTGAGCCACAGAAGGGGATTACAGAGCCCTATGTTAAGACCAAGCCCTATTTAGGCTGGGCAGTACAGAGTAGGTGATGTCAGATGGGTATCTGGGTGATTTCTCCCCTCTGGTGGGGCTGCCTGTTGGGGCAAATGCATCTTTTTGGCTTGAGACAGCACTGGTGGGATTATGAAGGAGTTGGTTGTAAAGCAGGTTTGTGCTTATGCCCTCTAATAAGCAGCAAGGAGCAGAAAATGCCTGGTATTTTCAGAGGTGTTTGTCAGAAAAATAGCACTACGTGGGAAGTGAGAGCTTTCAGAAGAATTATATGACATCCACCTTATGAGGCAACTAAGAAATTAAAGATCTGTGATGCATTTCAACCAAATATTTGAAAACTAGGAAGCATGAAACCATGGCAATAGAAAGCTCCACTAACCTTTCGAAATTATATCCAGCAGTTCTCTGCAGTAAATAGAGCACAATGTCAACAGAGTTTTGCATCCCAAATACCCTCTCCTTGCAGCTGGAAGGCTTTCAGCACCTAGCAGGATTGTACCTCCAAGCTGCATCCTCAGCTCCAGTCCTGCCACAGGTTTGTTTTAAATGAAACAATGATGCTGGGCCAAATTAAAGTTCAGCAAAACGAAAGAGGGCTATAATTCAACAGCAGCTCTCGTTAGGGTGCTGCCCAAAGCAATATATCCTGAATGATTCTCCAGATTTCATTACTAGTGGAATATCCTGCCCAGTTTATAAATCTAGCTTGATTATTAATGCTTTTATTGTTCTCCATTAGCTGCTCTAACACAGACAGCATAAAATAGCAGATGGAACAGAGCTTGATTTGACTATCTCCCTTGAATTTTAGTATCTTGCTTTTGACTTTTACTGCTTTGCATTTGGCACTGCTGCCTTTTCAGTAAACCTTCCGAACACTCCTCACCACAGTGCCCAGTGTTCACAAATATGCATCTTTTTCTGGCTGTTTGGGCTGGAGCATCTCAGGGGTGTGAGCAGCAGAAACTTTATATGCATTAGTAGTAGCTGCTTAATAAGAGCTCTCACTTCACCGGGCTCTGAACCAGGTCTGAAGGGAGATCTGCCTTCAAGTTTTATTTCTCTGAAGAGCCAGTACAGTGGAGTTTGTGCAGTGGAGGTGTTGACCTGGAGACCTGATGATTTGTAAAGGTGGTGACTGTTAAACAGGCAGCTCCTGCCTGCTGCTGCTCCGGGGACACTGGAAAAAAGCGATGCCATGGGGAGGGATGGATGCTCAAGCTTGGCCACGAGGGAGATATTTTGCCCTAGGGAGGTGCTTGGCCCTGGCCCTGGGGCTGCAGTACAGGAATTGGTGGTGTTGGTGGCAATGCAAAGATCATCCCTCATGGACAGGGGCTCTGGTGTCAGTGACCAAGGGCTGCAAGAGCGCCAGGAAAGTTTTAGGTCAGCGTGGGTGCAAAAAAACAAGTGTGAGCTGCTTTTTCTTGACTGTGTGGTCAGGGGTGATGCAGAAGGTCTGTGTGTGCCCCCCCCAGGCCTTTCTCCAGCTGGGGCTTGCTGGGCATTCCTGGGGGCTTGCGTATGAGTGATGCCTCTCTCAGCCTCCCTCTCACAAAGCCCATCTGTCTTATTTCCAGAGAGGTTTCTCCCAGGGTATGGAGGCATTTGCATTCATCACTGGAGACCACAGACTTGCATCCCCCTCTGCCTCAGTCCCAAGCTGCTCTTTGTTCAGGGCAGGGTCTTTGCCTTTGTGGCAGCTTCTCATTTGAATGACAAGGATGCACTTGTGGGCAGAGCAGGGGTGGCACAGAGCCCTGCAATGCTGTGGGGTGGGCTGGGGGCACAGACAGAGGTTCCTCTGTGTCTCCACATCAGGGAGCAGTGGGGCAGGAGGAGTTTCCTACAGATCTGTGCCCCACGTCTTCCCAGTGCTGAGTTTCAGAGCAGAAGGAAGCCCATGGTGGTGAACAGGCTCCTTCTTGCTGTTTCTCTGTCCCTTGTCATGCCTGCAGGAGAGTGGGATCATCCTGCTGCTCTCCCTGCCCACCTAGGGCTGTACATGCTTAACCAGTCATGCTCCTGCCCACCCTGGGATCAGCCAGGAGCTCTCCTGAATCACTACATTTAAGCACCTGGGGCCAGGCACAGTGTCTTCAAGACTTGGCTTACCTTCTGGTTCAAGGCTTGTAATAATTGGCCCTCTTAGCGTAGAATCTTTGTATGGAATGAGGCTGTTCCTTCCAAACTATCAGACTTGTAACCTTCTGTTTCTGCTAATGGGGAAATTAAAAATTTAAAATCCCTGTTGGAGCTTCATTCAGTCTTCTAAAATGGCAAGTCTTTCAGGGCAAAATGCTCAATAGTTTCTCTAAACAATAATGCATTCAGATGAACAGTGCTGGGGAGAGGAGCTTTTCTTGGTGCCTCTGCCATTGAAACACTTCATTCCCTTCCCATACAGAATGGTGGCCATCTCAGTATTCCTTCCAAGAAAGTTAAGCTACCATGTGAAAAAAAAAAAAAAAGAAAAAAAAATGTGCTGCTACTTACATTTTAAGGTACCTCTTGTAGCCCAAGTACAATGCAAACTAAATTGGCTTCACAAAAGGCTGGCTGGAAGCTTTCAAATAGCGAGGCTGCTGTGAAAGCATTTAATCTGGTATTAAAGCCCTGTCTGGTTTGAGCCACTACTTCCCTTTCAGATTTGAGCACCCCGGACCTCCAGATACAGTAATACAATTTCCTCCCGCGCTTGGCTGTTCCTGCGGGCTCAGCCTGTGAATTACCCGAGGTAGTTAAGCTCAGTTACCTGCTTTAATGAGGCTCTGCCCTCTGGAAAGAGCCAGAGCAGGGCGGGGAAACCTTGCTGTCACTGGGGACTTCCCTGTGAATGGTGCTGCTGTGCTCCCACCTTGGCCTCGCTCTTCATCCTTGGACTCTGTGGTGAAGCGCTGCGAGGCAGAAGCAGCTCAGGGCTGGCAGGACCCCCCCAAAACCAGATCCTGCCATCCCTCTGCACCTAAGACTCTCAGGCTCCTGCCTGGCTTAGCCTGTGATACCTCTTTAGTCTCCTTCATTCAATTAAACTTGTGAAGGGCTGATGTGAACACAACACCTTCCCGACCCCTGCCTGGCACAGCAGTCTGGCTGTGACTCACCAGTTCGTCCACATGCATCAGACCCATCGAGGACACAAGTGTGTCATGAGGGTGACATGGGTGATGATGTTGTCACAAAACCAAAGGCTTAGATGCCTCTGACACCCTGCTTTGTCCCTGCAGGTTCATTAGTGCCAGTGGTGGTTGGCTCTGACTCACAGCCAGGGCCGTGCACTGATTTCTCATTATTTCCTCATTGGCAGAAGTGCTGTGGGAGTGGTGCACAGAAAGGTCACGCTGTGGCTGACAGAACCTTTAGTTCTGGATGCTGTGGGACCAAGCATGTACCCTGCGTGGGTCTCAGGTCCTTGCTGGCCTCACGGAGGTGACAACAGGGGACAGAAAAGTCATCACGTCTCAGGTGTGAATCGTGGGCCCACTGCACTGTTGCTCTTTAAAGTGTCTTGTTCAAAGTAGAGCTGTTCTTGGAAGCCAAGAGTTTGTTTTCAAAATAACCCATGATCAGACAGCAACAGTTCTCAAAATGCTTTCTTTAATCAAAATCACTTTAAATGGGTGGATTTGGGAGTTTCGGAAGCTCTTGCCGCTGCACGCGTACAGCTGCATGTGTCTTCTTTGTCCCAGATTTTTATGAGGATTGTCTCTGATTTCTGGGTCAGAGAATTAAGAGATTTGATGTTATGTTAAAAAAATCCACACCAGACCACATATGCAAAGTTAAATCCAGTGCAAAACAAAGCAGACGTGCGGGGGCAAGGGGAAGGAGCTGCTGAAGAGTTTTAGGGGAGCGTAATGAGAAATTGCCTTTGACAAAAGGTTTGTTCAGAGGAAAGTCCTGCCATGACTGACATGGAGTAAATGCTGATGTTCACCGAGGAGTATGGTCTTCAGATGGGACTCTGGCTGTTTGATTAGCTATGGTGATTTAATAGGAAGAACTTGATTAAATCTGAGGAATTTCCAGCATCAGAATAAGCCATGTGCACAGGAAATCATTCTTCCAAGAAATCTGGAGATGATGTACAGCTCCTGGTGAGAGCAGCCTGAGTATGGTGATTTGGAAAGTGGCAGTATACTCAGGATTTTTTTTTAATATTATTTTATCAAGATGGAGTTTCTGCCTGTTGACTGTCAGTGGTCAGGCAGAGTTCTTCACACCAGCTGACATATTATTTCATCCTGACAGTATTGATCTCTTGACTGCACAAAAAGCAATTTTGCCTGTGTCACAGGGTCCTTGCTTGAAGGTGATGGACATGTTTGGATTATATCATCTTGTCATTTAACAAACCCTACCTGGCACATCCTGTGGTTCAACCCTCAGATGCTGAAGATCACCCACAGCCCAGGCACTGCTGTTACACCCTGGGTTTGCTTTGTAATTCGAGCATGCCCTACATGGCCTCTTCCACATCCTCTTTAAAGATGCAGGACAAAATATTCTCTCATCCACAATGCAAGCAGGAGATAAGAGGTCTGGACTGCACAAGTCTGTCTTGACTTGTGGAAGCTGCCTGGCCTTCCCCAGTGCAGAGGCTTCTAACCCCACACAGCTTCTCCAGAGCCTCCATGTCAAACCATCTGGCTCTGGATTTTTCCATTTTATCACCAAATGCCTCTTGCTGGAGATGGCAGACTACCAAGAGATCAAAAGGAAACTTCACAGGCTGTTGCCAGACTTTGGGGATCTCACTGTCCAAGGTTTTTTTTGAGGCTGAGGAAGCAGATCTGAGAGCAGCTGAAACCTGGAGGGAACCTGAATTGGAAACTGTGACTCCTGATGCCCTGAGATACTGGATGGCTCTGCTGCAGCCACCATGGGCACAGTGCCTTCTCAAAGGCTTATAAATACCAAAGCCATGAAGGCCTGCTTGGCCAAAGGCTGTAACTCAACAAATGTCTGTTTTGTCCTTCTGTAGCTCCTGGAAAGTTTGGTTATAGGAAAGGACAAGGAACAAAGCTACCATAACTGCTAGACCCAATCCCACCATGGCCCCAGATCTAATTACCCATAAGCTCTGGAGCTGATTAATTTGGCTTTTGGGAAAGAGGGTGTCAGGTCTCATTTATCACTGAGAAAGAGAGAAACAAAGCAATCTCTCCTGTTTTTCTTGAAGCAACCATGAGGGGTATCCTCCAGAGCAGTGACATTTACTGAGCATTAGTTATGTCCCAGCTGGTGCTTGGCCAAGTCTACACCTTTGATGTGGTGGGGAGTGTGGGGAGCTCCCACCAGTCTGTAGGCTCATTCCCATCTTGTTATTGGTGTTTATTTTGTTGTTGTGGTTGGTTTTCCTTCTTTGTGCTCAGAGTGTCCCTCTGGCATGTCTACCAACAGAAGGGCAGTCAGCAAGGCTGCTCAAGAAGCATCTTTGCTCCTTTGATAAATTATCTGCATGAAATTGGCTTTTATTTTTCTTGTTTGTTCTCCAGTCTGTTGTCGCTCAGGAAATTCCCTGTTGCTCTGTACCAAGCTATGCTGTGTCTACTTTTGCATCCTTCATGTCAGAGACGCATTTTTGTTCAAAAGCCAGAGGAAATTGGGTTCATGAAAGGGAAATCCCTCACAGACACACTTGTGAAACGGCAACATGCTTTATATGAAGGCACAGCTAAAGAGAGGTAGCTGGTTTGGGACTTTTGCCAGATTTTGTTTATGCTGCAGAAATGTATCCTCCAGGCCTGATCAATGAGACCCAAACTGAGAAACAATCTTGCATGACCTCAGCTGGCACTGAAGTGCACAGCAATCCAGTTCTTCCTCCAGGCCTGGGTGCATGTCATATTTCATGACAGAGTGACAGCCTCAACATAGAGTCTGTTGCTGTTTTGGCATTGCTAATACACCCCCTGCTTTGGTACACACTCACTCAGTGTCCAACAAGATCAAGATACTCTAGAGGAAATCAGATGTTGTGCTCCAGGGTCCCATATGGGCAGTGAACAGAGCAACAGTGGTTTGAGAAGTTTTCTACAAGCTCACCTGGGTTAAAAAGCTTGCCCAAGAAGATACTAAAATCTTCTTTCTCTACCTAAAACCCAGAGCACCAAGAGCTTGACCTGCCAGGCTCTGAGACATGAGATGTAGTTATTGACCAAGCAACCTCGTTGCTTGCTGAAATATCTGAGCTCCAAACACTGGGTCTCTGATGGTCCAAAGGCTTAGTGAAGGGTCTTGTCTGGTGTTGGTTGGCTTTCACAAGGTCTTTTTCTTTGACCATGGCTGCAGCTCCCTGGGGTGCAGCTCAAGGGGCTGCACATGAGGGCAGTTGCTGGGTCAGCAGTTGGTGGCATGATGTGCTTTGGCTCTTGAGAGCTGCCTTGCTGGTGACAGACTCTGTGTGGTTATGCAGCTCTGCCAGGTGACGCTCTGGGGTGACTTCTGGGTTTTCTTTGACTGGACTGTTTCTTCCCAGCCAGATCTTTCCTGACATAAGTTTTTTCTAGGAGCCCAGTGCTGATGTTGTTTCCTCAGGGGAGCAGCTCCTGAAGTTCATTCTCCTTGTGCATAGGGATGCAGAGGTTGGAGGAGATGGGGGATGGTGGGTGTCCCTCCACATCCATCGGGGAAAGCTCATTCCCCTCCCTGCAGAGCTGTTCCAGAAAAACCTTTCTGAGCAAAAGAGGTTTCTTTCTACAAATGCCTGGGTGAGCCAGGGATCCAGAGCCACTCATCCCAGAGGTATTTAGAAGGCAGTGGAGATGTGGTGCTGGGGGACATGGCTTAGGTGTGGACCTGGCAGTGCTGGGTTAACTGTCGGACTTGGTGATCTTAAAGGTCTTTTCCAACCAAAACCATTCTCTGGAGATCTCCCAGCCTTTGGAAGGCACTCTCCGGGGAGATGGACACTTCCTCGGCAGGAAGATGCGGGTCCCGGGGGTTCTCCCCCGGCGCGTCCCGGCTCCGGCCGCGCTGCTCGGGGGCAGCGGGCGGTGTTGTGCCGATGCCCTCTGGTGGAAATTGGGGAAATAGCCGAGAAAAGATGTTGGCCTGGAGGTTGGAAACCCCTCCCTTGGAACAGAGCGGGGTGCTGAGCTCTCCCCTCGGCTCCGCACCGTGCCCAGCCCTCCAAACTGCTGCCTGGGTGCCTCTTTTATTGGTGTTATTAACAGAGGGTAAGGGGAATGATATAAGCTCAGCCTGGGAGGCAGGTGCTCCCAGCATGGAAATCCTGCCCCTTGGGGCAGAGCCTTGATCACTAAATCACTGCAGGGTGACAGGAGACCAAGCTTTAAGTGGATTAAGTTTGCAAAATGCCTCCTTGCTCTTATTCTGCAGTAATTGCTTTTTCCCTCGCAGCAAACACCTTTGCCACCAAGCTGCTCTAACTTTGACTTTCTTCTTAAAAACATCCTCCTGCCCCACTGAGCATTTCCCATAGCTGCAGCACAGGCACAGACCCACCCATCACCCATCACTGCTGACCCTCCTGCTCTCCTTGAGAGGCTGTGACACCACCTCAGCCACCTCCTGAAGATGTCAGGGGACGAAGCCAACATTCTGAATCTTCCCTTCACAGTCCAGCACCACCCATCCATTGCACTCAGGCAGCTCTGACCATGGAGGGTAATGATTAATCACTAGCCTGGAGGAAACCTGCTGGTGCCAAGCATCTTCTGACCCTGCTGACCACCTTGCTTCAGGCCTTTTTATGAGATCTGGCAGAAATCATGCTCTGCTGTGTAAGGCATGCCAGCCCAGCACCATCAGTCTGTTTTCCATTATCTGTTCTGGCTTTCCAGCCCTGGTGAGACCCTGGAGCCCATCTCCCACTTCTGCCATGGGAACAGCTCAGGCAGTGCTCTAGTCCTGCCTAGGGAAACCCCAGTCCCACGCCTTCCCTGAGTTAAAGTTCTTCTTATCCCCTCCATGTTCCCTGCCTGTCTCTCTTATTAATAACCTTTTCCTGAGAAAACAACTTCTGTTTTAAATTTCTAAAGAACTTTAACTATTAAAACAAATCTGTCTCCTCCTGCATTTTCCAGGTGCTTGGCAGCTGTTCTTCCTTCCATGCTTTCCTGGAAAGCAGGGTCTACAAAATCCCAGCCCTGTTGGCAGAGGTCATTGGTGCCAGCCCACAGCAGGGACTGTGCCTCATCAGAGGCATCAGGAGCTTTGAATTGAATTCATCCAGGGGTCCTTGGGGTGACTCAGTGTCCTCCTGAACTGTGTCTGTCTGGATGATCACAGACACTCATTTTTTGTCTGTTTAGAGGAATTGGTTCTCCAAACAAGGAAAGGACGGACATCTGCTTTCTTTTCTTTTCTTTTTTTTTTTTTTTTTTTTTTTTTTTGTCGCTTTGGGATCCTCTCTCAGCCTCTGTGTTATCTAGACCCATATTGTGTCTGAAACCTGACAGTCCTGAATTCATTTCCTTTTGGTGAGGGACAATATTACATTTCTGATGCTGCACCCAGGGAATTCAGTCTTGGGAGCCAGACTTGTTCAGAGCCAGGTTTGAATGAGGACAAGGAGCTCACGTGCTTGGAGTCTCGGATCTTATTCAGGGCCAAGAGATACAACTGCAGAAATTTAATTAACATTGCAAAACTCTTTATAGCAGAGTTTCTGGCAAAATTGCCAGCTCTGCATGCAAGCGGGTAGGATGCCTGAGCAGCCTCCACAGAGGTCTGTCACAAAAGAAAAAATGTTTCTTTTCCCAGATGGTTGTGAGGATGATGGAGGAAATTGGAATGGCACTCTCCTCCACCAGGATAACCTTGAACCCTAAAGAGAAAATAATTGGCAGCCAGCACATCATCTTGGGATGCTCCAAAGAGCTAGAAGTTGCTGGGTAGCAGCTGGGAGGGGGGATATGTGCCAGCTTGGACCACTTGGGGATGAGTGCAGGGTTTGGCCATCATCTGCAGCTGATGAAGCAGGGCTGGTGCAGAGGAGTCACTTCCATTTGCAAATTAGAGTATTAGTGTTTATAGGAAGAAAATAAATTTAAAAAAGTAGCTACCTGCAGCTATGAAGAGATAATAACAATGAAGGCAGTGACAGGTGGAGTGAAATATATGCCCAGTTGGTTCCTGCACAGGGACGATAGTGGCAGAGGGAATTGCTCAGGCTGGATAGTTCAAATAATTCAATTTTTCAAGGTCTTGCACTTCTCCATTCACAATTATCCTGGGGGGACCACATTGTTCCTGGGGGGCCCCACACATCACAGGGACAACATTGCTTTCTTCTGTGAGTCTATCATCAAAGTCCAGATGGGATGTGCCCACACCATCCCAAAAGGAGGTGACCAGAGCCAGCCCTTTTTTGGGGACTGTACAGAAATGGCTGAGAGATTGCTGCCAGTTCCCAGCTTGCCTTACCTTCAAGGAACATATGGACCTATTAGTCAGAAAAAAAGGGAGATTCTGCTCCTCATTAAAAAGGATAAAGGAAATTATTTGCTTCCACGGCATCAAACCAGCAGAAGGAAGGTGGTGGACACCAATCTCCCCGGACCTGACATTCTGGCACATGGCAAGGCAGGAGGTAACCTCAGCAAAAGTGGTGACTGAAGCAGCTGCAAACAAATCCTTTAAGAACTCTCCTGACATAAATAAACATGGAAAATAAATGATGTCCCCGGCACCCTGCCCTCAGCTGATGGAAAACAAGCTGCATTAACATAGTAGTTCAATAATCTGGAAGTGCTTCAAGAGAGACCTGCTCACCAGCCCCAGGAGAAGGGGGAGCAGTGACTGAAAGCATGCAAAACAAGGTTATGAAACATGGCAGAGCACAAAGCAACGGGGTGAGAAAGTACATGAAAATTGAATTGTGAGTGATGATGGTTTTCTGGCGAGGAAGCAGAAGGGAAGGGAGGTGCCTGTATCCAGCAGGGGATGTGCAAGGTGGGAGCAAGGGTGCCAGGTTTGTACTCTAGACTTTGGGGCCGTGACCTGGGAAAGTTGCTTGGATTTTCTGTCCATCACACAAGCAGTAATCTTGCTTTCTGTGGGGGAATATGCTGAGAGTCTGAGAGAATTTAGCAATGTAAATCCCTTCTCTAAAGGTGCAGAGGGGACTGCCGGAGTAGCTCTGCTCCCACCATTGTGGGTGGCTGCCCCTGCTCTTCATGGCAAAAATCCCCCTTGAATTTCCCCTCCCACCCCACCCTACTCTTGATCTGGGCTCCTTTCTGTTTCCCACCCCTTCAGCCCATCTCCTGCTTCATCCTTTAATGAGACAGGACAGGGCGTTACGCCGGAATTCAGCGCTCCTGAAAGCTTCTCCAAGGCAGCCTCTGGATGGGCTGGGGGGATGAGGGAGGGAGCATTTACTGCTTTTTTTATTCAGGCTGTTGCATTTTTCTGGCTTCTCTAGAAAATTCCCTTTGTTCATTAAACGACCTGCCTGTTAGGACCCAGATGGCTGCTTTTCTCTCAGCTTTAGAAATCGTCTGCTTAATTTCCCTGGTGCCCTGCCAGCCCTGTGCTGTGGGGAGGGGGAAGGAGAGCACATGGTGGCCAGCACCAACTTGCTGTGGCTGAGAGGCTCTTGCAGGGCATCCCTGGCATCATCCCTGTCCAGAGGGACAGCTCTGAGCAGGACTGGGAGGACAAAAAATTGCCACGGTCTGGTGGCATGATGGCTGGAGCACCCTTCCCACTTAGGGTCTCCTGGTGATCCATGGAAACAGCACCCAGGGGGGCTGGTCCTGGTGCTCACATCTCTGACAGCCTTTTCTGTTTTCCAGTACTGTGCTAGTGCTGTTCCCTTGTGTTTTGGACTCTTTATTTGACTCTTAATGGTAACTCTTTGCTCTGCTGATGTCTCATGGGCCAAAGGATAGGCACCAAAGGAGCATTTGGTGGGAGATGCCACGTGTGTGCACCCTGCATGGGGTTCTGTGCTTGGACATGTCTTTAGCAAAAGTTGGAAACCACACTGAGCTCCAGGTAATTTTGCTGGGAATTGATATTTTTGGCCTTGTTCTCAGATAACTTCAGCCATTTAAAACAAAAGAAAACCAAGGCAATAAAAATCCAAGTGGCGCCAACACCAAGTGACTGGTGACTGGAAAAGAAGACCACATAAGACAGAAGCCTAGAATTTTAGTGTTAGAGGAAGTGCCTTTTTCTGGATTTATTTCTCCATGAAAGGGTGAAGTTGCTTCCAGCCAGCACAGGGGCTTCTCTCCTGAGGAGGGAACACCTGGATCAAGGGCAGAAGGAAAAGGAAGGAGGGAGCCAGAGCATCCATGAAGGAGAGGAAGGGGAAGGATTTGGCCCCTGAAGAAGGTGCAGAGCCCAAAGGCGTTGTTCCTGGTTTCCCTGGGCTTCACCAAAGGAGCAGAGCATGGTGATGCCAAAGATGGAAGGTGGAAGTCTGGCAAGACAGAGATGCTCTGCTAAGGAGAGCCCAGTGGGTGTTGGAAACCAATCCCTTTATTATTATTTTTCTCTCCTCCCTGTGCCATGAGGTGGTTGGGCTTTTTCCAAATCACTCCAATGTGGGAAGAGAGCTGGGGGGGGCACTACACATTTCATAATCTCTGTGACTTGAGTAATTCAGATGTCTGTTAAAGCCTCATGAAATTGGCCAATTTTGCTGAGGTTTAAAATAGATTATATCTATCTCCTAATGTCAGTTTTGCAAATAACCACTTGGCGGCTTCTTAAAATGTTAAAGATAGGAGTTGGGCTGAACACTGCCAAGGAGAAGACATATTTAAAAGAGATAATATGTCTTCTCTGTGAGCTCAAATGAGGAAATGGATGTTTGTGGAGCTCTTTAAAGCATGGTTATGTCAAGAGCAAGAAGATCACATTTGTTTTTCATTTGTATGCAAGGTGAAGAAAGGACAAGACATTTTTTTTCTTATCTGAGCTCTTACAATCTTCCACCATGGAAATGGGTGATAATTGCTGCAAAATGACCCAACCGGGTCAAGGTGTAATTTTGAACCTTGAATATCTTTCACTGGGTGAGAAATGAAAATGATTTAACTTTGACACCTTGGCAACCCATCACTGCAACAAAAAGAAATATGGAGCGTGGATGCCAACCACAAAGCAGCATCAATCTGGGCTGTGCAGGCTCTGGGAAAGGCCAGGCACTGCCTCTCCTGACACCCAGGAACATTTGCCATTGATTCACCTCTGTTTTGGGTAATTGGCTTTTGCACATCAGACTGGGAAGTGCTTTAGAAACTTTTTTTTCCCTTATCTCTGTAAGTTTTTCTTAATTTGGAACACAGAAAGGATAAGTTTTGAGATGCAGAGTGAAGATGAACTTGGAAAATCAGAGTGAGGGTCCTTGGGATGAACTTGTAGTGGGTGCAGTGGGCATTCTGCCACCAGATTCAGCTGGATGCTGGAGCATCGGATGGGTTTTCCTCTAATGCATATGCAGTCCCTCTTTTGTAGATACAACCTTGTGTCCTGGCTTAGAAGTACTGCTTTGATGACTGCCCCCACTTTCCACCTCCCTGAGACAGAGGAACTCCTGGTTAATTACTGCTGCTTTGATTTTGACAGCACAAATTTCCCTTGCTGCCTTCTGAACCTTCAAGGTTCCCTGCAAGCCAACAGAAAGCCCCTTTGCAAAGGCTGTTTGCTCCCAGGAGCTTCCCAGCACTCCCATACTGGATGGAAGTGTGGGGAGGAGCAGAGGGTGACACATTATGGGGCTGGGACCTTCATCTGTCGATCCTGAAGGGATTCAAAATTGGAGTTATTCCAGCCTGCAGCAGCACCTTGTAGTCATGCATGATGGGGCTTGAGGGACAGGGGCTTGGTGAGTGTCCAATCTTTTGGGTTTTGGGGTGGAAAGGAGCCAGCAGGTTGGGGCAGAGCCTGCCTGCAATAGATGGAAACCCAAGGTGCTGGAAGAGCTGCTGGCAGGAGGCTGGATCAGGCTTTTGGTGGAGCAGACAGGCACAGGCAGTGCCAGGGTCACCCAGAGCATCCCCCTTACTGCTGGCATCCCATGGGCTTGTCTGTGGGAAGGATTTGGTGGAAACCCATCACCCAGGTGATCATTTAGCTGAAGGGCTGCCTTCACTTTGACACCTTCAGCTGCAAACATTTTGCCCTGGCCTTGCACAAATTTAGGCACCCACAATCACTCCTGCTTGAATGCAGGCTGTGGTTTCACTGGGACCAATGGGAAAATCTTTTGTTGCCTTGGAATAAGTCTTGGTTTCCCATCTTACTGTTGAGCAGATGGTTTACATTCCACGTTGCCTTCCAGGGACCACAACCCCCCAGCACATGAGTGCCCTCCCCTCCTCTTTGCAGGGCAAGAGTTGGCTCCTGAGCAGCTGCTTTTACATCTCCCGTGTGCTTGAGCTGAAGATGTAGCGTGGGTGCCCCATGGGAGTTCTCTGCATCTCCCTCCTTCCACTGAGTAAGGCAAAAATAATCAATTTAAGGAGGTCTTGCCTGAGTGGTGGGGAAGCAAAACGGTACTCTGGGATGGCAATCAGGATGAGCCAATTTGGTAGCTTAAAAATATTGATTCGGCAATCAGTAAAACATGCACATGTGTGCCCACTTCAGTAACAATTTACACAAATGCTTAAAACTGAGGCACCTGCATATTTCCTGTTGACCTTGTTGGGTTTTAGACAGAAAAGCTTCCTATAGCAGGACTGAAAGAACAAGAATGTGGTTTTATCTCGAGGCATCTGTTGCTTTGTTCTGTATGTTTTCAGTTGTTTCACTGGAGGAATAAATGTAATGAAGAAATGGAAGGTAAAAGCCTGGCTGGGTAGGTAGCTGTGGTGTAAGTCTTAGTTGCATTGGGGTAGAGATTGCATGGGCAGATTCATCTTTAATTTCATTTTATTGGAAGGAAAAAGGGAGGCAGGTACATGAAAAATTAAGGTGTTGTGCTATATTTCTTGTATAATTAGGAAAACTGACAAACATAATTAGAAAAATCTATTTGTTCAGTAAATGCTGTTGTGGATTGGGATGACTGGGGGTGTTTCCTCCTAGTACAGCTGGGAGGTGAGTTTTATTTCAGCTCTCCTGGGGTTATTTCGCAGGTGACTCTGGTATTCAGCATCTGCTGTCAGTGCTGGAGCCCTTTTTTGTTGTTCCATGTGGTTTGTCCTGCTGTAATGACTCTTCTCTATCCTAAATGTGGTGTGGTCCTTCCAAAAGCTATTGGGGGGAATGTCCTTGCCCAGCCCAAGCTGTTCAGCTGGCTGGGGTTCTCCAGGCTAGAGAGGACTATGCAGCTGAAGGTTTTGGTGGTTTTTTTTTCTGTTTAGATGTCATGCTGGTGTTGCAAACCTGCTGGCAGGCTCTCCTGCCTTGCTGTGTGCCAAAGGTCTCTCTTGTGTATTAGTGATCACCCAGAGATGCTCTTCTCACACAAACTCTTCAGCTACAGCTTCTAAATGAGCACATGGAGCTTGGAGAAGCTGTCTATTGCTACCTGCTGGGTGCTCTGCTACAGCAATAAAGTGTCAGATGATGAGAGAGTTTCCAGTAGTCTCATTTCAGGATTGCTGCTTTTGGAGGAATTGGTGCTTTGTTGTGTATTAAATTATTTATAAGTAGTTGTGTTGGTGACGGGATTTGAGAACTAAATGTATATGTGAAATAGAAGTTTTCAATAATTAAATCAGGGAACATGAAGTTAGAGCCATTATATGCATTATTAAAATGATCCATAACTATATGTTCCTTATGTAGCTGTTTCAACATCTCAAGTACTTCATTAGGCTGAATAATCAGCCCCTCAAGCCTGTCTCAGACCAGCTTTGCCTCCTGCTCTTGCTGAAGATGCTGCAGAGCCACCTGGAGCAGGGCTCTGGCTGGTCCCTCAGGAAGAGTGGCCTTACCTCTCCCCTTCTCCTCTAATTTCTGGGCTTGGAGAATGGGCCATGATGTGACAAGGCAGAAAGGCAAAATTTAAAAACTGCTTAATGACTTTTCTTTTTTTTAATCCTATTCTTTAATTAGCGTAATCCTGATTCCAGGTTTCAAGGTGCCTGTGGCCTTCTAAAGGTGTAGTGGGGGATTTTCATATGTCCCCTTCTGAGAAGCAGTAAATATTTCCTCCTTGTCTGTTAACTAATCTATTTCTTGGCAGGGTATAGAGATCAGCCCCAGGGTGGCAGTGGGCCAGGCTGGGAACACTTCCCATAGGATAAGGAGCTCTCCAGGCAGGCATGTGGTGTGGGGAATGCTGATGGGCAGGGGTAGAGGTGGCTGTTGAACCAAAACCTCCCTAAACTCTGTCCTGCAGTATCCTGCATCGGTGATGGAAAAGAAAACATCCTGCTCCTGTGGGACAGATCCCCTGTGAGGGATGCAGGGTGTGGGATTGCTGGTAGAAAGCCCCACGGATTAGGTGGCTGGATCCCTACTTGGTCGGTCCCTCTAAGCAAGGGGACAGGGCAAGGCAGTATCTGAGGGTGCTGCTGTTGTTTTCCCAGAGGTGTCCTGGAGATTTGCTCAAAAAAGCCCCAAAATGAGCTTGAATAATGGCATGTTCAGACAGCTCTTTAATTATAAAAAAAAAAAAAAAAAAAAAAAAAGGAGTTTCACCACTTCTCTAGCTAGTCCCAGCTGGAGCCCACACTGTGGTAAGTGCACAAATAAAAAGCAATATCATCTCCTGCAAACTTTGTTTTCCCTTGAAGTCCAAATCCCCAGCAGCAGCCAGACCCCGTGTGGGGCTGTGCTTCCAGTTTCCAGTACCTTAAGCAACATTAAAGATGTCACGTTTAAGCCTCCAAGTTCAGAGAGAATAATTTAAGCTTCTTTAACCTTTCCTTACAAGGTCTGTTTCCAAAGGAGCCTGGCTGCAAAGTCCATCCTTATGTAACATTAAAATGCATTTACACGTCTCAGCTCCAGGGGAAGCTCCCATCCCCAGCTGATACCCAGTTACACACCAACTGGTGTTGCCAGGGCTTTGTCTGCCCAAGCAGCAGGGGATTTTGGCTTTGCCTCTCTTGTCCTGGTGTTCCTGGTGGTGGGATGGCCAGGAGCTGCTGTGCATGGGCAGCCAGTGGAGCCAGAGCAGCAGAGGGAGGTGGGAGCCCCATGCTGAGATGAATTTATTGCTGTCTGGGTCAAGTACATCTTGAATTTACTCTGCTTATAGTTATTAGGATGAAGTTTTCTTACCCAAAGAGCTTGCTTGCTTTCTCCTAGTGGTTTTGGTTTGCTGTGTGTTGGTGGATTTTTTGCTGGGAGAACTTTCATGGCTGATGTGTATATAATCTCACCCCCTGCAAACTCTGGCTGTGGTTGAGACTGAGGCAATGGGTACCAGAGGAAAATGACTTCTGAGGCCTCCTCACCTGGGTGATCAGGTGTGGGAGAGAAATTCTGCCTCCTTTTCAGAGCCTGGTTATTGCCCTGATTTCAGAGGAGCTGAGATTTCACGATTTCACTCTTCTTTCTCTTGCCCTGTTCCTCCCCAAATCTACCAGCCTACAAAGTGACAAACTGGGAGCAAAATGAGTGAAGATTTTGTGGCAATGGAAGTGCTGGATTGTGCTCAGTGCTGTCCCTACAGTGAAAGGCATTTTATAGCCATGGAACTGAGAGAAAAATACAAGATCTTAACTTTCACTGTCTTTAATGTGACACGGACTTGGTTTTTAGTTGTCCCTGTGCAGGGTTGGGTGGGGAGGAGCATCCTGCACAAGGGCTTGGCTGCTTCCCACTTGTTCTGTCTCACCCAACCAGTGAGTTTATTTAATCAGCTACATTTTGGCTCCTCTGGTTCTTTAGCCTCTCCACTCCACTCATTAGGAATTTTTTCTTTCTTCCAACTCAGCCCCAGTGAGCTGTCTCCTGTGTGTTTTCACATCATGTTTTCACCATGCATTCTTCTGGAATGCTGTGAGCTTCATGCTGGTGACTTTATCTCTTCATTTGGAAGATTTGGAGAGAGAAATATCTCTTTCTAGCTATCATCTGGCTGAGTTTATGAACTGATGTACCATCCCAGTGGTCAAGAGAAGGGTTGGCTGGACAGCAAGGGTTACTGGGGCAGGACACAGGGAGCACTTGGGGCTCCTTCACTGAGCCCATCCTGACAAGGGTAAATGTGCTCTCAGCTCCTGTCAGCCCTGTCTCTAATAGCATATGAAATCTGAAAGGAAAAATTCCTTCCTGGCTGGTGTCAGTCAGTAATTAAAGCCTGATATATATGAGCTGATTTAATTTCTTTCTCCTTCCACCCCATGCCATTATCTGGCTTTGTATGGCTTGAAATATCCCTGATGGTCATAAAATTATCTTGGCCTTTTTAAAAGTCAATACCTGCTACTTAGTAAAACCGTGAGCATAGAGGCTGGAAAAGATTCAAGTCTTGCTCACTTTGCTAAAAGGCTTTCATTCACAGAATATATACATAACAATGCTGGCCTGCCTTGCAGTGAGCCCTGCCTGCAAGATTTCTTCCCTTGTTACAAGATAGACTTGGGACATCTTTTACTGCTTTGAAGGCTCAGCCTGATGGAGAAGTCATCCAGAGGGAGGCCTGGGCTTTGTATTAAAGCAAGAGACAGCTCAGAATTGAATGCTGGGGTGACCCTGATCAATCCAGGCTGGGTAAGGCAGCTGCTCTGCAGGCTGTCTGACTCAGGGGAAGGGGTTCTCATGTCTGGTTTAGGTGCCATGAAGTAACTTGACTCTTTCAGCAAGTTGTTTGCTGCTTCTCCTGTGTTTGTTTTGCTCCTGATGTACCTGGGCAGCTGAGGAGCCTTGTGCCACATGTGGAGGGGCTAATCCAGGGGAGGAAAGAGAAGCTGAAGCAGTTGCCCTTTTTATTTCTAATTAATAATAAAATAAGGGAGCCACACACCACCTGAATTTCTTTGCAACAGCAAGTAATACCCTGCCCAGCACCTGCCACATCTAAGTGCCCTGCTACTGCTCTGGATTAATTGCATGTGTTTGCTGATAATAAATTAATTTGCTGTCCCTGGCAGGGTGGTGTGATGGTGGCTGGGGGGAGTAGGGCTGATCCCAGCCCCCAGTCTTGGGGGGTGAGTGAGGGAATAATAGACATGGGCTGGGAGTGAGCAGGCAGCTGTGCTTGGGCTTTTCCCAAGGGCCTTAGAAATGGCAGCTTTAAATGCAAAAAGGAGAGAAGAACCAAGGTTTTAGTTGAGGGGGGTGTTAACTATTATGGTCTGATGCTGTGATGCTCCCCACCAGCACACATTGGTACCTTGCTGCCTCCCCAGTAATGCTCCACCAGTTGCAGGTACTTTTCTCAAAAGCTAACACATAAAAATAATAATAAAAAAAAGAAATAGTGATATTTTCAACAAAAACATTGTTAATTTCTAGCCTGAGGCTTTAAGCAGGAAGAAAGGCTAAGCAGTAATGCCTGATGTAAAGTGCTGCTGAGGGGCATTGAGGTTTGGTGGCTGGGACATGGGGGACCCGTTGCACACCCCGTGGTGTGACCTCCAGCCCTCACCTCCTCGTCTCTCTTTCCTTTGTGCATTTGCTGACATGGAGAGATCTCTTTGAGAGAAGTTTGGGCTCTGCCTGCATGTGGCCCCTCTGCACCCCTGCAGTTCAGCAGCCTCAGAGCCAGGGATGCTGTCACCCACTGAAAGGCACTGAGGATTTTTATTTGCACCATTGCTAGAAGAATGTTAATATTAGTGCTGCTAGATTAAGCAATGACATAAATATGTGATGGGAAATCAATGTGAAAGCTTAAATTGCCATTAACTTTGGAGTTGCCTTTTTTTATTTCCTTGGTTATTTTACCAGGAAGAAGCTTCACTTGGGCTAACAGCTTGACTGCTGAAAGTGGCCCTAATGGTGCTTTGGAAGTTGCATCCTTTGAGGAAGGGGCTGTGTCTGACCTCTGCTGCTGCTGTGGTTTTGCTGGGGAAGAGCTGAAGTGGGTTAATTGCAGAGCAGCAGAGAGCTGCTTGCACTGAGGTGTCTGTGTCCTTGCTAAGGAAAAAATAAAGGATAATGTATACACTCCTGGCTGGGGCATGTAGAAAGAAAAGGAAGAAAAAAAGAAACCTGAACAAAACAAGGCCAGTTTGTTACTGTGGCTGGGGTCTCAGCATCAAACCTGCCTAAAGCTGTTTGAAAGCTCTCTGTACTACTTGTGCATTCTGCAGGCTAGATGTACCCCAAAATATCACCTAAAATGAAGAGCTGGAGCTGCTGGTATCTGGAAAGGTCAAATCATCTCATTCCCTGTGTTAAAGAATGAATAACACTTATTTACTCCAATTTTTCTAGCTCTCTTGTGCTAGCTGCAGTTTGAGCACAGCAGCATTCTTCCTTTCCCATGCAAATCAGGAAAAATTGGTGTGTTGATAAGGAAGAACAAGGATTCACTCTGCTTTTTTTTCTGGAAAAAAAAAAAACAAAACAACAAACCATCACCTGTATTTCTGAACAAGCTCATAGAATGGTTAAGACAAAACCCTAAGCAGAACAGTCAGCAGAACCTGGGGCTTTGCCTTTGCCCCTCCAAGGTCTTCTGTCTCCAACCTTTCTGATAGGTTTTGTTGGCTGTTCACCATAATGTCTGTTGTAAGGAGCTGTCCTGGTGTTGCAAGGACAACAGCTCTGATACAGATGGTCACTTCAACACTTTCAATCAAATACATTGACAGATTTGGTGTCATGAAGCTGAAGGAGTCAAAATATATGAGCCTTTAAAAAAAAAAGGAGGGGGGGGCAAAACAAACCTGGTGTGATTAAATGTATCCAATTTACCAGATGGATTTTCTGCTCTGCTGTGCAGGATGTCTGTTCCAGGAGTTTCTCTGCATTTCATATTCTGTGTATGTAGGAGTGTGAGACCTCTCCATTTAATGAGTCTGGTACCAAAAGTTAGTCTGCATTGTTCCTTCTGGAATTGGTCTTAGGAGGGGGCCAAGGGATAAATTCTGGATAAATCTGGCAAACACAGAGCAGCATCTACCTGTAACAAGAGCCATTGCCTTGTGCTGCCATCACCACCAATGCCCACAGAGGGGAAACACCTTTAGCAAAGATTCAAATATCTGGTTTTGCTGTAGGGTTATGGTGCAAGAGGCAAACCAAGCCCCAGGGGCAGGGAAGTGAGCTGAGGGTTAAGGAGACCTGGGGTGGTTGGGTGGGATCCCTTTGGCTGGGTCTCGGTGTGGGGTATGAGGCTGGGAAGCTGAAACCTCTTAATCTCTGCCTGCACTACAAACAGATCTAATAGGTATAAAAAGTCTGGCTATTTATGTGTAGAAAGGTGAAGGCCCTCCAGCTGTGTAAAGCTCTATCAGCACCACAGAGAGGCCACAGAAGATTTGGGATATTATCCCATTAGAGCTTTTTCAAATATGTGAGTTTTATAATATTTTTATTTCATCATTTGCTGCCCAGTGGGAGGGAGATGATCTTTGTGCATAAATGTGCCTCTTGCCAGCCGTGCTAGGAAGGGGATGTGCAGAGATGCAGGCTGGAGGGTGGTGGGGAGGGCTGGTTCCTTCATCAGAAGCCAGGAGTGGCTTTTGATGTGTAAAATTGCAGGCACTGCCTTTAATTTGCACATCCCATGTTGATGGGATCAGAACAGCAGCCAAGGAAGAGACACTGTTGTAATTAAGATTAGGGCTGGATCTGAGGTGCTGTGTGTGGCTGCTGTCACACAGACAACTGCCACACTGGGAAAAGGCTCATCCCTGCCCAGGGACACCCCAGTCCAGCCAGACAAAATGCAGGTTTCTGAGGTGAGGAGAAGACACCAGCACAAGATACAGAGCCACCCAGCAGAAATCTGGGGTTGGGATGCCTGGCAGGTGCCTCAGGGATGCTAATCAGCCCCCTGGAGGGGTATTTGAAGCTGTCTGGGCGTATGTCAGGACAGACCATCCTTTGGTGCACAGCTCTGTCCCTTCAGAGAGCCATGAGTCACAACAACACCACTTTGTACCTGTGTTCTTCAAGGGAACATTAAAAGCCACCCAGATATTATTTATTGGCTGCAGGCTGTGCATAAAGCATTGCCTCTGCCCAAATAATGGCTGTGCTGCCATGGCTGGTGCCATCAGTCACAGCAGCCACCTCAGAGGGTCCCTGCTGCTCCTGATCAGAGCCAAGAATGAGGACTCCTAATTAGGAACATCACTGCTCACACACAATGCTCAGCCAAGCCTGGCTCTCCCCTACCAAGCCTCTGGTTTGAGGCACAGTGTTCAAAATGAGGAGCCCATCTCCCTGGGCTTCCCTGGGTGGTTTGGGGAGGGATGTGTGTGGCTGGAGAGATGCCTGGGGAGAGGAGGGTTCTGCACCCATGCCCCAAACTGCTGCTCTGGTGCAGGGACTGGTTATTGCTCTTTGCCCACCACTAGTGGTCAGGTACCTACACAAGGGGTGCTGAGTAATTCGGGACCTCTTGGAATGCCTGAAGAGACAAGAGTTTATGATGTCTGAAGAGACAGGATTCAGTGTTATTTAAATTCACATCTGGAGCAGTGGGAGTGCTGGTTAGGGCAAGTTCTGCATGTCGTGATTCAGTTTGTTTGCCACAGTATCATGTGAATCCCCCTCAGGAGGAGTGAATCTGGAGTTTTGTTTGGTTTCTGTTTTGTTCAGGTTGTTTCCTGCAAGACATCTTTGGTCTCAGGTCATGATTAACACCACTGCTCGCTGAAAGCAGAGTCATCCTGGTAGCCCCAGGAAAATGTCCTGAACTAGTCAGAGCAGGTTAAATTATTCATTTCAGTTTGTTTGTTTTAATAATTAAGGTATTTTTATCATCTTTTGCAAATTGTCCAGCACTCTGTAGTGATACAGGACTATTTTAATTTTGTTTTTTATTTGCTGCTCTTTGGTGGGTAATTTCTTTCAGCTCATCAGCCCTCGGGGTGCTCTTGGAGCACTTCTGCAGAGTTTCTGGTGTCTGCACCCGAGGGTTGGTCACTTGAGCATTGTGTTTCCTTTGATTTAATAGCCTTGTTCGTGAAGAGAAGACTCATTTTTTGTGTGTTTGCCAGTTGCCTACAGCATCAATAATTATTCAAGACACTTGTACAGCTAATAGAATGAGCCTGCAGAAAAGAGCTCATTGTAATACTGCTGGTTTAAAGAGGGAAGCAGCAAAACCAACCAGGTAGCAAAATGTGTTGTTTCTGCAGTCACATAGATCTAGGGACAGGAGACATAAGTGGGGCTTAATTCTCTCCCAAATGGACGCTCTACTTGACACCCCAGCACAGCTTCTGATTTATTGGATTTCTTAATGTCACAATATTTACATTGCTAAAAACTAAATGGGAAGATGCAGCTAGAACCTGATCTAAAATCTGCTGCAGTAAAGAGACTGCTGCTGTTGTCAGCAGCCCTTGGACCAGTCCTAGCACAGAGCACGGTGAGAACAGCATTTGAATTCCCAGTTTGACACATTTGAATTCCCAGTTTGGGGAAGACGAGAGAATTTCTGCAATCACTTGAAAGGGATACTGAGCTATGCTGTGAGCATCTTTAAGCAGGCAGGCTGTGTCCTGAGGTTATCTTGAAAACTGAGCTGGGGGGAAGCGTGATGCTGCGAGGGGGAGGAAGGAAGGCAGTGATCCCTGAGCTAATGAGTGGAGGAGAGGTGTGCAGCTGAGCTGGTTTGCCAAGGTAAAATATTGTGCCTTGCTGTAAAGGGGAAAACTGTTCAGCTGTGCTGAAGGTTCAACTCTGAAGCCTGGCTGTGATGGGCCAAGCCAAACTCTGGTGTTACAGACCATGCTGCAGAGAGAAAGTCAGGTCTGGAGTCCATCCTGGAGAAGACACTTTCCTAGTAAAAGATCCAACAAACAGAGACAGTGAGAGATTTGTTTTGCTGTGTAGCAGCCTGTTCTGTTAGCTACCAGACGTGGCTTGTTTAATGACTGAAACAGAACGAGCAGGAGCTCATCTCAGTGAGACCAGGAGAGAATGTAGATTAACTCTGTCATCTTCTCAGTGCATCGTTGACTTCCCCTCTGTACCATGAGCAAATGTGGTGTTCAGCTCCAATGAGAAGAGCAGGCTCATTAAGAAAAAACAGAACCTCTGAAGTCGCCCCGCAGGAGAGCCTTGCTGTGTATCCTCACTTTGGTAAAGAGCAATTTGTGCTTATTTTAAAAGAACTCATCATTTTCTTGTTCATCTTGGTCCAGATCCAGCTGGAAGACAGGAGTGTTTGGAAGTTCTCTGTACAGTCTGCTTGGGTGAGGTCAACAGCCCCATCTCGGATATTCATGAGGCTCAGAGATTGTAATTAAATGTCTGAACATCTGTGTGCTGAGATGAACCAAACCTCCAGACACCCCCACTTGCAGAACCTCCCCACCTCTGTTTGGCAGGGGTCCCAGCTGCCCTGGTAGAAGGGGTTCAGGAGCCTCCTGATGTGAGAGTCCCCATGGGCAAGGGACACAGCAGGTGCCCTCCCTGCTCAGTCTCCTGCTGGGTGGCTGAGACAAGGTGGACGAGCATGGGGAAAGGAGTATGGGCACGTTCTGTTCCCTTTGTCCATCTCCAGCAGATGTTTCCTGAGGAGCACTCTCCAGCTGGCTCTGCTTACAGCAGCTTTGGCCTCCAATGAGCCTCGTGTAAAATCATCCAGGAAAACATGGACATTCCCCTGTCCTGTGCCCAGAAAACCCTGAATTCCCAAAGCCTTGGCTTTGGCTTTTCTTCATACAGAGAGGATGTGATTTCAGGGATGAGGCAACCTCTCACTGTGATTTATTGCACTGTGTTGACCAGGGAAACCTCTTCCCTGGCAGCTGGATACATGGGGAGGAAAGTTCTCCTGGGCTTACAAATGTCTTGAGAACTGTAATTGTGTGTGGTGACAATGAATTTAACCCTGTCACACCAGAGCTGAGGTTGGATTTGATCTAGCTGTACCTTCAGGGTGCTTAGAGCACACCAGTGGGTGATGCTGGTCAGGAAAGGGGGCTCCAGGGTTTGTGCTCCCTGGCTCTGGGAGACCACTGGGCTCCAGCACAGAGAGGAACCAGCATTCAGGAGAAATTCCAGTCTTGGGGGTTTTCTTCGAGCTGTGAACACTGCAGATCATTCTCTGCAGCTGCTCTGAGAGCAGTGAGTGGCAGTTCTGGATTCCAGTTGCTCTATTTCTCATACTGGAGTTGAGCTTTGTCCTCTACCCTGCAGCCACTGCCCATCCTACCTGGGCTCTTGGCCAAGGCTCTTCTCTGGTTCATTCTGTGCAGATGGAGCCAGAACAAGCCCATGGATGAACTCCATGGCCACCACTCTCCATGATGGGGACAAAGCCAGGCACAGCCCAGGTACCAGCAGCACAGATGCTCTGAAGTGGATTTTAAAGCATATTCAAACTCTGCTGCTGGTATTTATGTGCCATATGTTGCAATGGTAATTACTTAGTGTGCTTCTATATGGATGGAATAGACTATTGGATTTGTTTAGATCCCCCTCTGGTGTTACTGGCCTCTGGGCCAACCAGAGGTCTCAAACATATTGCATTTTTATTTTTAACATAAGTACTGGCACTTTTCTTTGCCTTGAGCAATGCTTGGGGTATCTGGGGAGAGACAAAGTCCCAGGTTTGCTGCTCAGCACAGGATCTGGCACATCCATGACCTGGGCATGGAGCCACCAGGTGAGAGTCTCCTGTGCCTGCTCAAACAGCCTCTGGCTACACCTGCAGAAAGGAGCGGGGTTGCTTTCATAAACTGAGTGATGAGTTGTGTGATTTAGAGCTCTTTTTGTAGCAAAATAAAAGGATGTTCATTCAGTCATTTACCTAACTTCCCATCATGGTTTAACAGACTATTATATGCCAGGACTTTTTTCTTTTCCTTCCTAACTAACTCATTGATGATAAAGGATGCTCCACTGTGACAGGCAGCATTATGCAAAACTAGGGCTGATTTAAAAACAAAAATCTATTCCCATTGAAACTCCTGTTTGATGGCCATGTGGAGTTTCAGTTGCAATTTTTTTGCATCGTTCATTGCCTTTGAGGGAAATGGATGTGCTGGAAAACCTCCAGTGATTGACGGCCTCCCCAAAGCCCTGGGGTACTGAATCTCCACCAAGAAAAACACACATTTATATTGAAAATACAGAATAAACTATACCTTGTTTATCTGTTTTGTCACTTTTCCTCACTCTGAAAAGGAACTCAAGCCAGTTGTAGTGAACTGCACTGTGCTGCCTACCTTCTATGGGTAGGAATGGGTTCTTTTGATCTTCAGTTCAAAGAGGTTGAAAAGGCTGTTTCTGAGGTCCGCAGAGAATTTCCTTCTGTTTCTACAATATCTCTTGATTTACTCTGTGTTTCTGGGAAGTATTTTGATATTTATCCATCCAAGCAGATGTTTACCCCTTATGCAGCATCTACTGCAGAGTGGATGAAGTTTGCTTCCAAATGAGGGCAGCCTTCTTCCATGCCCACCCTGCCCAGGGAAGGACACGGTTCCCCAGCACCCAGGAGGACAGTAACACAAGCAGAGCCCCCTGAATGGAATTTTGAGGATACAGGCAAGACCTGATCACATCTGACAAGACACACAGACAGCCAAGTTGGCATCTAGTAGCTGGGAAGTGAGCCCAGCCAGAGCAGAGGTGCTTTCTCTTCTGGATCTTTAATGGTGTGGATGTCCCAGGTTCATTGTCATTGAGTGGTGAGATCTGTCCCTTGCCAAAGGACCTGCTGTCTTCAGAACTTGTAGATTGTGGCCTTTCACACCACTGCTGTTGTTAACCTGATCGAACATTTAGAGCAAGAGGCAGGGAGAGGAAATCATTAGCAGCTGCATTAACTCCTACCCTGGATTCTGTGCACGGTGTTAGCTCAAATTAAAGAGATGTTTGGATTCCACTGACTGCTCTGGCTTCTGCTGATGAAACCATTCCTGTGGTTCAGTGGCGGCCAGGACCAAAATCCTGGTTCTAATCCAAACTGCAGTTTTGTCTCCTAAGGAATTAATCAGCTGATGGTGTGCACATGGTAGCTCATTAGAGAGGTACATGGCAACCTTTGGAAGAAAATTATTGGCTTTGCGTGGCCCGAAGGCTGTTACGTGGCAGGAGTGTGCTCCTTGGAGAATTGCAGCACCATATGTGTTGCTCTAATTAATGGGCATTGTTCCTGGGGTCCTTTGATTTCAGGAAAATGACTGTAAAAATTTGAATACTGTAAACCTTCGAAAACATAGGAAAACAACAACAACAAAAAATTCAAACAGCCAAAAGCAATTTCCTTTTAATCTAGTTTGTGGTGGCGGTGACGCTTTGGTTTTGTTAAAAAATTTATTTTTATTTTAAAAGCTTCCACTCTACTTAATGGTAGCTGCAGAGATAAAGTGAAGTGTAATTTGGAAATTAGTTCCGGATGTTTGAGTTGTAGCTTTATTTTAGTAATCTGGGTCATTAATTTTGTTGAATAGTGTGGCTGGATTTTCTTCCTCTCCCTATGCAAAGCACAATAGCACCCAGGATATAAAGGGACTCCCAGCAGGAAAGGGAGCTTTCCAATTCCTCTCACCCCTGGATGGCCCTACAGAAATAAAGCCCATTTTCTTGTGTTTGTCTGGTAGGGATGGCATAAGAAGAGCACTGGGGGTTTTATGCTCCTGCAGCATCAGGGACAATTGGGGACAGCAGGGAGGGACCTGTCTGGGGCTGCCCCCAGCTGGGAGGCGAGGGCCAGGCTGAGGTCAGGGGAAGGGTTTAGCCTCTCAGCCATGATAGGAGCCTTTTAACATTTCTGAAAGCAACTTGTAGCTTGATTAGTGAGAAAAAGTGCAGCTTGGTAAAGCTTTTCAAGGAATATTCATGAAAGGGATCTTTTCAGTTAAAAAACATGCTCTTGCTCAAGCCTTGGACTGCCGTGAAAAATTGGAAATTGGGATATACCAGCATCCTCTGAGTGCATGTTGCACATCTGAAAAGTCTCTGGAAGTGGGTGGCAAGTCACCATCAGGGCAGCTCCTTGCTGCAGAGCAGTGTCTGGAGCCACAGCAGTGACCATGGCACAGACCAGAGAGAGGGACCCATGGGTGAGACAACCAACAACCCTTTGGCAGAGCCTGGTGGGTGCTGCTTGCACTCCTGTCTGCATGAGTGGCACAGATTTCCTCCTCCAGTATTCCTGAGAAGGGAATGGAGCCAGCCTGGGAGTTTGCAGAGGAGTCAGGTGGTTCTCTGCTCTTCTCTCTGCATGGTGAAGCGTGGGATAAAATAACATCCTTGAGCACAAGGAGTGTTACAAACTCTGCAGGATTAAGGCTGCTTTTTTCCCTCTGTATCAAGAAAGAAAAAAAAAAAAAAAAAAAAAAAAAAAAGAAGGACCCACACTGATTTTTTTGGGGTAAGCTTTAGAAACACAGTCACTGTAAAAATACAGGAGTAGGCAGAAGAATGGAAGTGGCTTGGGTAGAGTTTTTCTGCTTACCCTGATTTCACTTTTGCTGTTTATCCTGTTTATCCTCCCCTTGTTATCCTGAATGAGTTTGTCTTCCTGTAAATACCAACCTACGACCCTTCAAAAGAAATAATCAGGGAGAAAACTTGCTGAGTGAGTCTTTTCCTGTGTGCCTGTGGCAGCTGAATAAGTCTATCAGCTTATATAATAGTAATATTTGTAAAAGCAAACCTGCAGAGCTCATAAATCTTCTGTAAAAGAGGGGTGATATCTGTATCTATTTTAAAATGAAGCAGGTAAGTAGGTTCTGGGACAAAAGGATATCAATACAAAGGAAGTAGATAGATAAAAAAAATGAAATTGTTATTTTAATCTCAAAACTGGCTCTGAATAAATCATATACCAGAGACTTCACTGCTGCTGAAGCCAGTGTTTTGCTCAGGGTCATCATTTGCCCCTGGAGAGCCACAGTCCCTGGCTGCTTGGGTTAAGGTGTGAAAAAAGTCCCAAATTGAAGCAGGGTTTGTTTGCAGGGAAACAGAAGGCTTGATAAGCTTTTTTCCTAAGTTTGAGCTTTCTCCAAAAGAAAAAAAAAAAATCCATGCAAAAAAATTCAACAGTTTTAGATTCTGTTTACAATTTTTTAAGGCAAGAAGGAAACATTTCCTTGTTATTCAGTGCCCCAGCAGTACGAGAACCCAGAAGAGAGAAAATGATAGAGTTAACTTTTAGCCAACCCAGTGAGCAATCTGTCTCCAACCATGTGAATGGAGCAACCCTGGGGAGGAACAATATCATAGCATTGAAAACTTTTGGCATTTTTCTTTATTTCTTGAGCTGTGTTGCCTATGGATTGCTGATCCCATGAGACCACAGGGGACAGGGCATTGGCAGCACCCGGGGAGCCCCCATTCCCAGTGTCTTGGTCCCAAGAGGTGAAGATGTTGCCATGGCTTTTCCCTGCTGCACAGCTCATGACGTGAGTCCCACCATCCCACATGGGACAGGGTGGGATCTCCAGCCCCACACAAGATGGTGTCCTGTCAATAAACATCCTGGCCATGGTTTTTAAGGGGAATGTGTGTGTTCTGCTCAGCACTGAGCAGCAGGAGGGTTGGGCTGGCAGCTGTGTTTATCCAGGGCAGTGGAGAGGGATGGGTGTCTTTGGATGTTCTTGCCAGGCATGTAGTTCTTTCTGGTTTGTTTTTTTGGTGTTTTTTTTTCAACCCTGAGCACAATGAGAAACCTTGTTTCTGTATTGCTCAGGGGGTGAAGCTGGATCAGAAAATTCACTCAGTGCCTTCAGCTTCCACCAGCCCCATCTTTCTCACCTCCCATGCTGGAGAAATCCACTGTGTAGGTTCACTCATGGTGGTGGCAGTGAAATCTGTTGGCTGGGTCCATCCTGAAGTTCCCAGTGTGAGCAGACCAGGACCAATAGATGGGAGACCAGGGAAGTCTACTACAAGTATTTTATAGATGAGAAATTGGGGGCCAGAAATCCAATGGGATGATTCCTACAAAAAACTGAGCTGGGCGCCTGTGAGCCCCAGACCAAGGTACATACCCTGGGCTCTGGGATGAGCTACATGGAGCTCATCTTGGAGCTGGTAGATGGTTTGGCATTGGAACAATCTGAATACTTTGGTGAAGCAACTGTATTTTCCTTTTAAGACAGGGAGTTGCTGAAGCTGAATCTTGTGGGATTAAGTCTGTTTATTTACCACAGCACATTTTTAAGGAAAAGTTTTTATCATGCAAACTCAGACAAGAAATACATTCAAAGAATTTTGAGTATTCAGCTCAAATCACACCAAACATTTTAAACTAATGAGAGTTAGGGGATAAATAGCTTTTTTATTTAAAAAAAATAAAATGGAAGTAGGAAGGGAACACACTGAAGTTATGTCAGTGGAAAATGGCTTTGTATTTTTCATTTAAGGAAGTATACAAGTTTAGCTTTTGTGGTAATTAAGAACAAGAAAATATCTGAAAAGCTTTCACAGGGCATGCAGATAATTAGCCAGACAATTCTTGCTGATCTTTCTCATCTTCAAACTCATCTGCGTTTTCCCTAATCAAATTTTCTGCCACAGCAAAGGCAGAATGTGAAAGTTCAATATTATGGATCAGCTTTGCTTATAAAGGGAGAGGAAATGGGCAAGAATCTGTACAATGGAAAAGAGATAAATGAGATAGATACCAGAGGGGGCTATAAAAATATGGAGTATCTGAGTAAGACAGGAGAAACCTGATGCTCTACATGAAAAACCACACGTGGGAAAATCAGTGCTTGCAAGGGGGGGCCAGGTGAAGGGTTTGTGATATCTGCCTGTTCCTTCCATCTTTATTTGAGGGAGCCCCTACTTGTTCTGGGGTGTCCAGCTGTCCCCTTTTTCTGTCCCTTTGAGTTAAGAAAGAGAAGCTCTCACCCTGGCTCCCTCCAATGCATCAGGATCTTTACTGGATCTCACTGTGCTTTAGCTTTTTTCAGCCTTTTGCTGCCTTCTCCTCTCCAGGAGGACCTGAGCAGAGTTGGGTGAGGCACATCTCTGGTCTAGCATCAGCTCCACTGTCATTAGACAATAAATGACACTGTGTCTATGGCCTGGGAAGAAAGCAAATTAACCCCCCCCTGTCCCCAGCAGTTGATGGTCTGGCTGCTGAGCTCTGTGTCACAGCTGATTTCTCATGACCAATTCTATCTCTAATTTCTGTCACAAATGTTTTTTTTTTCTGAGGCAAGGGAAGGCTGCAACGATGCTAAGGTGCTCCTAGCAAGGTTGTGGTTAATGGAGTGGCATTAAGCACCCAGAAATGACCAAAGCTGCTTTCTCTGGCTGTGACAACCCACCCCCTGCTAAAAGAAGGCAATCGGGAAGGAGGGTGAGGAGGGAAGGGAATTGCTGGTGAGAAACTTGGCACAGGAGACCACGTTCCCCAGTGGAAAGCCACACCAGGTGTGGGGACACCTCTTGAAAACTCTGTAAGTGGGCTTGCCAGAGAGGGGCTGGGGATGCTGTGGTGTTTGGGGACAGCCAAGGCAGGTGACACAGAGCTGTGAGATGTTCAGATGGTAGCTGTCAGCAGGTAATGACTGCTGGCACTAATCTGACCACAATAAATCTGTGCTGTTGACTGTGGTGGCAGTCTAGATTAGTATCAGTCCTCAAGAGGCTCAATAGATCAATGTTCCTTTGGTACAGATAAAGAAAATAAAGGTTTGGTGTCTATGGCATTCCCTGCATGTGGAATCATTATTCTGTGTTGATCCTTGTGCCGAGAGCTGGAGGGAGCAAGAGGGAAGGTGAGAAAGGATTTAGCAAGATAATTCACCAGACATTTTAAAAGCTTTTGTGAGAAGGAGGTATATGAAGTTTTTTGGTTTTTTGGGTTTTTTTTCATCAGTTTTAGGCTGTCAGACCCTGTCCCTGATTGCTGAGACTTTGGCACAGAGAAATATGTGGGGATGGGCACTGAATGCTGTGCAGCAGCTGACAGAGAGATGGTTAAACCAGGGCATGTGGAGGTGTTAGAGAGGAGGCCACAAAGAGAAAAGCCATTTATTTCCCCTCTTAAAAAAAGTAGTTTTGTCAGGAGCTGCCTGTGACTGGAGTTTTGGCTTCACCATTAAGCCAGTCCTGGAATTTCTGGTGCTGCTGGGATGAGAGTGACTCTGCCAATTTATCCTCTGAAGCTGAGAAGTTACAGTTCTCAATGGGCTTTTCATACAGTGTTTTTTTAAAAACCATTTATGTGTTTTTTTCCCTACATGGCAAGGGCCATGAGTCACCAGGAATGACATTTTGGTGTTGGCCAAATTATAGGGAGAGTCTGTCAAAGGGTTTTCCTCTGCTCCCTGTTCCCATACTCCCCCTGCCATGGCTGGAGTGTGACAGCACCACTGGGAAACCACTGGGTCTCACTGGGGTGGTGTTTTGGCTCCTGGAAGCTGAGACTTTGGAGCTGCAGTGCTTGTGTTACCTGGAAACTGGTGGGAAGGGACCAAGCCAAGGTCCCATGGTGGCCACTGGGGTGGCAGCTTTGCCTGTTACATCTCCATGGTGTTTTTCTCTGGAGGGCTGGGGGTTGTGTCAGCCCTGAGGTCATCCACCTCTGGTCTTGAATGGCAGCATGGTGGGGAAGAGGGTCAGAGACTTCACGGTTAGGTTTGTTTCCAATGAAAATCCTGAAGTTGTGAAGGTCAAGGTAAAAGAAGCCACTCTCAAGCCATCAGAGTGTATGGTGAGAACTTGGACCACAGGGATGTCCTTGTCCTCAAATCCAAGCTCTATACCAGGTGAAGGGAGCCTCTCCCAAGGTGTTTGCATCCTTAATGCTCTATTATCCCATCAATTGGAAAGCAGCAGGAGGTCTCAGTGTGGGAATTAATGCCAGTGGGGACAAACAGGTAACTGGGAAATGGATTTCCAAGGGAACTGACGGCACCTTCGTTTCCCTGTGTGTATATTTCCTTCTGTGCCTTTTCTCCTCACCCACCTCTCCTTGTTTCACAGGACTGGCTGATGAAATTTGGGTACCTGCCTCCTCCAGACCCTGTCACTGGAAAGCTGCAGACACAGGAGGAGCTCACCAAGGCCATCACAGCCATGCAACGGTTTGGAGGGCTGGAGGCAACAGGAGTCCTGGGTCAGTGGTTCCTTATTGCCCCCTCTCTATGGGTTAGAGGGATGCAGGGACACCTCCTTACAGGTCTGGAGAGGAGCAGGAAGGTGGCTCTGAGATGTGGGGTAGCATCCTCTCCAGGAAAAACTCACCCTGGTGTAGCATATGGCCCAGTTTGCAGCTGTAAGAGTAATTACATGGCTCAGGTGCTTTGTTGCCTTGTGCTTTTGAGAACCTGAGGCAAGCAATTATTTCACCAGACCCACACACCCTTGGGGTTCCTCTCATGCTTAAAATAGCTCTTGGTGTGTTGGAAAGAAATAAAAATAGTTTAAAAAAGACAGAAACTAACACTGATAGGTTGTCTGCTACAAAGTCTTGGTTACAGCATCACATCATGTTGAACAAAAATCCTGATTAAGCCTCCTAATTTGTATATATAGATATTCTGGTTTCTTCAGGGCTGGGGGAAGGAAGAGGATGGTTTCACATCACCCCAGCACTGCTTTCTCCTTCCCATGACACAGAGTCGTGAGGTGCCTGGTGGGGGGGGTTGTGGTGGGACCCCTTGACTCACACCAAGCCACAGCAGGTCCAGGCACCTCTTCAGTCACCCTGGGCCAGCTGAGAGCCTGTCACCCTTTCAGAGGGACAAGGCGGTGGGTGGCTTCTGCCTCAGGCAGCTGCCACTTCTGGCTGGGAAAGAGCAGCCCAAGGCCAGGCTGAAGGGACACACGTGTCCCCAGCATGGTCAGGGTGGCTTTGTCTCAATGTCTTCATTGAGAGAAGGAGAAAGGCAGCATTGTTCCAGCCCTCAGAAGGGGGTCTGTCTGCTCTCCTCCCCTCCTTGAAGCATGGCTGTGACCTCCTGCCTCGTGGCCAGCTCGCTTCCGCTGCTTGGGAGAGAATTAATGAGAAGTTGGTAATTAGCAGCTTGGTCTCTGGCCAGCCCAGTGCCCCCTGTAGCCCTGCACCAGCTGCTGCCTGGGCAGTCACTGGGCACATCCCATCATTGGAGCTTTTCCCTCCCTGCTCTTAAGTTGCAATTATTTCACTTCCACCTCATCACAAGCTGCAGGAGTCCCAGGACCAAGGATGGGCTTCCAAATGCGTTTGTATTTTCATTTTTTGGAGGGGGTGTTTGTGGATGTGAAAACAAAATCTGAAAGCAAAATGTTTGAGGTTAAAGCCAGTGTGCAGAAGGGGTGAACAACTTGTTTGCCTTTCAGCAAATGAGATCAGGAGCTTTAAGCTTTCATTCAGTTTTAAAAATTAAGAAGGAATAGGAACATTTTCCAGATAAGCTCCTAGCTTAAACAAGGTATAGTTTATAGTTTATTTACATACATATTCTCTGTTTTGCCAGGGTAATAATGGGAAATTCAGCAAGACAGAATAAAATAGAATAATTTAAAATGTAGGGTTTAAAATATAATTATAGCCACAGGTGGTTTCCCACGCTGGTTGTCAAGATCTGTAGCCTGTCACACACAAGGTAACCTGCTGCATTTTCTCCTGCAATCCATAAAACATTCCGTGGATGCTAACAGCAGAGCTGGCATCCAATCCACCAGCCAGGGGGTATCCCCTGACCTCCTGGCAGCCTCCAGTTGGAAAAATGGCCTTTCAGACAGGAATTCAGCAGGAACTGCTGATGCTGGTGAGTGCAGCAGTGTCATGGAAGGGGCTCAGTGCCCCATGGGTGATGCTGGGGCTCCTAGCTGCATCCTCAGCACTTCCCTCCTCCCTGTCCCCCCTGGGATTTCTTAGCCCACCATTCCCACGATTTCTATGATAATTTTTTTTTTCTAACCTTAGATGAAGCCACACTGGAGCTGATGAAGACACCTCGGTGCTCACTGCCCGACCTCACCACTGCCCCAGCCAGGAGGAAGAGACACACACAGGCTCTCACCAAGTGGAGCAAAAGGAATTTGTCTTGGAGGTAGGAATTCATCCTCCCCTACACAAGTGTTGCAGCAAAGGGCTGACTGCAGGCAGGCTTGGGATCAATGTTTTTCCCTTGGCATCAAGGAGCAACACACATGGGTCCCTGAGCCTGAGACATGGAGAGGCTCAGGTCCAACTTCCAGAGGCCCTGGAGTCACACTGCAGGTCAGGCTTGGCAACCAAGACTTTTTGTGACTATTTTTTCCTCCCTCAAAGACCATGTGCTGCAGTAATTGTTCCTCAGGAAAGCTGTGCACCATGAGGGGCTCGTGCTATCCTGAAATGGCATGGGGATGCTCTGGGGATCTCTCTCTATTATTAATAAGATGCTCTTTCATCCTCTCAGCCTCCCACTGCAGTAACAAATCTTGGCTTGGCTGCTGCTGTTGACACATGTTGAAACTGTGGCTTTACCAGGGATTTGGTCTATGTTCCAGCAGATCCCTCTGAGACCTTATTTTCAGAAAAGATAAACATAAGTCAGCTTTGGTAAGAAACAATTTTGGCTCATGGACAGTTTCTCATAGGGAGGTGGCCCACGTTATAAAAAGTTCAGCCAGTTCTCCTCTTAAGCATCCCTGTCTTGATGGGTAAGAGGAACAAACTCCATATTTCAGAGAGGAAAAAATCCACCCTGTTCTGGTGGATGCAGCTCTTGGGATACCTTCTACCCTCTTGGAAATTGTTATGCTGCAGTAACTACTGTCATAAAAAAGGGTTTAGGTCTGAGATTATTTTATATGGATGACATTACAAAAAAAACATCTCCTGACAAACTAATTTCTGCTTTTTTATTCTTTGATCCTTTCCAAGATCTGGCTTTTGTTCAAGAAAAAGCTGTATTTTATAACTGGAGGTTGTATAAGCCAACAGAAGGCTGTAGTGTTATAGAAACTCCAACATAGTATTTAAATCCAACACTTAGGATTAAAATAGTGCTTCTGAAACTGCCATGAAAATCTGCCAGTAGAGACATAAAGTTTATATGCTTACCTTTTAAACATTGACTGAAAAATTTTTAAAAGGAAAACAAACCTGAATTCTAGCATTTGAAAACTGCAGAAAAACCTGAACAACTGCAAGGCTGGAATAAATGGGTGAGCAAAGCTGTAGGAAGGATGATCTCACTAGAGGCAGAGAAGGCAGTGTTTGGCTAACAAAATTTTATAGGCATGCAGGTTGCTCAGGTTGCTTTTTTTTACCCTTGATTACAGCCAGTCTGAGAGAGTGGGGCACTTGGGGAGCAAAAAAAAATCCAGTCTGCATCCTGCACAGCCTGTGAGCTGTGCTCACAGCATCCCAGGGCAGCATCACACACACAGGATCGTGTCCATGGGAAATGCCAGGATATCACGGCATATAAATCTTCTTTTCATGGCTTTTTATTTATTTATTTATTATTACATTGTTTTTTCTGCATTGTGCATAGGTAGGAAGGCACTGGGGAAGCTGCTGCGGTGGCAGAGGGCTGGGATGCAGGAGGAGCAGCGTGGTGCTGATGCCCTCTGCCGGCACCGGGAGCTGCTGCAGAGTTCCCTCTCGCGTTTGCAGCCTGGTTTTAATTTTGCTAATTTTGTTTTATTGCTCCTGGTGATGCCCCACAGAAGGGCAGTGCCTCCACCTCTTCCCAGGCTCTCACCATCTCCCTGTATTCAGGGGCGATGCAGCCTCAGGGCCGTGTCCCCTCTCTGCATCCTTCCCTTGGCAGAGGAACTGCCATCCCACCTTGCTCAATTTCCCAGTTTTTTCTTGCTGAAACCTCAGCCTGGTGTCAAACAAAGCTGAATTTCCTCCATCTTTATCTATGGATGTGTCCCTGGTGCTCTGGACCTGATCCTCCTGCTTTCCTCCTCTAATCTGTGACATCCCACTTCCAACTGTCCCCTATTTCCCTCACCAATCCCCCCACCAGACTGAAAACATCAATCTGGGGTTCTCAGGCAGTCCTTCACCTGCTGTGTTTGGTGGTTAACCAGCATTTATTTTATTTCTCTGTGGTTTCAGGGCTGCAGAAGGTGAAGGAGTGCTTTCATTAGCCAGCAATTGATTTCTCATACATCACTAACACCTCTCCACTTACGGCTTTGGGAGTACAAAACCCAAAATGGAACCTAGAAATCATTGGAGTGAGTGCCCCTCAATGGTGAACAGAGACGGCTCAGCCCTCTCTGGCCTTTGCTTATTAACCTGCTTGCACTCAAAATCATTTTGAGATGGGACAAGCAAAGGACTGGACCAAGAGGAGATGTGAAGGCCTGGCAGCAGCTGGGTGAAAGTCAGCTGTCATTTGTTTGCGTGGCAGTGGGCCTGAAAAAGCAGACTGGAGATGTTCTCCTTGACACCCAGTTGTGCCAGGTACAACCTGTCCCACTTGGCAGCTGTTGTTTCCAGTGCTGTGACTGTTGCTGCCCTCTCAGCCCCCTCAGGTGGTCTTGCAGAGGGATGTGAGTGACCCTGCAGCTCAGGGCAGGGTTGGTGGGGTGGCTGGAGCCCAGTTCCCACCTTCCCAGTAGCTTTGCAGGGATGAGCTGGAGGAGAGAGCTTGCTCTCCAAGTACTCACATCAGGCTATTGCCCAAGACTGGAGCTCTGGAAGGGGAGACTCAAGAGGGATTAACACCCAAGAAAGAGTTCTGGTTTCTTCTAGGTACCAAAATGCCATTTATTGCAAATAATAATAATAACCAAGGAAGGAGGAAGCTTATTTAGTCTTGTCTGTATCTACATGATGTTAGAAATGTGCCTCCTTTTCAGTGGAACTGGATAATAGAATGCCAACAAACATCCTATCAGCATAATAGTCTTCTCCTAATCTCATTGAAAACAATTAGCAGAGCTCCAGCAATCAAATCAAATGCTGAATTGAAAAATCCTGATGGGATTCTCTTGGAAAATAACAGTAGTCATGCATAAAGGATGGGAAATTTTTCACTTACACCTGCAGCGTGTTAATAAAATCTGGGTCAGCTCAGTGGTGCAGGACCTCCTATAAGAAAGAAAATAAGTATTGATGCTGTTTCTGCCTTCATCTAATGTTTCTGGAGTCAGGGGTTGGGATGAATATTAATGATGTTTGCCTCTTTAGACAGAGCTGTTCATCCACCTTCCTTTTACTATGGAGATCAGATTTATTATCCTCATTCTACAGAAGGGAAAGGAAAGCAGCTCACACAACCTAGCCAGACTTGAGGAGGGAAAAGCAGATAGTGTCTTGATAGGCTGTAATTCCTGGAATAAACATGGTGTGTTTTAAACATATAATGACTTCTTCAGCAGAGGTTAAATAGAAAAGGGTTTACTTAATTCCAGAGGAGTGTTGTAGAAGATGAAGACAAAGAGTTAAAGAATACCTGAAAACCAGGTGGCCATTTTTTTTTGTACTGCAGAGGTTCACATCAAGCCACTGTCTCTTCTATAAATGAAAAACTGCCTGAAAATTGTCTTTTCTAATCTTACACTCCTACTGTTTGGACCTCCACACTGTCTTGTTTGCAAATGTGCTTTGTTTGACGTTTTACTGATTATCTGATGCTGCATGAATGCTAACTCATTTAGTTTAGTAGATAAGATCTGTCTTTGCCCAAAATAGTTTAGGGAAAGCTAAGTAGTAGATAAGAGTGATTTTTGATCATCTGGCTGTGACGTATTTTGCCTGATTACTCCCATTTCATTCCCACTGCCTCACAGATGGGGTTCACAACCTTTTCAGAGAAACTGTGACATTTCTGCTTGCTGTCATTAGTCCCTTTTTGTTCTCTCCTGGATTTAACCCTCACTAATTTTGCCCAGGTCAGGAGGTGGTACCCACCCTGTGCTGTGTCTCTGAATGCATGGGATATATGCAAGAACATCCAACCTCAGCCAGCAGGAGTTCCTACTCCTCTTTGCTGACCCATGGTGTCTCAGAGTACTCAATCACTACTTGTAGAAAGAGCTTGAGTGATGTGACATCCCTTTCTGACACCTCTAACTATCTCTAAAGTTTAGTTGGGTCCTTATTTCCCATCGGTGGTGGGGAGTGGTGCTCTCCCAGCTGTATTATACAGGACAAGTGAGATGATCATAATTGTTGCTTCAGCCCTTAAAAATCTGTCAAGCCATGGCTGTTTCATAAACACTTTGGTATGCTGCTACAGAAGAAACAAGGTACCTGTTATTACCAGGGTAGAGCTGGCTAGAGATTATCCAGCAGGCTTGGGTTTTGTCAATAATTACTCAGCCACCAGCACAGTTTCCTGGAGTGTGTTTTTGTCAGAATTGTCACTGAAATATTATCAAAGCATACTCTTTTTAGAAGCTTTGTCTTTTCAACTCTTCTATTTAATCAACAACATTAGAAATTCCTTTTTGAGGTCTGGGCATACAAGAAACTCTGACATTTTTCCATGAGGTTTGATTGCACAGCTTCAGGGCAGACACCAGCACATGGCTCATCCCACCTGGCTTCTCTGCCAAGGCAAGGAATTGTCCTCAGGTTGGGAACAAAAGGATGCTGTGCTGACACAGAGGAACCCCAACAGCCCTGAGATGTGTTTGGTGGTGGTGTCAGCCCCTCCTCATCAATGCTTTTTCTACCAAGAAGCCTCTTGACCACAATTCTTTATCAGATAGTATTAGGCTGGAGGAAATCTGCATGTGATTTACATAAAATTAATCCTTTCCTCTTCCTTCTTTTTATGGACTGCAGCCTCAGGTTGTTGGCAGTGTACTGATTTCAGAGAATGTTTTACACCTCCAGCAGACATGCTGGGAAATACATGGAGGCAGCAAATCCATACTGGATTTCCATGTGTGTATAATAGGAATGAGCAATGACCTGGTGTTTGTTGCAGGAAAACTGATGGGGGTCTTTGTGCGGTGCAAAGGCTTCAGAAGTTAATGTTCTTTATATGTTTGGGTTGCACTTGGAACAAATAAGAGGTGAGAAAAGGTTTTTTGGTAGACCTGAAGAGGAGCTTGAAAAAAGAAATGGGTGAGCTCTGGGAAGGGACTGATGGTGTTGGCATTTCCAAAGTTGAGGGTACTGGTCCTGGGCATGAACAGCAGTCAGTTCTTGAATGAAATCTGTGTCTGCCACCTGGTACAGCAGGATGGGGAGGTACCAGGAGTTAAATCCTGGTTGTGTGTCACACCCTGGTGGGCAAGATTATTTTGGTATTTTCAGAGGACCCAAACTCAGTCTCTGAAAGCCTGGTAGGTCTGGAAATGAAGTTTTTCAGAGACTTAAAGTGTTGTGGGGCAGTTTAGAGGTGTGCTATGAGCCCTCTGGAGGGCTCGCTGAGGGTTTGTGACACACCAGGCACTCAAGGAGCCCTTCTCTGTTGTCCTTGGAGATGATCTTTCACATTCTATCATTTATTTTTTTTCCCCCTTTTATTTCAGAGTCCGCACCTTCCCAAAAGAGTCCCACCTGGGCCATGACACTGTCCGGGCACTGATGTACTATGCCCTGAAGGTCTGGAGTGACATTACCCCTCTGAATTTCCATGAAGTGGCAGGTAACAATGCTGACATCCAGATAGACTTTTCCAAGGCAGATCACAACGATGGCTATCCCTTTGATGGACCTGGAGGGACAGTGGCCCACGCTTTTTTCCCTGGAGAGCATCATACAGCAGGGGACACCCATTTTGATGATGATGAGTATTGGACCTTCCGATCATCAGGTATGTCAGGCTGGAAGAACTGCAGCCAAAAGCAGGTCCCAACACTTCCTTCTGGTTCCCCAGTCAGTCTTGCTAGTGAAACAACAACAGCTGGTGTCAAGGATTTTCTATATTCCTGGAAAACTCAGTGGTTTTTCCCCGTTTCTCCCCATCATATCAGCAGTTACAGATCTCCCCATCACCCAACCCCCAGTCCCCATCTCTTCTGGAACCTGGAAGGTCTCAGGTTGGGTGTGCAGCTGTTGGAGCTCAGAGGTCGGGACTGTGTTCTTTGACTTGGCCATGTTTTGGGTGGCTTCATTGCTACATGCTCTTGTTTCCTATTTTTACATCGTGTTTATTAGCTGGCCTGCCTGTAAAGGACTCTGTGACCTGCTGGGGAAAAGCCTTCTGTGAACACTAGATTTTTCTTGCCATCTTGCATACATCACCTGACATCAGGACGGTTACAAGTTGTAGTTTTTTTTCTTTTATTTCATTTTTTCTGCCTAGAGCAGAGTTGTAACAAGCAGAAGGGCTTTCAGCAGTGAGTGTGCCCCAGCTGCAGCAGCCACCTGTGGGGAGCAGGTCCCCAGCCTTAATGTCAGGCATGTTCTGACAGAGTGTCTCCTCTGCAGTCACCAGCTGCTAATTTACTTGTCATGTCACCTCCTCCACAGCCTCCCTGCTGCCTCAGCTTAATGATTTCACTTAGACCTAATCATCTTCTCTGTAACCAGCTAATAGCTTCTTCCTCCCCACCTCTCTCTCCCCTTCCCACTGATTGACTTCTGTCCACCCCTGCTGAGGGTTGGTGGGCAGGAACACTCAGCAGAAGTGCTGGAAGAGGTTGAGGGTTAAGGCTAAAGGTGTGGACAGGGTGATTAATCAGGATTTGACCTTCTCCTTGGTTTGTGCCACTGTGAAATCCTAACCCATGTCTTGTAGGGAAATTAAAAAAAAAACACAACAGCTCTGCTCGGCAGCCTCATAGAACAGAGGCAAGTGCTGAGGTCTGGTAGCTTGCTGTAGCAGATGTGTTATGGGATGAGGTGAGGAGTGGTGTCCCTTTTTGTATCTGGTGGTTGGGAACTCTTGTGCAAAATATCTTGTATGAAAAAGCAGGCTTGAGGCCAGCAGCCCTGCAGTGGTGATGCCTCCAAGCATCACTGAGGAACCAGGGGATGAGCCTGACAGTGAGAAGGCTGCCCTCTATTTTGAAGGTCTTGGAGCTATCCAAACTTCATATTTTATTTATTTTGTTCTTTCTAGTGATTCAAAGAATAACAACTTGGTAGGTGATATAAAAATATCCCCAAGGTTGTCAGTTTGACATTAAAATGTCAGAAAGCATATGTCTTGTTCTCTCACAGTGCCAGGGAGAACCAGCACGGTATAAAAATCCCATCTGTTTACAGACACAGCTGTAAATAAAAGGCATCCAGAAAAAAAAGCAGAATTCAGCAAAAAAATCCCCTCTACACACACCCTAAGCCCCGTGGAGAGCACAATGGTCTGTGCAGGATCAGCCACGGCTGCTTCTGAGCAATGACTTGGGGAATGTGAGGCTCCCCTGAGCTCCAGAGAGACCTCAGTTTTCCAGCCTTGATGTCTTTTTATTACGATACTTGCATGCTTAAAATGGTTCCCTCTGGCATTGCTCTGTGCAGTGATTGCAGGGGTGCTCAGCTCAGCCCATCTGGAGCTGAGTGGTGGGAAGGCACCAAGCAGGATCAGTCCCAAATGGCTCCTGGAGGAAGCTCCTCCTTTGTTTTGGTGAAAGTGGTAAAGGTTTGGAAGTGGACATTAACCCCTGTTGACATCTGACCCAAGTGTTGGGGGCCAAATACTGTGGGTTGGAGGCCAAATATTGTGGATTGGTGGGTGCTGCTGGGTGCTTACCAGCTCCTTGGCACTTGGCTTTGGTCATTATTATGGGCACTGGTGGAGCTTCTGGCTGGTTTGGGCAGAGGTTTGGTATTCTGGGCATCACAGAGAGTGTGTCTGCAGCTGCTGCAGGGCAAATGTGAGATACAGGAGATGAATTCTCTGGTCCAGTTCCAGCAGTGCTATTTAGGATGGATGACAGATGGTTGTGCCAAAGTTGCTGTCTCAATTGTTTGTCCAGCTCTTTCTTAGATGCCCTCAGTGGTCTGGGAATAAATGGGGTGATCCCCAGGCTGGCATGCAGCTGGGGACTCACACTGTGAGCTGATGTCTGGCTGGCTTTCTATTTTCATGTAATCCACTTCATTCTCCTTTTTCAACTGGAGGAAAAATTCAGTCTCAAACGCCAAACCTTTTTTTTCCAGCTTATCCAACATACACCTTCTTTTACAGACCACCCAAACCCCCAAAATACAACCGGCAAGTAGTGACTTCAGTTTTGTCTTTCTTTCCAGATGCTCACGGGATGGACCTGTTCGCTGTAGCCGTTCATGAGTTTGGCCATGCCATTGGCTTGACCCATATCTCTGCCATAGAGTCTATCATGAGACCTTACTACCAAGGTCCAGTGGGGGATCCTCTGAAGTATGACCTACCCTATGAGGACAAAGTCCGAATCTGGCAACTCTATGGTAAGTTTGTGTCCCTCACCCTTTTTTTTTTTTGCCATGGGACATGCAGGAATAGCTGTTTTCTGGGGTGAGTGAAGCTGGTGGGGAGGATGGTGTGTACCCACCCCTCTACTGCTTCTTTATCTTTACACATAGGAGTCAGGGAATCTGTGTCCCCCACAGCCAAGCCTGAAGTCAGCAAAGCTGATGATCATCCCATCCTGCCAGAGCTGCCAGAGAACCGCTCCACAGTCCCGTAAGTCAGGTTCATTTCTTCTCAGCTGTTACTGATGCTCCTGCAAAGGAGAGGTAGAAGTGAAGCTCCACTTAATCATCTTGCCTACCTGCTCTACTTTGGCTTCTGTCTTTAACTCTGGACCTCTTATCTTCTGGAAAACACATACACGCAGACTGCCCCCTTCTTCCTCACCTCTTCTGATCATCTCCTGTTTATGCTATTGGTTTTCTCAAGCAGTATGTGTGGAGAATGCCCAGCCAGCACACCCCTGAAGTGATTAAAGAGCTGGAGACTGGCCAGCCAGCACACCCCTGAAGTGATTAAGAGCAGGAACAAGTGATAGTTGCCATTTATCCTTTATCTGCTTTTTGTTATTCAAAGCGTGTCCAGAAATTCTTTATCATCTTGCGATCCTTTGCATTTCCCTAAGACTTGAAATTTTACTCATGTTAATGGAGATTTGTCCCCATCGCCCTTAGGTGAACTCATCCTTGCTGAAATTCTAATAAAATAATCCTAATCATTATCCTGAATTGTGCAAGGATAACTTACCTAAATCTTTCCATGGTGAGCAGCTCCCTAATGTACCTGTGGGGGTGAATAATGGAACAAGTGGAGCAATAGCCTGACTCCAGCATAGGTTTGACTTGGCAAGGAACTGCTTACTCTGACCAGTGTGCAACCTCATTAAGGGAAGTTCTGGATCTAGCTCATTAATAAACATTGGAGTTACCAAATTGTTTTACTGCCAGGGCAGGAGGACAGTTAAAAAAGGAAGGGACACTGCACAAAAAGGCAGGAGGTCACGGTCATGCAGATAGGAGCCAGCTACTGGGAGCACCCCAAGCGAAAGCAGCAGAGATGGAGCAGCTCACCTTCACCTCCAGGTCTGCTCCTGTCTGGGGTGGGACCTTGAGGAAGTCATTTTGTTTCTCTGTGCCTCAGTGCCCTGTCTGCAAAGAGAGGACAGCAGCACTTTTCTCTCTTCAGCATCTTCTTCACTCCACTTTGCCCTGCCTGGTGTGATGCCCTCAGTACAGAGGTGCTGAGCACCTTCTCTTGCTGGAGGTGTACATTTGCTGTAGAAAAAGGCTTTTCCTTTAATATGCTGAATGCCATTAGTTGTCTTTCCTCCTATGGAATTTGCCCACAAGGCTCCCTCCAGCCGTGTTCTGACCTGGAAACATGAGAGTGTTTCTGCCTGTAGGAGACCCTCAACTTGCACTGGCCACAGGAGGAACAGGACACTTTCTTGTGCCAACCCCTTCTTCCTGCCAGTGTGGGACTGGGCAGGTGGATGGAGTTCACCTCTACACCTCTCCTTTTGTGCCCAAAGAGGGCAGTGATGCTGGTGCTGGCAGCTTGGCACAACTCTCCTATCAGCAAATTAGATTTATGTTTCCTTGTCACTCACAGCTTTCCTGTGCATGTTCCCAGCACCCTCTCCTTGTCCTCCAGCGATCAGCATTTCTCACATGGGCTTCGTAGCACTCTCTGTCTTTCATACTTTGCACCTTTTCCACCCACCTTGTTAAAAGTGGCTCAGTATCTCAGCAGCCACCTACCAGATGGCTTTCACCACGTATCACATGGCATCATTTGGCATGTGGCATCGTTTCCCTGTGTTTGGTCTCATCTGCTTTGCAGCTCCACCACCTCTCACTGGCATTTCAGAGCTCAGCCTTGGAGCAGGAACATCCCCAGCTGTTGGAGCAAGATGCTGCTTGGCTTTTATCCACCACGTGTCCTTCTGCCTAGGGGCAGTGTGCCAAGCTGTACTGTGCCACCAAGGAGCAGGAAGGCAGCTCTGCCCTCACCAGTTACACTGGTTACACTGGTAGATGTAGATTATGTCCGTGCTTGACTCAGCCTAATGCTCTCCAATGGTCCAGGGGGCATCTCTGCTGCAAAGCTGTCTTTAGGCTGAGTGCTGGCCAAGCTCTCCTTGGAAATTCTCATGCACATGGTTGGGTTTGAGTGTCAGGAATGACAGATGGATGTAGCCTGTGGTCTTCTGCCAGAGGCTCTAGGAGCAGGGAAGATGCAGTCTGTTGGACAGGGGACACCAAGGAGGACATGGTCCCTGGATGCTCACCTGGATCCTGCTCACTTGGACTCCTCTTTGCAGGCTCAGGAGGGACGTGCCCAACAGATGCAACACCCACTTTGATGCAGTGGCCCAGATCAGGGGAGAAGCTTTCTTCTTCAAAGGTAAGCACGTGCTGCCAGCAGTCTGTGTGTGCATTGCTTGGGTGCAGAAGGATCCCACTAGATGGTGGGTGATCCCTCCCAGTGCAGCAGAGGAGGTGCCTGTGCAGCTGAGGAAAGGTTGGGAAGGAGAGAGCAGTGGAGGCAAACCCACATCACCACTGTGCATGGATGCTGTGGTGCCTACCAGGGTCATGAGTCCCAGCACCAGGGCAGCTGTGTGTCCAGGTGACTGCCCAGGAGCTGAGGTTTAAGGCTTTGTGCTGTGCTCTGATCCACTGCACTGCAGTGCCCAAGTGAAGAACTGAAATCTGATATTCACACTATCAAAGTCTGAGTGGAAACAAGGATGACAGAGCAGCAAGAGCTCTCCACTGCTTTTTTCCTGGATGCCTCCAACTTTCTTCCCAAGCTTCACCTTCACAAATGCTGCTTGGTGTGCATCACTTGAAGACAAACATGCATGTGGTTGCAGAGCCATCTGCTTCTGTGTCAGCAGACACTTGCTGACAGTGTGTCCCTGGGGTGCTTAGCTGTCAACGAGGATCCCACAAGTGCCTTCTCAGCTGTACAGAGCTCCTCCAAGATGGAAAAATGCCCACTGGGCACTGCTTTCCATCCCTGGCCACCATTTGGCTACCCCAAAGCCATCCAGCAGGGAAGAAGCATCAGGAGCAGTATCTGGGCACATATTGACCTATCTGGGTAGCACAGTGCCAGTCTCAGGTCACAGGCAAGAAAGGCCAAAGGGCTCCAGAGAATTTGGGGTTGTCTGTGTCCTCAAAGGAGCACAATACAGAGGCTGTTCCCCTGTGGTATTTGTTCAGCTCCAAAAAGCCACAGTGAAAAAGGGAATGTAAGAGAGAAGAACTGGTGTCCAGGATAAATGGCTGGCTGGCTTCCAGAGGGGAGGAAAAAAAAAAAAGACCTAAAAAGAGAAATACATCTCAATGTCTATTTTTGGTTGTATTTATTGTGGGACAAATTGCCAATGTGAAGAGCACAGTGTCAGTGGGCGACAGCTGCATGGCTGCCTCCAGAGCCTGGGACCTCCCTCAGAGCCCTTATTGCTGCCACCAAACGGTGCTGGACACCAAGAAGCAAGGATATTGCCTCTTGAGTAGGATTTTAATGACCTCCAGTGATGTGCTCCCTCCATCTAGGGACATTTATTTTTTTTTTAAGTTGGACTGGCTGCCTCTCTCACTAGAGAACAGCCTCCCCCACCACAAAGACACCAGGACTGGAACTCCTCAGGGCCCCCAGGCTTGTTGTATTGACAGCAGCAGTGGTTCTCCGAACTTCCAAAATTCTGCTTGTTTTGATTTAGGTGCCTTGCTAAACACCCCAGAAGTTTTAAAACAACTTTGGCCTGGGTGTGTGTGGCTGGTGCACGCAGCAGCCCAAGTACCAGAGCCCACACTCACCTGGCAGTACAGAAAGCAATTGCCTCAACCCATCACCCATACCAAATGAGATGTTTGGGACAGCAGGACTTTACACTTGGCTTCCAGCCTGCTCAGTCTGCCAGCTGGGCAGGTGGTTTACCATCAAGCTTTTTAAACAAACAAGGGGTTGAGATTTTTTTTTATTTTTTTTTTTTAATTTATTATATTTCTGCAATTCCCCATGGATCTGGCTTTGGCTGATGATCATCTAAGCAACTGCAACACTGGTGAGCTGGCTTGGCTGTGACAAACCATGAGCATGGGCAGACAGAGGCTGCCACATGAAGAATTCCTTGCTGCTTAATTGCTATAATTTTTGGCTTTTTCCTCATAGCTTATTAAAAAACCCCAACCAATCTAACCAACAGCCCTAGCTAAGCTTGAGTTTGAGGGTAGATTGAAAGCTTGCTTGCTGCAGTTACACACCTGCTGAGCCATCACTGGCAAAGGGTGGAAATGTCAAAAGCACTGAGGCTTTCCTCCTTGCCTCAAATGAGCCCAGGGCACTCCAAAGTTCAGATAATTCTATAGTAAAGAAGGAATTATGTTGATCTGGATTACTTGTTCAAAAAGTAAAAATCTGGTTTTGTCTAAGGCCTCGTTAATTAGAGATGCAGAGATCATCTTTATTTAATCACATGTGTTTCCATCGATGTACAATGGCCATGGAATTAGAATCCTATATTTTTTATGTTCTTAAAAATCCGTAATTATGGCAGTTCCTACCAAATTTGAATGTATTATTCATTTGTGGGTTTCAGACAGATAGAGCAGATACGCAAACTGGAGCAAAAGAAGAAGAATATGAAATAAATCCCTATAATTAGAATAAAACCCTCTCTCTGCAGATGTTTAAGTGTTAGAGTTTTGCCTTCTGCATTATTAGGCGAAGATCCAATTTCCATAACATTTTAAAAGATGGTGTCACAATCTGCCAGTTCTGGAGAAAGGACTGAACGTTGTGAATACAAATCTGAAGATGTATCTTGGGTTTCTGATGCTTATTTCCCCCTTGGGAGCCCATGCAAGAACAGATGTAAATAACATGCAATAATTTCTAACAGGCAATAACAAATACGAGACAAAGTTGAAAGCTGGCTCTTGGATATCTTGCTCTGGCTCACATCTTGCTTTGTGGAGCTCTCTGGGGAAAATGCAGCACAAATTGTGCCACAAAAGCTTGAGCTGAGAATCCCAGAGACAGTTCAGAGAGTTGGGTTTTGAGTTGCCCTTGAAATCATTAAGAGTCCTTGGGAAATGCCACATCAGGCTCCTTCAGCAGGAGAAAATTTGGCACCCTGGACAAACCTGTTTCCTTTTCCATTACCCAAAATTCTCCAGCAATTCCCCAAGCCACACTCCTCTCTAGCTGGGGCAGTGCTGCCGCAGGGGCTGGAAATGTCTTTACTTCCAGCACCCTGGGAGCACCACAAGTCCTCTGCTTACCCTATGCCTTGAGATGGTACCAAACTCCTTAGTTGGACCCCCCTGCCTCCCAACCTCTTCCAGTTTAATTAATATCATTTCCTCCTTCCCTGTTTTCTTACTCCCTTAATTCATTAGAAGCCCTCTGATATTGCTGTGTTTCATTATAACACCATACACATCCTTCAGTGTGCAAGCAGCTGGGCCCCCCCTGCTCCAGCTCAGCTGTGCAGCTTCACACTGCAGCCAGGAGTACAACGACCACGGTGCAATGTCCGGAGGATTATTTTGATCCCAAAAAAAGGGGATTTCTTCTAATGGCTGCCAGAAATAGAAAGCCCTAGCAGCTGCTGCGAGAAGCGGGATGCTTCTAATCTGAGAGCTCCCATCTCACACACTTTGCTTTCTGCTGCTGCCCTGTGCCTGGCCCTCCATCTATCCTTGCTGCAGGTGGGTTGCAGTGTGGTTCAGTAATGTCCAGTCTGTTCCTCAGGGAAGTACTTCTGGAGACTGACTCGCAATAAGCACTTGGTCTCCCTCCAGCCGGCTCAGATCCACCGCTTCTGGCGGGGTTTGCCCCTCAACCTGGACAGCCTGGACGCGGTCTATGAGAGAACCAGTGACCACAAGATTGTCTTCTTCAAAGGTGAGAGGGGACGTGGTGCTGGAGGCAGCACGGATGTTTCCCCGGCGTACAGCCCAGGGCCAAGGTACCTTCCCAGCATTTTAACTCCTTCTTCAGGCAGGGGACAAGCGGTGTCAGGCGCCGAGTGTCTCCCAGGGCAGGTCCAAGGTCTGTTGTCCACGCACGAGGCCAGGAGAAACCAGCAGGGCAGCCAAACCAGTAGGGAGGGCAGCCAAAAGTAGGAGCTGTGTTCCCCAGAAAATGAGGGAAACGTCATTAAAGAAAAGCTGCAGCCAAACCCAACTGAACTCATAGATTTTTAAGAATTAATTGAAAGCAGGAACCACCATGAACACACTCTGCAGGTTTGGTGTTCCTCCTTTGTCCTTCTCTCTTTTTAGTATTTGTTGCTGTGAAGGGAGGAAGCTGCAGAAGGGACAAAAATTAAGGCTTGTTTTGCTAAATATGTTTGTTATTGTTTTTTTCTTAAAGTAAATGTTACATCCTGTCTTTAAAAAAAAATTAAAAGTCTCAAGTTTCTTTCAGAACAGTAGTAGGAAAGAGATTTGGTCATTCCTACACAAATGTCTAAGTCCCCCCCAAACCATCCATCCATGCTGGTTGGATATTATCCATGCACTGAAAGTCACCCAAGCCCTGCCAGGCACTGGCTCTTATTTCAAAAAGATTTTGTGCTTTGAAAGCTAAATACTCCCCAGCCCTCTTTGCTTCCCAGCTCAAAATTGCTTTTTGTCTCCTGACTGATCTGCTCTGAGTGTGGTGCAATTATTGGTTTCAGGAGTGCTGAACCAAGCACTTCTGGAAGCAATAGTTTGGGTTTGATTCCTCCAGCAAGACTGCAGGGATAGGTTATGTCCTGTGCAAATCCCAGTGCAACTTCAAGCTCTTCCAGGCTGAGCCTGAGCCCCACAGAGATGCCCCAAGCCCTGGGGCTCCCCAAGGAACCACAAGCTAAAAGCTGCCTTGGGCAGATCCCCTGCTCTGCCTTTCTGGAATCTGGAGGAAATGGGGCTGGCTGGAGGGTGGCAGCCCTTATACCCAGCACCAGACCCTCCCCATCAGGCCTGCAGACCAGAGCAGCACTGGATCCCTCCCTTCCCATCTCTTCTGCTGGCTAAATCTGGCTTGTAAGGCAAAAATTCCAGCTGTGCCACAGCTGGAGTCTTGCCCCTGCAAGCCACAGCACTCCATGGCCACACATGAGTCCTGCCTGGCTTTTAAGATTAAACTCCATTTTTTATTTCTAGCTATAAAATACTGTGTTATCCTCTCTCCCCAGTGCTGCTTCACTGATCCCTGGACAGAAACCAAAGCACACAAATTACTCCAGCCCCTAAGGTTCTGCTGCTGATACACTGGCATGGATTTAAGAGCCTCATCTGATTTTCTAGAAAACCAAGGGATGGAAAGGCCTGATCTTTAGAATAGGTTAAGTGACACCCAAACGATCACTGTAGGAACAGAAAATCCTTCCTAGGGGTTAAAAGATTATGTAGGAATTTAGAGATCTGGATTTATTTTTTTGTTCTGCCACAGACCATGGGAGCATTCATGTCATTCTTCATTTTATCAGAAAACCCCCCATATTGATAGTTCCCTCCTGCCCAGGGCAGGGATGGGAGTGTGGCTGCGTAGGACACTTGAAGAGCAGTGAGGTGCTCAGGTGGGATTTGTCCAACCCTTCTGCATCCTCACATTCTGAAAAACTCACAGGTCCTTCAGCCTGCCTGGTTCTATAAAAATATGTCGATTTCTCTTCCAAAGTGGGACTGCTCAGGAGCTGACTACCTGGCAGGTAGTGCTCAGTTTGCCCACAAAAGCTGCATGGAACTTTCTATTACTTGCAGCTGGATACCAGGCAGAAATCAAAGGGGCAGAAAACCAAATGCCACCACCAAATGCATAAAGCAATGACTGCACTGACACTGTCAGCACATTCATGTCCTGGGACTGTCACGCCTGCAACCCTTGAGGAGCAGTGCAGGGCTGTGCTCTGTGGAGAGTCTGACACTAAAATTGGAACAGTTCAAAGATGGAGATACCCCACTCAGCTGCTGCCTTCCCCCACCCATCCTTAAATCCCAAGAGCTCAGTGCTGAGGATTGTCACAGCAACAGACAATGACCCAACAGCTTGGCTGAAGGGGGATGCTGGTGCTGGCTGCGAAACCTATGTGATTTTGCTCTGTGCTTCTTTCCTTTCCACAGGAGACAGATACTGGGTCTTCAAAGACAATAACGTAGAGGAAGGATACCCACGGCCCATCTCAGACTTTGGTTTGCCACTGGGAGGAATCGATGCTGCTTTCTCCTGGGCCCACAATGACAAGACTTATTTCTTTAAGGACAATCTCTACTGGCGCTATGATGACCACGAGAGGAGGATGGATCCCGGGTACCCTTCAGACACCATCCCCTGGAAGGGGATTCCAAGCCCTCTAGATGATGCCATGAGGTGGTCAGATGGTGAGTCCATGGGCTGGTACCAAAAACCACAAGAAAAGGCACCAGTGCTTCACTTGCACTTGAGCCATGACCCTGGGTGCTGTGCCTGCTGCCATAAACTGCTCACCCCTGGACAGGATGACAAGCAGGGGTCTGAAAGCTGCTTTCAAGCTTCACCTTGAAAGCTGAAGAGCAAGGTGGGCTACAAGCCAGAGCTCCCCACATCGCTTGCTAAAAGATTTTGTCATTTCAAGCAGGCAACAAAAATATCCTGAGGGCCTAATAATGGGACTTTATTGAAAGAACACAGCTGATGTTGTTCTGCAGTGTTTTTCTATCATAGTTCACACTGGTTTGCTCTTCACTGAATTGTCATTGGATTTTTAGCTAGGTACATTAGGATGTGGACAGGATTTTTAAGAGATGTCTCCCCAGAGTTACAATTTCTTTTCTGGGATGATGTTTCTTGGTGTTGTCTTCTTCCTGAGGAGACCACAAGAACTTTGCTGCAGGAGGTGTTTAGAACCAGCTCTTTGCTCACAGCAAAGTGGCACTTCCAGGTTTTATTTACTGCCAACTTAATGGTGTAATAGCAGCCAATAAATCAGGCAGAGAAGAGGGATGATTCCAGCAGCTTTTCAAACTGAATTTCCAAAGCAGGTAGGAGTCCTCCATGAGTGTTAGACCTGCCTGGAGAATTCACAGCCTCCCAGTTCAGTGGGAAAAAAAATGCACCCAAGAGCAAAAATCACCCGGAGCCTTGCCAGGCTCAGGTTATTTATCTGAGCCCAGGGCTAGCAGCAGCAGCCCATTAACAGGTAGGTGAGGTCTTCTTCAGCTCTACTACGCCCAGTCACAAGACTGCAGCTGATGCTCCCTGAGACATGTGTATGATGTTCTCAGCTGTGGATTTTACACTGCACACCATCAGCACCAGGGGATGCATCTGCTCTAGGACCCACCACAGATGAGGTGACAACACACTACCTTCTCCTCTCTCCTGCGGGATCCTGGCTGGGTGTAGCATCACCTTTTAGTGCATCCCAGTGCTGTGTTCCAGCGCTGAGGGGTTGTCAGCACCAAGAGCAGTATATGCCCCCCTCCCTGGACTCAGCTGGGGTGGGAGTGTGCCCATCACTGAGAGAGTGCCCATCACCACTCACCTTACCTTTGGGTTTTGGTCTATTCACAGGTGCAAGTTACTTCTTCAGAGGCAAGGAGTACTGGAAAGTGCTGGACAACGACCTGGAGGCTCAGGCTGGTTATCCCCAGTCAATTGCTAGAGACTGGCTGGTGTGCAGTGACCTGCAGGCTGACTCCCCAGAGGCAGTGGGGAGCAGCAGGACTGGGGCACGCTCCAAACCAGGGCAGCACGACCAGAGCCGCTCCGGGAATGGCTACGAGGTCTGTTCCTGCACCTCTGCTTCTCCACCCCTCTGGGCTTGCCCTCTGCTGAGACTGTCAGCCAGCCTGGTGCTGATGAGTGTGTGGACAGCAGCACTGATGTGTGCTGCCCTATGACATCTCATCCCATGGACGAGACAACACTATGGTGCTCCAGGGAGTAGAGGTGGATACGACCCCATGAACGTAACTGTTGCAAGCAGAAGAACATTCCTAGGAAGACGCCAGTGAAGGGTTTGAATTCTCCATGAGAAGTGAACAGCGTTTGTTGTGTTGTTTGTTTTTTTTTTTTTTCTTCTTTTTAATTTTAGTCTAGTCTAATAACAGATTTTGAGTTCTGCACCTTCTTATTCCCCCGTCCAGTTCAAGATGAGAGCAGCCTAATGCTGAATTTAGAAATGCTCCGTAGAGATGTGTTGCTTTGGATGTGTAATCATGGCAAACAAGGGAAGGGGGAGCTACCGTGATCAACTGGGAAGCGAAGAGATGCTACTGAGACAGCTGGCAACATCCTGGAGGCTGCAGGCAGGAGGTGGTAGTCAGATGCTGACACAATGTACACATCCCATTGGATGTACTAGGTAGAAAGAAACTTGGACTCCACTAGGATTAACTGCAAGGTGATTGTTCTGCTGTCCAACCTGCTCTGGTCACTGATGGTTTGGTAACCTGTATCAGCTTCTATGGGTCGGAAACACCTTTGCCTTTCAGAAGGCTGTGCAGCTTATCTTTGTATCTGAGTCATTAGCAATTTCTCTAATAAACCTTGGCTGCCTACACAGTGATCTCCTGATCCTCTGCCAGACCAAGCCTGCCATCTGCAGTGAGGTGCTGGCTTGCTGGGCACAGCCAGATGAAAAGCAGTCACACTCACCACCTCAGCCTAATCTCTGCACATGAACTCCCACTTTTGGAGTCCCTGTTTCAGGTTGGTTTACATTTTCGGAGGGATCAAGATGTATTGCAGTGATTTATGACTCTCTCATACCTGAGTGTGCTGCAGAGGATGGGCCAGGGGGGAGGGATCCTGCACAGTCAGCCTCAAATTCTTCTTGATGCCTCTGCCAGGACCTTGCAGCAACAGGAGCAAGGTCAAGAGCTTCATTAGGGTGTTCTCGGGTTTGGTTTTTATTTTCTCCCTTCTGATACATTTTCTGAGGCATAATCTGAGAGTCCCTGGAAGCAGTGAGAACCTGTGCTAGGAACTGCAACAGAGGTGTTGGGAAGGCCAAGGTGCTCGGGTCTGGTGTTGCCGAGGGATATATATTAAAGGAAAGGACGTGGCCGCAGCCGCTGGGATGCACTGTTCCCTGCCCCGCTGCTGCCGATGCCTCTCGGTCCCTCTGCCGGGGGCAGCTCCCGGGGGAGGGCCGGCAGCATCCAGGGTGCTGCAGGCGATGTCTTTGTGTCCTTGCGGTACTCACGATTGTCCCCTCGGGCCCCACCGCCAGCCCAGGGCCTGGCACGCTGCGAACAGCGTGGGTTTTCCTCCACGGCCCCGCTACGCTGCTGCTGGGCACGGGGAGGGTGGGTGCTGCCTGAGAGGGACCAGACCCCCTCCAAAGCGGCCCAACCCCCTCTCTCGGGGAGCAGACCCCTCTCTGGGGAGCACGAAACCTCTCCCCGGGGAACCTCCGCTCCCGCGGAGCTCTGCGCGGCCGCGGGGGGACAGCAGAGGCAGCCACCAGAGAGCTCTGCCTGCAGGGACACCAAGGCGAGCTTCCCGGCGGCTTAAAAATAAGAGATGTGACACCAATAAACGCGGTCGCTACACTCCGAAGCGTTGCTGGTGCCCCGCACCGTCCTCTGATGCCTCCAGTCCTACCCAGAGCCCCCAGGCTGGCTCTCCTCCACACAACCCTTCGTCTTGGCTGGCAAAGCCTCCTCCACCCTCCAAAAAAATAACCTGAGCATCACGTTCCTATCGCGTATTGCTCAGCCTGGTTGTTTTCCAGCTGAATTCCCAGAGGGTTTTGTGAGGGCATGTCGGAGGTGAAATATTTCTCCTATGTAACAGGAGGGATGGGAATTTCCAGGGTGGGGGAGGGCACGGGGCCATCTGAACCCACCAGAATTAATCCGAACCACCAGAATTAAAAGAATTTTTTAAATAATTAATTTAAAATTAAAAGTGTAGGGCAGAGAGGCTGTGGGGCTGGCTGGGGCTGGCTCCAGGGCTCCCCTCAAGGCTTTTCCTGGCTCTTTCTCCCACCCATTCCCAGGCTCAGCCAGCCCTTGAGGCCCTTTCTGTTTTGCTACCGTGAAGAAAAGGAGAAGGGAAATAAAAGAAAGCAAAGAATAAGGTGGGCAGGAGCAGTTTTTGAACAACAAAGCCACGGTATGCCTGGATTTTAAAATAATAATAAGAAGTAATCAGAGACAAGACAAGGATTTAAGAGCTTGAGAAACACAATAAAGACATTGAGAAGAGACTCATCTTTACTTGCTGATTCAAATCAAAAGACAGGTGTGTGGGCTACAAAACGTTTCTGCCTCCCATAGCCTCTGAGCAGCTGAGGGAAAGACATTCAGCCCTTACCACAAAAGACCTTTCTAAAATGGGACTTTCTGTTTTTGCTGAGAATGACATTTCTCTCCTCATCCCCCACATTAAATCAGAAAATCCCCTTGCACAGCAGAGCAGGTAGGGGAGATAAGCCCCATAACTTGGGTGAAGGTGCTATGCCCTATGTCAGCAAGTGCTCCAGGACCTTCCTGCCTTGCTGGAGCTCCTAGGGCTGGAGCTCTTCTTTTGCTTCTCCACGTGGCAGTTTGGGAGAGGACAAATACCAGAGCTGCCTCTGGCCTTGCTGTCTTTGCTTTTTTTCCATCTGCTGTGCCAGGGGAGCACGGGGTACAAGCTGGGGCTGAGCCTGATGCAGCTTTAAGGAGCAGAAGCAAGCCCAAAGGATGTTCTCTCCAGGGGAAGGGGGCTTGTCCTGACTCTCCATGCCCTGGCAGTTCCTGGTAAGCTTGGTATTGTGGATCACTCACCTACTTTTCTCTGTTATTCCTGGGCAGGGGGAGTTGGCTGGCCCTGTGGGGCAGGAACAGGCCAGGGGAAGGCTATAGGACAGCCAAAAATAGGGGGTACATAGCTGAGTAGCAGTCTATAAGAAGCCCAGCCTGAGCTAAGAATAGGAGGGAGTATTAAAGTGGGATAGTATGTGGAGTATTTCTGGAAGCATGTGTTAGGGCTGTAAATGGGGAAGCAGAGGGGCTGACTCGGGATTTTCTGCAGTACAAGTGATTGCTGACCTCGTGGTACAAATGAAATTACTACAAGAGCTGCCAGAGCAGCTCCCTGTCCTCCACTCAAATTTCTGGTCCCTGGTTTTAAAAAAAACAAAACAAAACAAAACAACAACAACAAAAACAAATCCCAACCCTCTGGGATTTATGATTCTGTCAGCAGTGAAACCCTAACTCAGCACTAGGTTGCCAGTTCTGGTGGGCTTGTTCCTCTATGGTATGGAAGTGTTCAGGGGCTTGGGGTTGTTTTTCTGTTTTGGTTTGGGGTTTTTTTGTTTTTTAAAGACTTTGAGCTTGATTGCACATCCAAAGCAATTGAATAAAATGAGACCCAGCCCTGGCTTTCACTGGGACAATGATCAATCTGCTCTGAGCAGCTTTTAGCAAGAGCTTGGCAGAAGAGCTGCATTGAAGTTGGGACCACTTTGTTGTGGTGAGGACAAGACTTCACAAGCTTTGCAAGGAACTCTGTCAATACTTACGGGTTGTGCTGCTTGGATTGTGGCGACTAGTTTTTGGGTTGGGGTTGAGGAAATGCACATTGTGGGGTGAGGCCTTCCTGCCCTATATCTGACAAGCTAAACCAAGCCAATGTGTTGTGCATCTGGAAATGCTGGGAGCAAGAGGAAGTCTCACTCTGGATCAGACACTTGGTCTCTTCTTCTCTCTCAGAATAAGAGGGCTTTGGGGGGACTGTAGAAACCTGTTTGTTTACAAGGCCACTCCACTAAATTTCAGAGGGTGGAAGTGCCCTATTTTCCTTCCCACTCCAGATGTACTGCAGAAGCAGCTAAGCCAGGAGGGTCCCTGGTGAGTTCTTCATGTGGAGTAGGACAGGCAACTTGATGGTTACAGGGCAACTTGGTGACAATGTTTCCTTCTTCCCAGCCAGAGAAATCAATGTTTTTCTAGATCTGAAGCTGTTTTTACCCGGGGAACAAAAAAATGATGGTGTTGGGTGGTCTTCATGTAGCAATTTTCCATCATCAGCTCTCTTAAAGATCACAGTCATCCCACATCCTGCAAATCCCTACCAAGGGACTTGTCATGCTACTCCATGTTTATTTGGATGCCAGTTGCACACTGCAGAAAGCAGCAGCACCATGGGATGGGTTTGCTTGTTTCTGAAGTTGCCAGGTAATGGAGGAACTGTGGCCAGGGAGGGCTGGTTGGCTGAAGCCACATTCCTGCCTTAGAGCAAAGTTCATGGGTAGGAGTTTCCATGTAAGTGGTGGTAACTCCCTGCCTCATTGCATCACTGTGGTTGAACTTATCTGAAGTGTCATCATTAATGCTCAATCTGGACTCTTAACTGCTCCAATTTTCTGAGCATGCAGAAGCAAAGGGCTCAGTGTTTTGTATCTATTATTTGTTTCAGCCTTTCCCTTCTCTGCCACTATGTTCATTGACCCTTTTTCTTCATCTGCTTCGGTGGAGTTCTCTCTCCCCATTGCAAAAATTCACAGGTCAGGCTTGAGCTGATGGTCGTAGGAAAGAAGCTCCTGAAGCTCTGCAGGTACATGTGCTTGGTGAGCACCTTGTACCTCTGTACCACAGGTGACTTGCACCCATTAGAGTCACACACCCATGTGTGTCACGGTGGTGCAGATGTTTGAATTCCCAAGGAAAAAAGAGCATTTCTCGTACTCTGCAAGAGGTTGCACGGTGCTCCCAAGCCCAATCTCCATCATACCCTTCCTTCTGGGATGAGGGAGGTGAGAGGAGCACTCTGAGGTGTCCTTGTCATATGAGTGCAGCTTGTCCAGAAACAAGACGTGGGTTCTATTGTAGGCTCATAAGAAACACAATGCCTGCTGAGTCTTCCCCTGAAAGAGAGGGAGCTGATTTGGGAGGGTGCAGCTCATCAGGAATGCACTTCCTTCATCTCTGTTGGCTCTGGGAAGCTTTCATGATTATGTACAACCAGGATAAACAAATGAGATCAGAAACCCCCTGAGCAAAAGCCGTGCTGGGACGAGTAAAGCTTTGCAAGGTCCACGCTAATCCTGTTCTGCAAAGCACATGCCAGACACTTGGCACTTTTTGCATTCATAGGAATGAAGTCATGTCCCTGCTAGCCTCCATCTCCTCTGGGGGTATTGATGGGCCCTACCTCTCAAAGCTCTTCCCTCTGTGAGCCTGCCAGGGGTGCAAGCTCATGGCTGCCCTAGGAAACCTGCCTCAAAATAGGTTTGGGTTTTTTTCTGGCAATGTGAGGCAGTGAAGCCTGGTTGTTATTCTTAACCCTTGGGTTAAGCAAGGTAGCAGTGATGTAATGGAAGAACTTTGCTCTGCGTGCTGTCATGGCAGCTCTGAAGAATGGCTCATCCCTCAACAGAGCTGTGGTCATCTGCACTGCAATTTGTGTTGTTCTGTTTGTTGCTGGAAAGGGGGGGGTGGCCCCAGTGCTTCTGTTCTCTTGATCTTCCCCTGGCATCAGCAGTTTCTCATCAGCAAAGTGAAATGCTCTATTTCCACACTGCCAAAGACAATCTGTTTATTTCCTGTTGTCCATCCTGCTGGGAAGCCAGAGCAGGCTCCTCTCCCTCCCACTTAACTGTGAGTCCAAGGCTCTGTGCTTTGCCCAGCCTGCCCAGTCCCTCCAGTCCCTTTGGTGTGGGCAGGATGAGATGACTGTGGCTGTGTTAGCTGGCACCCCTACAGATCCTGGGCAAAGCCATCCAAGGATAATGTCTCTCCTTTTGTGAGTATCTGGAGACTGATATGGGCTGACTTGGCAAGTGCTTGCCTGGAGATGTTGATCCTTGAGTAATTTCTGCCTCTTTGGGTCCCAGTTGGAGGCTGCCAAGCAAAATGAGCTGGACAAATATCTGAAGGGGCTGCTTTACTGGCTCCTGAGAAACCTCACTCTCTGCTGTGTTCCCAAAGCATTAGGAATTGCATTAATGCTCCCCAGAGCCTCGCAAGCACAATTAAAGTGTTGAGCTTTAATTTGCCTCTTCTTCCCACTTGCTTGTCTGTGTCATTAAGGGTGAGCAAACCAAAGCCTGTCCACAGACTCCACCAAAAGGCAAAGCCACTGGAATGCCTGCCTGGCCTTGTAACTCACCTGTTTATGTACAAGCTATCTCCAGCTTTGTTTGGACTGGGTTGGACTGGGGAGGTGTGCCCAGAGGAGCTGCTGGGAGAGAACGGTGCTGCAGATAGCAGAGGGAAAGTGCAGTATTGTTCTCTGCCTGGTGTCAGGGCTCTCACCTCACTTGAACCCAGCTTCAGAAGCATGCTGGCAGAGATGGATGTGAAGAGCTCTGCCAAATGCTAAGAAATAATTCAACTGCCTCTCAGTGAATATCCATCATACCACCAAACTTCTGAAGGCTGATATTTTGGGTTGCTGTTCCAAGAGTTGCAGAAGCAGCTGAGGTGCAGTAGAAGACCAGTCTGTGAGCTGCTGTGTCTGGTTAAGCTCATCTTTACAGCCAGAGAAGCAAAGATAATGTTGCTCTTGCACATTCACCTTCCATTCTTTCCTCCTGAAGCCATCAGTGCAGGGCAGGTTTGCTTTCCTTTTTTTTTGTAGTGTCAGAATGAAAGTCTAAATTGCAGTAGTTAGCAAACCATGCTGAATCAGGGTAGGGTGAGCAGCATAAAAAATATTAGAAGATAACTGATCATGCCTTATATGTTGACTGCAAGTTAGGTCACTAAGGGTTCATATTCTCCTCTCCAGATCAGCATGTGATTGCTGGTGAAATCCAAAACCAGGAGGGAAAGTGGAGCAGCAGCCAGCTGGGGAGTTGGTACCTTCACTGGTGCTCCTTGTCCCCTGAGCAAGTGCAGGTCACTGATCACTGATGTCTGTCTGGTGGCCTTTCTTCTGAGCCCTTAGCTCAGTGATCTTAAGCTTCCCCTGGGCTGTGAGCCAGGGAATCAGACCTATCAGCTGCTTGTTTTCTCCACAGAGAGTTTAAATTGCACTTGGGAACCCAGGTCTGCTCCTGGCCTCTTGGTTCACAGCTGGTGGAGGCCCCCAACTTGCTGCTCCTCTGCTTTTTGAAGACTGGGGGGGAAATGAGTTTCCACTGCACTAAACACAAGGCAGGCACACTGTAAACTTGTAAAACTACTTGGAGAGACAAACTAACCCCCCAACAGCAGTGCAGGGACAGATGTAAGAAATGGAGGGGTGGGGAAAACACTGTGTGGTCATGCAGCTGGGGTCACAGCTTCCAGTGGTCCTGCCCTTGCTCTGAAATAAGGACAGGAAAATGCCATTATTTTGAATGGTTCTGCTTGGCTGATTAATGCTCTGCTCTTTGGTCAAGTGGGATGTGACCAGGAAGGTCCAGGTTGGACCACTTGGATTTTTGCTCATCTCTGGAGTCTTTTGGTGGGTGGTTCAGTTCTGTTCATACCCTCACAGGCAGAGGATTTACCCACTGGAATATCTGCCCTGTGCTGCTCTTCATGTTCAACAACTACCCTTGATCCTACAGTCTGATAAAGCTCCAGGAACCAACTCACCCTGCCCTGATAAAACTGCCCATGCTGGTGCTCCAGCCCTGCACACGTGGGCACAGCCCTGGGCACAGCCTCTGCCTCTCCTGTGTGTTGGATTCAGCTCATCCCCAGCTCTGTCTCTATTGCTTCTCCCATCCCAGCAAAAACAAGTGCAATCTGCTCGTGTGTATGCTCTGAGAGCCCTGCCAGGAACAAAGAGAAATTCAAATATTTGCATTGGGTTGTTTCTCTTTCCATCCAGGCGAAAAATGAAAACTTCAGCAGAGCCTTTTGATGCTGAGCTCAGGGTTTCCACCACACAGGTTCAGATCCTCACCAAAATCCTCACCCAATGAACAGTCGGGTGTTAACTTCGGGGATGAAATGACAGGGGGTGATTGAAATTATGGCCTTTAAAAAAAATTGGAAAATTGAAAAAAAAAAAATCATACTTTCCCTCTGTCTGATAGGAAGTCTGCATGGAGTTTCCCACACAAGAGAATTTCACTGTGAACTCTGGAGCTCTGATATTGATTTCTGTCCTAGTGCCTGGGATGCAAACTGTTGTTTTGCACACAAATATTTCAGAGCTGTACTTCTTTGGAAAATCCTTAGGAAAATCCCAAGCTCAAAGCCATGTGAAGGCCTCAGGTTTCTCTGGGACTGCAACACTTTTCTTTTGGCTGAGCTGATCAAGGAGACAAAGGTGTTTGCTAACAAATTAATGAACTTCAGAGCTCTACTTCTTGGTATCTAGGAAGCTGCTGTGATTCATCACTTTGTTAACCAAGGAAACAGGATGGTGAAACAGCCCCAAGTATGAACTAGCTCAGAAAATGAGCTGATTTGGTGTAAGCCTAAGGAATCCCACACTGTTCCCTCTTGCAGGGTCTGCTTGGCTCTATGAAACTTGAGGTGGTGGTTGTGGAGCTGGAATATGCAGGATGGGAAGGGATGGCAGAGGTTTCTGCCCTGGGGTGGCATTTATGCTCCTCCTGGCTCAGTTCAGAGGGATAGGAATGATGTGCTGGTAGCACTTGGACTGTAAAATGACCTGGGAATGTCACTGGGGCGTTTTTGGTAGGATATGCAAGCAGTTTTTGTCAGTTCTTGCAAAAAATTCTGTAATCTGTGGCAAGGATTGATTTCTAACTGGATGGCACCTCCATGACCTCTTTGTGAATTTTTTTTTTTTTCCCACCCTCCTTGGCCTCTTTCTTTGCATTACTTTGGATCTTGTGTCATGCCTGTGACCCAGAAAGTCACAGTGCTCTCAGCCTTTCCTAGCATCACTCTGGATTGGATAACTACCTCTCCATGACAAACTTTGATTGCCTTCTTAAGTTAATTTAGTATTTTCCATTAGTCCCACCTTGAGTTCTCTGGCTCAGAAATTTCTTATCAGGAATTCATTAGCCCTGAAACTTAAAGAACTGACTCTTCAGGCTTAAATACTGTCTATAATTACCTTCTCTTTGTGCTCTGCTTTGGAAGACATCCCTAGTGTTTCATTTTACACAGCAGGCAGTACTCCCCTAATATTATAACATGCAGTTAAATCTTCTCTACTTTAGGGAACTAAAAAAACTATCAAAAGATTGCAATGCTTCAGAAAAAAACTTCATGTCAGAGCTGAAGGTTTTTTTGCTTCTTTTGTCCTGTTCATTGTTTGCAACAGAGACAAGAAGTGCTGTCAGAGCCTGCTTCAGCTGCTGTCTGTATTTCCAAAAATGATCCATTTTGGCAGGCTCTTTAAACTGCTTCCTTACTTAGGTCACTTCTGAGATCATGTAAGAGCTGAGGAATCTCCCAGTAGCCTGCTTCTCTAAGTACTCTGCCCTGTTTTACCTCTAAGCTCAGCCTGACACTTGACAGTCACAGTTATTCAGGATGGAATAAATGCATTAAAATATATCTATTCTAGGCAGAGAGTAGAAGGTGGGTAGACAATACATTATCCCCACTAGAAATGCTTAAATTCGATTTATTAGCATAGCCTGACCCTAACATTTGCTGACTGACACCTTTGACAAGTGGATAGCAGAGGGCTGCATCTATTATTGCCCTTGGGTCTGGAGCACTGGCAGTGGGGAAAGGTCAAAGACACAAGGGTAAAAGGAGATAACTTTGCTAAACAAATTTCCTTTTCCAAGATAAATGAAATGCAGGTTTAAAACAAGTGGCTATGTGTGCTTCATTGCCTATTTAAAAGCAGTTGATTGATAAGAGTTCTTGCAATAAGCACAAGGAGTATCGTTGAAAACTTCCTGGAAAACACACATACAGAGCAGAGCTGTTACAATGAGCCTCCTGGTAAGAAAGGTGGTAACTTCACTTTAATGAAGTTAGGTAAACAGTAGAGAGGCCTTTTTCCCTTGGAAAAGAGGGGCAGGAAAAAAAAAAAAAAAAAAAAAAAGAGCTGTTACGTAAGCCAGCAATGTACAAACTGCATTTCTTCTTATTTTGTGTAGTTGCAGAATAGACTTAATGCTGCCTTTAATCATTGCACATTGTGAAGCTGGAACATCTTCATTATTTATGTTCTCCTGAAATCTTTCACCTCTTCTTCCTTGCCAGAAGTAATCAGACAGGCTATAAGGTATTCTGGCAGCCTTGTAGTCCAGCTTCCCAGTGGTTCTGCATTCCCACTTGCAACTTCTGTCACCCCAGCCAGGAGGCACTGCCTAATATTGGCAAATCTGTTCTGAAATGCTGGGGAGCTGGCAAGAGATTTGCTGAAGAAAAGCCACTAATGGCCAACCTAAATCCAGAATGTGGGGTGCTATTCAGTAGGAATGCTAAATAAATCCCTGCTCTTGCCCTGCGTGGTGATGCTGTTACCTGGCAGATGCTGAGCTGATAAGCAGGGCACACAGGACATTTCTCATGTGATGCAGCCAGCGTGTGGCTCCTCTGGATCATCAGGGAGCTGGCAAAGCAATTATAAGGAGGACACTTGATTCATTGTGTCACAGCAGATGTGCTATGATTCAGATAAGGGTACACTCATGTTGTTAAAATGCTATCATTTGCTCCAGGGCCTGTTTGTCCCTGGTCTTTCCAACCAAACCCAACCACACAGAACTTCTGTGATCAAATTAGGCAGTTTGGTTTGACATGGGTGTGTTTGTGGGTGGCAACTCTTATCCTCAGTGACAGTGCTGGCACCCAGTGCCTGATGATGTTTGCATTTTGCCTCTGGGATGTTTTTATATATATTTCTTTAAGTGCTGCTTAGGTACGGGGCACCCTTCCTCTGAAGCCCACTACAAAAAAAACCCTAAAACTCCCATTCTCAAGATATAATCCTCCCAGCTCTCACTCACATGTCATGAGCAGAATGAATATGCACACATGAGAGAATGAGTGTGCATCTTGCTATGGCTAATTCTCCCTACCTGTGTTTTTTCTGTGCCAGAGTCACAGGGACAGCCCTTCTGTGCCTTACACAACAGTGTGTACCCACTCAGGTATCAGAGATTCTTTTTTATCATGGCCTTAATTTGGTGTCCTGTGACACATTAGACTGATGCCACAGTAGTTAAATGTCTCTCAAGCTGATTCTCCTCCTAACCATGTTGCCTGGCATTAGAGCCTCTGCTGGCACAAGTCAACATGATAGGAATTGTTTTATCTGGCTTGAGGCTGCTGTCAGAATGTGATATTGAGTTGGGAAGGGTTGAGTATAGTCCTAAAGCATAAGACCTGAGGACTATGAAGTGCTTGGAATTTTCCACAAAAGATATTATGTTGGTTAAAAGATTAAGAATATTGACAGAAAGATCTGATTCCCAATATAAACTCTGAGATCTGATGACAATTTATGGCAAGAAAATCCTAGTTTTATAAACTACAGGATAATGTCATCAAAAGATAAGTTCTCTTAAAACAAATAGTCCCAGTGTTCCCCTACGTGCCATTTAAACTCTATTCTCCGGTCTATTTTTCCTCTTTATTCATCACATATTGCTTCTGAAGGAGAACCTCTCTTAACTTGTAATCAGTATTGTTGGAATGATACAATATAAATTATTTAAACCAAACTGACTGTGATGATTTAAATGTAAAATGCATTGTATTGCTCCCTAGACTATTATATCTATACTAGAGAATTTGAACAAGCCATTAGGATCTGAGATGTTATGGGTCAGGCAGACAATAAGTGCCAAACTAAAATAATAGGGGGCTTTCTATCCCTTTTGAATTCCCCAGTGCACACACTGCCAACCTCTTTGTTCTTCTCTGGAACTCATACCTGTTCAGCCAGCAGCACCCCAGGCCTTTCTGTGGCCTCTGCTACTGCAACTGATCACCACTCCCCACAGTGCTTAAGGGATTTCATCCTCTCCTCTTTTTGCAATTCCACTCACCCTACTTTACAGGGAGAAAAAGACCTGGAGGGATTAGAGAAGTTGGTCTATTTTCATTTGCCAGCATCGTTATCTTTTTGTAGTTGCAGAGGTGCCCTGAGCTTCCCAGGAAATTCACTGCAAAGCAGAGAGCACACAGGGCTCCTTAAATGTGGGTTCAGACTCCCATTCCATGCCCTGCCCATGGGGTCAGACTATTCATGATACAGGGTTAAAAATGTATATAATATTTAGGCAGAAATAGCTTTGTTTACTGTATTTTATCAGGTGATTCATTTAAGGCCACATTCTGGTTTCTATGTGTTTGGCTGATAAATTCTGTTTACTTGCAGTGAAATGAAAGGAGCTGCATTTAAATACAAGCTGGTGTCAGTAGCTTGTCACATGGGGCCATGTTTTCTGTCACTGGATTATATTAATGATGATATTCAAGCCTTGAAGCTGCAAAAAAAGTGTCCCATCCTAATTACATAACCTCAGCTAGGACTTTTGGTAATAAGTGAGTGGATGAAACTCTTCCTATGAATTTCTCAAGAGTCAGAAAGAGCACATTGGCATCCTGCTTGTTATGCCATGTTAATTTTAAAAAGCTCTTGTCAACCAGCAAGGCAATAGCTTGTTTTCCCCCTGGGTTTTGCTAGGTTAATCCATGAGTCATGCAATATTTGACTACAATTTCATGAGTCATGAGAAAGCTCCACAGCCCTCTCTTCTTCTGGATGATCTTGCTGTCTGATAGTGCCAGGTCGGATGTCTTCTCAGTGCCTGGATGTATAAGTGCATCCTGCAACATTATATAGTGTCAATAAAACCAAAATCCTTTCCTGGGAAACATGAGGATAAACCTGGCATATTTCAGAACAGCCCTTGAAGCTTTTACCTCACCCTAGGGATCTCTCTATGGACAGAGAATCCCTAAATAAGGTCAGACTTTTTCCTCTTGCTTTCAATCAGGTGTGTGTTTTTATTTGAGCCTTTACCATGTTGCATTTGACAAAAGGCAAATGCAGAGAAGGGTACATTTCTGATCTTTAATTGGCTGTAACAATCACTGCATCACATTTGCTCCCCAAATCAAAGAAATTATTGGATTGAGAAACTACATCTTCATTTGGTTTTGCTTTGCTTTTTGGGGGGGCTTGGGGGTTTTTTTGTTTGTTTTTGTTACAAAAAATTAGTTCAAATGCACTAAAAACTTAAAAACTTCTCTGGAAGTTTCCAGTGGAAACTTTTCCTCCCTGTCATTTGCTGCTTCAGGCTTCTGTGCTGGAGAATTGTCCCTCTGGTTTCCTAGAAATGTGCAAGGATGAGGTATCATTGCTTTGGAGTGTTGCAACGCAGGGACAGATCCCAGCTGCTCCCTGTTTCAAGCAGCAAAGTTCAGACTCACTGCAGGGTGCATCTGTGCCCAATTTGATATTTTGGGGAGACAGCCTGTCCTTGTCAGTTGAAAAAGCTGGCTGATAACAGAGAGAGCTTTTTTTCCCCCCTTCTTCCTATCTAGGAATGGGAGGAGGATGATAACTTCCAAGGCCTGAGTTAGGAGTAACTGCTCATCCTGGGCTTTTAGGGAGGGAAATTCAGCCTCTGCCCAAAACCAGAACACTGAAGGAACATCACAGGAAGGGGGAGAGAGCTGGATGCAATGTTGCTTGCTCATCCAAGGCCACAGTTTGACCTTGCCTGTGTTGTTCCTGCCAGATGTTTGCCCAAGCTGTCCCAGGACTGTGCTCTGCTTCCCAGGCATTCTGCTCCTCTCCTGAACCATCTGGGGGAGGAAGAGAGCTTCTTCCTTGCTGCTGAAACTCATCATGCCTTCTCCTTTCTCCCGTGGACATCTCTCACTGTTGCAGCTGTTATTTACACATGTCTGTAAATAATGGAAACTATAATTTCTGCCCTGGCTTTAACATGGGATGAGTAAGGCCTTGGTTGAAAGAATTCCTACTTGAAATTGTATATGCTGCTGGTCTACTTGAAAACACAGACACCTCCAAGCCAGTTAGTCAAAGGAGAAAGGTTTTATGAACAGTCTCCTCCCAAGGCAAAGCTGGAAGCAGGCAGCCATCTCCAGTGAGATGGTCCCAGGCTCAGTGCTCCTGGTTGTGCCCCACCTCCCAAATGATGCCCCAAACCCCAGAAAGAGCCCATCTGCAAAGAAAATTTCAGAGAATCTTATTTTCAAGCCATTGCAGGTCTTGGACTTCCCAGGTCAACAGTGGAGAGGAAGAAGTGATTTGTTTCTATGAGCCTGCACACTTCTGTGGCTCTTTGCCATAACCCAGCAGGGAAAGGGTGTGAAACCTGCTCTGAGCTGGGCAGGGTTTGGAGCAGGAAAAACAACAAGGCTCTGATTCATAACAGGTTCGATTCAGGCTGCTCTGGGAAGTCACTGCTGGCTTCTAATATTTTCGTTTTCATAGGTGATTTTTGTCTTCAGGCTGGTTTGGGGAAGGTCAAAGACACCTGAGGTGATAAATGTGACTCCACCTGGACTGCTTTGGAAAGAGTTATTTGAGCTAAGAGGTTCTTTCTGACCATGGTTATCAGCTCTCTTCTGGAGCAGGAGGAGATGATCCTTAAACTTCTGGGTTTCCCCTGGGTGAATCATGTCCCCACCCCACATGGGCACTGCCAGGCTGAAGGCTGAGCAACCTCCTTCAGGTCCTCTAAATATATGACTCCATAGACATGAAAGATAAGGGACATGACACTCCTCCTCCTCCTCCTACCATGAGGTGAGCAGTTATTTTTAACACAGAGGTCACCAAGCAAGGGTCACCAAACCATTGGAATTGCTGCAGAGGATGCTGTTGATTCGAGTGGGCATTGGAGGGGGTCCCAGAGGACCACGGTGCAGCTTAAAGTGAAGTCTGTATCTCTTCCCAACAAAATTTGGCTTCACCAGGATTGACAGGAGAAGCTCTACAGATGGCATGAACCAAAGTGTGTGTGTGGATGGGGAGGCAAGCTGAGGGCTGATGAGCATGTGTCTGTTCTTATCCAGGACAGAGATGTCATCTTGCAAGGAACTGCATGATACCACCTGCTGATTTAGGAACAAGCAGTGTTCTGGCAAGAAATAGCTCCCAATTAGCCTGAAAACAGACTGCTTTGGGTGGAGGATTTGCAGATTGTCTCTTATTTATTGGCAAACCTCATTTTAATATAATCAGCTGTTTGACAGGCAGGGTAGGTAACGGTCCTTGATTTGAGCACTGACACATCTGAACACTGAGTACAGCCCTTAATGCCCAGAGTCCTCTGCCAGTCACTGAAATGCATCTGATATTAAAATGCAAGGGGAACCTAGGAAGCCTCTTGCCAGAGCACCTTGCTGAGTCCATTAAGACTCCACCTTCAATAATTCATAAAATCTCTTCAGTGAGCTGGTGTGTATGTGTGGGGAGGGGGTAATAAAACATCTCAGACCTTGCCTGCCAGCATTAATTGAGTGGCCAGTTAAATCTCTCAACAGTATTAATCAATAAAGGGGCCCACAGTGCAAATAAATCCAGAACATAATATGACAGGGCTATGGAAGTGAGGGAAAGCCATTCTTCTTCTCCCGTGGGTGAGGGGAGGTGCAGTACTGCTCCTGTAACTGGTATTTGAATAACCTCACTTCTCTGATAGTTCTAACATCCAGTCTCTCCAGCTGTGTTATCCCACGTTCAGACATCCCTAAAATGTCTTGGATTCAGCTGTGCATGCAACTGAGGGAGTAGCTGACTCTGCAAGGTAGGGAGCAGACTGTAAATGCTGTCACTTAACTGGGTGTCTCCAGTTTCCCTGGTCTGGAGCTGATGTCATGAGGAGAGGATCACTCCCTTTCTAAGATGAAAGCATCTTGAGTTGGAGTGCTGTGTCTGCAGGTCCCCAGTGAGGTATGAACAAATACTCTTAACATATCTTACACTGCTGCTGTAAATTTAAAGATGTTTTCAGTGCTCCAAATGAATCTACTCATTCAGCCTCTCCAGGAATGCAACATGATGTGGCTGTGTTCAAAACCCACTTATCCTGGTGTGACTTTGGTGCAATGCTACTGTAGTTTGAGTCTTACCTTTGCTGTAAGTGAGCCAGAACCTAACCTACCAACAGACAGCTGAAATGGGTGCAATTGAAAGCCACAATTTAAATTTTCCATTGAATTCAGCTTGCAGCTGGCCACCTTTTCCATTAATGCTAGGCTAATATTTACTTTTACAGTTTACGGATATTTGTGGACTTTCCACATATTTCTTCCCCCAAACTGATTGTTCAGCCAAGAACTGTGTATTCAGTTCCTTCACTCCTTCCTGATGGAGCTGGCAAAAATTCCAGCATTCAGGTTAGTGTTGGCTTTGCCCAGATACTGGTGATTATGCTGAGCTCTTAGGATGTTTGTGGAAAGAAAGCGGATACGTAGCTGTCTTAACATGTCTGAATGTGAATCAGATTTTGAAACCCCATGAATCTTAAGCCATACTTGATCTTTCCTCTCGTGCTTCTCTGCCCATCTTTTTCAGCTATGAAGTAACCAGATTAAGCTTCAAGTGTCTGTTTCTGCAGGGAAAATAAATTACCCAGCAACAGCACTACCTACGACTGTGCTACAGCTCATGTTTGAGCTCATCTTCGGGCTGAAGCTTTCATTTCACACAAAGAAATGTGGCCAATTAGAATTCATGCACAACTCCATGTGCAGCTACTTGTTCAGTCATGTCTTGCTCATGTCCCCAAGCCTCACAGTGAGGCATTTCCCTTCCTCCAGAAACACTGATTTGTTTCCCTGGCACTTAGTGCCTCTGTCTATGAGGCAACGGGTGTAACAACAGGATTGCACAGGAGGGCCTTGGAGATTCCCTCTCTGTTGAGCAGAACTTTGATTTCAAAATAGAGATACAAATCAAGGGAAAGAACTCACTCTTTGCAATAGTATCCGGCCAAGGATTTCCCCATGTGTTCCAGATAAGTGATTCTGCTTCATGGGTGGCCACTCTGAGGCTTCTGGTCTCATGGGACAGTGTTGGGAACACTGGGATGGAGTCACTGAACTTAGAAAAACAAAAACATGACAATCTTGGGAAAAGACAGCTGTCTGACCCACAGAGGATGCTTGTGGTGGCCAAAACTGTTTAGAACAGCAACAAGAAACATGTCATGCATCTGCCACAGTTTCTCTGGGACATGTGAATGCAGGTTTTTGCTATACAGGAGCAAATGGAAAATGTCACTTGTCCCAGATGTAGTCTTGCTCTGAGGTCTCATCTAAGTGTTCACAGCAGCTCTGGTACCTACAGCAATGTACTCATAGTAAGCAGCTGAGTATGCACCAGCTCTCTGTAGTATCCACCCAGCTTCCAAGGTAGGCTTTACAGTCCAAAATGAAGTCTACATTGCTCCAGGTTAGTGGTAAAAGTCTTAAAAGTCTGTTTAAAACAAGTGTATCTGTACCTCCATGGGCTTCAGTCCCACTCTGAGCTACTGGGTAGGTCCATACGCAACTTATTTTATAGGCTGGACTATGATGAGATCAATTTAGCCCCAGTTGGAAATCCTTATTCTATCTTTATTCTAAGTCTTTATACTGATTTTGCTTGTTCTTGCATAACTCCCTCATACCTCTGTAGCTTTAACCAATTCCACAGCACAGAGGTGGTGTCAGGTATCTTAACTCTGCAGCCCAGAGGTAAGGATAAGGCACTCTTGGATTCCAGTAGGTAGAAACAGCCATATTTAAGACTGCTGATTAAAACATGGTATTGGAAAAGAGTATCACGTGAGTCAACAGGATATCAGTTGTCTGTTGCTTCCCTTCATGTGTCAATTAGAAAGAAAAAAAGAAAAAAAAAAAAAAAAGAAATAAAGAATAAAAAGAATAAAGAATAAAGTTGCCTTCAATTAAAAAAACAATTTCAAGAAAGTATTCAAAGGTTTCCCACAGTTGGGTGCTTGCTTATATTTTTCTCCACCCATCACAAATCACAGCAGTAGATCTTCCCCTGCTCATGTTTTGCATTAGTAAATTGAACTACATACTCTGTCCCCTCAGAGATTAATGCCTCCATCTGAGGAAACAGCTGAATACGTGCTGGTGGTAGTACTTTCATCATTAGCAAATGGGAGGCTGTGGGAGGAGAACAAAATTTGCATGGGTTGGATGTTGGCCTAAACACACTCTCCCTGAATTCTGGACATCAGGGAAGAATTGATAGAGATAAGCACTTATTCAGCAAACCCCAGACCAGAAAAACAAAACAAAACAAAACAAAACAAAACAAAAAAAAAGAAGAGTCCTACTTTTTTAATTAAAAAGCTTTTCAGCTGCCTTTGTTCCAAATGAAAAATGTTTTGCTAATACCATGTGTCTGCAGAGTGCACTCCAAATATCTCAAAGCTGTATCTGGTGTCAAGTGGTATTACATTTATCAGTTGTCCTTGGGTAAGTTTTTAAATCCCTGAAGTTTTGAAATCTTTTCATTAGCCTGTTTTTTTGGAAGACAGATTTGAGAGACATTTAACTGCTACAAATGTTAAACTGTCCATTCAAAGAAAATATTATGGCTCATGTGTGCACATGGCATCAATTACAGCTTGCTCCTGATCCTGGTAAAGGCTGAGTACCTTCACAGTCCTTATGATAATTTGAAATTTCACTTATTCACTAAAGTGTTACCCAGTGTGTCTGCTTAAAAACAAACCTACTGTTAGAATAAAAATTAAGTACCAACAGAGAGAGGCTGACTTTACCACCCTGCATGCAGAAAACTACCTTGGAACCCTCGTTTAATCAAAACCAAGTTAAACATTTTTTTCTCAACAATCAGCACATGAAGGAACAAATAAGAACACGCAGTACAGAACAAAGAACATTTATCACTGTGATGTTTTGGCCTCTAACTGAGCAGCATTTGTATCAACTTCCTCCTTCCCTTTGCACCAGGGCTGTGTGTCTGTGCTGTGCACCTGTGGTCACTAGAGATTTTTACCACACTTCTTGCAAGAGTGCACTTGCTAACCATGGTGCCTTGGCTGTTTTCCAGTGAAGGGGGATACAAGATTTTGCCTGCCTAGAAATCATCTAAGATGTTTCAAAACATTTTCTTCACTTCCTGCCTTAACCTTTTGCAACTGTTATGTTCTGCATTAGAGAGAGCACTGGTAAAATAAATTCCTTTGTCTGTCATCTGCCAAGTAGCTTGATTTTTTATTTTTACTGTTTTCTCTGTTAAATTTTGAACTAGCCCCTTGTGACCATTGACAAAAGCCTGAAATTGTAAACCTCGTGGGTGACATATGCCTAGAAGTGAGAATGAAAACAAGTAGCTGAGCATTATTGTATTTTTTTTAAAGGGTTTTTTTTACATTCATTATTAATTCCATCCATATCACATGCCATGCCCTAGACCTATGTTGCAAAGGCTTCTGCCTGCTGCACCACCACCTTTTAACCATACACTATCAGTAATGCTATGGGTTCCTGGAGATATGGATAGAATTGTGACATATGCCTAGAAGTGAGAATGAAAACAAGTAGCTGAGCATTATTATTTTTTTTTTAAAGGGTTTTTTTACATTCATTTGTGCTGAAATCACACAGGTACTCTAGTCATATTTTGGTTTAAAGGCTACTTCAACAGACACTGTTACCAAATCCCCATTGAATTCCCTTATCAATTTTACAATTCCCACCAAGCACTAAATAACTGCTGGAATTCAGGATGCAAGTAACACCAGGCAGGTACTGCTACTTCTACACTGGCATTTGGTTTGTGCTGTCACTTTTCCACCAAAATTTTAAGTGCACAATAGTACCTGAATGAGAGTTATCTGGCAACCTCAGGTCAAACACTGCATCAGATGCTGCTTTTATGTAGAGAAATGATGCCATGAGGTGCTGCTTGTTGCTAATTTTCACTGATAACAGTGATAACTGCAGATGCTTGGTGTCACAATACTGAGCACCCTTTCCATCACGCATCCATAGAGCCATGGGCATTGTAAGGGCAGCGTGTGTTTGGTGTTGCAGTCGATACTCAGGTCAATACCACACAACTGTGTAAAGAGCAAACTGGTGAGCAGAGTGTACGAGCAGGGGTGCTGCCCAGGAGGCACATTGTTTTCTCCGCAGCTGGGATATGATGTTCTGATAAGGATGCAGACAAATCAGAGAGAGCGAGCAGGTGGTCTGGCTCCCACCATGACTGGCAGGAGCTGGTTTGGGCAGTCCAGAACAGTGGATGGGTCCAATGTATGAGAGGTTCCTGCAATGGAGGGGATGACTTGATGGCCCAGGCCAAGCGGGGAAAAAAAAACCAAACTTGTGAGTCACTGCATAGCGAGAGACTGAGGATGGCCAGAACTGAGCAGCAGGCTCAGGCTGGGAGATGTTCTTTATCACAACAGTTTCACGTTGAGCTCTGAAGCGGGGTGTCTGGAGAGATTTCTCAGAGGAGCGAGGCACCCACACACCTCCCAGTGCCTGCGGGGGGCCTGGCTCCATCCCCTGAGGAGCAGCGGGGCTGAAGCGGGTGGCGGCGGGAGGAGAAGGAGTGACAGGACCCACCTATCGCCCCTCCATCCCCTCAGGTACCACTCGGGCCCTGGCATCCATCCTGTGGTGAATTTTTGAAATTCACCCGAGCGGACCCATTTATTTAGCTGCTGGAAACAAATTTATCACCGGCTCAGGGTGGGCCGTCGGCAAGAACCGACAGGAACACCCCGCTTCCAGCCTCAGGAGCAGTTCCCGCCGGCGCGGAGGGGTTCGAGGCGGTCGCACCGCTGACTCAGGCCCGGTCGCCGGCGGCGCCTTTAAGTGCTGCGGACTCGGCCCCTCGCCTCAGGTGGCCGCCGCCGTTGCTGCCGCTGCCGCCGTCGCGCCTGCCTCCCCCACTGCTTCGCACCGCGCTTGCGCCGCGGCCGCCGGGGCTGGCACTCGGGTCTCAGCCGCACCGCACTCCGCAGGGCTTTGTCTGGAAGCCGGCGGCGGGAGGGCCCGGCCGGGAGGCGAAGATCGGGTGTGAGGCGGGAGCCGTGAGGGGGACCCGCGGCCCAGCTGAGTGCGAAGAGTCGAGGGGCGCAGGCGGCCCTTAAGGTGGACTCGCGTTTAAGGTGGACCGGTCCCGTAAGGTGTCCCGGGAGTTAAGGTGGATCGCGCTTAAGGTGGACTCGCCGCCAAGCCGCGCCTGCGAGGCGGGAAGGGCCGGGGCTCGGCATGGAGAGCCCCGCCTGAAGCGGCTGCCGGAGGAGCCGCGCCGGTCTGTCCTGAGGAAGAGATGGGGAAGGCCCGCTGCTGAGGAGCCAACTTCTCCCCGGCCTCTAACAATGACCAGCTCCCGGCCGTTCTGCAGGAAGAGGCAGCCCATGGACGAGGTGGGGGAGCGGAGCCTGGCTTTGAGCTGCCGGGGGTGACTGGAAAGAGGCTCCCCCGCCGGCGGGTCCCCGGCTCCTGGGGGGGGGCAGGGGGTGGTGTGTGTCCGCGCCGCGTTGTGTTTGGATTGGGAGAGGTTTAATTTTCTTTAAAGGGAACTCCTTCATCACCGCCATCCTCCTCCTCCTCGTCCCTTTGCAGCTCTGAAGCCGTCCCGGCCGCAGTCTCCCCGCCGGCCCCGGGGAGCCCCCGGCGCAGCGACATGGAGACGGTGGGAAAGTTTGAGTTCAGCAGAAAGGACCTGATCGGGCACGGAGCCTTCGCTGTCGTCTTCAAAGGCAGACACAAAGAGGTGAATAATCCCGTCTTTCTATTTTTTTTTTTTTCCTTCTATTTATTTATGGGTTTGGGCCGAGCCTGGCACCGCGTCCCGGTCGCCCCGTTCCCAGTGGGCTAAGGTGGTTTTTCTTACCCTGGGCATCAACCCGGGCTCCCGGGTAGCTTTATTGTTGGTGATCACGTTTATTATTATTTGTTATCGTTATTCTGGAGTTTCTTTGGGGGGCAGGCGTTTGTCCCAGCAGGAGCTGGGCAGGTGGCTTCACCTTGCGGCTGGGCTGGAGGCCGAGGTGTCTGCGGGGACCTCCTGCCCGCCCAGACTGGCCCCTGCCTTGGAAACAAGCCCCAAAAAAACCAAACAAAAAAGCCCCCACACTGTCTGTGAAGTGTGTAGAGAGCTCCTGCTTTGTTGTTTGGTTGTGGGGGTTTTCTTTGTGTGTGAAGTTTTGTCTTTCTCCACTTCATTTTCCCAAGAGGAGGGGAAATCGCTCGCTGGTAAATAAAAGGAAAGGAATCTGGCAGTGGATTTTCTATCATTAGGGCTTGGGATAAGCCATGGCTCCCACAGAGCCTTTATTTCTAGTGATTAAATAAGAGGATAATCATCATATAAGGCAGTAGCAAAAACCCCAATCTTGGGGTTTTCTCCTTGGGCTTACAAGAATAATACGGGAAAGGGCAAGTCTGAACAAGTGAGGAACAGGCATTAGGATATCAAGAGGCCTTTACCAGTGCTGCGAGACACTTCTTTTAGTAACGATTGTAATCTGTTAAGAGGCTGCCTGTCCTAATGTAAATTAATGGTGAAATTTAAATTTCTCTTTGAATTACATGTGTACTCTTTCAGAAACCTGAGCTGGAAGTAGCTGTGAAATGCATTAACAAGAAAAACCTTGCAAAATCTCAAACGCTGCTTGGCAAGGAAATAAAAATACTTAAGGTAAAAGTACCCTGACTTGTTTTCTTCAGTCTTTGTTATATATGTGCTTTATTGCTCCTTGCTTATGGTTTTTGTTTTACTTTTTCTAGGAACTGAAACATGAAAACATCGTGGCCTTGTATGACTTCCAGGTAAATACATTCATTTATGTTAAAGCATTCTGGATTTGGGAGAGGTTGAAGGGAGTTTCTGGTATTTTAGTTCTTAACATATGTTTTAGTATTCAGAAGTGTATTCTAGGGAAAAATCTTTATGTTAGGGAAAGGTAAACAAACGTGGCTGAGCAGATCATGTATTGATTGTTGCCTGGACCACAGAACTCGAATGCTGCTGGGGATTGAGGTGGGAGCTCTGCTTCCAAGATGTTGTACAGTGTGTGCTGAGTATGTCTGTTGGAAGCTCATCAGTTCCCAAAATGCTAGAAATAAAATTACAGTAGTTATTCTTGGCATACCTACCTTTTGTTTTCTTTCTCTGGTCTGGATACACTCCCTAAGAAAACTTCTTTTTCCTAAGCAGTGTAAAAATAGTGTGAGCATGACTTTGTAGCATATGATTGTCTCCAGTTCCAGAGAATTTTCGTTTGCATTTTTCTGTTGTCCTTGTGGCAATCACTAAGTGTTAAAAACTGCAGCAGACATTTTTAGATTATTGTGGTTTCCCACAGTTGCTTTTTCCTTCAAAGTCAGCTCTGAAGATCTAATCTCCAGGGCTAAATCCACTCTGAAACCCAAGTTATGCAATGAGTTGGTTTTTGGTTTTTTTTTTTTCTTCCTTAAATTTTTAGTTAAAATATCCTGCTGGGTGATGGGGCAAGCTTTCTCTGACACCTTTATAAAGGTGTTGTAGGCTGTCAAATGGAACAGCCTGTTCCTGAACGGAGGTGCTGGTCGGTACATGGGTGCCACCTGTGCCATGCTCAGCTCCGGTATTTACGAGTGACAGCTGCGTGACTGCTGGCACCCCTGGACCCTGGGGGTGGCCCTGGGGTGTCTTATCAGGAGCTGGCTGCCCTGTCCCTCCTATCACGTGTCCGGTGGCCACCGTGTTTGTTGACATTCTTCCTTCTGCTGTGGATTGGCTCCGGTGGCCTCTGCGTCACCCGAGTCCCGGGTGGCTGGAGCAGCCGGTTTGCAATGCCTGCTGGATGCTGTAGTCTGCCCGCGTCACCCCGCGCCTCTGTCACCTCCCTGTCCCTCTCCGTGGGAGGTGTGTGTGTGGGGGGGGGGTTATGGTGAAGTGCTGCGCACTTTGGGGGGGTGCTTAATGCCTGGTGTTGTCTTGGTGAGAGAGGTGGAGGGTTTGGGGCTGCTCTGGGAGGGAGGACAAGATGCTGGGAGCGGGGTTGTGTCTTGGAAATGTCCTTGGGGTAAGAGACTGTGTGCTGCTCCTCAAGCACTGTGGTCTTGTAAAGCAGTGACTGCCTTTGGCCTGATGCATGCTGCAGAGGGCTGGGGGAGTTTCCTCTGGGCATGGGTCACTTGTGATCTCGTGGGTTTTTTAATTTTCTGCAGCTTCTAAGTATACTTAAGATTTTCAGTGGAGGGAGTGAGTGGCTGCTTTTGCTCTTCTGGAGTTTGCATTTGCATGAAGCATTTTGCTGCTGGATTTTTTTTTTTTTTTTAATTGCAAATCTTTCAACACCTTTGTTCGGGTTCTGTTCCTTACCCTGCTTCAAATAACTGCCTGGTAGGAAGCAGCTCAAAGATGTTTCCTGCAAAAGGAGTGATTTCATCACTGTTACAACTGCAGCAATTTAGTTTTCTCTTTATGTGATGGCAAATGAGCTTCAGTTAAATTCTGTGTGTAGCAGTGTAGCCTGATGAAATACATGCAAAAAGCTGTTTAAGGTACCAGGAAACAGGAACTTAAGAATGGTCAAAGCATGTCCAGTTATATGTTTAGTTACCAGTTGCCAGAGTCTGCATGTATGACTTGGGTGATTTGGTTTCTTGGACAAAATGAGATGTCTTGGGTGGCATTAGGATCTTAGGTAGAGCTACCAGGGTGTGGAGTCACCCCTGGTGTAAGGTAATCAGTAATCAGACACAGTCTGATATGGTCCACCCGCATGGGCTGTGTGTGTAACATGTCTGGCCTTGCTCTGTGTCTCCTAGGAGTGAGAGTAAATCATCTCCAAAAATAGAAGTGCAGTTCTGTGGAAAGCTGGCTGCTGCCCACCTTTCCTTACACTGTGGAAAAGACTACTTCTTACCTTGTTCCTCTGACACGAGATTAGTTGCTTCATTCATAGCTGCATATATATTTAACCTTGAAAATTACATAGTTGCAGTTAATTGAGCCTTTACTTTTAGGCTTTCTAAAACTAAAGAGGTTTATTCTTGTCTTACAACATCATAGAGCAAAAAAGGAAAAAATGTTTCCTGTGAATCAATGTTGCCCTGTAACTTTGTCTGTTGCTGCATTTTGTCTTCCCTTCTTCTGCACCTCCTGTCAGCAGTGACTTTAACTTTTACTCGTGTGTTCCTTGCACACAAGGAAATGGTTGCCAAAACCACAGAGTCTGTAAGTGAGTGATTACACCCAGGGATGCTTTAGGTTGCATTTTCCTGGTTAAAAGCTAATGTTAACCAGGCCTCATACAACTCAAGAGTTTTGATGTAATGCCAGATTTGCCTCAGACAGACACAGTGCTGATACTGAATACTGATAGCAGCTCTCACCCTGAGACACTTATTTTAGCTTTCAAATCCAGGAAAAAATTGCTGTGTTCCTTCTTGTTTTATAGATCTCTGTGATACTTGTTCATAAATAATGACAAAATAAGAAACTTCCTGGGAATGAATGTTACTGGTCAATGTTTAATGCATTAAAAGTGCAGTGCCTGGACTTTTGTACATCTCCTCACTGAGAGCAGCATCAGTACATCAGAATGGCTCATAGGATGAAATATGCATATTCCCATTATTATGTTCTCATGTATTAATGAGAGGTACTGTGAATTGTCTAGGAGTTTGATGTGAACCCCTCAAAAAGAGGATAAGTCATACTGTACTGCATTTCTAGATGTACTGACTATTTTATGTCTGTATGGAGTTGTGGTGCAGTTCTTTCCTAGGCACAGGAGGTGTTTGACATAAATTGATTACAGAAATGGATTACTCCATATGCAGGGTATATGAGTTGCTACTGAGAAATCCCAGACTCCCCAGCTGGATTGAAGTGGGACAGGAGTTGGGATCTCCAGCCTGCAGTCAAGAGGAGTACAGTAGTCTGGAGGGACATCTGGAGATCAGAAGTCTTTTTATTCATTTTGAAGACAGCCAAGTGAGCTCTTGTTCCATCAGGTGGAAATTAGTGACAACAAGGATAAAAACAATGGTTTCTGCTGCATGAAGACTGATTCTGGAAATGAGGTTTCTTAGAACATAGATTTTCAGGATCTCTTGAGCATCAGCTCAACTCTTCAGGTGTGTTGACACTGAAAGGTTAGCAGCATGTGTTTTGGTTTCTTTCGTGGTTCAGGATGTTGAATCTGAGTCTGTGATCAGTGCAAAGATAGCAAAGTCACTCTTGAACTTGCTGGATCCTGGGAGCACTGCATGCTAGGCCTGGACATAGATCTTGCTTTGGATATTAGAAAGCCTTTTCCTGCATGGAATAGGAAGAAGGATTACTTTACTGGCATGTTTTCCCCAGTTATATGCTGTGATCTGAACTTCTTAAAGCAACCTAGCTACAACTGTGCTTTGTTTTGTTTGTTTGCTTTGTTTTAATTTTCACATAGGTGGAAGGGGCTGGTTGTAGGGGTGTAGTAGTTAACACCATGCAGAGCAGTACATTCTGGTTCAGCCTATGTTACCTGAGGGTCTGCTTCCCAAAATTTATATCGAGTTGGCATATTGTACTCATCAGCTGGAGATGAGAGTAATGCATAATTCACTCATGCACTACAGACTTACCAAAAATATGTCTGCTGGGGTGACTGGATCAGCTCCTGATGAGGAGACAAAGAACACTTTGCAGTTTTTGTTGTGCACATGGATTAAGTAATGGATGGCAGAATAAACACTCCTCAGCTTAATGATCAGTCACCCTGGGCTGGTCCTGAGAGCCAAGTAATGACACGTTTGTTCTGTTGCTGCCAGTCCCTGGGATCAATAGGATTGTGGCTGCTGGGCTGTGATGTGTTGTGCTGTCTGTGCCATCATCCTTTTCCAAAGCAGAGCCTTTAGCAGCTATCCAAGTCCTGTGGACGTGACTTCTGCTGTCCCCTGGGAGCTCAGGAGCAGTGAGTACAGCAGTGTCCTTTGGTGTGCCCTTCAGCACCGCTCACTTCTGCCGCGGCGCTTCCCTGAGGAGTGTGATGTGGGATGAATCAGTGCTGCTGCAGTGTCACCTCCTTGTCTTGCCACCTCTTCTGCCACCTAATGCAGGCTTGTTCCTCAGGCACTGCTGTTAGGGTACCCTGTCCTGGGAGACAGGGCTCCACTGTGACACTTGGAATGACTCAGGAGGTACTCTGCGTCTGGGAGATCACACTCCTGAGGTCAGGCTGCCTGCCTGGTTAAATCCTGTTTTAATTCCATCACTGAGCAAAGCTGGCAAGTTGCCTGGTGAGTGGGTGTAAAGTGCAGGCTTCTCTGAACTCCCAAGCAATCCTCTTCCTGCTTGCACTGCAGACAAGAATGGGGTGTCTGCTATCCTGCTCCATCAGCATCCTTGCATCAGTAGAAGGGAATCACTCTGTTACTGAAGATTTGATCTGGCTTAATTTAGAGCCAGAAGGATAAAAGGATGGAAAACCCAACCACACCCTGCCAGTAGTTCTGTAGGATGAGGCCTGAGAGTTAAATGGACCAAAAGGAGTATGTTCATGGAGAGCAGAGATTTCTGTAGCCTTGTACCTGTTTAATGTTGGCTTTTCTAGCTGAGTATCCCACTGTGCAGATCACAGAAACATCTAGCAAATGCTGACCACTAAATACAGAGCTCAGAGGAGTCACAGGCTTTTTTTAGAGGGAGTGGTCTTGTTGCATTTCTGAAATCATGATCACTGTTTTACTCATCCTGTGTGTAAAGCACATACCTGTGTCCCTCTCACATGATTAAGGTGTCATGGAAGAGCCAGCAACGTAGAAGTTAATAGCATCTGAAGCTCTTGTGGAAGGCAGCATTACTCAGGCTGTAATGACATTAAGGAATGTTTCCCAGGAGTAATTGGAAACTGGTAGGCTGGTGTGTTCACAGTTTGACAGCAAAGCTCTGGTGATGGCTGAGGTGCTTATTCGTGCTGCAGCTCTTGAATGTCCACTGGTGTTCCCACTAGGAAAATTTCCACTGCTTAAATCCTTGTAATGGTTGAATGCAGTTGGTGGGAGGGAGCAAAGCAAGGAGGTGGAGCTCAGAGAACCAGTGTTAGAGTTTCCTTCAAATATTTGTCACTTCAAAGCACAATGAAAAGATTTAATTTTGTGACCAAACTGGACTTGACTCTGAAGTAGGGAACTGCAATAAAAGTGTGTGTTGCAAAGGCTCATCTTGATGCTCAAGTATATCTAGAGAATTTGTGTTTTCCTTTTACTTTCCCTTTCTTGTATCCTGTGCCTTCCCACCTGAGAAGCTTTTGCACAACAGGCAAACTAGGAAACGGTAAATGTAGAGTTAGTGTTGGTGGTGGATCTTGGGGTGCCTCTGGTTTGCTTTGGGGAAGCTTCTAGAGATGCTTGTGTCCTCTAAAGTAGACATGAAATCTTCCATGAGGCAGACTGCCTTCATCACCCAACAGGAAGCAAGGTACAGCAAGAATTGAGAAGCTAAGCAAGGCGTGTGGTGGCCTTTGATCTGCCAAGTCAGGGAGAAAAGGGGTTTTGTTTTGGTTTACTTTCAAAATAAGTATGTACTTGCTTGTTCTTCACTGTTGGTTGGGTGTTTTTTTTTGGTTTTAGCTTTTTATTTGCTATTATTTATGTTCATGTAGCAATAGTAAGTGGCAAAATTGATGGAAAGTGAGTATGGTCTTCCAAGGCAATGTTTCCCAGGTACAGACCTAACTATACTTTGCTTAAGAGAAGCCATATGAATTGTCTTCAGATGTTATGGTTCTGCTCTGAGAAATTTAATAAATGTCCACAGCAAAATCCAGGGAAGAGCCCTGCTGATAGATAGTTTTAGGCTCCTTTTGTGCTCAGTGTAATGCCAAGAAGTGCTTTAACTGTATAGTGTGTCCTGCTTTATGATGTGCAGGCCTTAAATAGAGATGCTCTCAGAATGCAAAATGAGGATGTCAAAGCTGCATTTGTTTATTAAGCAAGGTTCTTGCAGGGGGGTTTTATAGAGATGAATCAAATTCTGCATCACTGGTTGTTTAGGGCAGTAATGTTCTGTCTGGCTGCAGGAGCACCTGGCTTGTCTCCTAGCATCAGAATAACAGGAGAAATTAGGTCAGCTGTGCTGGCATACTAAAGATCAACCAGACAGTGTGGTTCCATCAGGGGGAATGAAAGATGCAGAATTTGAAGTCATTAGAGATCCTATTTAGCAGAGCATCTTATGTTTTCAGGGATGGCCTCCCAGCCAGCTTGGTACCCCAGAGGGCAAGAGCTGCTGGCACAGTGGGAAGGCCCCACAACAGATCACAGCCAGGGGTGAGGTGGTGTCAGCAGGGCTGAGACACAGCCCTCAGGGCTGGTAGGTGGGTTTGGAGCACATGGGCAGGGAATTTCTTATGTATGTGTGCTGCTCAGTGCCACTGTGGACACAGCTGGGCAACTTTATGCTTGCAGGATTTTTCATTTATGTTGGACTATTTTTTTTGTGTGTGTGTGTGTGTGTGTGTGTGTAGCTGGCAATTATAGACATAGGTTTTTTGTTTTGTTTTTTAAAGACTGTAGATTCAAGGTCATGTTACTCTGGCTTCTGGTAATTGGATTTTTTTTTACCACTTAAATTAGGACCTTTTATTGGAAAACCTATGATTTTTTTTCTTTAAACTCCTTGATATAATACCATTTGCTGTGGCAGTGTGTGTCTGTTGTCTTAAATCTGGTAAATGAAGTATGAAGTAAGTGGATGTAAAAGAGAAGGTCAGTCATGCAGCTGCCTTAGATAACTCTGTGGGTATTGGGCCTCTAATTTCCAGAGTTGCATAAAAAAATTCTCCTACAGGATATCAGATTGTGTTTGGGATATGCCAATCAAGAACAAGCTGTTCCCAGCTTTATTAGTAGAACCACACTACTTTGGTTCTAAAAATCAAACTTCCAGATTGAGTGGCTTTGTTTGAACATCTCAGTCAGTGAATGTGTCTCAGGGAGTGTATGACTGAAATGGAAATGTTGGCTCTTGCAGCCTGCCTTGACCCACAGCTCCCCCCACTACTCCTCTTGGGCAGGCTCATGAAATGCAGCCTTATGGTATGCAAGGATTTCATCCCAGTCCATGTGACTGAGCTTAAGGTAATGGGGAATTCAACCTTAAATGTTTGGTTTATAATATTCTGTTTATACAGAAAGGAGATGAGGAATAAATATTACAAAGTAAATTGGATCTTCAGGGTATTTATCAATGTTTTTAGAATTCTGAAGTTTCCTCTGTTGATAGCATTAACAAATTGCATTGCAGTATGCAGTAAGTAACCAGTTCTTTCTACTCCATGTCAGAAAGTCCAAAGTTTTCAGGATTCTGCTCTTTTTTTTTTTTTTTCCTCCACAGTCTCTAAGCCATGCAGGGCTGGTGTATGCAGATGTGACTGCACTGCATGCTCAGGGCAGTAAGGCAGGAGCTGGGGGCACAGAGTGGTGTAGGTGGTACTTGCAGTACCCCCAGACCAGCACCACTGCTGTAAGAAGTGATTCTTCTCAGTGCCTCAGCAGCAAGAGCCTTCAATTTGCTCTGATGAATGTTTTTGGCCTGGCCTTGCAGCTCTGTCACTTGTGGAACCTACCACTTTGTCTCTATTCTTATTATGACAGTCATCCTGTAGTTTGGTTTCTGTGGTTAAGCTCAGGTGCAGCTCTCAGCTTTGACTTGCTGCAGTGCATTGCTCTGCAGAGGCCCAGTCTGCCTCTGAAGGAAGGGTCATGTCCCGTTCCAGCTCTCTGCAAGCCTGGAGCTCAGGGCTTTGATGAAAGAGCTTTTCCTGATCTCAGGAAGCCTGCACTGAACTTGAGTGAAGCCAGCAGTGGGGTCAGTGGGGCTTCTGCTGCCTGGAGATAGAGGTGGAGAGGGAAGAAGGGCAGGGACTGTTCTGGAGGAAGCTGTAGGATGCTGATGTCCTGGTGGAAGGAATGGTGGATGGAAGGAAGCTGAGGAAGGCATGGTGAAGTTCTTTCACATCACTTAAAGATCCAGATGTCCTACCATTTGTCTAGAGGGGTGTTAGCTGCCTGGCAAACAGCACTTCCACGGATGTTGTCTTGTTTGTTTTTTAATGTCACGCAGTCAGACTTCAGGACTGTTGCCAGGGGGATGGGAAGTGCTTTCCCCTCCCTTCCTGAAGCCCTTGTGGAACCAGAGGATAGCTTTCCTGCTGTTTTTATCCTGCCCTGAAGTACAACCTGTCCTGAAACAACTCATCTGTTTTATTAGCAGAGAATACTGTAGTGCTGGAACAGGGTAACACTGGTCCTTGGTATTGTTCTTGTTCTGGTCCTACAAAAGTCTGCAGGGTGGCCACAAACCACTTCTGTGCTGCAGGGCCTCCCTTCTCCTTGCCCTGTGCCTCTGGTGCTCCACATCCTGGAGGGAGCTGACAGGTCTGGAGGAAGCAGAGTGCAGCCAAAAGCCAGAACAGTGTCTGTGGGCCTCACTGAGTCTTGCTGCTTATTGGTTCCTTGGGATCTACCTGAAGAAATTAGGAGCCCTCATTCTTTTGGGAAGAGTTGCTGACTGTGGTAATAAATTTCTAGTCAGTAGCAGTGAGCTTTATTTCTAGATCTGGATGTGCCAAAACAGGCAAAGGATACTGCTGGATGATGGTATTTCTCGTGAAACACACTCATGTGTGACTGCTGCTGCAGCCTAAGATTTATCACTTCCAGTGTAAACCATATGAAGGAGGAAAGTGTCTGCTGGCTTTTTATAACATCCTAACTCTTGGTGCAGGACCTTCCTGGCTGCATGACTTGAATCCCAAAAATCTGTCCTAAATGGTGCTTTTCCCTGGCTGTGAACCTGTGCCTGGGTTTGAGAAACATTTTGTGGTATTGTGTGTCACTGAGGAAAGCAGATTATGCTGCAGTAAATGAGTACTTTCCTCTTCTATTCTCCTTTTCTTCCTTCATCAGAGTTAATTGTTGTCTCCTGAATTGGAAACCTGCTTGAAATGTTCCTGAGTTCCTTATTGGTAAGGTTCAGAAGTAGTAAAGAGTGACCAGAGAAATGCAGTAGGCTCTGAGACACTTTTTTTTTTCAATTTCCACATGAGGTCAGAGGCCTGTGAATATCTTTTTAGTTGTTTGCTGTAGATCTGTTTTCCAGACAGTCAGTGTTGGTGGGTTCCACAATTCAGATTAATGTTACTATTGTCTTCTATCTCACTTCCATTCAAATGGCTGCATCAGGATATAATCCTTGCCTAGCATGGTGGTTTTCCTTTCCCTCTTTAGAGGTGAGTCTGCTCAAGCCAAGCTGTGAGCCAGAGAGAAATAATACCAAGAGATTTAACAGTTTGGAAACTTTTTTCCCCTCTCCCTCAAGGATGGGAGCTTGGGAGTCCCTGCCTTAGATTGGAGGCTTTCCCGGTGCTGTTGGCTGAGGAGCTGTTTTCTGTTAAGAAAAATGTGTCCATTACAGCCCATGTTCAGGACTCTAGTGCTACTGTCAGAAGAGTGATGAGTAAAGACTAGAGGCCAAAAGGGTGCTGGCTGCATGAGATCCTCCTGGCAGAATGGGAGGTTGCAGCACGCTGTGGTTCTGTGCAACAGGGCGGGGGGGGAAGCACCATTAAAAAAAGGAAAAACACTGACCAGAAAAGCTTAGCTGTCAGTTAATGTTGAGTTATTCTTCCCCTGTCACACCCTCAGCTTTATTTTATGCTTCTGTTGTGTTGGTACAGTTGGTGAGTCCTCACCCCTTTTACAGAGATGTGTGTGCAGAGATTATCTTGGCTCGGCAGCTGCTCTGGTGCTGTTGGAGGCAGTGCTGAGCAGCACGAGGTGGGTATCTGCTGAGGGGTGCAAACCAAAAAGCTTTGCAGTCAGCCAACAAATGGGCAACGATATGCTGCTCTTCAGGAGAGTAACAAAACCAGTTTTTGAGTCCATACAGCTCCTCTCCTGCAGGCTCCTGCTCAGCCACATAGTGCTCAGTACAGGGGAACAGCAGAGCTGTGTTCATCTCCCAGGTGTTTCTCCTGCATCCCTCAGCCTTCCTGGAAAGGAGGGTTTGTGTGAGGTTGAAGCCATTTTCTGCTGGTTTTATTCCATTGTCTGTTGTAGCCCTGGTCCCACATAAATTGGTGAAACACTGCTTTGCTGAGAGAGTTTTTGCAGTGTTAGGTTGTTAAACTTCAAATTTTTCCATTCCTAAACATCTTTCTGAGCTGGGTGGCAGGCCAGGTGCTGGGGTAGAGTGCAGAGGAGGATTTCTCTAAGGAAGTCTCCTCTTGCAGACTTTTTAAGCTGTGGTAGGAGGATGACTAACTGTGGGTACACCCAGACATTTCCCTTTGGACACACCTAAACTCACACTTTCCAAGAAGAGAATCATGCCACCTTCTACTATGGGTGGAGAGAAAATTTTAAAGGGAAACAGGGCTGCTGGGGCTTGATGTCTGTAACACCAGCCCACTCAGTGTCCCAGGGAGGAATTTCAACACAGCACTGTTCTGGGGTGATTTATGCTGTACTGCTAAATGAAGTTTTCTTCATTGCTTTGTCTTCTGTCAGCAGTTGGGTTATTTGTAGACAGTAGAGGCTGTTGCCTATTTTTACACTCAATTAAATTGTAACTTCATCGCTGGGGCCTCTGCTGCAAGAACAGGCAGTGATCCAGGCTGATTAATTATCAGCTTAATGTCTTTGGCAAAGGCCTTTTGGTGCTGTTGTGGGGCATAGTCAGGGTACTGCTGCACTTTGAGAGGAAAAGTTTGGGAGTTGTCTCTTCTGTTCCCTCCATCAAGCTTGCTTAGTGACAGGATTAGCCTTGCTGCACACACTGACATGTGAGTAGCAAAGCTAGAGTAAAGTATGTGTAGTGCTTCTTGAACATTTGTCTCTGCAGAAATACAACAAACTGTAATGTTGTTCTTGTTAGTGATTTGGAAATGAGTGGCCTGGGCATTTTGTTTCTTTTTGGAGAGCCTGCAAATTTTGGCCTGCAGCATTTTTCCCTTGTTCTGTTAATGAAAAAATTAAGTACTCTGGAAGGATAAAAATGGAAAATAAATGGCTTCTGCTGCTGAATCAGCTTGAGAAAAGTCCATCAGCCTGTCTGAGAAACCAGAAGTCTCTTTAGGGAGTTGTGTCCATTGTAACCAAAGTAGGCTCCTGGCTGAGTGATTTTTTCCAAAAAAGAGCTTGTTTCCTGGGCCCTTCCTGAAATAAATGTTTACTTTTGATGACAGAATTCCTACAAATCTCTTTCTGGCAAGTGACTCTGGAAATGTTGAAGCTGCAAGCATGGAAAGGTGTCATCCCTGTTACAGGCAGCTGTGATCTGCAAATCCCACTTTGCTAAATGTTCCTCTGCTGCAGTGGGTGTGAATGCTGCAGGATGGAGAGTGCATCCTAGCAAGGCTTGAGTGTTCCAAGGGTGTTGTTGCCAGTGTGTTGTTGGGGAAGCCACCTACTTCTCTCCTAGAAGCCTTTCAGGCATTGCCCTCTTACCTCTTCACCCTGTGCTGGAGGGATAAAAGCACTGACCAGCAAGGTCACTTTGTTGCTGGGGAAGCTGAGCAGAGCATCTCCCTGGTCTGTGTAGGTCCTTATTTAACCCTAGTGACTGTACACACTGGCTGCCAAAAATCAATTACTTGCTTGATGATGTTTGTTTGCAGAGTCTTTAAATAACATACAGTGGAAAAACAACCAAGCTGTACAGTATAAATTAGCTATTGGCTCATATCTTACTCCAAGCATCTTTTGGACTCTGTTTGCGTTCCTGGGGAAGTGAGAGGCCTGTGTGTCTTCCATAAAACCTTGACTTGCCACTGCACCTGCTAAGGATGACAGGAGCTGGTGGGCTTTGAATGTTTCTGAAATTTTGTCACTTGAAAAGCTTGTGATGATACCTGGAATTTTCTTCTTGAGCTGCTTCCCTTGGCTACTGCCTTGAGCCATACACTGGTTTCCCACTTGGTCTGAAGTGTGTGCAGGTGGATGACTTCCCATGTGCTGCTTTTAAATGCAGATACTGGAAAACAAGGCCTCTTCAAAGCTGTGCTCATCATGCAGGGAAATGCAACCAACCCCTTCTTACAGTACCACAGAAAATTGCTTTTTGGACAATCAAAGGGGCTTCCTAAAAAGCTCAGCTGGGCTTGGGAGTGAGAAGAGCTGGGGGGTGACCAGCCCCAGGGTTTGGTTAATGCTAACAGTGTGAGCAGAGGCTGCTGGGCAACCCAGTGCCCTGTGGGGATGTTGGCCCTTCCTGCATCAGCTCTCCCATCACAGCTGGTACAGCTTCCTCCCTTCTCCCTGGCTTCCTCAAACCAGTCTTCCCAGCAAACATCTGGAAACTCAGGTTTCACATTGTGAGGTTTAAAGAGGACTGATGAGGGGTGCTGAGGACTGGAGGTGATGACAAAGGCTTGGTACAGGCTTGGTGGAAGGTAGAGTCCTGTGGGCTGACCATGATGAAGGAGGCTGAGAGCAGACAATGGATACTCTTTGTAAACTAAAAGGCTGGTAGGATGGGTGCTGGGGCTTTTTGAAATTATAGTTGGGCTCTGAAGAGGAGCCAAGCAGGTACCTGTCTTAACAGCCTGTATGCAGAGGCATGCTGCCCTACAGCTATGGAAATGGAGTGAATTCTCTTGCTTTGCTATTGCTTTCAGTGCTTCTCCACTCACCCGGGTGACTGCATTTGTGTAGGACTGGCTCTTGGGCTGAGGGGTGACTTGTGGTGTACAGACTTTACATAGTAGGTCTACTTTTGTCTGACTTGTGTTTCAACAAGAGGATTTAGAGTTGCTCACCCTTCTGGACCTGTCCATCTGCTGTGGTTGGTGGCTCTGCAGAATGGGTGCAGGCAGCTGCTGGTGTCAGGGGGCACAGCCACAGGTTCCTGCTGCAGCTCTGGGGTGCTGGGTGTTTGTGGGGCACCTCTCTGCAGTGTACTGTGCTTGTACAGTGTGTGTCCAGCCTTCTACATGTTCCCTAAGGCCATGGCATGAGTGAAGATCACCTAAGATAAACTCAGGACTGGAAGAAGCATCACCTGGTAGTAAATTTAGAAAGACAAGCTTTGGGCCTGGATTTTGTTGTTGGTGCCCATGATCATCCAGAAAGCTTTAACCACCTGTTTAATTTTTGTGTAGAAGTTCATTAGTTGATGATGTGTTGTTGACCTGAGATACTTTTGGTTTAGTCCTCAAATTAAGAGTGGATCTGTCAGGCACTTTTCAGCTGTGGGGTTGAGTTTCAGGTCTCAAAGTTCTGTTTCTCTTATCTCTCTGTTCAGACCAGTGCTGTTCATGTGGGCATAGCTGCTATAAAGGCCTAAGTTAAATGTGGAAATGATTAAGGCTCTAAGATAGTAGCATGCCAGCACCCACATTGCATGCCACTATTAAACCTAAAAGCTGGAAAGGAACATGAAGACCCAAGCCACAATACAGAAAACTTTCCTGGTTAAATAGCTACACGCAGAAAAGAATAAAGTGCTTACATACCTGGCACTTTCAAAGTAAGCAATCATCCTGGCGTTACTTGATAGTGAAGTTTTTATAGAGTACAGTTTACCTGTTTAAAAAGAAATGCACCAGATGCAATGCACATGAAATATTTTAATGAATAAACTTGTGTTTTTCTATTTTCTGTCTTCAGGAACTGGCAAACTCTGTCTATTTGGTTATGGAGGTGAGTGTGTCTTTTTAAAATTTTAATTTTTTTAAACCTGGTTTAAACTGACCAGTTTTGTTACACAAGTAGTGCTTTCTGTTTACAGTCCCACCTGTGATGCTTTTGCTAATCTAGTCTGCAGCTGCATGCCTGGGAGAACCAGAGCACTGTGGGTGAAGATAGCAGCCAGGGGGATTTTTCATACTGCTGCTGTTAGAAGGTCATGCTGGCACAGGTTTAATCAGTCAGGCTCTTACCTCAAGGGTCAAACAAGTGTTACTGGGTATTTTCTGCTTCAAAGCAATGTGGAAAGTAAATTTTCTCCACGCAGCCTAGCTGCAAAGCTTTTGAACATTTTCTTTGAGGTCTTCACTCTGAGGTTTTGCTGACTTTTCTTAGTGGTACAGAATGTGGTGTGGGGAATTCCAGTTTTCAGCTGTGGCTGCTCCCAGGCTTTTCTCAACCAGCTTTCTGGTGGTCTCTCCAGTGGTCATCCTTCTGTTTTGTTCTGGTTTTATCTTTGATGTCTGCACACAGATGTGCATGTGCAGAAAAGCTGGTTAATTCTGATGTATCATAATGCAATGTAACACACAGGGGAAATAGGACAGAGAAGGAACCTACTGGAATGTTATATTTTTTTCTTGCCAACTTCCGAATACTTATTTTGACATATGTGGGGCTATTTATGTTTAAACACCATGGTAAGGTTGCTATCCTAGTGAAGTTTACTGTTTGTTGGGTTTTTTGTTTAAATGTTTGATTTGCCTTGCATTAACTGAGCTTTCTGTTCTGTTTGCAGTACTGTAATGGTGGTGACCTGGCAGACTATCTTCACAGTAAGTAGAACAATATGGAGAATATCCTCTGTATTCAGAAGAAAACACTGACTGTTTTAGCTCATTAAAATTGCTAGGGTTTGTGGAAGATTTAAGTAAGCAGATGGTTGTTTCCTTTTTTTTTTTTTAATTCCTACAAAATACACAGAATATCACTGCTTCTCTTCTGACAGGTTCCCCTTGATAATAATTTGAAAACTGAGAAACCATGACAATAAAAGCTAATCTTGTAGCCTTTCCTATGTAGGTCAGTGGTGACTGTTGTCAATAGCTATGTATTTTAGTTACAATGGCCTTATAGATTCAACATTTTAACACTGCTAGGGACATGGCTTGTCTTTTTTTTTTTTTTTTTGTCACTGGAAAAATGCTATTTATACTGAAGCCTTGCAGTTCTGTAGGATTGGATTAAAATAAGATCCCAAGTGTGTATTTCATTTTCTTCTTCTTAGTTTTCCCCTAAGGATGCTTCCACATCTAGGCCAGAACACATTTCTTTCTTCAGAATGTGTTGAGGGTGACTGTAGTGTGTAGCCAGTGCTGTGGGGATGATGAAAACTACAAACTTCAGGGTCTTTTGGTATCTGTGACTGTGGTGCCTTGAAGAATTGCACCTAAGTACCTAAGCACTGGGGGAATAACATGCTGAACAAGTGGCTTAGCTGGAGTCAGACATAGCCCTTATTTTCTATTGGCCTGACTGTATTTTTTTTTAAAAAGTAGGTTTCTTGTTGTTTTGCATATTAACTGGAAGTTTACCAAAACTAAGGAGGCAAATTTCATGTCGTTTCTTGTGTGGCTCTGATTAAACAAAAGTTTGTTCACATTGTTCAAATTAAAAGCTAGTCAACTGGAAAATACTTCAGGCTCCTTATTTGAGGTACACAATGCCTGGAAATAGCAAAAATTGAAAGATTAAAAGCTAAATTGACGTTTGCCCTACAGTTGGTCTTTGTATCCCTAGAATGTGTATTTTGAGCTTGATGCTAGTATGTGGCACTCTGTTCATACAGGGTAATGAATTATGTTTGTGGACTTCAATTTTCAGAAAGGATTTAGTAGTTGAAGGAAAATAAAGAAATATTCTGCCCTTCATGTGTTTTGATTGTTTAAAATGTGGGTGAGATAGAAGGGACAGGCATTTGTTTTTAAAAATCCAGGGCTAGGATGCTTTATCTTAGATAAGTGATGGTGTTTTGTATCTATTGGGTCTTGCTGTGCTTTAAAAGGAGCACCTTTAGTGGAGGTGGAATGTTGTAATGAATACTAAGTGGAAATGGTTTTGTATCTGATACCTTTGTTTTCTCCTTGAACGCAAGCACAAGTTTTACTAATGAAATGCTTTTAAAAAATAGTCAAGCTTCAGTTTTATCAATGGGTGGACTCTGAAAGCTGAAGTTTCTAGCTGAAGTTTCTAGAAACTTAATGTTAAAGCACTGGGCTGTGCACTCTTCTTGGCAAAGCTGCATATATAAATAAGAACACAGTTTCAGGCTGAATGATTTATGGAATCATGGCTTTATAGAAAATCTTCCTGTTCGTACTGCTGCTTTCATTGTGTCCATTGTTGTCATCTCCCTTCCATCAAAACCCCACCCCACCAAAAAAAAAAAAAAGTAAAGCATTCTGTGCAATTAACCAGGCTATTAATTAAAGGTCGCTTCCTTGTTTTTTGAAGGGGACTACTCAGGCATTGGTGACTTGTTTGAGAAAGTGACAATGAATTGAGTTTTCCAAATAAAATTCAATTTTACCCCAGTATGGTTTTGTTTCAGCGTTGCCTGGGCTTTGATCCTTCTTTGCCCAAGTTAATATGAAAAAAGCCACTTCTTAGATGTATTTCCCAATAAAATATTTTACTTTGACAACTGTAAAGGGAAGCTGTTGTGACTGGAAAATTGGTGCTTACATTTATTTTAACATCTGTGCCAGTTGCCAGTGAAGAGAACTTAGCACAGGCTTCCAGGCTCCTCTCCCAGCCTCTGCAAGCGCTCAGGGTGCTTTCATTGATAGTGATGTTTTTTTCTCAGACCTCATCTTGGAAAGTTTCTTCCAGGGTGTTTCATGGGTATGTTCATCTCTGTTGAGTGGTTATTGTGGTGCTTCAGTTAATTGTGTGATGGTGTTTAATTGCAACATCTACTTTCCCAGTTTACTCCTCAGATGTTTTTGCCGGTAGTTCGCTTATGCAAGCCCTGCATGCAAATCCCCTGCTTCTCACTGAACAAGGTGCTTGTAAGCTTCCCAGTCCATTCTGCCCTCTAATTACAACTGTTAGGCAATATGGTAATTGGATCCAAAGGCACTGTAATTCCCCTTGTCTTCAGACCTGGGAGACGTGAGTGCATGCACGTTTCAGTGCAGGACACATTGCTGCTGCATTACGCTCTCCATCGTCTTTGCAGCCCAAGGTTGTGTGGATTCTGCTGGGCATAGCTTCTGGTGGGGGTGTTCTTTAATGGTGCAATGTGATTTCCCTTCTCCATGGATGGTGCTGTCTTTCTAGGTGTGTTTTGAGCTGAGAGTTGAAAATTTCTGCATTGCTCAGGAGCGTTGAGGGAATTGTTGCAGAGGTGACCATCCTCTGTAAGAAAAAAACAAGTTCTGTGGGCACACAGGAGGCCAGAGCAGGCAAATCTAAAATTTCTTCTTAAATTCTGTGAATTGGCATTGACACAGACTGTTATAGACAGTTAATAAGTGCATATTCACATCTCTGTGAAGAAAACTTCATGTCAGAACTGGGTATTTCTTGGTTTAACCACAACACGTATAAGGATCTGTGCCCCTCTATTTCATCCCAAGTGGTGTGGGGACCCCTTTGCAAGTAAGAGGTGTGAGGCACTGTTGTGTAACTTTTCACCCTCTACAGGTAGGTAATAAAGAATAGCAATGATAAGACTAGACCTCTGGGGAATAAGTCTTCTGACTTGTACAGAAGACTTCGTACAGAAGACATGTTCTGCATGGGAGGAGCTGAGGGAGTTGCATATAAATAGCCTAAAATAAATCAGCTTGGTTTCTCAAACTCAGTGTGATTTGGATTGGGTCGACACTTTGTGCCACCTATGGGTAAGAGGAGTTTTTTTTCCTAAGCAACTTTTCCAAAATACAGTTGTCACTTAACATCAGTGGGTGCACTCCCATGCATCTGCCCTTGGATCAGCAAACAAGGGCTGTTTACTACAGTGAACCTGGCAGCTGAACATCTCAGCACAGCCTGACCAGGGCACTTTTTAGATGGTTTCATCCTTTTCCTATGCCTCAAGAGCTACAAGGCATGTGGGGCCCACACTGACCCACAGTAAATATTTGCTCTGATTTACTGACCTGTGTAGCTGCTGTTCCCAAGGCACTAAGCTGAGTGCCTTGTCACTGAAGTGGAGCCCATGAAAATAAACACAGGGATGTTATTACTGCTCAGTAATAGCAAAATAAGGCTTATGAAACAGTGTTCTCTGCAAGAATGTGTTGCTGACCACAGGCCTCCATGGGGATGCACGGACTTCAGTGAGAGCTTAGTGTCTTGTCGTCAGTTTTCTGGTGAAGATGAGAGATTTCTTCTGATGGGGACTGTAGTAGTTCCCTATTTGGGGATTGAGCAGAGAAAGCAAGTTGTTTCATTCCCCGCATTTTTTTTTTTTTTTTTTTTGGTGGCACCTAAACTGAATGAGTCTTTCAGTATCTTCTCCCTTCCTTTGCTGATGGCTGCTGGTCTAGTAGATCTTCTGCAGACCAATATCCTGAAGCCACTGAAAATGTCAGTTGTATTTATGTCTGTGTCCTTCAGTTGGAGATTGCTGCTGTCACACAGTAGATTGATGGGCTGAATATGAGAGATAAGGACTTTTCAGTTTACTGTGTTACATCCTGATGGTTAATGGAGGGAGGTAAAAGGGTAGGCCCTTAGTTCCCAAAGTAACTTCTGTCCCTTCTCACAGTTACTGAGGGAAATGTCTGTTTCACAGTCCTGCCTTCTGCAGTGGTTGGATTTGTGAGGTTTAAAGGCAGTGTTTTAATCATTCCTACCCATTCCTTGAGTAAGAATCAGAGAAGAGTTGCAGAGACCTTGTGTTAGAGCCAAGATTGAACACAGCTAAGATGCTGGACCTTTAATAAATAGAAAATAGCTCAGGACTGAGTACACTGTTGGAGTTCAGCAGGTCAGGGAACACCACGTTAAAGATGAGGCAGTGCTTTTTTCAGAAGTGGGTTTGGAAGAGCTGAATCTGAGCTCTAAAAATTCCTTGCCAGAATCCCCAGTTCTTGCACAGGAAGTCTCTTGAATTCCAGCTAAATTCCAGTTCATGAGCAAAAAGGCCCAATGAGGAGGGAGGAATTCTGTATACATGTCCACTGGTCTTGTGTGTACCAATCCAGGACCATCTGATTATCCCTCTGCTTGTGCCTTCTGGAACAGTAAGGTTTGGCAGTGGTGGAAGTTTATTTTCTCTTCTGAGTGCTGTTTAAGTTATCTGTGTCCCTTGCTGTTTCCCATGCGTGTATTTTAAAAGTTAGATTTTTAATTTCCTGTGTTGTCTTAAAGCTGTGTGCAGCCTCATCTGTGTTTTTGTAAGGATTCCTCCCTTTTAGCTGACTATGTAGAGTAGCATTTCAAAGCTCCTGCCAGTTTGTTTTAATGTCTTACTAGATAACAGCTGGAAAAGCACTGATGAAGTTCCAAGTAATTTATAGGGACTTTTTACAAAAGAATTTATTTTATTCAAGTGGGATGATTCTTGCTCTAAGCCTGACCTGCTCAGTGAGTGACAAGGAGGCAGCCTGGTAGCACTGTTGATCCTGGGCTTTGTTCAGCAGGCTGCTCTCAGCTTAGGCAAGGATTTTTCATACATACAGTCCTTAAAATAACAAAAGCTGATGTTACACTGCTCTAACTACATTATTTTAATCCTTTTGATGTTTATTTTCACACCACTGTTCTTGGGAAGCCCATCTCAGGAGAGTGCAGTTCAGACTTTCCATCTTTCCAGATTTTGATTACTAATATAAGAATTTTATTTTTTTATTTAATAAAAGCATTCTGATAAGGTCTTGCTGCTCTTATCCACCTGTGGTTGCAGGATAGAGGGTGTCAGGAACAGTCTGCAAGAGCTGTTTGTTAGGATCACATCATTAGATACATGTTCATCCTAACATTGGGTTTGGGATTAGAATTATGGTTTGGTCTACAGTGAGTCTCTTAGCTCCAGGTTTATACACAGCCTGTATTAAAGCTCTGAAGTTATTGGCTGTAACTCAAAGGTAGTGAACCAGCCCACTCCTCAGGCCACAGGCCCTGCCCTAGTGTATGTCTAGAGCTGGCTGGCAGCTCTTGCAAAGGAAAGTCCTCGACCTCACAAAATGTCACTTTTTGGACCCAGTGGATAAACCAAATTTAGCTTCATGTCACAGAGTTTACCATGAAAGACTCTGAGCTGAAAACAGTGCTGACCACAGATTAAGCTGGAAATGCAAACACTCTCCCTTGTTGCCTGTAGGAATAATTCAGAAATAGTGTGTGGAGAAAAAATATACCACACATAGAATTTAAAAAAGCCAAATTATGACTAATTGCTGCAGAGAATCTGCCCTCTGGGCTCTTCAGAGAACTGGCATTGTAATTTTTTCACCTGTGGGTTTGTTTTGGGTTTGGTTTTTTTCCCCTCTCCAGCTATGCGGACACTTAGTGAAGACACCATCAGGCTCTTTCTCCAGCAGATAGCAGGTGCCATGAAAATGCTGCACAGCAAAGGCATCATCCATCGGGACCTGAAACCCCAGAATATCCTCCTTTCCTATGCAGGAGGCAGGAAATCAAATCCCAACAACATTCGCATCAAGATTGGTGAGACCCTGGTGCAAATGTCACCCTAAGTGCTCTGGGGAGAGTTTGGTGACAGATGGGTGGCAAGCCTCAGTCTGTCTTTGGGGAACTGTTGAGGAGGAGGAAAGAATTGCTGCAGTTTTTAAAATGACCTGATGTTTTTCATATTGTTTGCTTAGTTCCTCTGCTAGACAGGCCCATTAGCTGGCTCCAAGCAGTAGGAGCAAGAGCTTTCTGCTCTGCCAGGACACAGACTTAACCACAAAAGACATTGGGCAGGTCTTGCTCCACTTCCAAGCTGAAGGGTGCCTTCCTTGGTAAAAACAAATGCCAGCCTGCCCTAATCGGCTTGTAATGGTCAGGTTTACCAAGAAATGAGTATCTGTAGTGACTTTAGTCTTCAGCTTTTAATAGAATTAAGGTGAATCTTGGTGTTTTAAGGTCTAAAACTAACCACTCTCATGGCTGGTCTCAGAACAGCAGGAGCCAGGCATACCTGAATACAGGTGTTCCCACAGTCCACCTCTGGAAAAAAAAAACTTTTTGCACATTAGACAAGTGGCACAGATAGCCTAGAAGCTGGGACAAATGTTCCAGTAATCCAGTTACAGAGCACATGTATTCCCTGTGGTCCCTCAGAAATGAGTGCTGGATTCTGCCACCCTCAAGGGGTGAACTTTTATGTTCATGAGCTGACACAAATTGGATAAAACTTCCTCACCTGAACACTGTGCTGTGAAGGAAGTGTTAATGCTTTCATTCAGCACAGAAATGAGGTCCAGTGGAAAGGTTGCTGTCTGTTTGGCTGAAGCATTTTTTTGTGATGTGCAGGGTTACTTGTGTGGGAGTCAGGATGCAGACGGGGGGGTGTGGGCATGGCTGCTACTGGGTGTGTGGTACCCTGCAGCCCCTCTGTCCTGCTTCCCTGAGAGGTACAAGGCCCAGTGAATAGCTCTCCAGACCAATTAATTAGTGACAGATGACAGGATAAACAGCTGTGTCCATCTCCCAGCTTGAAATATCTGGTAACCTTGAGACAACCTCTAAAGTATCATATGATCAGATGCTGAGTAACCTGCAGAGGTAATTCTTGTTAAGATGGGATACTTCACTGGCTGTAAAGATTCATGGGAAGTGAAAGGAAAGTAAGAGGAAGGTGCAGGCTCTCTAGAACTGGATCAGCTAATCCTGACCTACACCTCTCTCTTTCTCTTTGTAGCTGACTTTGGGTTTGCCCGATACCTACAGAACAACATGATGGCAGCAACATTATGTGGTTCACCAATGTACATGGTAAGTGTGTTCTGCCTGCAGGTTTTTCTGTATTGTTCTTCCTTTGCCCCCCCCAGAAGCAAGGTGTTTTTTTTGGTTTGTTTTTTTTTTTTTCCCTGGTCTTTCCCCCAAAAGTGAAATTGAATTTACTTGCCAGAAACCAGCTATTTCACAAGGACCCTTCATAAAGTTCTAGCTGCTGATAATGTTGGATGACAGATGTCTGTCTTGTCATCTAACTTTCAGGTGGTCTGAAAAAACTGAACAGAACAGGGTATTGATTGCTGTCTGCTCCCAGAAACTTTGTCTTTCAGAGGGGACCAGGGCACTGAAGGCACTGGGAAATTAAATCTATTGTGCTGTGAGCAAAGAAATGGCAAAAGATGGAGGGATGGGGTAATATTTCACACATCTGGCTGTGTTTGAAGTGTTGCTTCCTTGGGGAGGCACCTCAGTAAATCACTGCTTCAGCAAGCCCTTGTGAGGCAGAATGTTTCTGTAAGCCTGCTCTGTCTTCAGGTTTTGTAGTCAGTTTTGCTAAAGCCAGAGTATTAGGAGTAAAGTCCCTCTTTAACAGCAATTTTGTAAACTCTGCAACTCTTTTTAGCTCTTTGGGCTTGCAGAAGCCCTTCAGATCTGTGGAGCTATGCAGGCAGAGATTTTACCATTCTGGCAAACTTCCTCTGAAGTGTGCTTTGCTTTACAGCTCAGCAGATGGGTGTAAATGGAGGTTACTTGCTCCTCTTTACAATCTGTTTTGTGCATTTCCCCTTCCTAACACTCCTTCCCCCACTAATTCTTTCACCAAAACAACTCATTCCAGGATGACTTTTTAGATTGTGAAACAGATATGTTTCAAAAAAGCCCAACTGATCCCTTTCACTCCCTTTCTACTTTCCACTCTGGGACCAGGACATGGAGAGGTGATGTCTTGTTGGTGCTCGTAGTAACAGTCAAGATCTCGGTGTTGCATCAAATCAGGGAAATAAAAAATTACAAAACCAGACCAGAAAAAAAAAGTCAAAGTCAACCATGTAATAGTTTCTGGGGATATGGGTATCTGACTCACATAGTCTTTTTTACTTTAAGCTAAATTTAGGCTGAATTTTTTACAAGTGACCTGGGGGTAGTAGACACCTGATGTTGAATGTGGTCTAATCCACTCTGAGGTTTTTTCCAGTCTGTACTTTTTGGGCAGAGTTACACTGGACTGTGCTGCACTGCCCAGGGGTAGTGTTGGCAGTCTGTTCCAGAGTACTAACTCAACCAAACCAGGTTTCCTCTCTCTCCCTTTTTTGAAGCCTGATGTTTATTTGAACTGTGCTATATGTGAAGATGATGTCATTTTTTTTCTCCTATCAGAGTTTCCTGAGTTGTCTATTTTTAGTGATATTTGTTCTTTTGGAGTCTCCTGTGAAAGTAAATGAAAACACACAGCTTATTTTTTGAAAGGGCTGGAGGAAGCTAATAATGACCTCTTTCTATTTTATTTATTTTATACAACTCTGGACATTACAAGGAATCTTGGAATGTTTCATGTTCTCTGTTTACTGATGGATTTGAAGGAAGATGAGGGAGGGTTCAGCTGGGATTTAGGAGGTGTTTGAAGTCTGTCCCTGGTGCTGTTGAGGACCTTGTGCAGTAAGCCAGGGAGCATCTGCCTGGCAAGACAGATCCTGATTCCCTGCTGTAGCTTGTATCCCATTGCTGCTCTTTTCATTTTATTCCAAAAAAAAAATAATAAAAAGCCAAACCCCCCCAGATGGTATTCTACCCACACCAGGCTGAGCTTTCAGTGAACCCCAATATGATTGCTGTCATGTCAGACTTGAAACCTCCTTGTGCAGTCCTTGTCCTCTGGCTTTGTTTGACCAACGTCCTCTGCACAACTTGTTTTCTGCCTTCTAGCAGATAGAAAATAGATGCCATTCTGTGCTGGCAGCACTGCAATGAAATCTGTTGCTACAAACACATGAGGTTAGAAAGTGTGTCCTTCTGTCCCCTTTTGCTGGTCCTAAGGCACATTGCTGCCTGATACCTGGAGTTTTTCATGGACTTGCACCATCTCCAGCTTCTGGAGGAAACTTGGGAGGGAGCAACAGAGAGCTTTCCTTCGGTTTAGAAGATCTGTCCATGCATTTTCAGTGAGGCTTCCTCTGAGCACAGGTGGCTTCACCAGAAAATGGTATGCTGAGAAGGGAAAATAATGAATTTGCACAAAATAGCAAGACAGGATCTGATATTTTTTGTCTGAATGAAAGACTCTGCTTCCCCCACTCAGACAGGGAATTTGCCCTTTTGGGGTGGTGTTACAGTCTTCTTGGGAGCAAACCTCTCATGGTTATTGGGAAATATAGCTCAGGGGGGTTTAAAGGATAATCCTGACTTTTGTTTCTTTCTTGCAGCTGCTAAAAAAAAAAGTGCTACGTCTTTCATAAAACAGATTTCTGTTCTTTCCCCAAAAAGGCACCAGAAGTTATTATGTCTCAACACTATGATGCCAAAGCTGACCTCTGGAGTATAGGAACCATCATTTATCAGTGTTTGACTGGGAAGGCTCCTTTTCAGGTGAGTTGCTTAGATCTAATGTTTGAGTCTCTTTTGCTTTTTTGCTTTTTTTCCTTTTAATCCACTTACTCTAAGGCTTCTTTCATCTGCAATACTAAGTCCCATAGATCCTGCCCCATGTAGTTCTGGCTGTCCCACAGCTTGACAGTGTGGTGCTTTAGAAGTTGTAATGCTGGATTTATCACTAGACTATGGCTCTGCTTTTCTGGGCTGTATCTCAGTGAAATATATTTTCTGCTCATAAATCCTTAGGAAGGGTCATCTTGGGGAAATTATCACAAATCAGTTAAAGCAGTGATTTCTTTCCTAGGCCTGCACTTAAAAAAATCAGTTTCTATTTACAACTGTAGTTAGTGTATAATTCATAATTACAATCCTGTAGGGTATGGAAAGACAATAAGGAAGATTGTATTTGCATATTTGTGTTTGGGATGATTTGGTGGTAACTGGTGTGGTGCAGCTACACTGTTTTTAGAAGCAGTTAAGTAGAATCTTATCAAGAGGGATCTAATCTTTCATCTCACATCAGTCCCTTACTCTCTGAAATATTTATGTTCATCAAGTCCAAACCCCTCCAAATACAAAAGTCAGTAAAACTCCACACTGTAATTTATGCCACAGCTTCTGGATGAGCTAGAGCATATCATTTGTGAAAGGTATTATCTGATTTTAAATTTTTTCACAATGGAGGATTCATCACAGCCTTCTGCAAGTTGCTTCAAGATCACTTCACGTATTTTTAAGCTTATATATAGCTGGAGTTGATGTAGACTCTGCATTTTTCTGGTTCCCAATCATTAGTGTGTCACACAGAGCTTCATCCATGCTGAATGGTGTGTGTGACTCTCCCTTGCAAACATTATTTTGAAATACTGTACTTACCAGTTGTTTGTTGGTTTGTTTGTTTGTTTTCCTTGCTGTTTAACAGCATAGCAGAGAGATGCTTGAGCTGCTGGTACTTTGATTCTCTAACTTGTGAGCTCTGTACAGCTTCTCTTTAAGCCATGGAAAAGGACTCAAAGGACCATAGTGATGTGTGAGCTGATGCCAACATTTCAGCTTCTGAGATCAGTTAGGGAAAAAAATCAAACCAAAAAGAAACACAGAAACCCAACCAACCAAAAGCAGACAACCCAAACAAAATAAGTTGGGAGGGAAATGGGGATCTGTGCTTATGTCAGAAGGCAAATTTTATGAACTGCAGGACTTTCTGACAGCTCTTCAGAATTTTGCACAAGACCGTGAGTGTTTATTCAGTTACATCAGGAAGGATAAAATGAATTCTGAATCTGTTGCAGGAAAGAGTGGACAAATACAGAAGTAAACTAAGGGTATGCTTTGTTTTTTTCTAAAGCCAGGAACACTTCTCCTTCAGGGTAATTTTTTCCCTAGGGATCGAAGAACCTTCCATTCTAGTGCTTTATATTCTGTCCACCCATTTGCTCTGTATTTAGAGCAAGACTTCATTTCCTTTGCGTGTTTCTTTTTATATAAACACCCCTACTAAGTACACTGAAACTCCTGAATGGCTCTTGTTTACTGGCTGCATCCACTTGTTGTCAGTGTTGGTATATTTGAAAGGAGAAAATGACTGTTAGGGTAAAAGAAAATAAATATTTGGATATAAAGAAAAAAATGTGGGTGGGGAGAATGTGCTTTGACTCTCCATGCATAGGAGAGCCTTTTACTCACTCTGTCTTGGAACTTAATGCTTTTTAGTCTCTAAAGGCACCTGGATATTGCAGGTGTCATTCAAATTATTTAAGTATCATTTAATGTGGTGACTCCATCGTGTGTGTAGCTCAAACACAACCTTGGTGGATCTGATTTCTTGCAAAATAGTTAGGTGGCTTTTCATTGGTCATTGAACCATGTCACAGAAATGTTCTTCTGAAAACATTTCTTCTTACAGAGAAGACTTTTCAGAGAACATAAAATTGAATACTAGTCAGCTTCATTCAGCTTTCCAGCCAAGGTTTTGAAAGGGCAGGTGGCAGCACACTGTCTTGTGATGGGCAAGGAAGGGGCATTTTGGTCCCTGCCCCACAGGTCCTGATCCTTGCTTTGTGCTTGCCTGAATGGTGAACTTCTCTCTTTCCCAAATACATCCACTGTCTGTTGGGCTGAGACTTGGTCATTTGTTTCCTCTTGTTTTAATTTTTCCCTCCACAGCTTTTCCTCTTTTGGGTTTGTCTTTTGAAGCAAAATGCCAGGCTCCATTTGTTACTGGGGTAGCAGCTGTGGATTTGTTTGAGCAGGGATAGAGAAGAGCTCAGCCCAGATGGTTCTCAGTTCACCATCTCTGTTTTCACCACGTGTGCCACAAATTGCCTTCTCCTAGCTGCAAGTTTCAGGTGAAAGAAGCCTGTCTAGGGCAGATGTTGGAAAGCTAGTTAACCTTTAACTGGCTTTATTTCTTGTTGGCATGATTCTATTGTAAGCATTTGCTGCAGATTGTCACTGGGTAAGGGAGAAGCTGTTGGCTTTTAGGAGGAGAGAGAAGTAGTAGGAAGAGGTGATGGGGAGTGAGCTATGAGAGCTTTTTGGAGGAATATCTGCAAACTGGTGGGGATTCCCCGTATTCTGATTCCACTTGCTGCCACCAGCAGACCCAGTTATTCAGGGCAACCAGGGGCTTGGATTTCTGATGTTAAGCAGCAAGGGCAGCCCCTCACCTCTGTCTTGCTGAGGTTCTCATGGGAATTGGGAGCATGGTGGAGTGAAACCTGGTGCCTCTGAGCACTCTGGCTCTTTGCTACATGAGCCAGCTTGGCACCTCCCTGAGGATGCAAACCACAAGGACTCCAGTGTTCTCTGCAGTGATAAGGAATGAGCTGTCTAAAAATAAAACAGGGTTTCAAGGGGCTGGGTGAGATGGAGAAAAGATCAAATGTGTAGAAAGGCTGAGGCATCTGCCAATCCAGAAAGTTCTTGTAAATGAAGACAGAGATGTGTTTATATGTGTGAATGTGATTTCTAGCTTTCTCAAAGTTAAAATTAACTACAGCTGGGTTACCCAGGGCAATTCCCAGGGCCATTTCTGTCCCTTCCCTGCCTCCCTGCACACAGACAAAAAGGAGCTGCTGATGCTCAAATGTGAACAGTTGGTAGGATGGCTGGTGAAGCTGTCTTAAGGAGCTCTTTGTATTGAACATGCCCATAAACAAAACAGTGAGACTGCCATAGGGATGAGATTAATGGGATTCATAATCCCTATCAACAGATTTGCTGAGCACTGTATTAATGTGGAATTGTTAATTTGCCTTCCTAATAAGTGGTCTGCACTTGCATCTCTTCATTTCTCTTGCTGAGACCAGGATTTGAGCAGTGTGTTTACTGCTCTTGTTGACTCAGAAAACCCTTAAGAGTGTAGCAGTTTTCTCTTGTCCTTACCTGAGCTGAAAAGCCTGGGACTCAGTTCCCACCGTGAGGTCATATAGGTTGTGTAGACAAGTGACAACCAAAACAAAGCTGAAAATAGATTTACACAAGGTCTAAAATATCTTCCAGAATCTAGTCCTTGTCAGGTTACATTTTAAACATGCTTAGAGGTAACTGACCTCAACCTGGTTGCTGTCAGAGCCTTTGTATGGATCTTCTCCTTGTGGCATTATGGCTTTGGTGCAGCATCTGTGAGAGAGTGAGCCAGGGAGCAGGGAAGTGGCAAGAGAGGAGAGAGGAAAGTTTTGTTGCCTCTTCTGACAGCTCTGAAAGGGTTAAGCTGCCTGCATGCCTTCTCATCCCAGCTAGCTGCTACGTGAAAAAATTAATTTCTAAGCCTGGTGTACCAAGTTCACTGCTTTATTTCTGGGTTAATTCTGCCTGCCTAAGTACTAGGATTATGTATCACCTAGAACAACTGCTGTGCTGTGAAATGAGCCTTGAGGAAGACTAGAGAAGGGAGGGTTTTATATACCCAGAATTGAAGCCTGATTTGTTAGGCAGGCTGCTCTAACATTCCCAAAGCTGTTCTGGAGACTGTCTGGTGTCAGTGGGGACAGTTATTCCTGGCAGTGGGATGGTACTCTGCTGAAATGAGGGGCAGTGATCGACTTGTTGCTGTAGACAGTGAACCATTGGCCTTTGGCCCAGTGTTTGTGGCTCTGATCCCGATGTGTTGGGAGTAGAGAAAATGATTTGTGGTTTGTTTTGTTTGTTGTTTTACTTTTTTTCCCCTGAGTTGTTGTGCTTTCAAGAGCCCTTGAATGCCAGCCACTTAGTTTTGGGGGTCTTAAAATAGCAACTGTAGAAGGGCACAAGGAGGAGGTATTTGCAGCAGATGTTTGAGCCTTTCCCTAGAAATATCAAGCTAGAAACAACGTTATTTATCTCTTTTTTTTTTTTTTTTTTTTTTTTCTGCATAACATATCTGAATCCCCCTCTCTGCACCTCCAAATCCCCAGCAATCCTAAAGGAAAGGATTCAAAGATAAGATTAGGTATGAATCACCTTCTATGAAGTGTTGACTAGATAGTGCTGCTCACTGAGGGTGTGAATGTCTCTGGAGCTCTTTGGACTGATCACTGGGGTTTTGCATCCAGCCATTGCCCACACACAACAAATCCAGTGCTGAGTGCTTTTGGAAACAGCACCCTGCATGTTTTTGCATGCAATTCACTTGAAGGCAGCCAGCACTGAGTGGGATTTGGCAGGGTTGCTGAGTGCCTGTGTTGGTTCAACATTTCCACTGCTGCTCAGGACAAAGTAACACAACAGCAAGATTGAACTTGTACAATTGTCCTTATATATAGAAAGGACAGACAAGAACAGAGCCAGTTACACTAACACAGCTGCTCCATAGTAACATGAGAAGGGGAACAAGGGCATGAATTGGCCTGCTGGCCTGTCCCCTGTTCTTGGGGAAAACTGGGGTGTCCATTCTGCATCCCTCTTTCTGCCAGGTGGATGTTGTCCTACAGGTAGCAGCCAGCTCTGTGCATCCAGAATGGACAGGTTGTTAGGTGCTTTCTGGTGTTTTTCTTGGGAAGGGTTGTACCTGCCTGAAGGGTAGATTTCAAAATATAGCTGTAGCTTTTTAGAAGAAGAAATTCAAGTGGCATTTTTAGTATCTTAATACTTCTGTATTCTTCTTCGTGATTCTCAAAGCACTGTTGAAAGAAGAGCTGAGCAAAGTAACTGAAGGTGTCAGTGCTTTGTGAAGTGGGCACTTTACTGCAAGCCTAGGAGCAGAACTGTGAGGTTCAGTTGATTAATAAAGCATTTATATGAAGATGCAGTTGATTTCACCAAATTAATGGTCATCCACAGTTTAGTTTGCTGGGCACTCATTAAACTTGATGCTATTCCCCAGCAGGGAGATACTTGTGTCAGAGACCCCCCCCTTGAATTGTGGGCTCTGGGAGACAGAGAGAGCCCTAGTGATGTGGGAGCTGGTCTGGGTGGGTAGGAGCCAGACATTCTGGATACAGAACAAGTGGGAATTGTACTGAGCCAGCAGAATGTGGAGAAACAGCATCCCTACAGGGGTATCTCTTTAATTTGTACAAAGAGCAGGGAAACTTTATTGAGGATTTTGTTTCTCTCCAAGCTAGTGCTTAGAATAATGAACTGGGCTTTGCATGTGTGCTGCTTTTAATATACTCTTGTCTTTATTGCCAGGAAAAATTCTGACAAAACAGCGTTTGAAATAGATCAGAACTTCATTGTATTTGTGAAACAATTGAGATGTTGCGACAGGAAATGAACAGAGCAAACAGCCCAGGGTTGTGTCTCTCTGATGTGAGCAAGCACTTTGCTTCCCTGCAGCAGAGTTTGGTTCCTCCTTGTGTGTTACATCTGTCAGGCATATTTTTCATCACTGTGGCCAATCCATTTGGTGCAGCATGTACCCTTGTTACCTTAAAGTTTGCCAAATATTAAGAATTCAATTACAGGGCAAGGTCTGCAAGGGAAAAGGTGTAAAATGGGGTTTTATTGACCCAAATCAAGTGACAGGTGGCTGGAACTGCTGATGCAGTTTGGCATCTAGATAACAGGGTGCTTTGCAATAAAATTCATGTGAATGAATGGTTTGTGAAGAAAGTATTTTTGCACAGCCTGCTTGGGTTCCTTCTGAACAGAGAGGAGAGGTTATTGCAGGAAGGACAGCTAGGAAGTCTTGTTTAGTTGTTTCTTTTAGGAATCCAGTAGCTTTTATTGTTATGAATTGACAGGAGGGTATTACAGCTTGGGTTGCTAAGACTGTGCAAGAAATACTGTTCTATCAGTGCTACACAAACCTTTTGATATTAGCAGCTTTGGAGACTCCTTTTGGTTTCTCTTGAGGTTTTGTACTGAGTTCTCACAGTTATCCTTAATTTTCATCTTCAGCCAGAGGGAGTAGGTGATGTTGAAACAGCATCTCATGTGACTGCTTTTCCAGCCAGGCTGTGTTAGTGGTGTTTTGATGGCCATCTGCAGATTGGGTTGTCTGATTTGTTGGTTTAAGCATCTTAATTTACCTTAAATGCCTCTAATTTAGAAATGGAAGTAGGTGAAAGGCTCGAGGGTTTTTCAGCCTGCCCTGAACATCAGGAGAAGCTGCTTGTTGCCTGCCCTTTCACACTTTCCTACACACTCTGCTGCACCAATAATGGATTGCAGATGAATCCCTCTGATCTTCCTTCCTTGTTTATATGTGCCTTCATCTCTGTGTCATGCCAGCCAGCCTCCTCTGCCTTTAATAAAGAGACTGCCTAAGCAGAAAAGCTTGAGACACTAGGGTTAATTTGCAGCCTGTATTATTCACTTCATAAAAACAAATGGAGAAATGATGTTAGGAGATTTTTGTGTCTGTGCTTCTATACTGGAGATTTTATTTTTAACCTCAGCCATAAACCTCTTGTTGTCAGCATTCCCAGCAGTTGTGTATATTATTGCACAAATAGGAGCTGTGGCTTGAGACCTTCTGGCTTCATGGAATTAAAGTAAAAAGTCCTAATTTATTTGTTGTTTTCCCATGTTCCTGGTCTTTTCACAGATCCCTTGCCCATCAGCCAGCTCCCTTCTTTCTAAATGCCCTGCAGCACTAATCCATGTTCTCAGCAGGAGCTGCCACTCATCATTTGGGACTCCTCACGTGTGCAATTATTCAGCCTCCTGGGTGAGGCTATTAGGCCAGCTCAGACCTGAGCATCAGAGCCCACTGCAGTGAAGCTCAGTCTTTAAAAGGGTAGACCAGGACAGAACCAGGTCAGGGACAAAAAGACAATGGGCTGCAATACTGTATTTTCATTCTGGCACAGTGCTGGATTTATCAGTCTAAAGCAAGCTGCAGGTTCTCATTGTCTGTGCTGGTTCAGCAATTGAAAAGTTACTCCTCAGAGTAACTGTGAAATAGAAATGCTAATTCCTATCCTTATTTTCAGCTGCTTCATGCACTGGTTTTCTTTCTCCTCTGCAGGCCAGCAGCCCCCAGGACCTTCGTCTCTTCTATGAGAAAAACAAGATGCTGATGCCGAAGTAAGCATTTTTCCAGTGTTGCTGTTTGTATGCACTTGTTTACTCTCTGTTTACACCTGTTCTTGCATGCTCCTGGCTTGTCATTCAAGAAGGTGACCATAAAACATTTGGCCACCTGCCTCCCCCCATTCCTTCAGCCAGCAGTGATACAGCCTGGAGAAAGTCAGACAGCAGCAGATTGCCAGAGTTGGTGTTCTCTCTTTCTGGATTATTGCTTCTCCCTCCTGCATTGCAAAACTTGAGGACTGTTAGTGATTTCAGGAGCCCAGCTAGTGGTCCTGTCCCACATATGGCTTTCCTGAGGCTGGAAGCCTTGGTAAGGAGTCATGGAAATTCTTGGATCATGCATGGTGAGCGTCCATACCTGACTGCAGATCACATTCCCCTATCTCACGTGTCAGGTCAGCAACTGCTTGTGTCCATCCTGCTAATAGGAGGAATATTATAACCTTGATGGAAATTGACACTTCTGCAGTTTCCAAGGGCAAGATAAGTGCTTTCGCAAGAGCAGGGTGTATGTTACTTTGTGAAGCACTTAGCTGCCACTCAGGGCTGTGATTTGTCAGTGTCTTTTGGTATTTTGTTGCTGTGGTCTTTCCTTTTGATATCTGAGCCCTTGAAGCAGAACCCCATACTTGGTCTTAAAACCTCAGCCTAGTATAAAGACAGGACTGAAGTTCCAAGCTTATACATCAGAAAATTGGAAGAAGTTTTTTAACCAGAAATTTAGTTTCTGTTTGGCAGAGCTGCTCAGGCAGCCACATACACAGGATGTTGCTGTATGTGTATATTTTTGCCTTATCAGTTTAGACAGCTCCAAGAGATAGTGGAAGTAGCTGTCAAGAAGCTAGAGCTCTTATCAGTGACTTAAGCTATGTATGTATTTTCCCTTTTTTGAATTGGGGAGAATGGGAAAAATTCTAACAGTATTAAATTTGGAGCATTTCCATGCTCTTCTGGACTGAACCAGTGGGCATGGTACAGTGAAACACCCAAACAAAATATTTCAGAGCAGCAACACTGCCACATAGTCTGTGTGAGCAGAAAATAGAGCTTCTCTTTCCCCTACACAGCCTATAACATGGCTGCTCACCTTTGAGGTAACCCCTCTGAGAGAAATTAATGCTTACAAGTAATAATTTTCCTTGTGTTGGTCTCACTGCTTTGCCTGGTGGTGCAGTAGGCGGCAGGCGAGGGGAGAAATGAAACTCAGCTGTAAGAGGAAAGCATGCCTGTTCTTGTAGGGATTAGTCCTTCCTTGTTTTAAGTCTTTCATACCCTCTGGATTTACCATTTTCACTTATCTCCACTTTTTAACTACCATATTCCTCCAGATGTAGATCCAAGTCCACTGTTTTTTTTATCTGTCCACTGTTATTTCACCCTTGTGAAAATGCTTATTCCCTGCTTTCCAAAGTCAGTTTGTCTCTCTCATGAGCTACAATCTGGGCTTCTTCCTGAGTAAACATGAATAAACTGCCTCTTGCTGGCCCTGCCAACACAGGATGAGACATGAAAACACTCTGGAGACCTCCCTCTCTGTCTGCAGAAGTGCCAGGATTTGGTTTTGTTCCCCTTGGGGTTTGGCAGGATGGCACCCACCCCCCTGCACCCCATGGAATGAGCTTGGGAGTGGGGTGGGAAAGAAAAGCTCATTAAATGCTCACTGGTGGTCTCTGCCTGCTGGGCTGGTGAAATGTTCTGAGGTAAGGAGCTCATGTCAGTAGGAGCAAGCCCAAAGGCCTCACAATTTTAATAGAACTGGTCTAATTAGCTGACATTAATTTTGTTGATTTGTGTGGCAAAGTATATTGTAGATCATGAGGGGAAGGAAGTAGTTTTGTTGCTTATTTTTAGAGAGATGAAAAAATAATACCATAGGATAGCAAAGCTTGATGTTGATGATCTGCACCATTTTCAGTCTGTTGTGACATCTGAGGTGTGCTGCTTGACCACCTTCTTTCTAGACTTAAAACCATACAAAAAGCTAAAGTCATTGCTGGGAAGTGGACTCATTTTGTATGAAAGCTTTGTGTGTCATGGATAAGTAAATTACAATGATAATACCGGAGGATTGCAGGTCTCCAGCAATGATTTATTTTTCAGGAGACTCTGCTAGCTGTACCATCTTGGGTTATTTTGTTACAGTGTGCTACTAAGGCACACCTTTTTTGGTGAAAAGGTGGTTTTTCTTGGCTCAAACTCAGTCTCAGTTTAACTGCATCCCTTCGGGTGTCCTGGTGGCCTCTTCCTTTGTTGGTACATGGAACCTATCTGGTGTCAAGGATGGAAAAGCATCTCTTCCACTACAAACAAGGATGAGGGGTGCTTGCCATCTTTCTCTGGCTTATGGTTGCTGGGCTCAAATTCCTGTGCTAGAGATACTTGGGGATTCACAGAAAAATAACCAGGTAATGCTGAAACCTATAAATACACACCTTGCCTCACATCTCTAGTGTTGCTGAACAAGGATCTGCTTGTGCTAGCTAGCACCTCTTTTTTTTTTTTTTTCCTACTATTTCTGTCTGGGCTATTTTCTTGCCTTTTTGTTTTTTTTTTTACCCTGTCTGTGTCAGGAGTAGAGTTGGTGGAAATGGTGCAGGAAGGTTTGTTTCTCCCAGCATCAATTGGGCTTGGCTTTTTAGGGTGGTGAGTGATGCCAGCCCAGCAAAGCAGAGCCACACGCTGCAGGAGGGAGCAGGATGGGGCTCTGCAGGGTGAGCAGGACACTGCTGAGCACGTGTGCCCTTACCTCAGCTGACCCCAGCGTGGGGAGAGGGGAAAGCCTGGCAGTCCTTGGGGGCCATGCTGGGCACAGCAGTGATGAACTGAGGCAATACTGCAAGGAATTGGAGCCACCTACGCTTAATTTGGAGAGCTCTGCTCTGGCTGTGGGCAATCCCTGAGAGTGCTGCTGGTTAGGGAGGAAAAGTCATCAGGGCTGAATCCACTTATGCAAGAGCTGAACTCTGCTTTCCCTGCATTAATCCCTTCATTTATTCCCTGCTTCTTGCAATCTACTGGGGTTGTGAAGAGCTGCCCTGGCTATTCCCCATCTGCTTGCTGGGTGAAGGGGAGTGCAGTGATTCACAAGCTCCTTTGTGCCACAATGGCCGTTGAAAACAAAGTTTTATTCCTGGTGATACTGGAAAGTGGGGCACTAAGTTCAGCTTGCTTAGGTGGCTCACGCCTTGGTGGCCTTCAATTAATAAATGCTGTATATCAAGGAAGCAAATAGACAAAGGTTACTTGCTAGTCTTACTCAAGCTGCATTGAAAAAGAAATGCCTTGAAAAAATTATAGTAATTGGTGATACACTTCACCACCAGTGTCTTAATTGGAAGCTTCCCCTTGGAAACAGCTTTATTTTAATGATCTCCTTATTCCCAGTAGAGCAAGTTGAAGAGATTTTATCATGTGCAAAATATTGCATGTAGAATGGAGAGGCCACCAAAGGTAGATTAGCTGTAGCCTTAACTATTACAATGGGGAGTAAAAGCCAGAGATGCAAATGGAGATGTTCCTGTTCAGCCTCTCTCCAGTGAGCTGCTCTTATGTCCCTAGCCCAGTAGGCACAAAATAAGTTGGTGTTTGCAAGTTGCCTTCCTGATTATGTAAAAGCAGATTAAGTAGACTGCAAATTTCTTATTTTGCTTTTGTTTTAAATCTTAGCATCCCCAGGGAGACATCAAGCCACCTGAGGCAGCTGCTGCTGGGCCTTTTGCAGCGTAACCATAAGGACCGCATGGACTTTGGTAAGATCTGCTTCCACTCTTAGTTCTACTGCCTGTCTGTGCCTTCTTTTGTGCCATGGCATTGCACAAACCCCCATGCTTTTGGATGATGCTAGGGGAACCATCCAGACACCTGGATTTTACCTGCACCTGGAAAATTGCATAATCTTGGGGGCTTAGTGTATGTGCTGGAAAGGTCAGTGCTGATTCTAGTGCAGTTTTGTAAACCAAGAGATCTGACACACCTTCAGCAAATGTTTCTTACTTGCATTCCTTCTCATGGCTTCTGCTTTTATAGTCTCTCTGAACTTCTCTTGTGTTAAGACCACTCTGTGGTCTTTTATTCTTCCCTCTAACTCTCCCTTCCTCTTGCAGTGCTGATGGTGGAACAGGTAAGTTTCCCTCCTAGCCTCTCTGTTTGAATAAGGTTGGGTGCTGGGCAAGTGGTTTTGATGAAACAAGTCTGCAAAGGTCAAAGCCCATGGATTTGTGTTGCTGGCTGGGCAGTATCACAGCAAGTCACACGATTTTCTGCTTTATACACAGATAATACCTTTTTTCCCTGAGAATAAAGTGTTTATATACATGCATTCAAGATACTGTTCTTTAGTCAGACTTGGGATAAAAGGGTTTGATATTGCTGGGTTTTGGAGGTTTGTTTTCAGTTCATTTTTTGTTGCTTCCTGCTGAGCAGTGTATTCTAGTTGATGAAGAAAGATTGTTTTGCAGACTGTTATTCTTTTGGACTAGAGATACTAGGATAGATAACTGGGGCTAGATACTAGAGATACTGGGAAAGCTTCTCTGGGAACAGTGTTACCTGACTGAAGCAAACATGTGAATTAACTGAGGCTGATCGTAATTATCCAGTGCTGAATGTAAAGGACTGGTTACTAGGGTGTGGAAGTCAGGAAAAGGAAAGCCCTTTCATAAGGGAGTTTTTGAAGTTACAGATGCACTTGGATGTAAGCAAGTGTAGCCCCTGCAAGTCTTCTATCTAGACTGTGGATCTCTGCCTCTTCTATCATGCTGCTGTTAATTCAAAATAAAATATCTTTGAGGTTCCTGTTTCCCTGGTGTCAGATGCTGAGTCTGGTAAATCTTTTTAGCCCCCCATAAGCTGTTTTTATACCTCTTGGGAGTAGACTGCATGAGTCAGTGTCTGACACTTGGAAATGTGAGATAATAGACTTTGATTTCACTCTGGACAGCAGTTACAGCACGACTTGCTGCACTGAGATTATTCCCTGCCTTTAATTTAAGTGGGGTACTTTTCTGTACAAATGACATGCCCTTTTAAGATGTAATTGTTTCTCAGGGAGGGTTTGGTAATATATTCTATACAGACACCTATATTTGAGTTTTCTGTGTCATATTAAAATATCTCCTGTTGGCAGAGAGGAAAACAAGCAGCAGAACCATGATTTATTTAGACCAATACACTTCTTCAGTGTCCAGTTGCATTCTTGGTCTCACCCACCCCTTCATCCTCTCCTCTGATTCTTTACAAATCTGCCAAAGCATCTGAGTGTTCTCCCAACTTGTGACACAGCTGCTTTCCTTTCCCAGCTGCCCACTCGTGCTGCATCTTCAGCTCCCGTGTTCCTCAGGGCTTAGAAATGCTCTGACCTACACCTACTGAATAGACACTTCCTTTTCTAGAAAGTGTAATCTCAGGAAACCTCCAGATTATGCCCCTTGCCAAAACAGAAGAAATACTGAAATGGGAGGACTTTCCCATGCTCACTGTTAGGTTTTCAGCTGTGGTCTGTTGCCAGCAGCACACAAACTGCTAATGCCCAGCAGCTCCAGATTCCATCTGAAGCAGAGCTCCCCTTAGCTCTCAGTAGACAAATGCTTTGTCCTGGTACTGGCAAACTAATGCAGTCTGTTCTCTTCACTTACAATATTTATAAAACTCCACTTTGGCTGATGGCTGGTGCCTTTGTTCACTGTTCTGTCACCTCCCTTCACTCTGTATGGTGAAGATTTGTGTGTGCTTCTGGGCTAGGGATAATTCCTGAGCCCCTCTCTCCACAGGAGCAGTGTGTCCTCCTGCTCCTTGTTCTCTGAGAGCCCCTTGGAGCTCCCCCAAACTTCAGTTGGTTGACATTACAACAACACATAAGCTTGAAACTTCATTTACTTGTGTGTCTCAGCTGGTCTTCTAGCAGGAGCTGCTGGGCTTTACAATCTCAAGATTATCTAGAGGAAAGTCAGGAGAGTTTGTAGTTGCAAGTTTCCTGCTGATGATTACAAGCAAGGTTGTTTAAATTTTGCTTTGCAAGCACAACCAGTAAGCAGCTTGGTGAGGGGAGGGGGAGAAAAGTGAAGGATCATCATTACCACCCCCTCAGTTGAATCAGCTCAGCTGAGGGATGGAACCGTCTACAGGAACAGACTGAAGAAGAAGCAGGAAACTTCATCAGCTGAGCAGCTGTGGGCAGGAATGGGGATGTTGTCCATCCACAGCAGATGTAATCTCTCAGATTCCAGTTTTCCAGGCCAGAGATTTCCATCACTTCTGTTGTGCTGAGTTCTAGACCAGTGCACTCTGGCTGCAGGATCATGGCATTGACAAGGAGGGACTGGGGAGAGAGATTATGTAAGTTTAAAATGCAGACAAAGAGCCCAATTACTACTTTCTGGGAAAGCTCACTGGCCAATGAGGAGCTGTTTACAGAAATCAGAAGTCTGTAAACCTTGGGTGTTGCAACAGGAAATCCATGCTGGGAAAACAAGTTGAACTGCCTGCAGTTAGCCAAGTGTTGATCCATGACTGATGCTCTTGAAAGGCTGAGTTGCTGATTGTGATAGAGAGGACTCTGGCACAGAGCTGCAGTGGATCAGGACAAGGAATTAGGAGGGGTGAAGATAGGCTAACATGGAGGGAGTTTCCAGCAAGCTAGGACAGAAGCTTTTCTTGGCTTTTATCTGTCTGTAATGAGTGAAGAAAGCAGTAGTGGTGTACGGTGTGAAAGGAGAGTTCTGGGCTAAAGCTCTTTGTTGGTCTTGTAGAAAATCCATATCTGTCTTGAATGCACACTGAGTTTTAGGTCATTGTGTGTGATGGAAGATCAGTAGAAGTCCTTTTGTCCATCATTCCTCTTCCATAGATGTGTGGTAAATACGTCTTCCATGAGGACTCACAGTCAGGGCAATTTGAAACCCTGATCAGCCCAGGACTTGTCTTTTAGTACTACTTTGCACTTTAGGATTTCTCTCTTGCTGGTAAGAGCTTTTGATGTGCATGTGATGCAGGAGTCATGACATAGTCGTAATATCTGGCCCTAAATAACTCACTCCCATTCCTGCAAGTTTAAGAGCTGTGGCAAGACAGAGGAGCATTAACAATTAATTCAGTCTATTCTCCTCAGTAGCCCAGGGTTGTAGCTTGAAGCACAACTTTTCTGAGTTCTTTAATTCACTGTGGGGAAGAAAAATCCATTTGTACTGATGGCAAGTCCCAAGGTACAAACCCTTATGTTGTTTGGCTATGCTTATGGCAAAGATTTCTTTTCTTCCTTTTCTTCATTCATGTAATTGCCCCAGCAATTTCCCTGCCCCCTGCTGATTTGATCAGAGGTGTCTGATAGCAGAGGAACCCCCTCTTCTTTTTAATCATAATTCCACAGCAATCTCTAGATCCAAATAACTTCCCATCCTTTTTTTTGTGAGTAGGTCTTGAATTTGTACTGCATTGGTGAACACTACTGTATGTACCTACAGCCAGTCAGCTTCCATGGTTGACTACAAGTCTACATGGAAAAATAACTGTAGAATACTGTAACTTGCTATGCTCTAACTGTTTTGTGAACTTCTTGCAGTCATTTCTTTTCACTAAGTCATTGTTCTTGGGGTTTTTTTTTTTCAGATGAATTTTTCCATCACCCATTCTTGGATGCAAGTGCCTCTATGAAAAAATGTAAGTGTTGCATTTTTAATTACCACTCTTTCTGAACCATGACATGGCCTCCTTTGCTACTAGTTGAAAAGACTGCCTGTTTTCTGAGTTACTTATACGGATATTCAGTGTTGTTTCAGTGTTTCTGTGTCATGTCCAGATTTTGCCATCAAATTGTATTTAATTTTGCTGAGTTGTCTTCAAAGGGATGATTAGAGAGGTATTTAGAAACCTAAAGTAGGAGTAAGTGTATCTTTGAGATGTATTCAGTGGCTTTGTATGAAGTACTTGGCCACTGGGGATGCCTGTAGGTAAACAGGATTATGCAGCATGATCTCGTTCTTCATCTGCATCTGTAGGACAATTTGGGATAGTGAATGGTGGAAACTGGAACTTGTGTCTCTGCTTGTCAGCTGGTAACTTAGGTTGGCTGTGCCAAAGGGTAGGCTTTGGTTACCAAATCTTTTTTCAGCATTTACCTCCAAATTCTTGATAAATCTAGTTTTAGAGGGGTTAAATTTGGGTGCTCAGTGAGAATTGACCAAAACAAGGACAGATTTCCACTGGCAATTTTCTTTTCTTCTTTGATTCAAAACTTTTGAAATTTTCCAACTGTGTGTGCTACAATTCAGAGGTTTCTTTTCAGTGGCAAATGATTCAGAGGTGTTTCTAATGTGTGGTGTACAATAGTCCTTGGGCCAACGGACTTGGTTTAGTGAACTGTGTGTGATTTGTCATCTTCTGGAAGGATCTTCCTGGGCTTTTAATTTCATTGGTAAATGATACAGCCAAGTTTTCATCAGTGGCTGATTTGGGGTGCCAAATGCAAGGGCTACAACTTTCAGAGGGGTCATCTCCAATGCATCCTGAACCCGGAGCTCCTCTTGGATGTATCTTCTGGGCAGGTGCCCCTTGTCCAATGTCCTCTTCACTCCTGACAGTCTCCTGCTTTCCTGCTTCCAGAGCAGGACTTCTCAGTTGATTCCTGATTCAGATCTTAACTGTGTGCTTAGGTGGCCGTCCCGGGCGCAGGAAAAGACTCTTCTGGTTCAGGAGAGCTCGCAAGCCAGCAAGGCCCCTGTCTCCTTCTGCACCAGCAAGATGTGGGCTGAGTCCTGTAAAACAGGACTGCTCTGCAGGCAGGAAAGGACTCTGCCTGCATAGGACTGCACCTAAGCCACCTCAGCTCCTGGCACCTGCTAAGCCACTGCCCTGTGAAAAAAGCCCTTCTGATCCCCCTGTGGGCAGAGAACTCCCTCAGCACATTCTTGCGTGCCCACCAACTCATCTTCTACCTCCAGCAGTTCCATTGCTTCATTGGCCAGAGGAACAGGAAAACCCTTACAAACAGGAGAGGGTTCTCCTGACTTGGCCTCGGTTTCCAACTTCTGGGTATTTGCTGTGCAAAAACCAGAGGCACTGTTATGAACAGGGAGCTGGAGCTCAGCCTTTGCCCCCAGCTGCACCAAATTTAATGGTGTGGGGTCAAGACCTGACAAAAAGGGCACCTTTACTGGAAGGGGAGGACTATCTGAACTCCAGACCTTTCTGCTGCCCTGCTGGTCGTCACCTCCAGGCATATGTCCACAGCCTGGAGTCCTCTCCAGGCAGGAGAGATGACTACTGGGTTTGAAAAGAGACAAGTATCCCCATCTCTGGAGGTCTTACTGGTAGAAATCAGCTACTAGGTAGCTGACAAGGTAGTCTTGAATTCTGCTGTGGTCTCTACTGCAGCCTGTTGACAGTGATGGATTGAAGGCCTCTAGGAAGGGCTGTAAAGACCCCACATGTGAACAGGTGCATGTGGGAATGGTGGTCCTTTTGATTTCTTGAATAGGTGAGAGAAGAGCCACTGTGTCAGCAGAAATCTGGATTACAGTGGTCTCAGTAAGAAAAACCCACCTGAGATGTGTGGGATGTTGCTTAACACAGTAGTGTGCCTAATTTTGCACAGTCCTAGCTGGAGTAGACAACTTACCAAGTTTGTAGTTGCTCAGGGACTGCTCCCTTGACTTTGTTTGCAGAACCAAGATGAGTCCAAAAATTTGTTACTTCATTTCAATGTGTGGCTCAGCATCATGAGTGTAGGAAGTATCAAAGAGATGTGGTTGCATCCAAGTCATTATGGTCACCCTCAGACTGGATTAGAGTCTTCAGTCCTCTACTAGAGAACTGGGGGAAGGAACATTTGTGCCCTTATGTCTTAGATCTCCCTGAGATCAGGGCTGTCACTGACTTTGTTGGAATCAAGACAGCATTATTCATGTTTGATTGTGCAGGTTTCTCTTAGAGTTTGTTGGGTGCTCTGTAGTAGCAGCTGTGTTTTGGAGCAGCAGCTGTTGTGTGATCACACAACATTCAGGGACCCACTGTGCAGCTCCTAAAGAACCTTCCAGTTCAGGTGCACCTGCTCTGCAGTGCAGGTAACTGCATCCATCCAATTTTTATTGCTGCTGCTTCCTTCCCATAGGAGAAGGTTTTGCAGTCCCAGCAGAGTGTGGTGGCCTCTGTAACCCTGCAGGCAAATCTGCCCCCAGGGGGTGTGGGCAGAAGGCAGCTGCCACCAGTGTGCAGAGCTGAAACCACATCACTTGGAAGGCTCCTGAACCCCCTCAAGGTTGGCCCAGAGGTGGTCAGAAGACAATAACTAAAAATAAAGTGAGAGCCATCAGCTGATCATTCTGTGTGGATATATGTCAGTGCACCATCTCATGGAATTGTACTGGAATATTTTAGTGGAACATAATTTTGGAATTGCAGAAAATTGGACAATCCTTCTCTGAGTGGATAATCTTGAAGTTGGGGGTGTTGGGAGGAGGAAGCCCCCCTTGTTTAAACAAATATGCATGTTTTTCAAGATACTTCAGCAAAATCAACATTTCTATCAAAAATCCTTATAAATCACATTCCTGACAAGCTTGCCCTCTTGGCTGTGGTTTGGAGGGATGGTTGTTCTCACTTCATTCCTTTGGTGAAAAAAGGACCTAAGTCTGGTGACAACCAGGGTGTACCACAAAGCTCTGCTTGGCACAGGCTGTAGCCAGAACGGGTCCAGAGCCTCGGGCTTTAACTAAACCATGTACTTTCCTTTATATTTGTTTACTTATATTTCTTTTTATATTGTGGGTCTTGTACCTGTGACTAAGCATGTACATTAGATGTGTAAAAGAAATATTAATAAAGTCTTTAAAATACTGTGTCTAGTCAGAATGTTGTCTGTCTGTAGCCAGGTCTGATCAGCATATGGTGTGGGGCAGTGTGTTACAGTAATAATGAATAATAAGGCATAATTAGATGCTTGTGCAAGTCTTCTCTCAGTAAACACATTGTAATTGGTACCCATGTAGAATATTTTGGAGGTTTTTTTGCTCCTGGCTTTAATGAATAGTAAGCTGGTACCTCCTTCACTCTGAGCTCAGAGCATGAAACGTGAGCACTTATGGTTGAGAAGTGTATGGGAATAACTTGATTTTTACAAGCTTTATAATCTTACTGTACATAAAATATTCAAACAAAAGCTAGCAAAAAGTTACCATTACTCCTCCATATAACAGATTTTAATGGTGCAAGCTTTTTAAATCTAAAAAGCAGCTTATTCTTTGGGCATGTCCCTTTCAGTCACTCAACACTTTAGCTTTATCACAGACTGCAATTAAATAACTTTTTGACAGTTGGTTTTAATTGAATCCAGATAGTCACAGAAATGCAACTCCAGTGTGTGTAAAACTCTGATTCCATATGAAGGTTTTATATCAAGCATGAGGCTTGGATATTTTTAGGCCAGTTGAGCCCGTCCTAGGATGATTTGTCAGCAGTCACTCTTACAGGTGTAGGATCCAGTATCAAGATCCACCCTGCTGCAGCAGAGGCTTCGTGGCTCTCAGCTCTCCCATTTTGAAACCTTTTGGTGTTGGTTACACAACATACATGATGACTGTTTTGTTGCTGGAACAAGTTAGAGAGGACAATTATGAAAACAGACTTATTTACATTACAATTACAATCCAGCAATTTTTGGATTTGGGTGGGGGCCTCCAGTTCATGTTAACATTCTCCACATTCAGACTTGAGCTGGAAACATGATGAGCCAAGTGCTTGCACCCTTTTTAATTTTAAACTGGGAGTGCCTGGGTGTGTGGAGGAGATGGAAGTGAGTGTCTTGCTTTCAAGCTGTCTTGTGGGGCTGATGCTGAAAAATGCCCCAACAATTGTATGATCAGAGCCAAACCCTGGGGCTCTGCATGCCTGGAAGTCCATTTTGAGTCTAGGGACCTTATGAGTTGGGGCTCACAACATTGTGAATTTGGGGAATTTGCAGTGTTTTAGATAAGGACATGATTAGTAGAGGCAGAATCTAAAGGTGTGCCACATCTAAATGAGTTTTGAGTTTCAGATGACAGTGGTGAAGGCTGCCTGCTTGCCTTCCTTCCTAGATTAATGGAAAGCTGTCCAAAGTACATAGACAAAAATAGAAAAGTCTCAATTCCAGCCAGGTTTAAATCAATAAGTACAGAACCAAAAATAGAATGGAGGGGACCTTGAGAAAGAACTGAAATGACTCTAACAAAAATACTTCTGTCAGTAAAAACAAACAGCAATGCAAGTCTTGCAGCAGACGTGTAGATACAGTTCAGGAATCACTTACCTCTTAAAAGCACCTTTCCATAATAGGGGGGTGAGTTGTTCTGTAGCAGTTGAAAGGCTAAAATTGGAGATGGTACAGATCAAAGGCAGCGTGGTATAGGCAGGACAGAGCTCTCCATTTTACAGGCAAGTTCTGAGAACTCTGAGTGTGGGGAGTGGGGAACCAGCTGTGCTGGAAGAGCACATGGGCTGCGAGTGGTGTAGTTTTCCATGCCAAGCCCCTGACCAACCTCCCAGGATAACCAGTGTCAGGCAACCAACATCCCTGTTCCTTTTCCAGAGTCAGGGCAGTGATTTCTATCTGCATGATCCATTGAGGGCACAAAATCAAGTGTAGAATAGATGCAGAGGCTAAAAAGTAATCTTTCCTAAGCTTATTTCTTTATGGATCTAACCTTCAAGAAGGTGGCAGAGTGAGCACAGACAGTATAGTCCAACAGAGGAGGTGAAGGAATCAGCATGTGAGGAAGATGCATGTGAGGGAGGAATCTGGCTTCCTATTGCATGAGCCCGAGGACTCTTGAATAAATCTCTGTTTGCAGTATAACTTAACCTCTTTAGAAAAACGTTTGATTTTTGTTAATGTTAGCAAAGGCTGGAGGAGATCACTGTGACCCTGGTTAAACTGTTACAGTGGTTGATTGCTTGTGTTAAAATGTGTATTTTAAGTCTATGCTGCTTTGGCTTCACTTTCCTGTCGTTGGATCTTTCTATATCTCTGTCAGACTAAGGAATTCAGCATCTAAGTGGTCTCTTTAGGGTGGGACACACTGCTCCAGTCATCCATGAACCTGCTTTGATAAAGGCTACGTGGAAAGACTTCTTAAAGCTTTTTATAAAAAGGCATATTTTCCCATTCATATATCATTAGAACACTGTTTCAACAGTTAATTGCAGAGAGATGTACTTTTATTTTTCTAGCCAGTTGAATAGAGTAAGTACTTTGTGGTATGTAATGTGATTAATCACAGAGGTAGTTTTACTTCAAACAGAAGCATTCTTTTTCTAGGTGTTACTAACTCTCCTTGTGTTAAGTATAGAGTCATTAGCACAGGTTCTGTAAAGGCAGAAGTCTGAAACAAGGTGCTAATTCTCTGCCAGCACAGTGCAAAGCAAAGTGCTCCTCCCCTCATTTAAGCGTTGCCTCTGATCTCTGTCTTAAGTCATCCAAATACAAAAATGGTTGCTGAGTAAAATCTGACTTTAAGCTGCCTTGAAGTGGTGATGTTTGGACTTCTCTGCCAGTTCTGCACTGTTCAGTGTGGGTGGGCTGGGGAATTTGAACCACTAGATACCTCAAAGCCTTCTGAAGAGCTGGTGTTATCTCTGACTTGTCTGCCTCCTCAGCTGAGCTGAATTTTTTAAAGGTTTTTACTGAACCTCCTTTGTGTAAGCCATTGGAGTTAAATATTTTTCTTCCCCGTGTAACACACTTAAATATCTTTTCTGACTGAAGGTCGATGCTAACTGGTCCTTGCAGTGTGAACTTTATGCCTCTGTGAGGGTTACAAATGCCAGTTCAACAATTAAAGGAATAAAATGGGCAGTTCTGACATTGAACAATAAAACATAAAATGAAGGGAAGCAAGAACAGCTAGGGCTGTGGAACAGTTTCTGTACAAAGAGGTTTAATGATCAAAACCTTTTTGACTTGCAGAATGAATAGAGGGAGAGTGTGTTGAGCTACAGGAAGGAATGAAACATCCTTACATCCTTCTGGGGGGTCATTTAATAGCATGTGGCTTGGGATGCAGCAAGCACATAGGGCTGGAGTAGGCATGGGTTTAATTCAGCAGAGACCTCCCAGCATTTAGTATCTGTGTGTGGTCTGATGAAGAAGAAACTGGGATGTTGTCTTCTAACCTGTGTCACGGACAAAAGTAACTCAGTCCATCCCTCTGCTTATTTTTTCCTTCATTTGCAAATGCTTTGAAGGCTCTGTAGGGCAGGAATCATCTTGCTACCAGTGTAGGTCAGCTGTCAAGTGGACAGTTGACCTTGGCCAGGTGTTCTGAGATCTTCCACCCCAAGAATTATAACTGAAATAGTGTGTGGAGGAGTGGATGGATGTGAGTCATGTAACTGAACAGAGTGCTAATTTTTCTTTTGTTCTTCTTTAATTGGCCTCATCTGACACCCGAGATACATGGTGCTAAATGAGATAAACCTCATAGGAAAAGATGAAAAAGACCTTTTATTATTAATGATTGGTCCTACTTTTGACAATTTCTTTTGGTTTTGTCTTTGGCTGGTTTTAGCTGCTTCCGTGCCAATGCCTTCTTATCCCAGTTCAGGCTCCGGCAGTTCCTCCAGCAGCTCTTCTACTTCCCACCTGGCATCACCTCCTGTAAGTACATCTCAGAGGTTGCACTGCTTGTGATAATGGTCTCCCTGCTTGCTTTTTTGAAACAAGGTCTCTGGTTTTTGCTGCCTGCTGGTGCAAGCCATTGAACCACTTCAGTTCTGCCTGGGCTTGGTTCAGTGTTGTCTCCAGTCTGTTCTGAACTGAAAACTTGCTTTAGGAGGCTCCATGCTCTGGGTGAAGGGAGAGGAAAAGCAGGAATTTTTAGGGTTCTGTCCTGCTTCTGATGTCTATGAGGTGTTAGACTATTGAATGTTTAGTCTTTCTCTAACTCCTTATCATCACTAGAGCAAAACAAGATAGTTCCAGAAGTGCACAAACCTTTATGTACATGGTCCCAGGTTACACTTACTGTAAAAACATGAGTAGAATCCAGATGTGTAATATTTAAAAACTAATTTTAAAACAAAGATAACCTGAAAGAACAACCAAAACCACCTCTGAGGGCACTTTGTTTCATAACTTTACTAATTAGAGCTGGAAGAAAATGAATGGCTAATCCAAAAAGCCTTAGCAGAAGGATGCTATACCTCTAGTGAATTTCTTATCTGGGGAACATCAGACATGCTGGTAGTATGTTTTGTGTAACAGAAGTTGCTCTGTTCTGACATGGACATAAAAGGCTGTTCCTTTTCAGTAAACTAAACATCTGCTTCTGGCAAATTGTCAGCCTTGTTTTATCAGCAAAATGTTGTTTGTAGCCTTGTACATCTCAGTTTAAAGAATTGAGCAGAATTATGAAGTAGTTGTGCTGAAGCCAAGTGTTTGTTTTCTTCCTGAATTAGCAGTCCATTGGAGAGATGCAGCAGCAGCTGCAGGAGAAAGCTCTGGCATCTCCTACCCAGGATTCCCCTGGCTTTCTGCATGGATCTAAGGACTCTGCTGGAAGCAGCAGTAAGAATTCATCCTGTGACACAGATGACTTCGTTATGGTCCCAGCACAGTTCTCAAGTAAGCTGATTTCTGGAAATGCAGACATTCTGAGCAGAGGGGGGTGTGGATGTTAAGGATAGTTACTAGAAAGTAGGAGTGATTAAACCTGTGTTTCAACTGAAAAACAAATGCTTTTGTTCTCAAGCTGAAGGAGACATCTGTTTTACTGGCTGATTTCATAGTATAGATTGCAGTTACCTTTAAAGATAGGATTCAAAAGTAAAGATTACTTGGGGGCCTCAGTAAGACATTGAACCTCAAAGTCCAACTGGAAAAGAAGATAAGTGGGCTGACAAGGAAATGTTTTGCTCTCACAGAAGCCCTTTCCATGTCATCCTGTCTTCAGTTTCACTCAGGATCACTATGCAAGACCGGATTTCAACTACCAAAGTGGATCCTGTACTTAAAAAAAATCCATGGAAGGGGAAGAGCTCAGTATTTTTCTGGGAACAGTGATGGAACCAGTATATACTTGCCTGGTGCTAGCCATGTTCCCAGTGTTCAGATGTTTTGGCAGAGGCACAAACTACCCCGTGCTGTGTACCCAGCTGCCAACTCATTTGGCTGCCCTGGATTTTTGCCACTTAGGACATGAATGTCTCAAAGCCCTACAAGCAACGTATACTGCTGTCTTTTAAAAAAGCAGCTAATTGGGGCTTGACAGAACTCTGACTTCAGAAGCAACTCAGCAGGTCTGAGGAACAGGAAATTCTACCCAGAATCTCAGTTGTTCTCAGTATATAAAGATTTCTAAGAAAATTATCTTGAATTAATATGGTTTTGTACTTCCTTGTTCTTCAGGTGATTTAACTGCAGAGGCTGCAGGAGGGAAACCAATCCAAGACAGTCTGATGTACAGTGGGTAAGAGCACTAATGCAACTGAAGGTGTTCAGCCATTGGAACATTCTGTGCAGTAGGGACTTTTGAGTTCTGGTGGATGGGAGGGAAGGTGTTGCTGAGCTAACTTTTATTTCAGGGATGACTGTCACCTGCCTGGTTCTGGCCACTTTCAGTCTGACCATCAGCATGTGGCACCTCAGTGCCAGAGCATATGTGGAGCAGTGTGACAGTCCTCAGAACTCCTATGGCTGAACTCTGCTGAGGGTGCTGAGCAGCCACAACTCTGTTGCTCTACTTTGTCAGGGGGAGCAGGCTTGGGTCCCAGGGTCTAACAACTGAGTTTTCTCATTCTTCAGGAGTTCTCTGGTGACTTCTGCAGGCTTGGAGAGCCAGGGAAGGACATCTTCTCCTTCACCCCCATATAGCAGTTCTCCTAGCCCATCCAGGTAAGACTGTTCAATGGTGACTATGCAACATTGATTAATTAACAACCTATTGACTTCCAGGAGGGGATTTTACAGATGTTGGTGTGCTGGGTGAGATCCACATCTCCACTTTAATTAAAAAGTAATAAGATGGTCCAGCAGATAGTCCCCAGCCTCAGCCACTGATCAGTCCCAATTACAAATCCTGTTTCTCCCTCATCTGGCCCTCAGGAGGGGCCAGGAGAGGATTCAATAGCACTGGAATTAAGTTTTCCTTGGGGGGCAGGGATTATTCACAAAACCAGAAAGTAAATGTTCTCCACTAGCATGTGTGTGCTACTCATCCCCTCTGTGCTCAGCCTGCAGAGGCAGTGAGTATTCCAGCAAAAGACTTTTGTTTCTAGATTCATGAATTAAAGCACAACACTTCAGTCAAGCCTGCAACTACTTGTGGGCTAGAATTTCTCGGTAAGGGATAGGAGGGCAAATGTGGAGGAGTGTTGCTCTTCTCTGCTTGCTCTTGAAGGACAGATCTGGGCCTACTTAGTTGTCTGGAGTTTGCTTGAAGCTCCAAACATCTCCTTGCATTGTGCCTGTATTAAGCAATGCTGCTACATGGCCCTTGCTCATGGGTGCGGGAGTAACAAGTGCAAACAGGTGTGGTCATATCTTCAATTCCAACTAAACCAGTTGCTATAAACTCAGTTTAAGCCTTTAGAAATATCATTAGGTGATAACTGCCCACACACAACAGCATCACCAGTTCCTCCAGACATGTTCAGATGATAATTGTTTGTGGAAGGCAATTCCACTGACTACAGGGCTCAAAGCAACTATAGGGCTCAAAGCTCACAGGGAGCTGGTGGTGTTGCTTCCCATCTCATTCTTGCCTACTGGGAAAGCAGGACAGCTTTCATTTTCTATTCGGTAAACGTGGCACCTCTTGGGGGAGGGGAAGTGAAGGGGATTTCACCCTGGGAGATGGATGACCCTGAAATCTAAAGTAAGCTGTATAGTCCCAGTCTGTATGTTGAACATACTCGTCACAGAAACAGGGCCCAGAATATGACAAAGCTTAGCCTGAAAGCATACAAATTTAAAGGAGAAGAATATAGCTCAGAGCCCTGCTGACGTGATCAGATTAATTGGCAAGCACATACCACAGTGTGGAGTTTAATTGCATGAGGCTTCTTATGCCATCGCCTGCTAAGCTTCTTAACAGCTTATTCCTTAACTGATTCCGTTGCATTCTGGAGATTGGTATTAAAGGCTTTGGCCTTGTTTCTGGACAGCAGTGAGTGAAAATTCATGGAAGCTGACTACAAATGCTGCCTACTTTTCACTGTTCAGCACTGTCTCTGAACTGGCCTCACAAAGGGGCAAACTTATGCTAGTGGCTCTGATCTAAACATGGTTCTGCTCTCACTGTCTTCCCTGCTCACTCCCAGAGCAGAATCTGCCAGATCCTCCAGTCTGCTTCCCAGCTTTCTATCTGTTTGAAGAAACAATGAAAAGTTACTTCCTACCCTGTGCAGGATGGGCTATAAGATAAAAGTAATGAAAGATAAGAGGAGTTGCTGACTCCAGAGAGTAAAGCATGCTCTTTGATCAGTCCCCTGAAAGTGCTTTGAACTGGTGCCACTGGGGTATGCCCTTACCACTAACATGGGGTTTTGATGCCCTACCTTGTAGTTGTCATGAGGCCCATTAGTTCAGCACTTGGCTTCACTGGCACAGGGAACTCCTGATTTTCTCTTTGTCTTTGCTCACTCAGAAGCAGCAGTTCTCCTTCTGTGTGTGGCTCTAGGCTAGCAAGCAATGTTGGATGCAGTCCAACTAGGACAGAAATCAGAGGATATTGTAGAGTGGCCAGCAGTGGGTTATCCTCAGGATGTCACAGTATGCTCTAGAGCAGCTCTCCTTGTTCTTAATAAGAGTATAAGGACCAGGCATAATTAAAATATTAAAATATGCTGACACTGGAGCTTTTTTTAAAAAAACACTTCCTTGTTGGAGGTGCTTAATGAGTCTAATGAAAAGTACTTCCTTGGATGTATCCCACAGCAATGGTTTTAATACCATTTTCAAAGAGCTTTTAATTATTGCCAAATAATTAAACTTCCTGTCCCAGCTTTATCTCTTGATCTTTGCAAATTTATGGTGAATTGTAATCTGTAATGCTTGAGGCCAAGTGGCATGTTTAGTGTGTGTCACCTCGTTTGGATGCTTTCTTTTGCAACTTGCACCTTGTGGAGAAACCTGACTTCTATAAGGGCTTGCTACAACTCTTGGAGAGAGGAGCCATCGTTTCACTTGGGAACTTCTTTTCTGCCAAAGGATTTTTGGCCAGATTGAAGAGATAGTGTTTGAAATTTATGTTGCAAATCAGGATATGTATAAAGTTTGGCACTAACTCTCAGATTGCTTGATTAGAGCTCTGTTCTCCTGATGTCTGATTCTGTCTTACACTGATGGAAGGCAGAGGCATCAGAGCCTCACCCCTCCACTGAGCAATCAGAAACCTTGAATGCCTTTTTTTTTTTTGCCATGACAGTGAAGAATCAAGGTTTCCATGCTGTGTTTTAGAGACATTAGATTAAGTCTGTTCTCTTGGTGGAATAAGAAATATATAGAACTTATATAGAACATTGAGAGAGGAATAAAGAAAATGGAATCACATTTTGATCTTTCAGCCTTAATAAAATATCTCTGCTATTTGGCTCTATTGTAATGGAGGAGCCATCTTCATGTGCACAGTGTGGAGGTCTGCAGACACATTTTAGCAGATCACCTTTGTTCAATACTACCTCTGTAAATCCTAGAGGACTGCTGACCTTCCCCCAAAAAATAAATTCTGATAATGGGATGCTTTGCCAAATAAGACACAATCTTTTCTCTTCCCCTGTGCATGCACATACTTTCTTAGTGCATTAAATGTCTCTTTCATCTTATGTAAAACACTTCCACTGTGTTAGACCCAAAGAAGTGATGCTTCCTGCTTCCCCCTTCTCAGGGCCAGACCCAGGTGTGTGCCCTCCACTGACAAGGAAGACTGCAGGAGCCTTCATTACCAATAAGATCTTTCTGTAATTGTGCAGCATCTCCTTCAATTGGTGTTGGCAGTTGCAAATAGCATTGCCATGGCAATTAATCCTACAATTCTGGAGCCTTTGGGAAAATACTTCAGATAGCTACTTGGTTGTCTGTGGTGTTTGCATGGGTTTTGTATAGCATGGTTTGTGTATAATATAGTGCACAGGATAAGAGTAACAGGGGAAAGTGTCACCTCAGGGGCACGGATATCAGATGTGAGCTGGTTAACCTGTTTGGGTGGAACTAGAGAGGTCTGAAGTTTGCAGAATGGGCCTGTCTCATTTTGGATGTGTGATATTCTAGTGACCTTGATGGGTATCTTGATACCAGTTCCTGTCACCCAAATTTATTCTCTCCTGAGCTGGCTTCTCCACCCTGTAGTTAACTTTCAAATACATTGAAGTACCCCACAAGTTTATATTCTTTCTGTGGCTTGCTGAGATTTTAATGGAGATGCCACTGTTGCAGCAGTGCCTCTGCATGAATAGCAAGTAGCTCTTGGCAGCAGAATCTTTGTTGGTGTCCTTTGTGAGCCACGAATGTTTAGCCCTGTTCAATGATGTGCTCTTTGGCTCTGGATCTGAGCTGTTGGAAATTAGGCCAGTTGTGGCCTGAAATAGCAGGCCTCCAGTTTTCCTGGAGGGAGTGGTGTGCTTGGGTGTGTTTTAACTTCAGTCAGTGGGTGGGAACTGTGCTGGAAGAAAGGTGCCCGGTGTCAGATGTGTGGTGCCACTTCCCTTTGATACGACTTTGAACTCCCTCCCAGTGTAAACCCACAAACCCAGAGCAGCCAAGGGGATGCTCCCTGTGTGTAGCTGATTTACAAAGCTAAAACCTCCAGGTACCTGGCTGAAGTCCCAGCCCTTATAAGAGCTTTTTTTTTTGTGTCTCTCAACAGCAGGCCAGGTCAGTTTTCTAGCAGCAAGTACGGACACTCCGTGCCCATTCCAGTCCCAACACAAATCCATAACTACCGTCGGATTGAGCAGAACCTGCAGTCTCCCAACCACTACACCTCTCCACGGTAAGTGCTGGGAGTAGGGGGTGATCTCAGAGCAGGGGCTCTTGAATAACATCCTAGGAGTTGTAAAAGTGCTCTCTGCACCTCTAAAAATTTCCCTGCACAATGGGCTCTCCCCTTTGCTGTAGGGAGCCAGTGCAGTGTGTGATATGTGGTTACATAGTTCTGGGGTATTTTTATAGTGGTAAAATTTATTTGTTACCAGGTATTGTAAATTTTGCCTGTGTGTCTGCATATGTGTGAGGCTGCTCCCATCAACTTTCAGTGCAGGCTGAGCCCCTTTGAGTCTAATGGCTCTTCCCATGACAGCTATGGGTTGGGTGTCCAAGGAGAGAAAACCATCCATCTGGTAGATGGCTTTACAAAAGGTAAAAGCTGAGATAAACAACTCAAATGGATGGGACTGCAAAACCTAACCATCTTTACCTTAATTGGTTCCTGTAGCTGGTCACACTATAGATGATGTGTCTTACACGAGTTGCATATTAATGTGGTTATGCAGCCAGGACTAATTAACTCATGAGCAATTTATGCCTGTGAGGCAGAGCATGTTTTCTGAAGGCTGTCAGGAATACTTGAATGCCAGCCTTCAGCTGTACAGCTGGCCTGAGTTCAGTGCTGATGTCCTGCACATCCAAGACACACCAGGCTTCTCTCTTTTCTTGCATATAATTTCTGATTCTTACCAGAGGAAGACTGAGAAGAGGGTCTTAAAGAGTTTGTGCAGCAGGGGCATTCAAACAGAAGTGTCTATGAAATGTCATTTCTCTTTTTTTGGGTGAGTTGCTTTGGTATCAGGATTAAAGTTGAGATTTCAGAAGTAGGGTGATACCTGTGTCAGCCTAAGTTTGGGCTTCAGCCAGTCTAATTCAGGATAAGGCTTACTCAAAGTGGACCCAAAAGTAGGGACACAATATGTTGGTGCTGATCAGGGGCCATCAGAGAGATTGTTTTGTGCCAATGTTACTTTAATACTATTTTAGTTTTAATTCTTCAAGCGTGTGTGGCAGGTTTTGTGGTAAGCTCCTTCCTGTTTCCTACATGCCTTGTATTTTTTAGAGCAAAATTTGTGGACCCTGTTAAGTGTTGAAGTCCTGGTTACCCTTAGGAAGCATAAAGTTGAGGGGTCTGGAGAAGGTGCAGAGGCTGCACCTCAGCACCCTGTGCCTACCTCAGACCTGGTGCCAGGCTGCTGGGTTCAGGTTCACAGCCTGCAGCTCCCAGCCAGGGATCAAACTGTCATGTTTTGCTCCTTTTAGTCACCACTGTGTAATGATGAGATTAGCATCATCCCTGCAGAGGAACTCGAGGAATGGCTGCAATCAGATGATTCACCCTCTGCTTTTAGCAGCTTTTCAAAATCTCTGGCGTCATGGGTTTTTCTGCCCCAGGAAGCCATATTTATCTCTCAGCATCACTTCCTCTAATCAGCAAATTCAGTAGACACCCTTCAGGAATGGAAGGAGAAAACTTCATCAAGCATTTAGTATGTGATTCCACTTTTCCATCCAACAGGCCATTACAGCCAAGTGCCTTGTCATGTTTGCCAAACCATTTGATTATAAACCTTGATGTACACTCTTGTTTCTGAAAAATCAACAACTGTTGTCTGGCTGGCTGGTGTGTGCCTGTGTAACATAGCTTGTTTGTGGATAGATATGTTGCTTGCTGTGGTGGTAATTATGTGTGCATACTTTGGGGCACATCACCTGTCCAGCTTGTCTGCTTGCTTGCTTATCCCTTGTCTCGTAGGGTGGCATTTGAGATTCCACAGCTCTCAGTAGTAGCAGTAAGCTGGTTTTTTTTCTGTAAGTTCCTGGTAGATAGTGTTCAGCCTTCTGGAAGGCTCATATTCAGGAGAGTTAACAACATGGGAGAGCAATGCTTTCTGACTCTGAACATCTAGGTATCTTTTCACCTTGCCAGGCATCTGTGTCCTTTTAGCTTCAGGGCCAGCTTTTGAGCATTAGGCTTCTGAATCTGGACCAGCCTGAAAAGAGGTGATTTGTAGGTCAAAATTTTAAAGGATTTCCTTTTTTTTTCCAATCACGTAAATGCAGCATGTATTCATTCTGCTAATAAATGTAGCAACATCCTGAAGAAGGGCACAAGTTTGCCCTTGAAATTCTCATATCTCAATTACTGAAACAGATTTTTTATTTCTTTATTTTTTGAAATGTGACAATGTTGTTGAGTAGATGTACTGACAGTTCATCAGGATATGACTTTGCCATTCCTAGGTAATGTAGCTAGCCCTGTTTGCACTGGTGAAACCCATATGTCTTATTCCATCTGTTCAGATATGTATGGACAGCTAATGCAGTGCCAGTGGGAGAGGAGGCAGCAGGATAGCAGGGTGATAGCATCTTTCAGTGGCTTGAGCACAGAGGGTTTTTTGCAGCATATTCTTTGATTCCTGTCAAAAAAAACACCTGCTGGCTGAGATTAATGCTCTTCTAACAAGGGAAAGGATGTTTCCAAATTAAGAGTACAATGAAGGATTTCATGAAAAGACTGTTTTCTTATATAGAGGAGTGTAATGGGCATCCTGGGGAAGGAGTCTGCAGAGGCAGAATGGCATTCCAGTAACTAGAGTTTAGGTTGTGTGTCTTAATGAATGGGAAAAACATTAAAATATTGGTAATTAATATACAATAATCCTATTTTTCCCCAGAGTGGTAGTGTGGTCGTACTCCCTTTCCTGATAGTTTGGTTTCCTCTTATTTCAGCAGCTGGGTAATACTCCAAGTTCCTGCATGTTTGGGGTGTACAGATTAATTTTAAATCCCTAAGGTGAGGCTTCCCAAGGAGCTAAAGGAGTTTGGAGCACCAACAATTCTAACTATCCAGCCCCAAAATAAATTTGTCTGTGTAGTACTGAACTATTTCAAATCTGACAGCCACACACTGTGCTGTTGCACTCTGTAGCTTCTTACTTCAGTCCAAGCTTTGTTGCAGAGCAGTGCCTTTGGCACAGCTTAACTCATGGAGCATCCTTCCTAAACAGCTGCTCTGACAGAAGAGCAAGTGGCTCAGCACAGGAGGGATTCTTGGATAAAGCCTTCTCAGGGCATCCTGAAGACAATGCCTAAAATTAACACCTTTGTGGCAAGATGTGAAATTCCTGTCTTGTTCAGGATTGATGTATATTCCTGAAAGCATCTAGAAGTGTCTTCTGAAAAATAACAAGCCTTTCCTGCTTACAGCTAAGCTAATACTGTTTGCTCTCCTCATTTGTTTTGCAAAATTTTGTTTGGATTGAAACTCTTGAGAAGAAGAAGAATTATCATTCTTGTCTGTAATGATGTAGCTCTAGAACAGTGGGATTTTGATCCTGAGTGAACAGTCAGGCAGCTCTGTTGTGTGTGTGGCAATACTGCTCTCTTTACTCTTCTTTGCTGGCACTTGGAGTAATGTGTGTGTTGCTCTTGTTTCCTCTAAGGTCTGGCACAGTCCGGAGATCTAGCAGTACAAGTCCTCTTGGTTTTCCTAAAACTGGTGCTTCCCCTCCTTATCCTGGAGAGCATGGATCTGTGCCCAGCTCTAGAAAGCTCTCCTTTGGTGGTGCCAAGCCATATATGCCATCACCACAAGGTAAGATGTCAACTGGCATAATAAAATTAGATGTCTCTTTCCTATAAAGAGGGTGGTTATGAGCAGCTGTAGTTGCCAGGTAATAGGGAATTCAGATTGTTGTGTTCTCCCATCACCCTTGTCAATAGATTTAGCAAGTGTTTTGGCATTAGTAAAATGGAGAGGGAAATACCTGTTAGCCCCAGGAGGGGCAAGCTTTGTTTTCGTGTCTGCATCCAACAGTTTTGCTGCCCTCTGAAGAGAATTTTGGTAAATGCAAAGTGTCTTTTTATTGGCTTGGGCTAGGGTGAGAAAAAAATGTAAGCCAGCTGTTGTCAGAGCAAAATTCTGACCAGCTTTGGAAGGGCTGGAACTTCACTGTTCAAACTGAAAAGTAGTGGTCTAAATATCTGGTAGCCTGGTCCACATGCTAAAAAGCAATTCAAGTGGAAAAGGGATCTGGAAAACCCCAGTGTGTACCTAATGCAATTTGCTGTTTTCTATAAAGGAACAGTCTCTGATGTAACTAGCTCTTTCTTTATCCCTAGAGTCTGCAATTCTATATTTATTAATCTGGGCTAGTGGGGAAACGTGGAATATTAATGTTCTGTTCTTCTGAATTAACATCCCTGCAAGGTCAGATGAAAGCTGGTTAAACAAATACCAGACAGAGCTTTTCCTGCTTCTACAGTTGTTGTTGATCTTTTCACTGCACAGCTAGGGCTGAGAAGGGGGGGAGAGGTAACTAGTGACCAGTATTGTTCTCACCTGTGCTGAATTCATGCTGAATAAAACTTTTTTATTGTGTTCCCTTGAAGTTGGAACAATCCCAGAGCAGCCCAGCCAGACTGTTATCCCCTCTTCTCTTGGAGCAGAAGTGAGAAGCCGGATTCCCGTGGCCGGTGCGTTGGTCATTCTTATGGATAAGGCCAGGACTGACTGTAGTCTCAGGGCATTCAGCACTGGGGATGTTCCTTCAACAGTTTCTCTTGATTTCTATGTACTGGTTGGAGTCCTGTCAGCCAGTCTCTTCCAGAGCTGGCATATCCTGAGTCACAGCAACTCAAACTGGGGACTTTGAGGTCAAACCCCCAAGTCCCTCTCTGCCAAGTGGCCGGCTTGATGTGTAACTTGCTGCTGAACTGTGACAGTCAGGGTCTCTTTCTCTATAAGGGCAGCAGGGAAGGAAAAGAGCTGCACTTCTGTGTCCCCAGCTTGCCTCCTGTAGAGTCAGAATGCAGCCAGACCCAGCAGTTTGGTGGCGCTGACCACGAGTGCCATCTTTAGCCATCCACTGAGCATTTTGATCAGCAGATATTTTAGTAAAGGGTCGTGGGATCAAGCTGTCTTTTTGTGTTAGAACCAAGCAGTGATGTGGTTTCTCACTCTGTTTGGGCCCTCCAGGCTCCTCAGTGCCTGAACACTCTCCTCGAGGGATGGGCTCCCGGCTCCACAGTGCTCCCAACCTGTCAGATTTGCATTCCTGCAGGCAGAAGATAACCAAGCAGCACTCTGATCCTCTCGTGGCTCACTTTGGTCATACCCCAGTCAGTCAGCCTCTGCAGGTTCATGGCTTGCAGCACTGCCGCCAGCTCAGATCCTCACCAAAGCTCTCAGAGTTCATGCAGAGAAGCCCTTTGCCAACTATAATGGGCTCCCCTACAAAGGTAATGTCCATGAGTCTGCTTCTGGCTTTCTCACAGCTCAATTGGTTGGGTTATTTGGGGGATGAACTCCTGCATGATCAGATAACTCTGACCTGGATTTATGACCACTTGTTTCCTTTTCCTCAAAGGCTGTTTAGTGATCTGTGTGAAATGGGGTAGTGTCTTGGTTCCTAGTGGATAGATCTCACCTGGCAGCAGTGTTCACCATCTGAGTAGAGTCCAGTGTTTGAAACAGGCAGTGAAAAGGAGCTGCCCTGATCAGGCAGAGCACATTAGTGAGCTGTGGTTCCCAGGCTGGTTTGCAGGCAGTGACTGTGTCCAGTAGGAAACCCCAGCAGAGGTGGCAGACGGCTAAGCAGGTGACAGCCCTGGTGTCCCATGTGAAGCTGGCACTGTGACAGCATTTTCTCTGCTTATGTTAGGCTGCCACAAACTTTCGGCAGAGTTTGTTGTCCTTTCATTTTAGTCTTCCTGGGATTGGAGGCAAGTAACTGCGTGGGGTGGGATTTCTACCTCTTTATTTCAGGAAGGTGGTTAAGCATACAATTTAATTTCAATTAAAAAAATGGAGAGCAAGGGGTGAGGGCAACTTTCCTCCTTCATTAAAGACAGGTTTCTTTTTCTGTTCTTTCTAGGCTGTGTCCCCCTTTGAGTTTCCCAAGACCCCAAGTTCCCAGAATCTCCTCACCCTCTTGGCCCATCAGGGGGTCATGATGACTCCGACACGGAACAGGACCTTGCCAGATCTGAAGGAGATGGGGCATTTCCACTGCCAGCAAACTGGCTTGGGGCTGAGGCCTGTGGAAGAGATCAAGGGCAGGTGAGCTATAATCTGCTTCATACAGTGATGCTTTGTTTCCTAATATTGGATGAATGGGGCAAATTTCAAACCTCATTTAACATTTATGTTGTAATGTAACATCTGCAGACTGCTAGCTCCCTTGGGTTGCAAGCTTATATGATGCAGACTTTTAAAGTCTTCTCCTACAGGGACTGGCCATGGCCTAGATTTTATGAAAGATTTTCCACAGCTTCACACTGAGTTTAGTGTCTGGAGCTTCACTGAGTGGGTATCAGGGATTTCTTTATTAAGACCAGGCTCCCTGCAGTTATGCAGATGCATGTCTTGCTCTTTGTGGGCCTGTGCCTGCTGTGGCTGAGAGGCTGTTCTGGGTGTTCTTGTCTATCAAACAGTGGGTGCTGGTCTTCAGACCACAGATATGTTTGAATGCCACGTGCTGACTGTCATGAACATTGCAGGACACAAAGTCACTCAGGTGTCAGTGTTAAGTTTTTCTTATCTCCCTCTGCAGATCACAGCTCTAGTGGTCTAGAGGAGCCCTTTGATACTAATTTCTGTATCTTCCATCGAAGAAAAATTGTGTTAAATGATGCTGTACTCAGTACTTGTATTACCATAGTGAGTCATGGTAGTTGCATGCTTTCTACAAATAGCTGGAGATGTTTCAGTTGCCCTGTTGAAAGAGGAAAAGAGCCAGTGGTTATTCCAGTTCCAGACTGTTTGCTGTGTAGTCTGAAGTGTCTGTGGCCCAGGAGTGGCACGAGTTGGAGTAAAAGTTAACTGAAACCTTGCACTGAGTGACTTTCTGCAATCTTGTATGTCCTCTTTTTAGATCTCTAAGCACAGGCAGGCTCACTGACCTGCTTCTGAAGGCAGCCTTTGGAGCACAGATCTCTGAAGCTGGCAGCAACGACAGCCTGAACAATGAGAAGCCAATGGAAATTGCAGGTAGGTGGGGAGGGCCAGGCAGATCTGGCAGGATGGCTTGGTTTGGGCTGGGGTGGATGGTTTGCCTGCATGCCTTCTAGAAGCGAGAGGCTGCTTTTCTGATGGCTTTTGGCAAAGAAAGTGACTGCTGTGTGTGAGGAGTGTGATGGTGTTTGCTTTCCTTTGTGGAGCACCTGAAGGTCTGTTGGCTGCGCGTGCTGTGCCATTGCTGAGGAGTGATGTGATTTCTGTAGGTAGGGAACCCCTCCTGAATGTGAGAACACCTGGAAGTGGGGACTTTCTGCCAGGTGGTTTGAATCTGAATGTCTCTGCAGGGGTGGGTCTTTCTTGGCTTGCAGGTTGGGAAGTGAGGAGGGGAGAACAGCTGCAGCAATGCCGAACGCTGCCCAGACTCCTGTCCTGTAGTCCATGCCAGCCTGGCCCGGTCGTGTTCTTGGGGGATGCCTCCAAAGGGAGCACTGGCATGTGCAGGGAACCACTGTCTCCCAAGAGATTCTGCAGGAACATAAAACTGCTGGGCGAGGCACACCATGCTCTGAGTAACTTTTCTGTAATGCCAGTCTGCACCTTTCAACTGTCTCCCCAGCTCCCTCAGGTGCTTACGGAGGGACCCTGCACTCTGGTGCCCGGGCTGGGGGCTCTGCCAGCCCATCCCCAGTGATTTTTACTGTTGGATCCCCTCCCAGTGGAACAACCCCCCCACAGACCACGAGGACCAGGATGTTTTCAGGTAAAGGGCTGATACCTACCTGCCTGTTCCAGTGGGATTGCCAAGGGGCAGAGCGACGTGTTGAATTCCTTGCTGCTGAACACTGGTGGTGGCAGAGGACTGCTCAGAGCACAGTCCATAGAGCTCAGCTGGACTAAATGACTTTAAGGTCCTCATGCTGGCTCCTGCCAACTCATTATTTTTGATAACTGTTTGCACTGGCACAAAGATTGGTGCCAAACAGTGGTATTTCCATACTGGAAGAGAGAAGCAAACTATTCTTTAACTTCATTTTCCTCTGCTTCAGGAAGAGTGCTGCAGCTGTTCATAGACTCATTGTTGCTGACAGGTCAGCAAATGTCAAGGTTGTGTTGTGTTCTGGTTGTTTGCCCCATGGGTTTTAGATGAGTTCTGAAGGGCCACCCGTGCCCAACAGTTTCAGTGAGTTTCCTAACAAGTACTGCTAGGAAAGGGCCAGGATAGCTCTGTATGCAAAATTATTAGTGCTGTTACTTATGCTCTGAGCTGCTTAAGTGGGAAATGGGGAAATGTGCTCCTGCTTTTGACAGATGCTTCTTTCGAGATGCCAGTGCTCTGGCCTCATCAGCCAAGAGTTGAGGCTGAAGTAATTGGCCCTTTTGGGATAGTGTGTCTGGGAGCTGGAGTCTGTGTTCAGTTTAAGAAAATATTTGGACACTCTTAATTGCATTTTTGGCTTGTTTGGTTTCTCATCTTGGCTGTTGCTCATCTGAGTGGAGTCGACTCTCTTGTTCTTAATTACTGCAGGGAAAGTTTGGATGTAATAAGCTGCTTGACTGGGATGGGGGACACATGGGCTCCATTCCTGGCTATGGCTTGCATTTCTATCATAACTAAAACCACTCACATCCTTGCTTGTCTGGAAAGTTGGAACCATTAATCCTTTCTTTGTCTTCTCTCTTTAGAGGGTAAGCTCTGCAGGGCAAGGGACTCTTACAAAGTGTCTGACAGGCCTGCAGCACGACTGGGGTGACTGTCCTGGCTCCAGCTTGTAGCTATTACTGAAATGTTATCAATAGAGAATTCAGATTTCCTGTATTCCTTCTGTGGGAATGATAGCAGTTTGGAAGCATATCCAAGCACCAGTTTTTAGTGGGTTGATACTTGGATCCTTAAGGGTCTGCTGAACAGTCAAGATCTCAGATAGGATATCTGGAAGGGAAGGCTGGTGAATGGTGAGCCTACAACACATACACAGTGTTGGATGAAGGCAGTCAGAGCAATGGTGCTTGACAAGCTTGATTAGGTCTGTGCAATAACTTCTTTTGTTGTAGTTAATGCATAAAGTTTACAGTGAAAAGGGGAGCTTTGCAAAATGAAAATCAGCACCTCAAGTGCTTGGACAAACCCTAAGACAGACCAGTTGACAGATACAAAGCCAGAGCCTTTTCATGAGTCATCATAACGATTTCTGTAAACAGCTTCTTGGGATTGTGGAGAATCCAGAATGTGATATTATTGTCCTTTCTCTGAAAGATCTGGAAATACTCTACAAGTCTTTGATGATCCACTTAGCTTTGAAGCTGCCAACAGGGACAGAGCTTTGGGAGGGAAGACCGTGCCTTTCTGCAGATCAGTTGTGCATTATATTGCTGAACCTTTTGAAGGCAGGGTAGGGCAGTGAATTAAATTCATGGGTGGAAGAGAAACATCTCCCTCCAAAGGATTGGAGGCAATGGAAAATATTGCCTTGGTAGAATTCACAGAGTATTGTAGGTAGCATTTGCATCCCTCTGACAAAATAGATTCCTCTGTGGCAGTGTGTCAGAGGCAGATATGAAGCCCCCTGGAAGTGGTGAATGTGCTATGAATATCCTGAGACAGAAAGTCCTTATGAATCTTTTATATGTAATGTGCTTTTAGGGTGAATTTAGTGGTTGAGAAAGGCAGAAGGTGATGGTGTGAATTGTCTGCAGGACATTGTAATTAAAGGGTCTCCTGAATGCTGAGGTTAGGGTCTTGACTCAGCTGGAGCCACTTCTTCTCTGCCTGGCATCCTCTTTGTAAAGAGGGGGAAGTAGAAGTGCAGGACAAATAATTGAAAGTTCTCCTGGCTTGCGTGTAAGTGGTTGATGTTTTAAAACCATGATGAAAACCTCACTTATCTGAGGTGTTCATTTAGCAGTAGTGTAAAGGCTAGGGAACCAGGGCTCAAACCATGCTGGGGAGGCTGGCTATGGCGGAGTGTGATAAAAATCAGATCAAGATATTGTGGAAGGATTCAGAAAGTATTTGGACAAAAAAGAAAAAAAGTGCTTTTGAATTGTCTCCCTAAATGACAGACATTCTGGAAGCTGCATTAAATCTGCTTGAGCTTGTAAGCTGGTCTGCCTAAGTTGCTTATGTTTGGGGAGTGGTTTTTCTGCATCAATAGCCCTTGCATCTTCTTCCAAAGTACCTGTTTGCTGGCTCCGATTGGAGCCAGGATCCTGGATCCTAGAAGATTTTCCTCTCTGATGGACGAGGAGTACCTGGACTGCTGATATCTCTTCAGTAATTCCTTTGCCTGTTTTCCTTCCCAGTGGGCTCCTCCAGCTCTCTCAGCTCTGGAGGCTCATTCACTGGCAGGCACCTGGCTGTGGGAACGGGTGGGGATGCTGTGGAAGGACCTTCCAGCCTCCGGTACACTTTTACTGATGCCATCACTGCCAACCTGGAAGGGGCTGTTACTTTTGAAGCACCAGAGTTGCCTGAGGAGACACTCATGGAGGTGAGTACATCCCAGGGACTTGCTAGGGGCAAAGGAGGAGGGGAATAAAAGGAAAGCAAATCCAGAGGTCAGATGACTCCATGTTTGCAGCCAAGGGGTTGCTTCCAGAGACACTGCAAACTGGATCAAGAGAGCTGGGCCAGTGCAGGGCCAGTGCAGTGCTCAGAAAACCCAGGGCATACTCAGCAGAGTGCCTTAACAAGTCCATTGGACAGCCCATCACTGAGGTTAAAATTCACCATTTCCAAAGCTTCAATGGCAGGTTGGAAACATGGGGTGTTCTCTGAAGTAAACCTGGGTACTTTGGACCTTTTTCCTTTTAAATGGCTTTGGCATTAGTGATGGCTGACCTGTGAGTGTGAGTGGCTCCATGTGCCCAGGGCCTGCCTCCTGCATGCACCTGGGGGGTCTGGCAGTGATCCAGCCTCAGCTGAAAGGCTCTGAAAAAAGCAAACCTGACAGTTGAGCTGCTGATGGGGGTTGGGGGACACCACGTTCTGCACTAGAACAGCTGAACCAGATTGTGGAGCTGAAAGGCTGCCAGGCTTCCCTTCTCTGCAGGCTGAAGACAGGCTGAAGCAGAGCAAATGCTTTTGTAGCTGAGACATATTTGAAATATAGGTCAGGCTGTCCATTTGCAGTAGAGGTGGGAGGCAAATTCAGTCATGGTTTCAGCTCTGTGATGCCTCCTTGGGCTGTCTGGGATGGGGGAAGGCTCTTTGTTGTATTTGAATTTTGCTGGTGTTGCTAAAAAACCCTAGTTCCCCACCGAGATATGCATAAATTGTTTTAAGGATGTGGGTTTGCTCTTCAGATTTTATTTAGCTCAGGTTTTTTGTCAATTATGCACTGAACTGCATTTATTTGCTTACCTGCAGAGCCATAGGGCTTGGACTATCAGCACTGATGTGTTCACAATGCAGAGCTTTGAAAACTTGTGTTTTTAAGCACTTCTCTTTATCTTGAGCAGGGCTGTTATGTTCAGAGAGATGGTTCTTCCATCTTTTGAAGAAGTTTCTCTCTGTGCAGACGAGGCAAATTGAAGGCTAGGTTTTATTTTGGTTTGCATTGCTTTAAAAATGTGATACAGGGATGGCTGTGGAAGGAAAGACTCTTGTAATGCCAAATGAGGCAATGAGTGCCAGAATAATTGATGGAAGCCAACTATATAAGCAGAAAGGAAGGACTATGTGCTGGTTAGAGATACCCAGCTGAGACCTGCAAGATCTCAGCAGTTTCCTGCTCTACCACAAGCCTGTGGTATGACTTGGCAATTACTTCATCTCCATGTTCCTCCTCTGCTTTTAAAGGAAATAGAGAAAGATGGAGATAACATTTCCTTACCTTACTGGACTGTCCAGGCAGCAGTATCGTGGGAGGAGAGATTGATATTTCAGATTGTCAAAGCTGCCTTGGCAGCCAGGTGCCTGAGCCAGTGAATGAACAAAAGCTTGCAGAACTTGAGTGTGGGGTTGGTTTATTTTCTTAATTAATGTAGGAAACATCCTTACCCTTTCAGAGAACTGAGCCACTGAATATTTAAAGATCAAGCAGGTTAGCCACTTCTCTACAGAGTACAATGGAGTAGTGCCTGATCCAAGCAGCAATTAATTTTATGGACCCACAAGCATTCTGTTTTTCCACAAATACTAACTTCCCAAAAGTGCTTACAGTAATTTAAGCAATGCAGCTTCCCAGAAATGGGATAATTCCCTTTGATCTGCAGTAGCATAGGGGAAACTACTTTGAAATGAACACAGCACTTGGTGTGAGGCTCTCTTCCGTCACTAACTGGACAGGAATTGCAGATAAAAAGTTGTCCTTGCTGGCTCTTTGGAGGACTTCACCTGGGGCTCATTGCACTGAGCTGGGAGGATATAGGGACCAATATAAGGACCAAGGGCTTGCTAAGGGCTGGGCTGTGGGGTGGGACACACTGTTTGCTGTTCTGAGGTTGTCACCCTCATGAAATCCACACCACTTTCAGTTTTGCACCAGCATTTCTGTGGTGAGGACCAGAGCCAGGCCCCTGGTGTAGATCTTCTTGCCCCCTTCCTGGTGGACTCCTGAAAGAGTCCCACAGATCTGGGATGCTCCATGGGAAGGGGGATTGTAATTTTGAAGCAACTCAGCAGCTTCTCCAGGGAGCTGCCTGGAAATTTCTGGCCTGGGTCTGTCACTTGCTGCTGGTACTGTGGAGGAGGAACTGATGCAGTGGGCAAGCTGGGGGCTGAGTTTGGCTGTCCCTGCCCAAAGCAGAAGTGCAGGGGGGCTTGGGTGTTTTTTCTGTAAGCTGGGACAAGTTGCTGGCACGGTTCTAGGTGAGCAGCCCTCCCTGGCATGCCAGATTTCCCTCTCTAACCACTGCCTGGGTGTCCTTTCAACAGCAAGAGCACACGGACATCCTGCGCAGCCTCCGCTTCACCTTGGCCTTCGTCCACTACGTGATGGAAATTGCTGCCCTTAAAGGCAGCTCCAGTGAGATGGGCAGCTCAGCGACCTCTGAGTACCATCTCCAGGAGAGCCTGGTGGCAGACCAGATCAGCCTCCTGAGCCGGGAGTGGAGGTAAGCACCAGGGAGAAGCCACCCAGCTCCTGGGTCTTCTGTCACAGCCTCCCACCCCTGCCCCGTGTACCATTAAATCTCAAAAGTCTTTCAGGACTTCTCCACACTTCCCCGTGGATGGTTGGCATTGCAATGTGATTTCTTTGCAGCTATGCAGAGCAGCTCGTGCTGTACCTGAAGGTAGCAGAGCTTCTGTCCTCGGGGCTGCAGATGGCCATAGAGCAGATCAAAGCTGGCAAGCTCTGCCTCTCCTCCACTGTCAAGCAAGGTAAGAGGCCACTGGGCACAAAGGACTTGGCCTGGAATGGAAGTATGAAAAGTTTGGCACAGGCTAAGGAGGGGGATTGAGTGAGTGTGAACCCCCTCTGGTGTGGCCACTGGTTTATTTCTTACTGTCCCTTTGCACAGCCAGGTCTTATTTATATGCAAGGAGGGGATTGTTTGTCTCTTCATGTTGCTGTTTAGGTCTTAACAGCTCTTGCTCATGGCCCTGTGAGAATCTCCACTAATGAGTGCAAGGGGAATGTATCTTATCTGATTCCTTGTACAGCTCTATCACAGGTGCTTGTTTGTACTTGATGTAAGTCCAACTTAATTACACAGTGCATGTCCTAGGAAGTGCTTACTTGGCAAATGGAGACCTGTCTTGGCAGTGATGATTTTTCCAGTGAAACAGAAACACAGGAAGTAAAATACTGGTAATGCCAGAGTCACTTCTTTGCTAGTGTTATGGCCTTGCATTTGCACCCGACTGGCTGGCTTGTGATCTGAGCTGGCTGTGAGTCAGTGGTTAGAAAAAAAATAATTATAAAACCTACTGTTGTAATATTATTGAGGGAGCTTTTTTGAAGTACTTGACACATCAGCTGCCTTTTCCAAGAGTCTTTGAAAGTATTAATGCTGCCTTGGGATGGGGTGTAAAAAACTACAAGTTAAATACAATGAACACACACATGTAGCAGGCAGTATGGAGTATGACCCAGAGCTTGAGCTGTGCATCTTTCATGTGTTCAGGCTGACAGGAAAATTGTCATAATACAAATAAATAATTCCTCTTCAGGGCAGATTGCAGCTTCCAGATTCTTCATGTAATTTGTCCTTCAGTGTGTGGGAGTTGGGCAAGGCTGCCTTTTCTTGTTTCTCTCTCCACAGAATGCTGCTCCCTTGAGGTTTTTAGGGCACAGTGAGGACATGAGGGTTTTCTGAGGTACTTCAGTCCCACACATACATGGAAAAACTAGGGAAGCATGAAAAGAAACTGCCCAGGAGTGACTTTGGGCAGTATGTGTCAGACAGGGTCCCTTACCACAGCCATCCTCTTTTTCCTGATAATTTGGACACAACTCAGACCTCTGATTTAATTCTGTGGAGGAAATTATTACTGTATTTGTTTCTTGCTTTGTTTCTTGGTTTTTAAATAGTCTTTCTTCACTGTTTTCTCATGGGGTTTTTCATTTCACCCTCCTAATGTCACCCACAAGCTTTGGGGTTCCCACTCCCTCTCAAATTCCTTCTGATCCAGGGTGATCTGATAGTCTGACCCTGCAGAGTTACCTTTTTGTGCCTCAGTCCTTTTCTCTGAAGAAGAGTTACAGCAGCCTTTTTTTTTCTGGAAGCTGTCCTTCTCTGGCTTTCTGCAGCCTTGTCTCTGCCTGGGAAGGCAACATTTAGTTGCAAGGCCTGGCTGTCAGGTGAGGTTTCCCCTCTGCATCACAGCAGAGAGAGGCTGCTTCAGGGATGGGTTAATTTGCCTCCCCCAGGAGCAAATCCTGCGGTGTGCACATATGATACTCATCAGATGTTGGTGGGAGTTTGTACTCACTGCTTTGTATAGATCTTGCCATGAAGCTGGGGAGACTCAAGTCTGTGGCATCATGTGCTGTTTTGGATTGTTATTTAATCCCCCAGAATCATGTTTGATTCCTGATTCTCTGTCCCCTAACAATCCCATGGAGCTGCTGTTGTTCAGGGAAGGAGATTGGCCTCTCAGAGGCATCTGTGTCTTTTCTTTCTGGGACAGCAGCATCTCAAGAGAGATTCCCTTGCTTAGTCAGTGCTGCTCACCCACACTGAGCTCCAGCAGCTACCACACGAGAGTCATGGACTTCTTCATGGCACATCATCACCCATCAAGTAGCAGGAGCTTTGTATCTGGCACGTCTGTTGCTTCTGGTGGTGTGTGAGACATCTTGCATGGTGCAAACTGCTCCCTGCCCTCTTACAGCTGAAGGAAACAAAACTAGACCTGGCCTCAGGTGAACTAGGCATATGAGTAGGTGTTGCCACACGTGGGCTTGTTACTGGTTAGGGTGGCAGAGGAAAGAAAAAAAAAAAAGTTAGTGTAACAAGGTCTTTCCAGCCAGTCTTTCTCTTGGCTTTAACACAACCCCATTGTCCTCAAGTTACTCATTTGAAGTCCCGTGCATGGAGGTTGAGAGGCACAGGGGGAACTGAAAGTAGCACCTAAAGCATTTCTTTCCTTTACTTTAGTTGTGAAGAAACTGAATGAACTTTATAAGTCCAGTGTATCATCCTGCCACTGCCTCAACATGAGACTCCAGAGGTTCTTCTTGGATAAGCAGAAACTGATGGATCGGATCAACAGCATCACAGCTGAGAAGCTCATCTTCAGCTATGCTGTGCAAATGGTAAGCACCACACAGGGTCTGGGAGCAGGGCTAGGGCAGAGCAAGTGTCAGGCAATAACAGTTCCTGCTGGTGACCTTAGCAGATGGTTTCATTCATGGTGCTGCATGCTGGGAGATGTTTGTGCAGCTGAGGGGCCACACTGGGAAAGCTGGGTCTGGTCAGGGAGTAACTTCTTTGTTGTCTGCAGGTGCAATCTGCAGCCCTGGATGAGATGTTTCACCACAGAGAGGACTGTGCACAGAGGTACCACAAAGCTCTGCTGCTGATGGAAGGGCTCCTGAACATCATCACTGAACAGGGGGACATAGAAAACATCAGTAAATGTGAGTGTTTGGTGAATTTTTTTTTTGTCCTCACTAAACCATATTGAGCTTTTCTAGCTGCATGGATCAGAAATTTTAGTAGCCAGCTACTTTGGCTACGTCTTGGTGGACATAGCAGTGACCTTTTGGTTTGTTACAGCCCCTAGCAGCCTGGCCTCCTGGTTTCCCAGCAGGAAAGCTGTTTGAAATGTAGGTCCCTGCTCTGAGCTGTGTTTTGAGAGCTTCCCATGCACAGCGATCGCCAGGGCTTTGCTGAAGCTTTTGATGTGTTAAAGATTTTGCTGAAGGAAGTGGTCTGGCAACAGCAGAAGCCTGGGTTTGGTTTCCAGCTGGAACCATCCAGCTGATTGCCCAGAGTGCCTGGGAACGTGGAACTGCCTTGGCTGTTGGGCAGAGATGTCCAAGCAAGCACAGTGAGGGCTCCTTCCAACACATCTTCTGAGACAGGACTGCTCTCCTGTCCAGTTCCCCAGCCCCAGGGCTGGCTGAGAAAGCAGCAGACAAATAGTTTTGCCATCAGCATGTACTAGCAGTTCCAGTGAAAGCTGAACACTTACCTGGTTGCTGTTGTTTGGCTTCCTCTCCCAGGGACAGATGGACCCCTCTGTCTGCTGCTCTGAGCTGGCACCTCTCCCATGCTGTCCCTTTGCAACATGTGGAGTGGAAAGGACTGACCTTGCTTGTTCTGAGCACACGTTCCCTGCCCTTCTAGCAGTTTGATCACCTCAAGGGAGGTGGGCAGAGGGGCTGGGGCTGGCTCTCCTCTATTAGAGCAGCTGGGCTTGGCGGCAGCATGGCTGAGAGGAAAGGGCACAGCTGGCACACCAGGGCTCTGCTCTGCTGGCTACCAAATGCCTGTCTTGGGCCAGTGTCCAGAGAGCTGCCAGGATGCTTTAGTCCTCCACGTAGGCAGAACTCTGATAGGTAGTGAGAGCAGAGATTTCTGGCTCATGAGCAATCAGTCAGTTAATTATCACCAACTTTCAAGCTGACATGAGGCTCACTGAAGGAGAGCAAGGGGAGATTGGCAGCCATGTGTTAGACAGGAGGTATAAGCCAGTGGGGGAATACTAAGTAGTTTCCATTGAAGTTGTTCTTGCCAAACCTAAATCACGTCTTTTGTCCAGGGGTACACTTAATGCATCTAATAGATTTCTTTTCCCAGTTGATACCCTGGTATTCCATGTGTTACCTAATTTTCCAGCTTCCTGATTGAGCTGTTCCCCTGCAGACTGCAGTGGGTGTGTGTTTCAGTGTAGGTCTCAGGTATGATAACTTATTTCTGAAAAGTAAAATGATGAACCAAGAAACACAACAGCTCTTCCTGTGAGAGGAATTCCACCAAACATTTAGCTTTTGAGAGAGTCTTGGTCTCAGGCAATGAGAATCTGGCACTGACCCTGCTGGGCTGGGCTCAGTCTCTCAGTTGTAAGCCATGACAAATGGCACTGGAGACCTTGAGTCATCTTGCCTTCTGGCAAAAGCCACTCCAATAACTAAAAGTGAATAAATTGTTCCCAGCAGATGGTGGTTCTTTATAACATCTTGGGGCTTTTATCAGAACTCCTGCCTCCTGGCTTTCATTGTTGGATCTCTGATTATTCAGCCTTTTACCTTGTCCCTTCCCAGCATGGTGTTTGTGGTCAGGTCCTCACCTAGTCTAAGTCACTCCATGGTGATAATTCTTGAACAGAATCCAATTTTTTTTTTCAATCTCCAACAGGTTTTGGTAGTCTTTACATTAGCAGGAAAATGATAAGTTGTTTTCTTATTGTTTCTCTCTCCCAGGTAAGCTGTGCATCGAGCGCAGGCTGTCAGCTCTGCTGTCGGGGTTCTGTGCCTGATTTCAGTGGTCTTATTCCTCATGCACCTCGCCCCAGCTGATCCCTTTGTTTCCAACAGCCTGCTGCTGCAGTGGGAAACGAGTTTGGCAGTAGGAGGAGACCTGGAGGATTGAACTGCTCCAAATGTTTTGTGTTTTTTTGACATTTTGGGAAGTTTGTTCCACAGACTTGGATTCCTTTGTGGGGATGTGTGACTGCAGCAAGCACCAACACTTCCCTGCGCAAAGGCCTGGGCAAAGATGTAGTCACTGTGGAAAGGTTTCCCTCACTGGCAGAGGGGAGGAAGGATGGAAATCTGCTTCTCCCCAGCACCTTGAAGGATAAGACTGCTGCCTACCCCTCTTGCTTAAGAACAGGGTATTCCAGTGCTGTGTCCATTGCAGGCAATGGATGTGCTGAAACTGCTGGCTTCAGTTAAAGTTGGAGGGTGTCATTCAGAAATCAAGGCCAGTTTGTGTACTTTCCCCTACCCCCAGCTGAGAGCCAGGCATCTTCAAGCTTCCTGGCAACCCAAGGCTTCTCTCCTTTGTCCCTTCCCATATGTCTTTATGTCTTGGAGTGCTTACTGAATGGCAGAGAGGAGGGAGAAGGTGCTGCAGAAGCAGCTTCCACCTTCTACAGACTCAGCAAACAAGGCAGAGGACACGCTGCTGCGGGGAAGTTTGCATCTCCCATGGCTGCCATGCAGATTGATTGCCTCAAAGAGACTGCAGAGGAGACAGGAGTACAACAGAAAGTGGAATGTTCCTTCCAATGTGTTCTTAAGAAGCCAAGATGAATCTCTTCCTCCCTTGGTCCCCAAGCTCAGCGGGATCAACATGAAAAACTCCTGGCTGTTTGGCTCAGCCTGTCAGTACATATCCACCAGGAGGAAGCCCTGGCACTCTCCTGCTTTCAGCTCTTGCTCCATAACCCCTTTCCTGAACCCTCTTCCCATCCCAAACTGAAAACACTAGCTTTGTGAATCAAAGGAGCACTTTACACACTATGGGAACTTTGAGAAGTTGACTTTGCATCACACGACAACCCAGGAACATCACGACTGTTAGGAATGCTGTTGTTATTATTCCTTTCCTTACTTCCTGGTTGTTTCATTGCACTACGTGTGTGCATATATTAATATGTATTCCTGAGGGTGAATATATATTGATATATCTATGGTTTGTGTGTAACTGTACGTATTTAACTGTACTGTATCTTGTGAGTGTGAGGCAAAAAAGCACTGCAGAGTCTGTGCTGTTCCTCCTCCACACCAGGCAAAGCTGACTTGCAGTCTGGCAGTACCAAGGTGTGTTGTGTTTTGTTGTTTGTGTTTTTAGGTTTTTTTAATTTAAATGTTCTTTAAAAGGACAGTCAACATAAAGCTCCATGCTTTTTAAGAAGAGCTCAAGAACAGACGTTAAAACCCTACACACAATTGGAAATGCATTTTTTTAAGAAGTTTTGTTTGCTGCTTTGTTTGTTGTTGGTTTTTTTTTTATATAAAGAAATCTTGTAGTGTTCAGTTTTATGTTCAGCATTTCTTTTAAGGAGACTCTAGCCAATGAGACTGTGGGTGTGAGTGGCTCGAGTTCTGGTTGAGGCTTTGGATGCTGCGAGCATGTGGGTGAGAGGAGAGCTGGCTGCCTTTCCCTCTGTCTGAGTGCGCGTGTGTGTCTTTAATTTATCAGAGTCATGGCAGTATTTTGGTAGCTCTGGGCAGAAAAGTATCTTCAAAAGCAACTCGAAACCTCAGGCTTTGCTTTTTTGGGATCTTGAAATATTTTGCACGTGGTGGTGAAGTCCTTGTTGCTTGTTTTTTTTTTTCTCTCAATTCGGGCACGTCCGGTGGGATACATCACAAGGGTTTCAGGAGTAACTTAATTTGCTTTGCTCCAGCATCACTGGATGAACAAGACAACGTGGGCAACGTGGGTGTTTCTGATCACAGAGCAGAAATACAGATAAAAAAATTTTAAAATATTTCAGGTTGCCCCATCTAGGGAAGTTTTAAGTGTAGCTTTCACAAGTGCTTCAGTATTGGGCTCATGTTACACTGTACATTCACAGCCTGCTGCTTCTGTGGCTGTTTGTGCTTGTGCCTGGGAAAAAAAAAACCAAAACAAGAGGAAAAAAAAAAAAAAAAAAAAAAGCAAAAACAACCAACCAACTCCCCCAGCCTGTGGCCAGAAATGCCAAGGAGACACAGACTGCTTCTGAAAGGCTTTTACCAGTTCTGCAAAGGGCTGTGCTGCAGGTGGGAGTGGTGCACTGGGAGGCAGCACGAAAGCACTAAAACCAGGACTGACTCTGCAATACAGACACCTGCTATGTACCCAGGACCCCCCCAGCACCCTCCTGGGACCCCCGAACCTGCACCCACAGCCTCCTGCCAAGGGGAAGCCCAGCCTGGGATCCACACCTCTGCTGCAGATCCCCGTGTGTGGCAAGCTCAGCACTAACCTTCCAGCTGTACTTAATTACTTGAATGTATCAAAATTGTCCACATTCAATGTATACAAGTATATATTGCTCCAAAAAAATTGTGGTTTACAGACCTACAACCAATATATATATGTGTTTGTGTATATACATACGAGGATATGTGTGTGTGTGGATGTATATATATACACACACAAATGCAAACGTGTATATATGTGTTTTCTCTCAATACTTGAAACTTAGCCACTGTGCTTGAATTAAAAAAAACAAAACAAAAAAAATACAAAAAAAAAACACAAAAAAAAAACCCAACCCCAAATTGGGGAGGAAAAAAAAAAATAAAAAAGAAAAAAACAAATCAGAAAGGTGATTTATTTTGCCATCACTTTGGTGACTTTCTTTTTTATCTAACTGCATGTAGCGTGAAACCAACTTTTTTTGGTGAAAAATATTTATTGCTTTGTAGACAATAAGGTATGCAAAAAAAAAAAAAAAAAAGGAAAAAAAAAAACCCCCAAAAAACACCCTCCCAACCATTGTTGAAGTTGCTAGTGTAGTGTCCACCTGCTGTTGTCATGGCTTTGTTACTGTTGCAACGTTTGTGTCTAGCGTCTCTAATAGATTTGAAGAAAACCTCAGTCTAATAAACACGTTATCTTCAGGTTTGTGAGAGCGTATGATGATGTTCTTTATAAGGTAATGCTTGATATTTTGTCAACATTTTTTTATTTGTGTTTGTGTGACTTTTTTTTTTTTTTTGGCTTTAAATTGTACAACACCAATTTAAGAAAATAAAATTGATTTGAAATTGTTAGTTGCCTGGTGTCTCTGCTTTGTAGTTCCAGTTCCTGTGGCACCTGAGCGTAGGTTTGTTGTGGTATTTTTATAAGACTTTATCAGTTATGCTTTTCAAATTCCAGCTTTTGTTTAACCAACAGAGTCAGGAAGATATGAAAAAGTCACTGAATATGGCAAGAAGTACAATGAGGATTCTGTGAGCACTGGTCCTGATGCTGGGTGTGAGAGGCAATTTAATCCCTGTTCCTTCTGAATCAGAATAATCTATAACAAAAAGCTAAGATCTGCTCTGAGACATGAGAAGAGAGCCTGAATTAAGTCGTTCAGTCCTTCCACTCTTACAGAAACTTAGGCAACAGAGGTGTAAGCTTTCAGGAGGGAAACAATTCCAGTAAACACTTCCCAAAAAGCCACTTGCTGGACATGAGCATCCCTGGGGAGAGTCCTGCCTGCCAGCCCCTGTGTGACTGCAGCACCCCATACGCTTACTGGGCTGTGTTGTTTTTTGGTAAGAAAAGACCCTATTTCAAAATCTTAATTTACCACGAACTGGAATTGTTTTTTTTCGTGTTCGTCTCTATTTATAACTTCTCTTTCCTGCCCCTGCCTTTCCCACCTCGTGTTCACTCCGTGAGAATGGTCCTGCCTGGAAATGCTGAGCTCCAGCTGGTTGTTGACACTGACTCACAGGGAGAAGCAATTCCTTTTCCCTGCAGAGCTGCCCCACACTGTGTTGGTGTTGGGAACAGCTCTGGGAAGCTTCATCTTGATGAGCATTGTGCAGTACAAGCTGGGCCAGACCCCATGGCAGCCCTTGGAAAGCTGCTCAGAGCTAAACAGATACAAATGGTGCTGGTGCTCTAAGTCTGGCAGCTCAGCACACTTGGATCTTTGGTTTTTAGGGTTTGGTAGTGGGGGTTGGGTTGTTGGTTCGTGGGGGTTTTTTGTATCATGTAAATCCCTTGTTTGTGAAAAAAGGGTGTGTGTGTGTTCTCTGCAGGGTGAGATTGTAGTAAAGAATATATATACAAGTCTCTGGTGCTGAGGGTAAGAGAGGGTTTTTTTTGAAGCTGCCTGTGAAGAAATTGAAGGGTTCAGGTGGGAAAGCTGCAGCCAAATGAAAGGTGGCTCAGTGTCCCATGTCCCCATGGATAGAGAATGCTCTGCTGAATCCATGGGGCTCTTTTCATAGGCAGCAGAGCAAAGGGAGAACATGCTAGTGGGGAAGACTTACACAACAGAAATCAACAGTCTCTTCTAAACCATTGGGCCTGAACAGTTTAAAAAGCCCCAGTGAACATTGCCCAACTTTCTAGATGTGTACTGTGACATTACGCTGCTGTTGATTCTAGGAGAAAATAAACCCAAGCAGTGCTTCCAGGGCATTTGGCTTTGTTCCCGTATTTTATATTTAGTCGTTGGGTTATGTACGTCAGCAAAAACATGCTCATTCAACTCTGAAAGATCAGAGGTGGCTTAGTGACATCAAGGAAGGAGAAATGGGTGGGTGTGTGTTGAACCAAGGCGATACAAAGATCAAATATTCCGCATCTAGTGACCAGGCTCTTTCACAGGTTTATTTCAGGAGGAGTTAACTCCTTCACAGCATCTTGTGGGTCTTCAGCCTTTAACTTTTGTTTCTCCTCCTGCAGCGTCACGTTGAGGCTGGTCTGAGAGCACCCTCTGGTGTGCTGGCCCAGGGTCCTGCTGACCAAACAGGGTGAGTAGCTGTAGTTAGGGCTGTAGGGGTTTTGCTGAAGGAGGGGAAGGGCTGTCTGGCAGGCAGGCAATGTGCTAGCAGAGCTCTCTCTGCAGGGCAGGAGCTGCTGCTCGCCAGACAAATTCTAGTGGTTGGATTTATTTAAATTTATTACCATATATGTAGTGCTGGTGATGGGTGCCATTCCCTGGATGAGGAATGGCACGTAGTGTGAGGATACAAACTTCCCTGAGATGTTTCTGTTCTAAAAGCAGCGTTTTGAGGGACAATAGCATCAGGACCAGCACCTCCCTCCTCCTCCCTCCTGGGAACTGAAACCTGGCAGGGGGTTTGAATGCTTTCAGAAAACATGTTAAATCAGGGATTTCTAAGAATGAGTTTAAGGAAATAATGTCATACTGGGAGCACATGGGGAAGGGAGAACACTTGATTTGGTTTCAAACAGGAATATTCTCCACATCTGGAAGAATTCACAGTGCTTTTCCTTTGTGTTCTGTGTGCTTGTTTCCAGACAATGTCCTGGTCCAGAACTGCTGGGGAGCTGCAGACTAAGGTTCTCCTCATCCCTTGAAGTGCAGCACGTCTCCAGTTCCCAAAATGGAGGTAAACAGCCTCTTAACTATAGCATAGAATTTCTAATGCCATGCAGCAAAGAATATGTCCAAATGGTAAAAAGCTGTCATCTCAAACTTGCTTTGGATTTGTTTTTCCAGCTCTGCAATGAAGGTCTATTCTGATGCAGGTCTCAGGATCCGTGCTAATCCTCAGCCCTGACCCCTCTGAGGGGACAGAAGGGCTGTGAGTTTCCATCATCTGAGTCAGTGGCTACAGCTGATCGCTGAGGATGCTGCGTTCCCCACCCCAGCCCTGAAACTCATTAAAAATCCATAAAGCGGGGTTTTTTTCTGCCCTTCAGCAGAAAATAATTTGAAGAAAATGTCCTTCAAAAGCCAACGTTTCTTTAGAGCCGTTTTTCTTGTTGTTGTTGTTGATTTAAAAGAACTACACTTCTCTGAAAATTTAAAGCAAATCCTCTTAAAATAAATACCTCCTTTTTCAAAGCGGGCCTTGGGGAGGAAAGATGAGAAAGCTGCTGGTGTCACATTGCCACAGCAGAGAGGGAACGGGCTGCTCGGGGAGGGGGAGGCCAGCGGGGCCGGGCACGGGGTGGGGACAGACCCAAGGGCTGTGGGGTGGGAGGAGGGGTCCCCCAGCCTGGAGCTGTAGCTGATGCTCAGCAGTTCCCGCCAGGGAGATGTTGGGGGAGCCCCAGAGCACGCAGAGAGGAGTCGGCAGCCGGCGAGGAGGAGGCGATCGGCGCTGCCCGAGCCCCATCTGCAGGCGGCTGCTGCCCGGGAACCGCGACCGGGAGCGGGGCTGGGGATGGGAGAAGAGCTGGGGACAGGAGGAGGGCTGGGGACAGGAGCGGGGCTGTCACCGTCCCCCCCGCTCTCCCAGCCCGCACTGGACGTGTCCTCTCCCTCCCCAGAGCCTCGGCTCTGGTGATCGAGCCTGAGAGGGAGCGGTGCAAGGGGAACGGCCCCAGAGATGCTTTGAAGGAGCCTCTGTGAGAGCTCTTACAAGCCCCCAGTTTGGGATGAGGATCGATACCCGTGTCAGCATGGAAATGCAACTCATACGCCCCCGAAGATGCCTGCTCTCGAATCCTGCAGCTGTTTGGGTACAGTCCCAAGCTGTGCCAGGGGAGGTTTAGATTGGATACTAGGAAAACACTTCTTCACTGAAAGAAATTAAACGCTGGCGCAGGCTGCCCAGCGAGGTGGTTGAATCACCATCTCTGGAGCTGTTTAAAAGATGTGTAGATGTGGAGCTGAGGGACATGGTTTAGCATCAGACTTGGCAGGTTTGGGTTAATGGTTGGACTCGATCTTAAAGGTCTTTTCCAACCAGAACGATTCTATGACTGACAGAGGTGTCATTGTGAGTCCCCAGATGCACCCAGGAAGCTCTCAGGAGGCTGATTTCACTGCTGAGTATACTCGATGGCAGCACTCTCACCCAAGGCCAGGCAGATGTGCCATTCAATGTCCTTTAATTTTATTGGTCCCATTAAATGTGCATGAAATGTTCTGCTCCTCACACAACCAGTGGGGAACTTCGTGAATTGTTTGCACAGGTTCTGATTTAACCCAGGGTATGTGGTTGAAAGGAATGAAACCCCTCCATAATTTAATTCCTGCAGAAGTCAGGTGCTCACATTGTGCATTGCAAATCAAACCCAAGCAAGTGTGAGGGCTTTGGAGCCCCCACACGGTGACCTGCAATTGGACCTTCTGCACCACACCAGAAACTGCAGCCATGTGTCTGCCACCTTGTTGCTTGAGATACGTGTCCTGGAGGGTCTGCCTCCCTGGGGCTGACTCCTACAGAACTGGCCAGGAGTGGCAGCTCTGTCAGGTCACTTTGATTTCTCCTTGCCTTTGGTAGCTACCTGGTTAAAGATGAAATAGATGAAGGAAAAAGAAAGAGGCAGCAGGTGCTGTGGCAGGTGGAGAGCAGGTTGTGTTACCTGTTCTGAAGCTCCTTTGCTGCTCTTGCTCAAGGTTTTTCCCACATGGGGTATTAATGTAAATTTTTCTCTTGCCTTACTGCTATTTTTCTGTATAGACTTGGGCCTTCTACACTCAAATTTGCCTGGAATGAGCCAAATTCAGAAATCACAGCAGGGAGGGAGAAGGAAGCTATGGCCGTGGACAGACAGGCAATGCGACTGCATAAGCTTCACTTGCTAAGGAAATGAGGCAAAAAAAGATTCAGACTCCCTGGCTGAAGTGATAGAGAAATTTGTATTCCCGTTTCCCTTGGCAGCAGTGCTGCACTGTGACAGGACATCTTTTGTCACTTCTCTAAACAAAGAGCAGCTGGAAGAGCATGATAAATCTTCCCCTTGCCCCACCCCGCTACTGAAATAACTCAGAAGTGTCAGTTCAGAAAAGGATGTGCTGCATTTCTTCCCCTTATTAGCAGATATAACAAGCCTGCTTTTGATAATCTGGCCTGCTTGGAAATGTCAGCCCTTCAATTTTCCATCTGAATGAGTAAATGGAACTCTCTTACATTGATCCTGCAGCGTGCCAGGGAATCTGTGTCCTCTCTGGGTAGCTCCATCCTATAAAGCACTGAAGCTCATAGCATAACAACACAATTTCCAGGTGTACCTGGCTTTCCAGGAGCTACCTGCTGTTGCCTGATAAGGGTGCCTGTTGTGCTCAGCTTTCCCTTTAAGTGCATCATTACTGCAGGTAAAACTTGTTGCAGAAGACATCACTTCCTTGAGAGAGATGGCTGGAGGAAAACCTGACAGGAAACCCAAACCCTAGGTGTCTGTGCTTGGTACTGGCACAAACAGAAGTTGTGTGGAAGGTGTGTGTGCGTGGGGGGGGGTGACAGTGACAACACAGGGACCAACGTTACATCCATCTGGGAAGGGAATCGTGAGCTTTCAATGGCAGAAATCTGCGTGGTGGAGAATTTCCTCCCACTTGTCACGCTGTGACTGCAGTGCTGCTGGTAGAGCTTCCTCCAGGTGGGTTTGCAAGGAGAAAAAGGACCGGTCCACTTACACAGCTAATATACACCAAAGGAATGTTGTGGGGGGGTTCTTTGTTGTTGGTTTTTTTTTTTGTTTGACTTTTTTGTTGTTGGTTTTTGGGGGTTTGTTTGTTTGTTTTTCTAGTTTGCCTTTTCCCCTGCATTGTCCGATTTAATAATTTGACAGCCTTTTTCCATCTGTTGGCTCCCGAGGGACGCTGTGGGGTCGGTGGGTCCGGGCAGGGGGAATGTCCTTTCAGTGCCCCATTGCCAGCACCGAGTCGGGCCGGGCTCTGCAGGCCGGGAATCCTACAGCAGCCTCCGGACCATCCCCTTCTGAGACGCAGGGAGAGAGCTGCGATCCAGAGGGATGCTCGGGGGGCGTACGGGACTTGCTGTAAGGAGCCCACAGCTCCGGGCTGTGATGCTGACAGGGGCGGTTCGGACACCCCCAAGCGGAGCCCTCCGCCGGTGCTACCGAGGCTCTGCAAGGCATCCCAGAGGCAGCACCCGGGGCTGCCAGCCTCGTTTGGGCCGCCCCCGGTCCGGTCCGGCCCGGCCCGGTTCCCGCCCCCTCCGCCCCGCCCCGCCGTGTCCCCGCGCGGCTGCCGTAGGGCTGCACGTGGCTCTCTGGCGCCGCGTCCGCGCCGTGGGGGGGTTCGGCAGCGCCCGCGTAAGTGGCGGCGAGAGGCGGGGACTGGACCGGCACCGGGACCGGAACCGGGAGCGGGGCTGAACGGGACAGCGGCCGCGGGTTCTCCCGCCCGGTGCTCGGGGACGATGCTGCGGTGGGGGCTGAGGGTTGTGAGCCGCGGTCTCTCCGCCCCGGAAAGCGCGGCGTGCGGCGGGCCCTGGTCTCGGCTGCGGAGCGTACGTACCGCCGGGCCCGCTGAGACACCGGGGGGACCGCATCGGCTCGTCCCCTCTAAACCCCCCCTGTGTGCTGGGGAGCCTTCCCCACCAGGGGGGGCTAAACCCCTGGGGAAGGGGGTTTGGGCGGGGAGAGCGCGGGGGTGGGTGCCCGCCATGCCCCACCGCATCCCGGCTGCTCCCGGGATGCAGCTGGAGCTTTTCCCGTCCGTTTCTCGCTGAGTCCTGTTTGCTGGTTTGTTCTTGCAGGTTGTCACAATGGCAGAGGATCTGAGAGCAGAAGCTGCCAGCCAGATGAAGACGCTGAACAGCAGCAGTGAGGTGGTTGAGAGGCTGGAGGAAAACGGGCACCAAAGTAAAAGGCTGAAGAGAGATGCAGATGAGGAGGATGCAGAGGATCAGAATAAAAAGTCACCCAAAAGGAAGATCGTGTTACTGATGGCATATTCGGGCAAAGGGTACCATGGGATGCAAGTATGTGGTCTGACAGAGCAAGGCAGCCTCCTGGTTTTGTTGAAGTCTGTGAGCACAGAGGTTGAGCAGGGAAGCAGCTGCAGCTTGAAAAGCTGGGGCAAGACCTGTGCATGCCTGGGTTCAAAGGTTTGGCACTAATGAGAATTAACAAAGTCAGTGGTAGTTGGTGATTTTAGTGGGTCTGCCTTCAGTGTAGAGTATCAGCAGAAGATCTTTCCAAGACTGTGCTGCAGATAAGGCTCTTGAGGAGACTGAAAGCATAGGCACTGCTGTTCTTCCAAAGCTTGCAGTGCTGTCTCATGATCCCCTCTGACCAGTGCTCCAGCTTCTCGTTTGAAGCTTTGCATTTCAAAGCAGTTGAGCAAAGTTTTCTTAAATTTAGGCTTCACGTTGTCTCACTGTGTCAGGTGAAACATGCAGATTCTGGAGAACTGAGCTGCATTTTTTTTTGAATGAAAATCTGCACCACATTAGCATGTGGAAGAAAAGGGATGTTGCTTTGCTACAGGACCAGCTTAGGAGCAGTGCCCCAGACCTGCCCATGCAGTGGCTGCCTTGCAGCACCTTGAGTTGGCAGATGGAGGGTGACTTTGCCCCATCTGCTGCTCCTCTTAGTGTGCTGCAAGGTCCACACGTGCTTTTGGGGGAGGACTTAAAAAAAAAAGCTCCACAGGTTAATTGATAAGACTGCACACTGACAGGCAAGGAAGCCTTTCTTGCTGTTGCAACAAAGTAGGTTTGTTCCACAGCAGTAAAACTCACATGTATGTGTACATCCCTGTGTCTGTCTGCTTCACTGCTCTTGTAACTGAGTGGTGTGTGCTGAGGGTGTGTACTTTTCAGCCTTACACATCTCACAGCTCTCATCTTTGGTTATCCAATTATTACTGTTTTTCATATTTTTACTGTACACCCTCTTTTAGAGAAATGTGGGATCTTCACAGTTCAAGACGATTGAAGATGACTTAGTATCTGCCCTTGTTCAGTCAGGCTGCATCCCAGAAAACCATGGGGAAGATATGAAGAAAATGTCTTTTCAGCGGTGTGCTCGCACAGATAAGGTGTGTTGGGTAGGGCCTGTGCTCTCATAACTGGTGTATCCCTGCCAGTGCCACTGGGGTTGACTGGTGAAGCACTGTCTAGAGTTGAGATCCAATAGCAAATACTGCTGGCAGTGAATGCTGTTTGAAACTTTTCCCTTCATCCACACTAAAGCGAATGGAAGGCACAGGATATTGATTAGATGGTATTTGTAAAGCTGATGTTTTGTACCTAAACATTCTCAGCATTTCTGTCACATTCCCCTGTTTCAGCCTCCCAACCTGCTGCTGCTCCTTGCTGTTGCTGCCTGCCTGTTGGGGAACTTGAGAATTCAGCTGGATTTACACCTGTGGAGTTCTAAGTCTGAACTGAAGTTCATGGCTGATCTTGTGTATAAGCAATTTGTTTTCAATTGGTGCTTTAATTAATAGCAATCAAGTACAGTGAGATGTCACAGAAGGGAGTGTAATATTCTAGCTGGTGTGGCTATGCAGCACCAGCAGCCTTCCAGGCATGCTCTTGGCTTATATTTCTGCCTGTGGTCTTGCTTTTGCCTCATTTCAAGCTGAAATGACCGTTGGGAAAAAGAATAAGCTTGTTCTCCAGCTGTTCAAATTCTGCAAGTGCATCCTAGAGCTTCCAAGGTACATACTTATGTGTCTCTGTGTTTATGGTTTTTATAGGGTGTGTCTGCAGCTGGACAGATTGTGTCACTAAAGGTCAGGCTAATAGATGACATCTTAGAAAAGATCAATAACCATCTTCCTTCTCACATCAGAATTCTGGGTAAGGATACTGGAATAGGCAGAGAAAATGTTTTCCAAGAACATGTATCTCTTGTAGAAGGTTTCTCCCTTATCATTACAATTTTACTCATGAGCAGTTTAGTCTGAACATGAATCTGTATGCTGCCATTTGTTTGATATTAGTGTCCTATAAAAGAAATCTTTCTATCTTTCAACTATATTTTTTTTTAAAAATATGCTTCCTAGTAGGAGCAAGATCCCAATCAGGTTGTAACCTACTGATTCAGAAACCTAATGTCACTTTTAAAACAAGGTCTGAAGAGAGTCACTGGGGGATTCAACTCCAAGAACAAATGTGATGCCAGAACGTACTCTTACATGCTGCCAACATTTGCCTTTGCCCATAAAGACCATGAGGTGCAAGAAGAGGTTTTTCGACTGGACAAAGAGACCCTCAGAAAAGTCAATAAACTGCTTGCTTGCTACAAAGGAACACACAACTTCCATAACTTCACATCTCAGAAGGGACCCAAGGACCCCAGTGCCAAGAGGTACATCATGGAGATGTACTGTGGAGAGCCATTTGTGAGGGAAAACATTGAGTTTGCAGTGATCAAAGTGAAAGGGCAGAGTTTCATGATGCACCAGATAAGGAAGATGATTGGGCTGGTGATAGCTGTTGTGAAAGGTTATGCTCCTGAGGACATCATAGAGCGTAGCTGGGGAGAGGAGAAAGTAGATGTCCCCAAAGCTCCAGGACTTGGGCTGGTCTTGGAAAGAGTACACTTTGAAAAATACAACAGACGTTTTGGAAATGATGGACTGCATGAGCCATTGGAGTGGACAGAGGAGGAGGAGAAGATCGCTGTTTTTAAAGAGCAGTATATCTATCCCACCATTATCAACACAGAAAGGGAGGAGAAATCCATGGTGAACTGGCTGAGCACCCTCCCCATTCATGACTTCAACTCTTCTGCTGTTGAGAGTCAAGCCAACAACAAAACCTCAAAGGTAATGATTGAAGCTGTTGTTTTATCAAATGGAAACTGTCAAGTTGAAGTAGCTTTTCCTTCAGTCACACTTGTTTTTTGTAAACATGCCCTGGAAGATGACACTCATCCAGGGTATGAAATGTCTATTATCTTTTCTGTCTTTGTGCACTTGATGATAGTGGATTGAACTGTACAAAATGTTATCTTTGAAGGATTTTGCATGGGGCAGTTGAGGGAGGAAGGAAGGAACATTTTAAAGCACAGGTCAGCTTACAGAATCACAAACTAACAACAGAAATTGTGGACATGTTACCAGCCTTTGCTGTTGTGAGGCTGGATGGGAGATTAGTTTTCTGGCTCTTTGTATTCTCTGATTTTGGGCTAGTTCTCATTTTGTGTTGTGTGCCCTGTTCACTAGATAAGGTTTAGAACTAAGGAGAAATTTTGGACTATTTTTTTTCTTTTTTAAATAAATCCACCATAAGTTCAAGACAGTCCATCAGAACAACTACTGAGTAAAAGAGGATATCATAGAATCTGATTTCTGACAACCTGAACTGCTGTCAGCAGTGAGTTGCTATAACACAAGTGTAGAATACATTTGTAACCAAAAGAAGATGACACTTTAATTGAAGGAATTCTTTTTCTGGTGGAGATGTTTCTAGCTTAACAAGAGTGGAAAGATGTTTGGGGTGTGCTAGAAGTAGGTTGGAAACCATATGAGAAATCTTGAGTCAAACTGTGTTTCAACAACAACCCCTGAAGTGACTTGAAATACACCAGTGCTTGAATGAACAAGTCCCTGATCAGCCAAAAATTAACTTTGAAGCAAGTCCTGCTTGGGTGGGGGATTGGACTTGATGACCTAAAGATACCTGGCAGTTCTTTATGTAATTCAAATGTTCTTGGTTAGAGGGCTGGCAAATCCTTGAAAGATGAATGTTGAGCAGGGCTAAAACTTCTGTGTGGTGTGACTCAGAAGAAAATAACATTTTTTCACCTACTGCATTCTTTAAAATTTATTTTGTGTACCTAATGATCCTGCACTTAAGAATGTTAGGTTTAATCCCATCTCTGCCATTGTTTGAGTATGAGAAAGAGTTTTGACTTTGAAAATTAAATATACAGCTTCATGCAATAGTACGAGCAAAATCCCAGGTATTTCTTAGGGTTATTTTTGTACTTGTATTTTTTTCCTGAAGTGTAGTGCTGCACGAGGACATTTGTGACAGAAGGTTATGGCAAATGTCCCATTAATTTAGTTAAATGGGACCCAAGGACTTTGGTGCAGAGAGTCCTTACCTGTCTCAGGGGTCTTGATGATAATATTGACAGGACTTAACTGCTGAGTTGATGAATTGCTAGCAGGAGGCGGGTCTGCTTGCTTTAGATAAACTCCACCAAATACAGTTTTGACATCATAGTTAGCACCAGCTGTCTGGAGAAGGATAAATAAGGGATGATATGACAGAATCCTTTGAGATTTTGCAGGCTCTTTGCACTTCAATGAGCTCTACTTGGCTGTCACGAAGGCAGCTGTCTAAGTGTCTCAGAATTTGTTTTGTACTGGGATAATAAATTGTCAGTGTTAAATGCATGAGATTTGGGAGTTTGTACGTTTTCAGCAAGTGATGGTGAGGAAAAAAAGGAGTAACTACAAGCATGTTGTCATGTTACCCTTTCTTTATGAAATCTTTCGATGCCAATCATTCTGGTAAAAATACATGTTTCAAAAAATCACAACCCCCCCCAGATTTATCACACTGTGTTGACTCCTGAAGGAGTGGCTTCCTCTTAAGAACTCAGACTTCAGTTTCCTTGTAAATTGGTAACATTTCCAGTATTTGCCTAATACTATTCTGTACAACAAACCACTGTTAAACAAATGTGAGCCCTTGCATATCTCTCATGCAGGTTAGACATAAATTCTCTGCAGCAAACAAACAAAACTCTCAAATCTGGCTCTAGGCAATGTAACAGGATTTTTTTTACTTGCAAAACAAACCAAAAAGACTTGCTAACTTGTTTCACCTACATTTATTTTAAACATCAGCATTTCAGGCTATTACCCCACTTTAAGTTTCCCCACATAAGGCAGGTTGTAATCATGCAGTTGTAAATATAAATGAGATTTCTGCTGCTGGTGTGTATAATCTAATGTACAATTTCTTTGCTGTAAGAAGTGTTTACCATAACAGAACTTTGCTACAATAGGTAGGTCTAAGACACAAGCCCCATTTTCTTATACTTTTGGGGAAGTTTGAAGTCAATATCTTTGATTTAGGTCAGCCTCTAGGTATAAATGAAATACTGACAAACCATTTTCTATTTGACTTTACAGAACAGCAGTGATGTTGAAGGCAGTGATGATGATGATGATTCTGACTGAGCCTCAAAGTGTCTGGACACGAGACCCGTGCTGCTCACCCTTCCCTTTGCCTACAAAAAAAGTGGCCTTTTAAAATCCAAGAATCCAGTAAAGGAGGGGTTTGTGTGCTTGCAGAACAAGAACCAGATGGCCAGGAGAAGCTGGGTGGGAAAAACAGTGCAGTAGAAAAAGGCTTTTTATACCACTGCCTGATTCACCTGACTGGTATACTTGAAAAATAATGTAACAAGAAAGCAGCTTTCTAAAAGAATCTTGTAATGCAGGAGGTCTTAATAGCTATTTGCATAATGTTTTTATTACATGTTTACCTGCAAAATAGTATTTTAAATATGTACAACCTCTACAAAAAAAAGAGGGTCAGAGTCTTTCAGCGCTGTATGAAAAAATACAGAAGTGGTTGAAATTCTGGAACGGACTCGTAATTCAAAGGGCACAGCACCCAGTGTGGTGGGGAGGGAGATCAAGGCTGGGACGGCGCAACCTCCCCGTTGTCCGAAAAAACCGAACCCCACTTGGGCCGAACCGGACCTGGGACCCGCCCGCTGAGGGGGCGCATGCGCCGAGCTCCGGTGCTCCCCCGTCTCTTTGCGGTGGGACTGTCGGGGTGGGGTTACTGCCCCCCCCCCCCCCCCCCCCCCCCCCCCAAGGTGAGAGGCGATGGTACCGCCCGGCGGGGCGGAGCTGTGGCCGGGAGGGGGCGCTGCGGTCGCGGTGCCCGGCGCGGCGGGGAAGGGACCTGGAGCGGGGGACGGAACCGGGGAACGAACCGGGGAACGAACCGGGCACCCAGTGGTGTCAGAGGTGAGCGAAGGGCTGGGGACGGCGGCCCAGGTGTGTGCCGGGGCGGGGGAACGGGGCAGCCAGCGCTGTCAGCGGTGAGGGAAGGTGTGGGGGCGGTGGAAAGGTCGGGGTCAGTGTGGGCGCTCTGAGGGAGGGTTTCCCGCCCCGCTCGGGCCCAGGTGCCGAACCGGTGCTGTTGAGAGGGGCACTGGGCTCTGTTGGGTTCTGTCCTGGAAGATGGAGGTGGTAAATATCCCTTCCCCCCCCTCCCTCTGCGGGGGGTACCGCAGCTCCTCGGGGCCGTGCGGTGAGTGGAAAGTTCCTGTCAGGGAAGGTGCGTGTGAGGCTGCTGGCACCGGCACCGGTACCGGTACCGCCGGGCTCCTGGGGTGTCTACTAGCAGGGAGGGTTTGGCAGTGCGTTGTAGGCTCAGATAACTTTAGCTTTGTGCTAAAGCTTCTTGCCAGCCCCGCCAAAGAGCGCTGCAGGGCTCACCGCATTTTCAAAGCTGCGTTCGACTCAGCCCGGGTCAGGTTTGTGCCGGTGACCTGCGAGGCTGTGGTGGATTTAGGGGATAAATCAGCAGCGCTTTCCCAAACCAGCGGTCTGGGATTTGTGTGAGCGAGGCCAAGCAACCCCGTTCCAGCCTCCATCATCCCCAGGTGGGTGTCGGGCCTGGCTCTGATCCCTTCACGCAGACCCCAGGACACGAGTCCGTGTGCTGAGGGGACCTCCAAGCACGAGTGGGCTGTCCCGGGTCCTCTCCTGAATGTACCCAGTGAAGTCTTGGGATGTGCTGCAGGAATCTTCTGCATTGAACTGCCAGGAATATAGCAACGAGAAAAAGCTACCAGGATGATAAAGAATTCAAGTGGTTAAACCGAGTTATGACATCGATGATCATTGGGACGACCTTTCCCTATAAAAGTTGGGCAGGAAGCAATTCTGTGGCTATAAAGACCATTTCCTAGCAGAATAAAGAGGATGGAAAAGTGAAATCAAAGGTAAAGGTGGGTAGAGGCTTGGAAGGGGTAGACTGATGCACTGTTTGATAGATAATGAGATGCTTTATTAGGCTGGCTTCATTTTAGTTCCAAAATAGTACTTCCTATAGGGAGTCATAATTAGTTTTGTTAACAGTTTAAAAAAAAAAAAGTTGTGACCTTTAAAATAACACTATTATATCTAGTACATATATGAATCATTTATAATAAAGTATTTGCTGTGTAAGTTTTAAGCTTTGTAATTAAAGATAATTGCTTTAATGAGATTTTCTGTAATTGTAACATTATATCTAATACTAATTATTATACAATTAAAAAACCCTCTGGAGGAAATCTTAGTAGGCACTGCACATCTCATTTTCCATGCATTGGGCTTAAATTTGTACCCTCTCTGCCTAATTTGTTGCTTCCTTTAATTGCTGCTGCTGTCAGAAATTGTACCTTTTTTTTTGTAATTTGATACCCTGATAGAGATTGGTTTCCTTGCTGTCGCCTCTCTTTAGGGTGCTGTTAAAGAGCTTCTGTTGTGGGGTTAAAGAGATGGTAAATACATTCTAGACCAGCATGCTGATAGATTTGTATCTTCATAGCTTTTAGGTATGCAACTGTATTGAGTTGATTGTGGCCAATTTTTGACAGTTTGTATTGCTACTCTCTTTGGTTCTTTTTTATATTCCACTATATTAAATATTGAAATTGATTTTTTTTTTTTTTTTTTTAAAGTTTCTCTGCAAGCAGAATGCCTTCTGTTCTTCAAGTGGCTGAACATTACCCAGGAGCAAAGTGGAGCAAACTTGTCAAGTCTGCATAGTTCCTTACCCACTCCACCCAGCAGGAACCCATCTTCAGCAGGTACAACCAACAAGCTGTGATAAAAAGCAGATGATTTTGGTCCCAAGGCCAGTTCCTGCACAGCAGCAGGTATCAGATTTGCATAGCATATCTGTTAATTTATGTCATTTGCAGTGGCTACCCAACTCTCAGTTTAAATATTCTGGTGCTGGATTTTAACTTTCATTGAGTCAGATTAATTTCATGCTTCAAGTTTCAGACAGGTGTGGTAGGTTGCAGGTAAGTTACAAGGTGCAGCAAGAGGGAGCAGCATGCTAACTTCTCCCTGTGTCCTGGTGTTGGTGTCATTTGTGCTTTATGTTGAGACTTTGTGGATGACAGAATTTATTACTCCAGCTTGGGAAGAAAGGAGCAAATTAAGTAATTTTAATAGCTTTTGCAAAATAATTTACCACACACTAATTTGCTTCAGATAGCTGCTGTATAGCACATCTGGGTGTAAATCTTTCTTGACAGTAGAAAAATATCTTCATTTAAATTTAGAATGTTCTGTAAATAGTTATATCTCTGTTTGGGTTTTAATTAGTGATGCAGACATGCCATATAAAGGTGGGTTTTTTGGAGAAAGAAAATTAATGTGAAGGAATCAGGCAGATTCTATTTGGAAATAGAATTTGTTCATCTAATGAAATCCTAGAAATATTTAACTACACATAATCAATTATTTTAACTTATTATGCAGTGTATTTAGAATAAAGGGGGAGAAATAAGTATGAAAATTTGTGCTGCTTGTGCTTACTTGCCAGCAGTTGCAGGATTCTTATGTCTTAATAAATATCATCAACTAAATATATTTTTAGATGAACTTTTTAGAGAATTCTGTCCATCTGCCACCTGACAAAGCATTTTAGTTCTGTGAAAATTCTCAGTGAATCAGCCCTGCTCTTCTCATGAGATCTAGAGATACTATAATTTATGAGGTAAAAATAAAGTTCTCAAGACTAAGTAGCACTGCATCCCAAACTTCTGTACTGATTTCTTCTACTTGGATCAGTAGAAGAAAAATCTCTCAGCATTATTCTGCCAGGATTAATAAATGATGCTGTGCTGGCTTTGCAAACTGCCTTCCATATTCAAGTGGTTCAGAGGTTCTAAAGGATCCATTGCAAGAACTCTTCCTGACACTGAAGCAGCAACAGATGGTACTGAAGGAAGTTGCTACTAGGTAATTGAGACAAATCCATTTGCAGTCTTTGAGTTAATTTTCTGGGGGTACATTACCATCCAAAATAAGGTATTTATGTAATACCTTTTCAAGTGTTAAATGAGTGGCCTTGTTTTATCCTTACTACAGGATAAATTCCTTTATGCAGAATGTACTTGCATCCCTGATGTATAATTTTAGATCATTCTAAGATTTTAAAAGTCTTAATAATTCCTTGGCAATTGTTAGCAATTACATAACAATTCCAAATTATTTTGACATATCTTGTAGTTTTTTTGATGAATAGTTACAAAAATGTAGGAGTTGTAAGCCAGCTTATCTGGGTAACTTTACAGATAGTGGTGATTTCCTCTTGTCTTGTTCTGATCTTGAGTGTTATTGCATTTACTTAATGTTGGCATAAAAATTAATCTACTGATTTACTTTCAGCTACCTTTATGCTTCTGTACTTAGAATAAAGTACTAAGAATAAAGTAATATTCTTTATTACTGCTTTTGAGTAGTTAGTAATGCAGCTCAGTATGTTAAGGTTTTGCTTTGTTTTACAGAAATCTGTGTGTATTGCCAGCTGTAGCTGTTGCTCCTCCATATCTGCATGTGGCAAATCCTCCTTATAGATCCACCCGTGAAATGAAGGTCTTAAAGTTTAATCTAAAGAAACAGATGCTCCTTCCATTCAATGCAGCAGATAGCAATGACTCATTTTCTACAGTTTCCAGATCCCCAACTGGTGCAGCATGATTCAGGTATTTAAAAACCCTCCAGCTGTTATAACTGTGTGGATGTGCTTTCTGTAATTGTTGAATGCTACCTGCAGAACCTTCAAGTCCTTGTTTCATAAACAGGCAAGATGGAAGCTATGGATGTCTTGCTTCAGAAGCTGAAAGCAAGAGGACATCATGTGCTGATTTTGACTCAGATGATTCCTGTGCTTCATATTCTGAAGCTTTACTTGAACTTCCATTTTCTCACATGCATAAGAATTAATGAGAGTGGTGCTCACAGTTGGCATTGTCTGGTAAGAGGTCCTCTTACTCAAGCTATAGTGAATAGATGCTCAGAGTGGGAGGGGAAAATGCTCAAGGGAAGTCTAATGCATTTCCAAGATTCATTTGCATAATTTCATTAGTTATTTAAGCAATTATATATGTAGCTTTAGCTCTAAGTATGTAATTATGTACAAACTGTGTCTGTCATATTACTATTTGAATGAGACATTCAAGGTGTTACCACGAGGTATGCCACTATTTGTCTTACATTTATGAGTAATTTGTGCTTGAAATACAGGCCTTTTATTTCACAATGTTGTTCTGATTAATTGCTTTTGCTTTTATTACCTGTAGCTATCTGTATCATCTGTATTTTAAGTGTGGTTGCTGCTTTTAGGTTGGCATTTCCTCAGCCTTACTCCAGGGGCTTTTGTTTTTTTGTAGAGTGCCCTGGCATTGCCTGAGGATAGATTGAAAGTATGCTCATTTCCCTCCCCAGAAAGATTCTCAGTATCCTCTGGGGCCTACAATTTGAGCAAATATTAACAATATGCTTAAGGTATTATTTTCTTTTTTTTTTTTATTTCAAATTTCAGCATTATGCTTTCTGTCAGATGCAGTAAGAAAACATAAAGGGGTACTTTAAAACCAGCCAAAAAAAGACAGCACAGTAGAAGGGATTTACTTCAGTTAATAGACAAGAAAACTGATGAAGGATGCACAGAATGTAATAATAGCCCAGGTGTGCTTAGTCATAGGGCATAATGTAATTACTGTAATAGATCTTCAGACTTTTGTCTGGTTGACTGCACTGTAAATTAATATTTTTAACAGTACACAAATTAATTTTGAATTGCTTAGATTTGTAATGCAGGCAATCAGATAACTTAAAATACTTGCAAGCTTAATGTAATAAGTAATAAGAAAGCAATTTTTCTAATCTCGTTCTGTGGTGTTTATTTAGAAATTTAAGCTTTAATAATGTGAATTTGTATTAAGTTGCTTGTCTCCCCATTTCAGGAATCCATAAAAAAAATCAACCAAGACAAGCAATTCTTCTGTGCTGTCCTTTCTTTCCACACTCCTTCCCCAAGTGTCAGCCATGTAGATGCAAATACTGTTGTGACATCATATGTCTTCTTCAATACTTGAAATCATGGTTCTGTAAGGCTCTTTGCTCTGAATATGGAAAAGAGGATTCCAGGAAGTTTACAGAAGAGACACAGTCTGAGATAAGAGGTGGCATAGGTTCAGAGTTGCATGATTCAAGAAATACCACTGTTCCTTCACATGTAGAACAGCAAGCTAGCTTTGTGGATCAGGTATGATGATTTCTCTTGTTTTATGTAAACCTTTGGAAATATTTTAAATTTGCTTTCCCATGCAGCAATCAAAATGGCTTTCATGAAGTACTTTACTTCCACTCCATTTCCATTACACTGCTCAGTGCAACCTTTCAATATTGAAACAATCAGAGGAGGTAATCTGAGCTTGTTGATAGATCTGTTAATGTACTGAAACACTTAAGTCACCAAATGTTCTCCTGAGGATTGTCAGTTGCATTGGACTAAATTCTACCTTGTGATATAAAACTGTTTTACAGTCCTGTGCTCTCTTAAAGGCCTTTCATCTGTTTCTTCTTAACCATGAAATGACTTATGCTTTGCATTCTTTAAGTTCTGTCTTTCCCCTTTGGCTCTTTGTGCAGAACCCATTTGGCAGCCTGCTTTCAAACAGCCACTCAAAAACTGGATAATAACTTAGATCACTGAGGCATAGAATGGGACCTTAAAGATCATCTAGTTCCAGCCCCCTGTGGTTATCTTTTTTTTCAGTTAGAAAAAGGGAAACCAGTAGCTGGAACCTATTCTCAGTGGTACTGGTGGGACATGAGCACAATACCAGAATGTCAGATTTTTGGTCATTAGATTTCTTTTCTACCTTAAATATGGGGCTATTATGTGCAACTGAAAGAAATACACTTCCTTAGGGTTTTTTTTCCTACTTGTTTTTAAATCACTATTTACATGTTTCTGATTCAAAAGCTAAATAACTAGCAGTGTGTCAATGTTTTTTCTGAACAGCTTAAGCCAATTGAAAAGTATGCATTGAATTTCTTGGAATTGTTTCATACTTTTAATGGCAAAAAAAGCCAGAAAGTCAGCAAGGTAAGTGACTATATTTAATTTTCTGAATGAGTGATACAAACAGAATAGGACTCCTTTTATACTGTTGTCAGATTTTTCTATTTTATTTGTTTATTTGGGTTGTTTTGTTTATAAGCACTGCAATATTGTTTGAAAGGATCATGAGGAACCACCTCAGTTCCTAATTAACAGACAGACACTTTTCCCTTTCTCCTGGCATAAGGGCCTTACCCAAGAAAAAAACCTCAGTTTAACTAACTTTGCTGTGACATTTAGCCTGTAGAAAGTGAGTTAATTACGTCATTACTAAATCTGTGGCTGTGTACTGCTGTCTGCCTATTTATTGTGAAAATTAGCACAACCCCTACAGATCCCTTTCTTTCCTCTTTCCCTTCTTTCTGCATTTCTTCCTTTGCCCCCTAGGAGGCTTTTATCTCCGTGCTCCGGGCGCAGCAGGGTCTCGCTCGGCCTGGCAGCAGTCAAGTTTAATTTGCATTTTTTTTACTCTTAATTTTCAAGAAAACCTCCAGAATTGTGACTACTGAATTTTCAGTGATGCCGAACCCTCCTACCCCCCTATACCCACGCTAACAATAAAGCTCACTTTTCTGCCCTGTTCCCGAGTTTTCTTCCTGCTCTCCCACAGTCCCCACCTGGGGGGGGGGGGGGTGGGGGGGGTGTCCTCCCTGTCGCGACATAAGCACCCCAGGACCCCCCGCACCTCGGGTCCCTCCGGCCCCGCATGCTCCGGGCGCATGCTCGGGCGGGTGCGCATGCGCAGGGCGGGCTGCGGCGCAGGCGCGGCGCGAGGCGCAGGAGGCGGGTTCGGCTGCTGCCGGGGCTGTAGCGGCTGCCGCCCCCCCCACCCCTCCCCTCCCTCCCCGCTTCCTGTGAGGAGCGAATGGAAAGTCTGGCCCCAGCGCCCGAGGTAAGTGGGGCCCGCGGGGCTCGGGGGGCCGCGGGGAGAGGTCGGGCCCGGCTCTTCTCCACCTTCCCCTCACTCCCTCCCCTCAGTAGCCCCGCAGGCCTCGGGCCCGAGGCCCGGCGGCAGCGGTGGAGGAACGGGCCTTCCCCGCACCGCCGCACGGGTGGGTAGGGCCGGCTGCGTCCCGCGGTTGCGGGGGGTGTGTGGGGGGGGTTGGAGCGGCGGCGGAGCTTCTCGGGCCGCTGCCTCGGCGGGAGGGTGCCCGCTCGGGCCTCGGCGGGGAAAGCCCGGCGCGAACTCGGGGTGCCGGGCTGGGCGCTCGCCGCGGGCCCGGACCGCCGTGAGGGGCGTTCGCGTAGTGGAGTGTGGGGACACAAAAGGCGATCCCTTCCCGGGCGGGCAGAGGCGCGCTGGTGACACTTCTTATCAGTGTGTAATTAATGAAGTGTTTTCACCTGGGCCGTAAATGTTACCGAGGTATAGGTAATTAAAATAATAAGACCTTGTTGCTGGCGATGGGTGATATCATTTGAATCTTAATTATTTGGTATCAGCGCTCTGAAAGAGTCGCAAGGCCACGAAGCGTTGTGGTATTATTAAATCTTTTCGAAAAGGTGCCTGTGAGGAGTGGATTTATTTCCCTTTCCCGCTCCGCGGGATGTCCCGCAGTTTCCAGCTCCGAATAGCGGGAGAGGCGAACCCTGCCCCGAACAGCCCCGTCCCCTCCGGGACCTGTTGTCGCCAGCACGTGTGTGACAGCGCTGCTCCGCTTCCTCACCTCCCGGGGCAAACGGGGTAAAGAAAGGAAAATCTCCGTCCCCAGGGCTGGAGGAGGTTGCTGCAAGTCGCCCAGGACAGGGAGGGGATGAGCTGGATGGTGTTTCCCTGCCCCAGCAAGGAGCGGGTTAGTCGGACAGCTCCGGTACCGCCGCCGTGTCGGTGCTGCTGCTTATTGCCACTTGAAACTTTAACTCAACAGTCAGGAGCGGAGACACGTACTTGTGTGCGTGTGTTCGTCCTGAAATACCAAACCCGAAAGAATTGTTTTCAAAATACGGGAGAGGTTTTGAAAAAAATCTCCCTGATAGGGTGTGTCAGTGGATTTTTGTTTGTTTTTTTTTTTTAAATCCATGTTTGGAATACAAAACCTTGAACGTGTGTGGATTTGTGGATAACTTGTCTCAATAAACAGCATTTTAAATGAAATGCAGATTTGGTTTGATGTTCATCTGTTTAAGGGGCTAGTGTGCTGTAGGAAATAGAAGGCAGAGTTAAGTACCAGACACAATAGTTTTTCAAACATCTAGATAATTTAGTAAGGTGATCTTTCATAATGTATTTTTCTTCATTAGCTAGAACAATAATGTTGAATAGTTTGTCTGGTTTTATCATATCTTTAGTTACTCTTGAAGAAACCTACTTTACGTTTTAAACAACTGTTGTGTTTTTGAGAGAATTGTATTTAGTGTTGAAAGCGCTGAAACGTTGTGAATAATGAACCCAAAAAAGTGTACTTTTGATATTGGAAGCTGGTGATTCCACAAAAGAAGTGTTGGGATTTTGTTTCAATTATCTGAAGTCATCCTGACTAACCAGGAGGAACCTGTCATTTGTGAAGCTATACTATAGTGCTTTGTTAGCTAGGGAAATGTGTGAGGGATATAGGGAACATTTGTGTGACCGAGGGTTTTCTATAATTTGACTGAGGATATAAAGCATTTTTAAGTAAGTTGCAAAGACAGAAAAAACAAGTCCTTACTATAACGCAGTCTTTTGAATAGTAACTAAGTAGTTTCAGTTGCAGAAATATTTTACCTTCCCTGAATTTCTGTTTCTGTGTATTTCTTTAGAGTATACTGTAAAAAACCTAGAACAGTGAGAATGCACCATGGTAACGGTCCTCAGAATGCCCAGCGCCAGCTCCAGAGGTCCAGGTCCTTCACGGGCAGTGAGGGAGAAGAGCAACAGGCAAATTTACCCCAGTCCCCTGCAGCTTCTTTTGCACCTTCTGCAAGTCCATCTGCACCCCAGTCCCCCAGTTACCAAATTCAGCAGTTTATCATGAGTCGAAGTCCAGTAGCTGGGCAGAATGTGAACATCACACTGCAGAACGTTGGACCAGTGGCTTCAGGAAACCAGCAGATAACACTCACCCCCTTGCCAATTCCAAACCCAACATCACCAAGTTTTCAGTTCAGTCCTCAGCAGAGGAGATTTGAGCATGGATCCCCATCCTATATCCAAGTTACATCACCACTGCCTCAGCAAGTGCAGTCTCAAAGCCCTACACAGCCTAACCCTGTGCCAGTGCAAACATTACCAAGTGTTCGGGCAGGCACTCCAGGCCCTGGCTTGGGGATGTGCAGCCAGAGTCCCACCAGAGGATTTGTAGATGCAAGTGTGCTTGTGAGACAGATCAGCCTGAGTCCTTCGAATGGGGGACACTTTGTATATCAAGAAGGACCGGGAATTGCACAAATTGCTCAAGGGGCTGCTGCCCAAGTGCAGCTTCCATCTTCTGGGACACCTGCTACAGTAAGGGAACGCAGGCTTTCACAACCTCATTCACAGTCTGGTGGCACCATTCATCATCTTGGTCCTCAAAGTCCCGTGGCTAGTGGAGCAAACATGCAGTCTTTGACTAGCCCGGGCCATATTACGACTACGAGCTTGCCTCCCCAAATCAGCAATATTATCCAAGGGCAGCTTATGCAACAGCAACAGCAAGTGCTGCAGGGACAGCAGCTGGGTAGACCCATTGGATATGACAGAACTTCTGGTGGATTGATAGCAGGAGTTGGAGGACCTAGTGCATTTGGAATGACATCACCACCTCCTCCCACGAGTCCTTCTCGGGCCACTGTGCCACAGGGGCTGTCAAGTCTTCCTCTTACTCCTGCAGTTAATACGGCTGTGAAGAAACAACCCAAAAAACTGGAGGAGATCCCTCCTGCCAATCAAGAGACGGCTCAAATGAGAAAACAATGTTTGGATCATCACCACAAGCAGATGGAAATTCTTAGGGAAACTTTTAAGGAATGTTTGATTGAACTGTTTTTCCTGCAACATCTTCAAGGAAATATGATGGACTTTCTGGCTTTTAAGAAGAAACACTGTGTTCCACTGCAAGCATACCTGAGGCAAAATGACTTGGATCTGGAGGAGGAAGAAGAGGAAGAACAATCTGAGGTCATCAATGATGAGGTAAGAAATCTGTTGGTTAATGTTTTGTGATAATAGATGAAGTTGTGACACCTGGATTGTAAAACATTAAAGGACATGACAGTACCTGAAAAATATTTTTTTCTACATGAAGTACAGCAATTTTTCTGTAAATAGTTGGTATGAGAGGCTGCAGTTCTGCTAGGTGGTGTGATTCAAGAAGTCAGTTTGAGCATGCTGTTAGATGTGTGCATTTAAAAAAAAGAACAGAGAAGTGAAGGGGGCTTTCACTGTTCTAGTCAGTATGCCAGTCTAGTCAGCCAGCCCACAAATAAAGATGGTGTTTGAGTGGAAGCTGTTTTAATTTATCAGAATGAATATGAATAGGAATTGTGGATTAAATTTCATTTCCTAGACTTACGAAAAAAAAAAATTAACAGTCTTATAAGAGGTTAACATTTGTTTGACTCGTGTGACTTGTAACCACAGGTGTTACTGAATTTCATTGTTGTTGTGGCCAACAAAAAACCTGAATTAATCTAATTACTCAGAGTGAACACGTGAATCATATTGTATATGGGACCATTGTGATTAATTGGGTTACTTAGGGTTACTTAGGTTGTTGTGGAGCTCTGTGCATGTATTGCTGTCTAATTGGTTGGGACTTAAAGATGGGACATGGACAAATTAACTTTGTTATTTATAAATAGGTTTAAAATGACTAACTTGAATCCACTGTTTATTAATGACAAAGGACTTGAAATAAAGATGCCATGTGATTTTTTTTTTTCCTGCACATTTGTATCCATTTGTGTGGCACTCAACCTGCAGCATTCCTGGAGGTGCTGGAGCAGTGCTTGCCCTGTGCATTATCTACCTGCAAGCCTGCATGGCAAGTGGTGGCAACAGGGTAGATGTAAGAGATGGCAGTCATAAATACCCAAACTGGCACTCATGAACACCTCTTAGAATTTGTAAAAATATGCATGGGTATGTAGTTACCAGTTTATAAAGAACCAAACCAAACCTGTTCTGGAAAAAAACACCTATTGCTCTGAAATACCTGTTAGAAATGAGTGTCTTTAGTGCAGATTGATGGCTCTCTTAGGTGTGAATCATTTGTGATCATATATTCAGTTGGAATTTGTGAGAAATGATGACAGCAGAAGTTTAGTTTGTTAATTGCTTTGTGGTTTAAACTTCCTGACTAGGAAAAATATATTTCTGCTTGTGATAGTTATTGATAATTTTGAAGGAATAATTTCTTTCTATATGTAGTAACATAAAAGCTAGGCTACTACTGTAATTTATTGACAGTGGATATTTGTGTTAAACCATGACAATATTCAATTTTTTTTTTTTCATCTGGTTTGTATTTCATCAAATTGTTTAGGTGTTCTTGTTGGGTTGCGTGTTTGTCAGCTGAAATAACAGGTATTTTTAACTACAGTGTCCACATTTTGAGAGTTCTTTAGCAGGTGTAAATTGTGTAGGTTCACTGAGGCAGTGGCACTACTACAATTTACATTGGTTGAGGCTCTACGCCTTGGTCTTTTGGGTTTGGGGTTTGCTGTACTTCACTGCTGTCTTGTGTTGGGTTGTCTTTTGTCCATTTAACTGCCCCCCATCCATTTAACTGCTGGAGAATTTTGCAAATTTCAGGAGCAAATGTGTTTTCAAGTGTTGAATCCATTTGAAATATTAATACATCTTTTGAGTATGTTCTTTCTTTGTGTTTTTTTGTCTTCTCTTTTATTTCCCCCTCCCCCTCTTTATCACTTTCTGCTAAAGCAACGCGCTTCATCCCTTGCCTGGAAAGGTTGATCACTGTGGGAATTCAAGGGGAGAGTGAATGGTGGCTGTGCTCATTGCTTAAATAAATGTTGGAGCTCTTAAGTTCAAACTGTCTGTCATGCTAATTTGTTGTCTGTTAGGAGCAGCAATCATTAAATTTAAAACACAGTTTTATGTTAACTGGATATAAGAAAAGGTTTCCTGTGACGAGATGTCACTATAAACTGGCAAGGCCATGCTCTGTTCTGCTATTAAAAGTGAGACAGAACTCTCCAAAATCAGCCTGTGTTCAAACTGAGCTGTGCTGATGGTGGTTTGGTTAAAATCCCCTCTTCAGTGAGGTGCCATCAGTACAAAATAAGTGTGTTGAACAGTACAAAACAAAAAAACAAACAAAAACAAAAAGAAGAAAAACTTTTTAAAAGAAAATGATTCTCCCTTTTTTTTTTTTTTTCCCAAAATATTTCTCTCAGGTAAAGGTTGTGACAGGAAAGGATGGGCAGACTGGTACTCCTGTCGCTATAGCAACCCAGCTTCCTCCAAATGTTTCTGCTGCTTTTTCATCCCAGCAGCAACCATTTCAGGTACTTTTCAATGGTTCTAAAATGTAGTTTCATCCCAGATTTTTTTTCTTCATTCAGATTTGGTATTTCTTAGATGAATTAGAATTTTCCCAAGAGCCCATCCCTTATCATCTAAATGAAACAAAAAAAACCTTTGCAATCTTTAAATGCATCAACATTAATGAAGCCTTGAGGAAGTTAAATCTTTGTCTCCAGGTTGCTGGCTTATTTCATTAACTTTCAGCTTGAATGTTTTCACTTTGGTTTGTTTGTCTTTTGTTTCTCTAATGCATTTGGTTCATTTGTGCATTCTGCATAGTGATAATATGGATTCTTTTGTCTGTGGCATTGTAATTGTGGATTTCTTCTAAATTTCTTTTTTTCCTTATCTGTTAAAGGTTTTGAGTAAGGCTACAGAAGGTTTTGGATTTGCCTTCCCTGAAATGTTTTAAACCACAACAATAACCCTCTGACACTTTTTTTTTTTTAAGTAACCGACCAGTTTACATAAATTCTCCCAAAAATGTTCAGAAGAAGAAACTGAAGTTTATCTCAATTATGTGCACTTGAGTAATGAATGTTACAGGGTGAATTACACTGCTGTACCACAGAAGCTGTAGAGTCTGCATTTCCTTCATTTAGGTTTTGCAAAATGGGGATTTAAATGAAATGAATTACACTGCTGTACCACAGAAGCTGTAGAGTCTGCATTTCCTTCATTTAGGTTTTGCAAAATGGGGATTTAAATGAAATGTAAAATGTGCTGCTGCATATAAAAGATGGGATGTTCACTGTGGTATTTTACAAATGTATTGCATAGTAAAGGGGCTTGCACTGAGAGCTCTTCCTTATGGCCAATATTGGTGTCTCCTGGAAGCCTCCTTTAGGTAGTCAGGCTTCATTGAAGGTCTTTAAAACATGTAATATTGTATCAGGTTATTTACTGCAGTGATTAGGATTATCATCAGTTTCTAGCTGCACCAGTGATGAAGTACTTTTGAAAGTTTTATACCATTTCAGAGCTCTTCCAGTAAAACTAGCATGTGTATGCTAAAAAGGTACAAGACTGTAATTGTGGAAATATCTTTTAGCACAAACTGCTATCAGAAAGTATAATCTCTTTCCATCAGTCTTTGTCTTTGTAACTGTTTATGGAAAAATGATGCATCCCAAGCAGCAGCATCATTCAAATTTGAGTACATAAGTGCAGCACTCAGAGTGATTATTATGGGCGTGCTGCATAATCATGACCTCTGGAGAACTACATTATTTTAATTGGAGTTTGGACAGTTTTAGTCTAATATTAGTGGGGTATGACTGCAATTTATAAAAATATAACAACTTTGTTCTTTGAAGCGTCTGGCCTGACAGTGATAATCACTGACAGCTGGAAGGCATGCTCATAAGAAAATGTCAGTCAAAAATTCTAAAGTAGAGATACAGCCTGAAAATGAGCATGCAATCATTCAGAGTAAGATTGCAGGTGAACTAAGTGGTGCTTGAAGCAGAATTTGGAGAACATGCTTTCTGAAACTAATCTCTTGGAAAGCATGTGATGCAAATAGGACATAAACTGAACTTGCTAATAAATCCAGTAGCATTGTAGAAAGTAAGTTTTTGGGACTTACTTTGAAAATTCTACAAATGCCTCAATGTTTGATGCTCTGCCAGTTAGACTTGAAATATGCATGGCTGCCATATGGGAAAGCAAACACTTGATAACTTCATCCATATCAAGTGTGATGTGACAGTGAACCATGACTGTTAGGGATCAATATGAGTCAGGGGTTCATAAAATCAAAATTCACATCTCAAGGCTATAGCTGCTGTATGACTAGAGTAGACACAAATGCCTTCAGAGCAGCAAAGAGATTAAATGTTATTATTTTGTAGCTATTGACAGAATCTGGGTAGCATGAGATGTATTCAGCTCAAAAAGGAGTGTTTGAAAAGGAGTGTTTGAGTGTTATAGGTGATGATGGCTATGTTTATTAATACCAGGGATGAAGAATTGAAGATGCAGGGTTGAGGCTGCTATGGTTTATTTCAGTACACAGTGATGTTTACTTCCTTTGGCTGTACTTACATTGGCAGAATTTCTATTAAAAATCAGATAAGAAAAGATCTGTGAAGAAACCAGAATATTCTTTGGGGAAATTTCTGTTTCTCCTACATTGTCATAGTAAATTTTCACATTTTCAAACACATATGATATGGCAAAAGGTCTGACCATCTGAAAATTACACCTAGAGAGCCTGAGTGCTAAACTAGCTAATTTTCTACACTGTAAAGGATGCTTATTAATGTTTTCTTATAGAGTCTCTGAAGACCATTTCTTGGGGCAGCCCTTATTTTTCTCGTATTAAGTTTCATAGTTGAATATTGCATACAGCATGGCTACATTTTTAGGAGAACTTAAAAATATGACTCAATATCAACAGTGCTCTTCAAAGCTTATTAATTCATAATTGTGTGATGTTTGTCCTTAGCCAAAATTTCTAGTAGTTAGTGACGAGCCCTGATGTCATATTAGCCTTATGGAAAAAATTAACTCCTAATTGAGTTTCTTCATGACACTCATTTTGCCAGCTGTGCAAGCAAGTACAAATCTAGCATTTGGATAGCAGGAACTGAACTTGGTTGAGGTTCTTTCATTCCATCTTCTGAGTCTTAACAGTTTTTCCTGAAATACTTCAAGGCTACTTGTCATGGAGGTCTGTCCTGAGAGTGACAGTGGTGGAGACTCAAGTAAGCCTGAGCTGCCTTCAGGATGAGAGTTAATTTTTATGTTACTGGTATTCCACACAGAGTGGAAAGGATTAGATTTCACAAATGCATTGAATCTCATATCATATCTCATTATGATACAGTTTAAGTGTAAAATTTCTTACATAATTTCCCTTCTAATTAATCCTTTAATGAAGTCACAATGTTTAATATTTGTCATGTCAGCATTTAATTGCAGCTGTGTACTATAGAAGTATGTCATTATGACTTCATTGCAGCATTATGCAAATACTGAAGGGACATACATTAGTGACAATTTCCATTTATTAAAAAAAATAAACAGGGAAAGTGCTGTTTTTTTATGTATCCTGTTTTCCTGGGTTATTATATATATCAAACTTCATCACTTCAGTTACTGTTTTGAAATTTAAACTGGACGAGGAGTATCTGTGCATTATGGATATCTAAACCTTTCCAGCAGATAGTGAATGATTCTTGCTTTCTTCGTTGTACAAGTGTTCTGAAGGGTTTGTTCTGTGCTGGCCTCTTCAAAACCATTTGTAAATTACATCTTGGTGTTAGACTGTCTACAGCTTGAACTTCTGTGATTTGTTTTCTTTTCCAATAGCAAACGCATACAGGGACTCCAGTAACTGGGACTGTGAATGCCATAGAAATTGAAGCTTTTAAGAGACAACAGGCACTTGCACCAGCAGGTATGTTCCACAGACAGAATTTAACTCTGGTTCTTTTCTTTTTTTTCCAAACAGTTAACGGAGCCCACTGTTCTGTAACTCTTGAAATACAGTTTTGCCTCACCTTGGGAATTGCCAGATCCCTAGGACTATCTATTGTGACTGGTGCTGTGTGAAGCATGCACTCCACTCACAATATATAGGACTGGATTTGACAGGCATGGAGACATTGTTAGGTTGATTGATTATTCTGGCTGAGAAGATTGGAGGTGGCCAACTTGAAGCTAGAGGGACTCTGCCCTTGGAGCATGTTCTTCGTAAATGCTACACATGTATAGTAGTCGTAGCTTTCTGAGCTGATGTTGGAATCATGTGTAGTAGGTTTGCTTTGTAAAACTGAACCCATTCCATTATACCATGCCATAAATGGAATTTGAATATCACAGATTCGTCTAAGAGACCACGAATTGAAGTGGGCCGTCATGGGATGGTTTTTCAGCACCCGGGTGTGGCTTCAGGAGTTCCTCTTCAACAGCTAATGCCAACGGCACAAGGTACTGTGTCACCACATGCCAGCTGCACATTAATTTAACAAGGAGATGTTAGTGATGGGACTAGAAACTTGGGCTTCTGAGCTTCCGAGATCCTAGTCCCACCGCACACTTCTCCATGTAAATTAATACTTGGTATGCAATGCCTGGTTTGTTAAAGGAGCTGAGTGACAGGCTCCAAAAGTGCATGTGGGCATGGAAATACGTCACAGGTGCTGATGCAAAATGGTTAATCTGAGAATTCTGGAACTAAGCCAATGGTTTATGAAAAGGAAACCTCCTAATTTACAACATCAAGACAGATTTTTATTCATTAGTCATGCCAACCCTTAGAGTATGTGTTAGAGTGAATGTGTTAAGAACTAGATACTATGTAGAGTTGATGCAGTTTTTTTAGGTGAAATTCCATTAGCTCACCAGTCCTTTTTATTTTCTCAAAATACATTAAATAACATTTTTTTTGTAGTTGCTGTGCTACACGTTTTAGTTGCAGTCCTGTGCATGTAATACTTTGTTGTTTATTGTAATGGTGATTTATTTTGTGCTTGTGACGTGGTATTTTCAAGTGATGGTGTCTTGTGGCAACGTAAGTAAAAAAGGTAGTCAATTTGCAGTTGCTTTCCTCTTTTTATCAGTGAAGGGCATTGGATGTTTTAATTTCATCTGTGTTGTGTTTCTTCTTGCTTTGTAGGTGGAATGCCTCCCACTCCTCAGACTGTGCAGCTGACTGGACAGAAGCAGAGTCAACAACAGTATGATCCATCTAAAGGCCCTCCCGTGCAGAATGCAGCGAGCCTCCACACACCTCCTCCACAGCTGCCAGGGAGACTGCAGCCTGCAAATGTCCCCATGACAGCTCTCCCAGCTGCACTGCAGCTTTCACAGCAGCAGCCACAGATAGTGGAGACTCCAGCTCAGCCTCAGATTCAGGTGAAGATTCAGCCTCAAAATGTGCCCCTGACATCCACTCCACTTCCAGCACCACTGCAACAACAGGTGCCACCAGCGATCCATGTGCAAGGACAGACACCAAACCAAGTGTCACAGCCACAAGCTACCATACAGCAACAGGTACGTGAGCTTTATTAGGGTGAAAATACATTTTTTTCCAGTGCCTGGTTAAATTGAAGAATGGTGTCTTCCTGAAAACAGTGTAAAAGTGTTAACATTTTTAACTCATGGCACACGTTAATCCTTTCCTTATGAACAGGCAGATGCACATTTTTTAGTAAAGTCCTCGTTGTGTCCTGTTGTAGAGTAGATTAAGGCAGCAAGGAACTGTAAACACATCACTAACAAATGTGTTTCTTGGGCAGACTGTGACTCTGACACGACCACCTGCAGATCCTGCTCAGACCTCTCAGCGTCTCACAGCAAATACGCTACCACCTACCTCATCCGTTGCACCAGCAACAGTCTCAGGCACAACACAGCCTTCTGCATACCCAGTACAAACTAACAGGACCTCTCCAGCAACTAACAAGACTCTGTCTCCTATTGCATCAAAACCACCAGGCTTAGCAGTAGCAGCAGCAGCAGCAGCACCACCACCACCACCTCCACCACCACCTAAAATACAAAGTCCAGCACAGAATGCAGCAGTATTACCACAGGAAAACTCTCAAGACAAGCTTGCTGAGCAAGTAAAACTGGTAAGAATTTTTTTTTTGTTTTCCTTGAAATGCACAGATAACAATTAACATGAGTGATGTGTTTGAGTTAAGTAAATGGCCTATTTTTCAGACATAATGGTGTTATTTGGGTTTTACTCTTTCTTTTGGTCAGCTTTACAACCAAGTTTTTGTTTGTGGGCATTCAGAGAAGTTGAAGAAAATTTACTGGTGCTTATACTGTTGTAGCATTCTTTCCTTTTTTTATTACGTTTTCTATCTGCTCATTCAAAGTGGCTGCAACCTGATTTATTTTTATAGCTAATTACAGGTGTTGTTTTGCTTATTTAACAGGAACATTATAGAGAACTTGTTTTTTCACAAAATCAAGCATTATCAATAATGAAGATATACTTATCTTCTGTGTATAAGTACATGTGATAATTTATGGAAAAAAAAGAATTACTTGATTGCCCTTTGCATATGTCTTGCAACTTGTGTTTTGTGCTACCCAGTGAACCTTTTTTCTCCTGATATTTACCAAAGTACCTGTTCTAATACAGGTTGAAGTACTGTGATTCTCTTTACATATAAGTTGAATTTTGTCCAGTATTTTTTAGTTGATGCAGTATTCAGACTTGTATTTTTGTAATGCAGGTGCCATGCTGTCACACCTCTTTTTTTTTTTTTTTTCTGTCAGTTATTTTGATGAAGTGGGAGCAATTGTTATTTTTCCATTTTGCTACTCTCTGGGTGCAGTCTGCAGATTCATTGTAACTTTTTGTACTTCTTTTTAAGGAAAACCAAATCCATCAGCGAATAGCGGAGCTGAGAAAGGAAGGTTTGTGGTCCCTGAGGCGGCTGCCTAAGCTCCAAGAGGCTCCAAGACCCAAATCTCACTGGGATTATTTGCTAGAAGAAATGCAGTGGATGGCAACTGATTTTGCCCAAGAGAGAAAGTGGAAGATGGCAACTGCTAAAAAGGTACTTGGAAAACATTTTTTGGCTCAGAACAAGTGATCTTGGTATCACTCAGTGTTAGTGAAGCTATTTTAACAATCTTTTCCTTCAGATAGGAGAGATGGGAATATAAGACATCAGTTTTTAAGTTAAATGAGAAACCATGTTTTCAGCTTTGGGAATTCTAGCATTTGAAACAGATTAGGTAATTGTACTGATTGTGGATACAAACACTAGTTTTGGATTTTGAGCATTTTATTCATCTGGAAACCAAATAGCTTGTTTAGGGGACCCAGTCAATATGTTGACCATGTCATGTTTTAAAACTATAACTGTTATGTTCTCACAAATGAGTAATTCCCTCTCAATGAAGAGCAAATGCAGAATTTTGTAAATAACTTCCATTGGGTGAGGTTTTCTGTCCACTTTGTCTTCCTTAATCTCAGAAAAAGATGCAGGAGAAGCTGTGCAGTTCTAAAGAGAGCAGTGGAAACTTGCTAGAGAATTGTTTCCATAGGGGCAGAGAGCAGCCCAGAGGGAGTAATTGAGTCAGTGATGGAATGACAGTCAGAAATAGTGTGAGATGAAATCTGTAAAATCTGTTTATTTACCATCAGCAAGAGTTTTTTATGGTTTCTAGTATTTTTCTTTCTTTTGATACATTTATGACCAATCTGGGGTAACAGAGGGAGCTACTAAATGTCATTAGTTTAAATTACCATATTATTTTTTATTGTATGTTCCAAAATGATGGAAACTCAGAACTCTCTTATAAGCTAAGAACTGGAATAGGTGTATCATTTTGTGGAATGATGGTCTGCATTTTGAATATTATTTGTATCTGGATTTGAAGCACTGACCCCTTTGTGGCCAATGGTAGGTTTTTAAGAATAGGGGGAACAGGAAGGGCAACTTCCCCTGGCAGTATGCTTCAGACTTCTGGAAGTCCATGTTTTAGGGACTTCCTGAGCTAAAGGCTGCAATGAAGTCAAATCTTTTACAGCCATTGACTGATCTTTCACTCATGTATGCACATCCATTTTGAGCTCATTTTACTTTTGGTCTCTGACATTTTGTGTGATTTCTATGACTTCATATGCACTCTCTGAAGAAAAGCTTTTCTTTTGTGTTTTTGCTGCTAATTTCTTTAGGTATTCTAATTATTGGGAGTAGTGAACTAAGAGTTTCCTACTTGATTGCTTAGTTGTAGTTTTTGTACTTTTTCCTTTGAGTTTCATGTCTTGGTTTTTGTGTGGGGGGTTTGTTTTGTTTTTTTTTTTTTCTGACTGGCATGGTAAGAATTAGAAATATGGGAGATAAATTCTATGTGTGTAAAGCTTGGTCAACATTTGACTGCTGATAACCTCTATAATCTTAAACACAATGATGTCTATTTGGAGGTAACCTAATTCATCATCTCTTGTGGTATTTTAGATGGTAAGAACTGTGGCTCGTTATCATGAAGAAAAGAAACTTAATGAAGAACGAGCTAAAAGGGAAGAACAAAACAAACTAAGGCGAATTGCTGCCTCAATTGCTAGAGAAATAGAATACTTCTGGTCTAACATTGAACAGGTAAAAATACTGAGTTATTAATACTTGTGCAACTCATACTGTTTTTCTCATCTTCAGTAATTTGCTTATAAAATTTAGGTGCTTTATTAGACCTGATTTACATTTCAGGTTGTTGAAATAAAACTGCAAATTGAATTTCAAGAGAAAAGGAGAAAAGCTTTGAATTTAAAGAGGATTTCAAGGAGAGGTAATTTATTCCATGTTGTAAGCAATCCAGTATAAGTTTTGATGCTATTGGTTTAGATAATTTGGGTTATGACTATGAGTCATGGGGTGGCTTTATGTTTCTGTGCTAGATTTTGTTAATATTTCTAATGGTTTACTCTGAGTGCATTTAAAAGTTCACATAAGAAACTAAAAATTGCTAAGTGACTAATGCATACATCAAGTATATAATTTTCCAGGTAAGGATGCAAAATCTGCAGAACACCTTTTCTTGGACAGAGAAAGTGAAATGGTAAGTCTTCATGTTTCTTAAAAGTATCATCAAATTAGATGAAATGTGACTACCTGTTTTCCTCTCAATGAAATCTGTTTTCCTTGAATACATGGTGATGATAAGCAGATTTCTATGTAGTTTCTGGTAATAAAATATATTATCATAAGCATAAGTACAGGTTTCTCTGGTTATGAACCACAATTTTTAACAGGAAATTGGAATCCAGTTGATATGTGTCTTTTAAAGAAAGAATTCTTGCTTACTAAGTGGCTTTAAATCACTCTAAGTTTGCAAGACCAAGAAAAAAAAGTACCAATTAATTGCCAGACTGTTACATATTACATTACACACTGTTATATGTTGCAGAGTGGATCAATCTCAATTTAAATTTTTGCAGTAGATTGTGTGTGCTGGGACTCCTTGGCTACATGTGTGCAATTGGAAAAAAAAATGGGTGAGGGATTGTTCTGAGGTCCTGAGCCATCTGGTGTGGCACAGCTGATGCCCACTTGCTGAAGTGCTCCCCTTTCACCAAGCAGAATGCCTGCCCCTGAATTTCCTGTTGGGAACAAGCTTTAGCATGTGTTACAGCCAAGCACTGTCTGCAAGTGGTAAATTGCACTGAGCCATGCTGCAGAGGATGCTGGAAAGCTGAGAGTAAATCTGGCCAGTGCCATATTCCCTGTTTTATTGACTAGTGAAAATTTAGTCCTTGACTCCAACCAGGGTAAATGTTTTTTGCTTCAATATTATTTCTACCAAAATGAGTGTATGGTGGCTCAGTGGTACAGCTGGACCTGAGTAATTTGAACCACAAACATTTGAAGTGGCTGATTACACCCTACCTACAATACAGAAGCAGAGTATCTGTTTTTGTGAGACCAGGAAAATGCTAATAGATGTTAAGTCATTGCTGTTGTGGTTACAAGGCACTTGCTTGTTTCTTTAAAAAAAAAAAGCAAACAAAAAACCCTAACTTAATTTTCTATTATTTTGCATATTTTAATTATTTAATGCTAGTGTTCATCATCTGGAAGGAAAAGAAAGGCAAGCACATCTTTGACTGATGAGGAAAGTAAGTCACTTTTCAAAGTTGTGCCTCTATAGCATAGTACATAATTTGTATTTTAAAATCCTGAATAACAGTCAATAGTAAATTGTCCTTAGAAGAGCTTCAGTGAAAATTTGAAAATAAAAATTTTCCTGAAAACAAACTGCCATCACTGTTTATGGATTTAATTTTCTGTCCTTACTCCCTCATTTCTCAAAACTTACTTAGTGGTTTTAAACTTCTTTTGAGGATTTCAGTCTGAATAACCCATCTACTTTAGTTCTCTTCATGTAATAATATCTGTGTCATGGTTCTGACAAAGAAAAACCCCAGTTTAAAGCTACAGAATAATCTGTCTCTGGTGACCATTGTCAACCAGCACATAAGAATTCATGATGACCTTTTATCCTGAGGCAGAAATGCTTCTCTCCTTTTCATTTAAGTTCTATGTGTAGTTGCTCTCAGATTTTCTTGCTTTCCATACATGTCTCATTCTTTCTGAATCCTGGTATCTTATAAAATTCTATGCTGGTACAATTCAGAGGCTTATAGTTACAAACTTCCTGAATTATTGTGGAATTTGAATGCCAAGGTTGGCGTTTATTTTTATTTTAGTTGAAGATGAAGAAGAAACAATTGAAGAACAAGAAGCTAAAGAAGGAAACATAAACCATCAGACTGAATTGTCTAATCTAGCCAAAGAAGGTAGGCATGTAGCATGTAGCTCTCTTTCATTAGCAACATAACAATAACTGCTCTGCTGAGCTTGATGTATGCATCCCATAGGAATCAATTCACTTATCATGGTTAAAATCTGGATGATTTTTAGAGGCAGGCTTCCCATTAAGCTAAGCTTGCCTACAATTAATATGTAGTTTCCAGATCCGTTTGTTTGGTCTGTTTGGCAGCTTAGTGGCTGCAGCCAGCTGGCCAGTTGGAGGGATTATAACTCCTGGCTTGTCAGCCAGTTTCCTAATGAGGATGTTTCCTGACTGATTGGCTACCACTGGCATGCACATTTCTGCTTCAAGAGTTCAGACACAGGATCATGGGGATGCTGTTTGGTGGGTTGAGGTACAGGTCTGGAAACTTTGAAGTCCTGAATTGTCTTTCAACAACCTGGCTGAATTTGATGCCCCTACCTCACCAGCTAGTGGGCTACAATCTTTATGGTGGGTTTGTAATGTAGTAAAATGCAAGCAGGGTGAGCAAACTGCTTGGTGGAAGTCCAAGTGTTCTCTGTACTAAGAGAATTAGTTAAATTAAATAAATAGTGCTGTCATCCATCTAGTTGTTACCTCTTCAAGTAACTTCTGTTGAGAGAACTGTCCTTTATACAACTGTGAAGAATGTAATGAGATTAAAAACAATCGTATTGATTGTTTCAAGTTTTGATATTTTTAAAAAATACATCTTTTTAATTATCTTCAGCTGAATTGCCTCTGGAAGATTTACTCAAGATGTATGAAGGTGCCTTCTCAGAAAATTTTCACTGGCCCCAACCAAAGCCTGACAGTGAAGAGGATAGCAGTGAGGAAGGTAAAGTATTTTTTGTTTAGGAGAATGTGTGCTGAATTACAAGATGGAATAAGTTAATTGGCTCTTGAGGTTAAAAGACATTTTATACTAGGGGAAAACAAATAGTGAGTGAATCACATTTGAAATGGTTTTCACTCGCTAAGTGAGGAAGAGTGTTAGATACAAGAATGAATGGAAAGTGCAGTGCTTTTCCTGCAAAGCATTTGTAATGAACATCAGGAAAATTAGATTTATTCTTGTTATTACGAAGTATTTCTGAATGTGGTCTGTGAAGAATTTCTTAACTTTTTTTCTACGTTTCTCAGTTTATAAAAAGAGAGTAGTGTTTATCTGTCTTAAAGTCAAGATATGTGAGATTCTCAGGAACAACAGCAAGCCATAGAAGATCCTCTCATACTGAATTAAACAGCACACTACACATCTAGCTGTTACTGCACTGTTGCCATCTGTTATGTACTAAAGTGATGATAGAATTATATTTTTGCAGATAGAGTTTAGGCAGTATGAAAGGACCTTCCTTAGAAGTGGTGAAAAGCTAATTGTTGCTTGGGTAGTCTGAATGTCCAGAACCTGTGTGTGATCCTGGGCTTAGACTATTTTAATTTTAACTTGAGCAGCCTGAAAATCATAGAATTGTCTTTAAAAGTCAGCTGCCTCCTTTTAGACCCCTGTCTGAATTCTAGCCATCTCAGCTTGTTCACTTATGTTTATTTTAAATGCCAATGTGTTTTTTTCTCTCTCACAGAAATGGAAGACCATATCCCTGATAGGGAAAGCCCTCAGAAAGAAGTTGTCCTCATAGACTCCCTTCTTAGCATTGACCAGTACAAGGCCATAGACAGATCAAGTCCTCCAAAGAAGCATATGAGAGACATAGCAGAAGTTGCTGCTGCAGCAGAAATGCTGTTACCTAAAGGCAGCTCTAGGATAACAACAGCGGTAAGACTCCCTGTTTTCTGCTCCTGTGTGTCCTTTTACATAATGAAGGCTTTTTTTCAGGATTTCACAGATTTTAGCAACAGATGACAATAAATATTTTCCAGTTATTGAAGTATAGAATAGTTATGCTTTTGAATTCACCTCAGTAAAAAAAGTATCCAATCATTCACATTGCAGGTGAAATACAACACTCCATCACTGCTGTTTGGGCCTCTCAGAGAATATCAAAAGATTGGACTGGATTGGCTAGCAAAGCTGTACAGGAAGAATCTCAATGGCATTCTGGCAGATGAGGCTGGGCTTGGAAAAACAGTTCAAATTATTGCCTTTTTTGCCCATTTGGCTTGTAATGAAGGTAAGTTCATTTGCCTAATAATTTTAGACAGGTACTGGGCCAGCATGATCTTTGTGAATGTAGGATAGGATCACATTTTTTAATGCTGAACTTGTATCAGACCTCAGTCTGCACACAGTAAGATTATGCCAGAAAAACTTCTTAGATTATGTGATATGGGGTGCCTTCTTTTCAAGTGTGCTGTTTGATTAATCTACTGTTACCTTCTAGGTGACAAAATTCTTCTTAAGCCTAGTTTATTAGTATAAAAAAGCCATACAAATGGCTTAATGGCTAGATATCCACAGATAGTTAAATTCAGATATCCAAGATAGTTAAATTCAAGGAGTAAATACAAAAAATTGCACAAATGTGTCTTGTGTATCTTCTGAGATATTACTAATAGTGTGTTGTATTGAGGATGGTTTAAGAATATAAGAAAGGCAAACTTTGTTATGGAGATAATATCTTATTCAAGCAGTTGATGTACTTTAGGGAAAAATAGATACCAGGTGCACAAGGGGTACTTCAAGTCTGAAAATAATAAAGAATAGATCCGTAATTAAAATACCCTTGTTACTAGATCTCACTTAAAGCTGTACTTAAAAAATCAGGGGATAGTATAAACCAGATGAACTCTCAAGGATCTCTTTCTACTGCTGACTGCTGGGTTCCCCCTTCTGCAGGTAATTGGGGCCCTCACCTGGTTGTTGTAAGGAGCTGTAACATACTGAAATGGGAGCTGGAATTGAAACGTTGGTGCCCAGGGTTGAAAATACTTCTCTACTTTGGCAGCCAAAGGGAACTCAGGGCAAAAAGACAGGTACTGTGTTTTGCAACAGTTTGTATTTAGCATTTTAGATTACAAGACCTTTAACCTGCATTTATCTGTATCTTCTTTACATCCTGATGGGTTATGAGAAGGTTTTAACACTACAAGTTGGTTTACACAGAGATTCACACCTCATGGTTCTAGATTTTCAAAGACATTTTTGGAATTCCTTAGTATTGAGCAATTTGTGCAATACTTAACCTGCTTTCTGAACTGACTATAATTCAAACACCAGGACTGCCTTACAGAATGCCTCAGGTCATAGTATCTTCCTGTTCTTAGTGAAGAAATAGCTGGATTAAGTTACTTGAGAGTTCTGCCTTAACTTTGCTGTCTTATCCTCTCTTTCCTTTTCTGTAGGAATGGACAGAACCCAACAGCTTCAATGTGTGTATCACTTCCTACAAACAGCTGTTCAAAGGCCACACAGCATTTATGAAAATGCGATGGAAATACTTAATTGTAGATGAGATGCAACAAATAAAAAACATGACTGAGAAACACTGGGAGGCACTTTTCAGTCTCCGCAGGTATGAAGCTGAGAATTAATTTCCTGCTAGCAGTGAGATTTTTCTCTCTTCATCTCATACAGTTCTCTTCTTAACAGAAAACTAGTGAAAAATCCTCTGTGGTCTGGCCAAGTTCCTGTGCAGCTACATACAGAGGTGTCTTTAGTTAAAACAATCAGGATTTGGAGACATGCTCAGGATCTTTTTGTTGCCTCTCATAGCACTGTAATTATTCTTTGCTGATATTTTGTGCTCCCAAACAGATCCCCTTCTGTGTTCTGATACTCTGCAGTGAGGAAACTAGTTTGGTGCTATATTGAAGATGAAAAAGATAATTTATTCTAGGTTTAATTTTATTAGCATTACTTCACTTTTATGTATCTGACAAAGCTAAAGCTACAGGAAACAGTGTTTGATTATTGGTGTCTTTCTCATAATGAATCTAGTTAAATGCTATATTGGTTAAAAATCTTTTGTTATTCACAGCCAGCATCGTTTGCTTCTGATAGACACTCCTTTGCATAACACATTGATGGAGTTGTGGACCATGGTACATTTTCTGATTCCGGGAATTTCCAGACCTTATCTAGATTTTCCAGTAAAAGCAGCTAATGAGGAGAACCAGGATTATTGTCATAAACTGGTCATCAGGCTACACAGAGTACGTTGTAATTTTTTCTCATCTGTTGTACTGGAGTTGTTAAGTTGTCGGGGAACAAAAAAGGAATTGAAAAAATGTGGTTCAGCTCAAAATTTCTGGCCTTTTAAACATTTTGTTCAGTTCAGACAAAGTCCTGCTGAAAGTAGGGGTTTCTGCTACCAAAATAGAGTGGAGATTTATTCTAAAAAATAATAGAAGGCTTAGATTTTGGAGCACAACATGCAAAAATAGAAGAACATGTTACTGCCTATACAACTGTCTGTGTAACAATATGGTTATATGTGGCATGTGAATTTTAGCATATCAAATGTGTTAGGTTTAACTTACTGTTGTAAAACTGTCTTTGAATTGGGATTTTTCTTTTTTTAACCCTCAATTATGAAATGTTTCAGATGATTCAGCCGTTTATTTTGCGGAGATCAAAGAGAGATGTTGAGAAGCAGCTCACAAAGAAGTATGAACATGTGCTGAAGTGTCGTCTTTCCAACCGACAAAAAGCTATGTATGAAGATGTTATTTTACAACCAGGGTAAGGAGTTGAAACAGGAAATAAAAAAATGTGTTTTTTTGGTGCTTAAGCAAGGTGATACACGATTGTTACTGTTGAAAGTGTTTTAGTTTTATTCTGCTATCTCCATTATGATGAGTGAATAGGATGTGATTACATTGTAAACTAAAATTGCAGGCAAGTAATGGTTAATGAAAAACATACATTACCTGTGGAACCTAAAAGCTAAAGCAGCTTTGCTGATATTTTTTTTTAAGATTTGCCTGTAATGAGTGGTTCTTCATTTTTTTAAGTGTGGTGTGAGAAGCAGAGCCAGGGAAGGTACAAGATATCTGTGATACCAACGGAGTATTGAAAGGTTCAGGGATGAAACAGAACTAAAGCAGGTAGAGGATAGGGAGCTGGTTAGGTTGTATTTGACTGTAAGGCAGCACTGGTCCTTATGTTTCATGTTTCCAGATTTACATTTGGTACATTGCTACTTAAAATATACTGGGAAGACCTAGGTAAAATCTTAAGTTTTTTAAAAGACTTTTGCATAACATGCCACATTGCACATTTTCACCTTGCAGATTTAAGGGACATCTCCATAAAAGCTACACTTAATGTATTTCTCTTTAAATTACTTGGTAGAACCCAGGAAGCCCTCAAAAGTGGTCACTTCATCAGTGTCCTGCACGTCCTGATGCAGCTGCAACGGATTTGCAACCACCCTGATCTGATAAACCCCAGGCTTTCCAGCACCTCCTACGTTTCAGAAACACTGGAGTACAGAACTGCATCTCTGGTGCTGAGTGCCCTAGAGAGGGATATTTGGAAGGTGAGTAGAAAAGTAAAGACTTTTTTTTTTTCTCTCTCTTATTGGCCTTTTAGAAGTTCAGTTCTTAATCTGTTTTCTTATATGTCATAAGTTTACCCGAATTCAGTGTTTCATAACCATGCCTACCAAGTGCATCCTTGCTCCACCTGTTTATTGTAATAGTAGTTTGTGTTTTTCAAGTATTTGTAATTGGTAATTTTTCATGAACTTGCTCAAAGAGAAGCTTTGCTTTTATCATGCTCCTGTTTGCAGGAATATTCTGACACTGAGAGCAGTCTAACAACCTCTAACAGCATTAGAAGTATGAGTAATGGAGCAGATGAGAATATCTTTTTGGTTGGTCTCTCATGTTTTTGTACTCCTACAATGCCTTTTATATTTTGGCATTTGAGCTCAGTAGTGAACACCTAAGGTCCCTGCTTAATTCTTTGGAAATTATGGAACATTGGTAAACATGACCTGCTTTTGTTTCCATAATTGGCAAGTGACTTAAATTATTTTGCTACCAATGCTGATGGTTAAAATGGTACTGTCAGCTTAAGATATATTTCCAAGATTTCTATATAGTTTTGGCTAATAATTAATAGTTTACTTTTAAAAATTAAAACAGCATTCATTTTAAGTTAAAAAGTAAAACAAAGTGAATTCACCATGTAACATAAAGAGGACTTAACTGTTTCATTTGTCACATAAAATAAACTTTATTTTACCATTTTCCTAGGAATCAGACCTGTCTCTTTTTGATCTCATTGGACTGGAAAACAAAATGACTCATTATGAAGCACAGGTGTTGCCAAGACAAAAGGTCACTAGGAAGTTAATTGAAGAAATCTACAGCTCCCCTCCACCACCAGCTAGGCCCAACCCAGTGAAGCTCAAACCAAGCAGGTGTGTACAACCTCCTTCTTTTCAAGCTAGGATTACAGGAGGAAAATGTAGTTTTGTTGTTATATTTACAGAGTTCTGTCTGCTTCTCTAGCAATATAATTCACTAAAAATCTCACTTTGCATTTTGTTTCTCTGTTGCTTTTCTGTTAACCCCTGAAAGTTTGGATTCTATTCTAATAATACTAGAAGCATACAGTTCAATTTGAAATTCGTTAATGGGTTTCCCATAATTTTTACTTCACCAGCAGATTAATTTTATTCTTAGGTACTTTTTATGGTAAAGCAACATTGTTTTGCAAAATTGGTGTGGAAATAATTCTTCAAGACTGAGCTGGTTTAGAACACAGGGTTAGCTGTGTTTGCAGTGTTATAAGAGGCATATGATGTTCTATAAAAGTAAATTTTTAAGAGTATTTCTCTGCTAGGAAAATATTGATCTCGGAGTAATATGGAACTGTTTTTCTGATGCAAAGGAGCTGCCTGATGACCTGCCAGCATCTTGATGTCTCTCTGGAAATGATACAAGAGTGCCATTCTTTTTCCAGATATTGATCTAAACTGTTTAAGCTGTTTGCTGTAATTTTAATGCATCCTGCATTAAATTGGATGCATGGCAATGAAAGTTTTCCACTTCCTTGTACTTAGCTATATGACTTTATAGAACATCCAAATGTGAAATTTGCTGGAGGGATCAGTCTTGACAGCTTCAGCCATCTGCAAGGAAGAGATTAGATTCTGATGTGATCAGTTTGTGCTTTCCTTGAACGACCAAGTTACTTTCTGAAGGCCAAACTGTGATCTTCCTATAGATTTTAACTTTTCATATTCTTTTCAGGTTGTTTCAACCTGTTCAGTATGGTCAGAAACCTGAGGGCAGGACTGTAGTTTTCCCAAGCACCCAAGTACAACGTACAGTGACCACTGCAACAGTCACTCAGCAGGGACAAGTACGAGGAAGATCCCCCATAGCTACAGTGTCTTCAAATCAAGGTATGAGAATTGGTGCTAGGTTGGTTACCAGGAACCTCTGCACAGATGATACAAGTTAGTGTGTTAATAGAACTCCTTTTCCCTCTAGCTCAATGATCTAGAATACTAATGGCTTAAAAATACCAACAGACTAATTGCCAGTAAATTTCCCCACTAGTTTCTGCAGCACTGATCTGCCCGTATATTGCAAAACTAAGCTTTGTGTAACCTTTTAGCATATGGAGTAAATATGGCACAGTTGGTATTTAAACTCTGATCATGTGTAATGTCTTGTCAAATATGGGAAATTACAGTGCTTTTGTGTATTTATTTAACCTTTAGACAATGCTTTCCAAATACTTAATGTTGTAAAAAGAGGATGGAGTAAAAGGTGTGGCTAGCAATCCCAGTCTGTAAGGACGAACCGTTCCTGTAGCCGTTTTAATATCCTGTTGGAAGGTTTCTTTTTAATGCAGGTTGTTTTAAAGAGTGGAGCTAAAACCTCTAACAGCTTGCACAAACAACCCTTATTGATTGCAGCTGCAGCAGCACAGTTTCAGACAACTCAGGCTTCCTCCACCAGTGCTCCAAGACACCAGCCCGCAGCGACCTTCACCACAGCAACTAGCACAGCCAACCCTGCGAAACCGCGGGGCCAGGCCCCGCCGCAGGCCCCCTCGCACACCATCCAACAGAGTGTGCTGCCTCAGAGGCTGGTACTGACCTCTCAGGCCCAGGCACGGTTGCCTAGTAAGTGGCCTCCCCTTTCAAGGTTTCTCCCACCTTTGTACTACAACGAGGTTAAGTTACTAGGCACCCTAAAATGTGTACAGAATCGTTGTTTTTTTTTCACTCTTCTGATTAGCCTTGCTCAGTACGTTGCTTATGACCAAGGAAAATCGAAAATTGGATAAGAAACAATAGAATTGCTGTGGACATACATTAGCGGTGTCAACTTAATCTCCTTTTTCTGCATGTTTCTTCTGCTGGCAAGACTTCCTTCAGACCAAATGTTTTAGCTCTATCCTAATTATTCCTTTCGTATTAAACACTAATCCATCTGCTAAAGGCCTCTCACGGAGAGGAACGTCGCAGCTGTTAGGAAGAGAAAAGCGATGAGGCTTTGCTTTAAGGTTGTATGTGCACTGCCTATTAGCATGTGTATAGAGTACTGAGCACTGATGTATTAATTTTATCTCTGGGGTAATGCACTGCCTTTACAAGAGCTAAATTTTCACGCCAGTATTATCTGAATATCGTAAAACTTAATGCTTAAATGCCTCTAACGTTTCTGCATTTAAATCACAAAAAGCTTGGTCCTTATCACTTCAAAGCTTTTTGATTTGTCTAAGTGCAGATCGCTTAATATATGAATCATCAGAAAATTTTAGGCCATTTCAAGTGTGAACTTACAGTGCCACATGAATTTTTTTGTCTCCTCATTAAAACCTTAGTTTGTGCTCTTGAAAAGGCAGTGAAAATCACTTTAATGTCTACACTCGTCTGTTACAAAGTGTCACATGAGTTTTCAGGTAGCTCTTAACTTTTTTGCTAACGAAAGTGATACATTCTAAAATGTTGATGTTCTTATCCTTTAAGCAATCAGCTTTTTTCCAGTTTGTCCAACAAATATAGAAAGCAATACCTGCTTAACTTTTATATGACACTTTTGATGCACTAAGTATGCATGGAGGGCGCTTCCGCACCAGTTTACTAACCAAAACTTAGAATTGTGAATATTAAACAACCCGCCTCCCACTTTATTTGTCTTTTTTATAATGCCTGTTTCCCTCCTTAACAGGTGGTGAGGTAGTAAAAATAGCCCAGCTGGCTTCTATAGCAGGAGCACAAGGCAGAATTGCTCAGCCAGAGACCCCTGTAACACTGCAGTTCCAAGGGAACAAGTTCACTTTATCACACAGTCAACTTCGCCAGCTCACTGCAGGGCAGCCCTTGCAGCTACAAGGTACTTACTTCAAACCAGGGAGTTTCCCTTATTTAGAATGCTCATTTTTTGTTATGGGCATCACATTCCTTGTTGCTATATGTGAGGGAGGTTTTTTCCATCCCCACTGCTTGCACTGTTCTGCTCTATGTGAGAAGTATAAAAGGTAACTGTTTTAAAAATAAATGCCTATTAAATGGAAGACACAGTTACTTTCTTTTTCTGTATCAGACTTCAAGATTTTGTTATTTATTTTCACATGTAGGCAATACAGCTAAAGAAAGGTGAGGCATTATTTCAGATAAACTCCATGATGAGCAGAAACAAACAAAACTGAGGATGTTCTTGGTTGGTTCTTAAATGTGTAAATAATACTTAAAGATTGGTGTGCAACTGAATTTTGACCCAATTATTACCCTGATCCAAAGGCTGCAATACATTTTTGCCCTTAAATTTCCCTTGCTGATTGTATATGTGTCACCAAATTCAAGAGAACCTGGATATCTTAATTCTCTGTAGCCAACAAAATAGTGTGAAGGCTTTGTGCAGATTTTTCTGTTGATTGGATTTCTTCCAAATTCTATATAAAATATGTAGGTTTGGAATGATATACCAACAACATGGATCTTCTCTTTAACTATAAAGGCTTAAGTGGTTTCCTTCTCTTAGCTTTTATGGAACTTTAAATCAGATTTGGGTAATGAACTTGTCTGGGAAAATAAGACGTAGTTTGCAACAGTAATAATCAGTTTGTAACACTGATATCTTTTGCTAGAGAACACTATTTATTATTTTCCACTCTATCCAGACTAATTTTTAAAAAATCCTCGATTGCAGGAAGTGTTCTTCAGATTGTTTCAGCACCTGGTCAGCAGTACTTGAGACCTCAGGGTCCAGTTGTCATGCAGACAGTTTCCCAAGCAGGAAATGTTCAGAACGCTCTGAATGCTTTAGGAAACCAGCATCAAGCAGGTGTCCCAGCTTCCTCAGCAGTGACACAGCAAGGTTGGTTTTTTTGCCAGAGGAAATGTCTCTACTAAGCATTCCATGGGTAAAATCACATATCAATGTAATTCCAAATTGCTGTAAATCATAATTCTGTAAGATGAGTCCAGAAGTGGGTGAATTATGAGACAAATCCTTCTAATCTATGTGTGACATGTACTGAAGTTTCAGATTATATTTTAGTATAAACTTTGGAGAGCTGTAAACTGTACTAAATATATAGCATTCTTTTACCAGTTGTGTCAGGTCTGATTTTTGTGGGAAGAAGTGAGTTTAAAATACTGCATTACTTTTTCCAAAGAAAGATCAGGGTGGTTATTTTTTATACTGACAGAGAATGTCAAGCAATTTTCTCAGTTTTTCCACATTTATTTTGCTTCTATCTATTTTTCTTTGCTGTTTTCCCTTTCCCTCTAGTTTTTGGTACCTTGCTACAAATGTAATTTGTTTTTTGAGTAAAAACACAGTCAAGATGTTGATCCAAAAACAACAGAGAATTTATAACAAAACAGCAGATTGTTATATCATGATAAATGCAATGCTAGGAGTTTGTTTCCTGGAAATGGCCATCTGCTGCAATTTTCTCTGGATATAAACCATTCTCCCAAATCAGACTGTTTACTGCTCCTTTTTGATACATTAATAAGCATTTGAAGTTCATATTTTGACTTTAAAGCATAAACATCTCATCATATAAAGGGAGAGGAATCGTCAACAGCCTCTCAGTTGTTCACAGGTAAAAGATTTCTGTTGTAGTTCAGAAGATCTGTGGCTCAAATCTTTGAGCCTCCAGCTCACATTACATTACAGGTACTCCTAATATGGCCAGAGTTCAGAATGAAAATGGATGTAAGATTTCTACAAAAACTCAGGCATCTTGCCTGTCTCGTTATGTTGAAAACTGTTAAAAGCAATAACAACTAAAGTATCGTTTCTAGTTGCTAAAAGAAAACATTGTTATTTTTGCTGTTCATCTTTGAGGGAAGGTGAACATATTGAAAATACTGAATCTACTTATTGAAAATAGTAAGTGAAACCAATCTTTCAGAAAAATGAATATATAAACATAAAGTTTATCCTCAGTTTGTATTCCAGGTAGAACTGCAGTTACAAATTTGTCATCTGGTGAGATGGGAGCAGCATTAAAACCAGGACCTGCACATGGACAATCTCAGGTACTTTATTTTTATTTTCTTATGGGAAGACATCTTTTCAGGATTGATACAAATCTGTGTACTAATTGGAAACTATAATTTACAAAGCTGAAATCAATTAGAAATATTGATGACTACAGAGGAGGTAAAAACAAACAACTTCTGTCAGTGTTTCAGGTTGACAGATGCAATGCATTTTCATCTCTAATCCATAGTTCAAAATAAACTGGTGTATAACAGCAGCTAACACCTTTCTTGTGCTGTGGTAGCAGGCAGGTATAACTGTAATATATCATAAATAAGTAATCTGTGAATAAAGCAATCATAAGATTTTCTGTGTGTTTTGAACACAAAGGCAATTGGGCCAATTCTTAAAAATTTTTAATCTTAAGTTTTTAGAAAACATACCCAAGCAACCACTAAAGCATAGAGAGAGATCAGCTCTGCAACTTAATAATATTGGTGTGTTAATTGAAATGTCCCAAATATAAATGATTAATTTTGTAAAACTATGAAAACACACTTTTAAAAAAGCAAGAAGATGCTAAACTAAGATAAAATTGACTCTTTAATATAAGTTGGATTTAGGTACAGTCTTAAAGTTTTGTCTGAAATGTTCACCTTTTGTGATTGGTCTAAGCAGCTGTTATACCTAGGATGTTGGTGCCATAAAACACACAGTACTCTGATCCTGATAGCTTCATTCTGAAGAAACTCAAATTCCTAAGTGACTGAGCAGTAAATGTTTTTTGTTCTGGCTTTTTTTTTTCCAACTTTTTTTGGAAAAGGAGACTTTTGAAGAAAAGAACCGTCTTCTGAAGGAGCGGCTGGACAGAATATTTTCTGGCAATGAGCGTCGTTGTTCCCGGGCCCCGATGTATGGCAGAGACTTGCTGAGTGTTTGCTCTTTGACTGGTGAAAGAAAACCCTCTCAGCTGCCTTCCAGTGAAGACAACAGTTGGAGGTGGGCTGGCTTTGTGAACTGTTGCCTTTCTTCAAGTGCCTCCGGAGGCCCAAGTAACCCATTACAAGAAATGATCCTGGCTTTGGTTCAGCAACAAGAATCTCTTAAGGATGTTGTTGACAGGTAATGTGTGACTCTGCCTTTTAAGTCTTTACCACATTTAGTCATTTCTTAAACACTCCTTTCCAAAACAGCTTTAAAACCTTGTTTCTGTTCATGAGCTTTTTTGGTTTAAACTGATTTATGTAGCAGTAAATGATGCAGTACAAACATAAAAATAACAGTCACCTCTGTTTCTTTTAGGATCTTTATAATAAGAGTTTTCAGTGCCTCATTCCTAATTTCAAGTCCAAATTCAGCTGACCATACTTCAGCTTGCATTCTTATGCTTTGGATTTACTTCTGAGTAGGTACCTCTTGGAACCAACCAACAGAAACAGATACAGGCAGATGCTGGTTTAGCTAAAGGTGACATGGAGTGGACTACGTGCAGAGCAATAGCTGCAGTTTTCTTGAAACAAGAAATGCAGTTGGTTCTGAAACTTCTATTTAATTGCTTTCAGTGAAGTTCAGTATGATGTGTGTTTCTTGTATTTTCAGTTCCAGTGACTGAATACAGTTCAGACACCTTCACAGAAGCTATTATCAAAGCAGGCAAAACAAAACAAATCCAGACTATACAGTGAGATAAGAATATTAACACTTGGAATGTTTGCAGCACTTGCTAAGTTACTTTAAGGAAGTGGCTAGGTAATAGTGTAAAGCTACATTGCTGACAGGATGAAAATTATTGCTGTAGATGATAGTTTTGTATGTAGCATTTTAAACTAACACCTCCACGTTTTGGTGCTTTTTGCAGGGCGCTCTACATATTGCCAGCTGCAGTTGCTGCTCCCCCATGTTTGTATGTAGCAAATCCCCCCCCTTTGTATAGTCACAGACTGAAACTCCTTAAGCACAGTCTTAAGCAGAAGGCAGCTCCAGACTTGCATCATTTACAACGAATGACAACTCCTCACCTGCTACAGTTCCCTGACCTCCGGCTGGTGCAGTATGACTCAGGTAGAGAAGGATGTTCAGTGCTGTTTCAGTGATTTTCTGTTCCACAAGTGTGGGATATCTGCATAAAACCATGATTGGTTTTCTTGTTTGAAATACAGGAAAATTAGAAGCTCTTGCTATCTTGCTTCAAAAGTTGAAATCTGAAGGGCGCCGTGTGCTGATTCTGTCACAGATGATTCTGATGTTGGACATCCTAGAATTGTTCCTGAATTTCCATTTCCTCACGTTTGTGAGGATTGATGAATATGCTAACCATGAACAACGACAGGTAAGTTTGTCCTAGAGCAGTGTGTGCTGCTCAGGCTTTTGTACAGCAAAGGAAGGAAATACGCCTCGTTTCTGACTCATTTTGAAACACTTATTTTAGTCTGGTTTTTATTACGCTATAGTGAATTTGTTATGGCATTTTCTTTTGGTGTGTGTTTCATTTACTCCTTGGTTTTATTCCATTTGGGTTTTTTTTATTCCATTTGTTTAGGAACTGATGAAAATCTTCAACAGAGACAAGCGTATTTTCTGTGCCATCCTTTCCTCTCACAGTCGTTCCACCGGAGTCAACCTTGTTGAGGCAGACACTGTTGTATTCTATGACAATGATCTAAACCCAGTGATGGATGCAAAAGCTCAGGAGTGGTGTGACAGAATTGGGAGGTGTAAAGATATCCATATATACAGGTAATGGCTGCAGATCAGTGATTGCTCTTTAGCATGACTCAGTGTAAGGTTAATTCAGATACTGCTCTGTATGATCTGCAATAAAGTGGAAACAGCCCTGAAAATTTCATCTCATGTCAATAAAAAAGAAAACAGGCTTTTTTAACACCAAACATAATTAATGAATCAAACCTGCATGCTTTTTATCTGTTAGTTTACATGGAATTTTTAAAGTGAGGTGGTTTTTATTATTTTTTTAAAATGACACTGTTAAAAGAAAGCTTTGAAGTAGAGGAGGTAGTATGTGTTTTGTCTGGGCCTTTACCACAACTAAAAATACACCCCACAAAACTCTATATAGAGAACACCACATTTGAAAACCTCAGTGTTACTGTCTAAGGGCAATTTCTTTCTTGTATCTGAAAACTGCCTTGGAAATTACTTATATTTCTGGTTTTGTTTTTTTTCCCATTGTTTTTTTAGGCTTGTCAGTGGTAATTCTGTAGAAGAAAAGCTTTTGAAAAATGGCACAAAGGACTTGATCAGAGAAGTAGCTGCTCAGGGAAATGACTATTCAATGGCCTTTTTAACACAGGTAAGTTAATGTTCAATACACTGTTACAGTGTTTAATAAATTCCAGCATCTGTGCTGGAGTGTTTAGTAACAGTTTAGTAAAAATCTCTTTGGGCTAGAATTGATAGGAAAGCAGATGAGATTTCATGATTGCTTGACTGTAGGGCCACAGCCTCTCAAACACTGTCTGTCTGCTTTTGTTCTGTTACTTTCATAGTGATCCACAGACACCACCCATGTGACTTAATATGTTCTGGTTTCTTGCACCCCATTGCAAAATTCAACAGAGCTTGTAAGGATGAACGTTTCAACAACTTTAAAAATGTGTAATATAAAGATTAAGTATTTAGAATGATGGGCTCTCCTTTGCTGCTCTGAAAGTGCAGAAGGCAGTGCCTGTACTGATGAAGCTGGTACCCTTTGGGCACTCCCATTATGGTAGTGCAGGATGAGACACTGTGTGTATTTCTGATTTTCCTTTCAATGATCTGTTAACACTTCATTCTGCTCTGTAGTCCTACAGAAGGAAGGACAGCTTTTCAGAAATAATACAAGTCTAATTTTTTCTTTAGCCAGTCCATAGTTTATAAGATCACCTGAACCTGAGCTAATTCAAAGTTAAATAAAAAATAAAATGGTCCTGAAGGCTGAATGTACTTCTCTTTCTTTTTTTCTTCTACTTACCTAGCAAACGATTCAGGAATTATTTGAGGTTCATTCTCCTATGGAGGATTCTGGATTTAGAGTGAAAGCAGAAGAATTTGTAGTACTTTCTCAAGAGCCATCTCCAGCAGAAAATATTTCACCTAAAGTTGCAAGACCATTCATAGAGGTAATTATTAACACACACATTCAAAACACAGCTGTGCAACATTAGTATTTAAACAACTGCCTTATCTTTTTTCATTTGGGTAAATTCTATCAATACCTTTTTATGGTAATTTTGCATTTTGTCATTTTCCTTGTAACAAAACTTGCAAAACCCACAGCTGAGCTGCATGCTTTCTGGGGACTGGTTCTCTTTCCTCAGCAGACACTTATTCCAGAAATTTGCGTTGTCTTTCAGTGAACTCCTTCTGAGGTTTCTTAGACTATTTTTGAAATCTTCATTATTTTTTAAATATGTCTTTCTGAAAGGCTCTCAACAGTATTGAACAAGAGGATGAGGACTTAAATGATTGTGTACAAGAAATAGGATCTGAGTCAAGCATTGAACCTTTAATCTCAGAGCTCTGCGAGACAAAATATATTGAAGAGCCCTCACAGCTGCAGGAGTTGGTTGCTGTTGTGGATCAGGTACTTGCCATGAATATTTGGTTAAAAAGTAATGCTAGGTCAAATACTTCCATCTCTGCAGTCTGGCCTTGAAGGAACTCTGATGTCTAGGGGACTAATACTCCCATTAAATGGATGGGAAATCTGACTTAAATGTTAAGCCATCAGAGAGGGAGATTAGATTTAAGCAAAGCTTTGATATATTCTCCTTTGGTTAATATTTCTTTTATTATCCATTTCATTGTCCTCAGTACTAATTTTTTTTTCCTCTCGATACATTCTCTCAGCTGACTCCAATTGAGAAATATGCTTTGAATTATTTAGAGCTCTTCCACGTTTCAGTTGATGAGAATGAGCCACGGTTGAATGAGGTAAACCAAAAAATACTTCTTTTCCCTGTTTTTCTGTTACAGTATGTACAAGCAGGGTTATGTTCCCAATGTGAAGTGGGAGTTTCTCCTGTGACAGGGAATATATTGTAGGAACTTCTGTGATCTTCTATTGCTTTACTTAATGAACACCAGAATGGCTTACAGAGAGCTTATTATTTTAGGATTCTCCTGATTTAAGCAGATATCAGTACTTAATTTCTTTTTTGTAAAATTTTCTGAGCACAGCTCAGAAAATATTTCTTGTATTTCATTGGTAGCAGGGGAAAAAAGTTCATTAATTTCAGTGAACCTGTTTATTTAGATAAAGGAGATGTGTTTTGGTTGTCTTGACTGTTTAACTGAAATACTTAGTTTGCTTTTTTGAGGACCCTCAGCACAGACCAAAAACTCTCTTCTAAAAGACTGTGAAAGTATCTGTTGAGAAATTGCTATAACATTTCTGTGTGTGAAAATGTCAAAGTTCAGTAAGTTTGTCCATGAAAATACAAATCAATTACCTTTTAATCCAGAGTCTGTTACTGTGTAAAGCTTATAAGGAGTCTAACTTTCATCTAGATGGAATTGAAAACTGCAAAGAAGGTGTGGGAAGTCCAGCATATGAAGGAGTTAAAGGAAAAAGAGCAAAAAATGCTTTGGGAGGATGAAGAGGAACTTCTGACCTACACTCGGGAGGATGCATACAACAAGGTAATTCCTCATTAGTATTGTTTTTCTTTCTTAACAGTCATTCTGAGCATACCTTTTCCTTCATGGTTCAGTTGGATCATTTGAATTGTATTCTCTCTTTGTGGTGCAGGAATTTGTCTATGAAGGTCCAGATGGACAAACTGAAATAATGCCAGTAAGTACAACACCAGGCAGCCCAAACAGGCTTTTTACTTTCTGAAACAGAAAGATGAGTGGAGAATCTATATTGCAGTAATTGGAAATTTTGTTCTGTGCAGCTTTGGACTCCTCCCACTCCACCTCAGGATGACAATGATATCTACATTGATTCTGTTATGTGCCTGATGTATGATACTACCCCCATTCCAGAAGCAAAGCTGCCTCCAGTGTATGTCAGGAAGGAACGTAAACGACACAAAACAGATCCATCTGGTAAGTGTCTGTTCAAAAGTTCTGAGATTATTGCTGAAACTTAAAAAAACCAAGGAGATTTATCATACCTGCTACATACTTGTTCCATTAAAGAGGAAATGCAGGTTTGTCTCACCATGGTCTCTAAGCAGCAGAATCACTGGAAGCCCCAGTTCTTGCAGTGTGTCTGTCTATTTAGACACATAAGTGTTTGTAAAAGAATTGTTTTAGGAAACAGACATTCTACTTATGAGAGTGAGGACAAGGCTGATTTTGCTACGTGCCAGGTTCTGTGTAGTTACTGACACTTCTAAGCAGCAGTGGGGAATACTTGTACACGTGTGGGAGCATTTTGAGGTTCTAAGTAGCGAAGAAATCAAAGAATGGTAGTAACTACTTACCAAGAAATTTTTTATTTACCTTAGCTGCAGGCAGGAAGAAAAAGCAACGTCATGGAGAGACAGTAATTCCACCTCGTTCGCTTTTTGATCGAGCAACTCCAGGAATGTTGAAAATGCGCCGAGAGGGCAAAGAGCAAAAGAAAAACATCTTGTTGAAACAACAAACACAGTTTGCAAAGCCTTTGCCAACTCTTGTCAAACCAGCTGCTGAGGCTGGACAAGATAATCCAGAGTGGTTGATCAGTGAAGACTGGGCACTCCTGCAGGTCAGAGGACACCTGCACTTTCTGGTTTTCCTATTTCTGCTATTATCGTTTATTGTATTTTTGCTTCTAACTTCAGAAATGGCTCATTCTGCACTTTATCTCTTCAAGGTCATTTCTAATTCTTAATGGTTAGTTGACATTATGCTGACATAACTCAGAACAGATTGCCTATCATTTGTGTTCCTCAGAGGATGAATGAAAGGTTAAACTGCAGAATGTACGAGTAGGTCCTATTTCCTATGTTCTACGTTATTTCTAGTGGCCAGACGTTGGATAAGGCAGCTGGATGTTCTCCCCAGCTATGAGAACAGTCATGAATGGCAGCCCTGTTCCTCCTACACCAATATCCAAGTGTTCTCTTGCATGTCAATCTGCATAATTGCATTTTGGGCTTGCTTTATTCTCTGTCAGTGTAGGTGAACTCATCGCCTGAGCCCTGAGCTGTGTCACTGAGTGTGCGGACACAAGCAGATGGGGGTAGGTTTGGAAGACAGGAATTATTTGTCACCTGAACATTTTGTACTTTTGTCTGTTGCAGGCAGTGAAGCAGCTTCTGGAGCTTCCTTTAAATCTTGCTGTTGTATCGCCAGCACACACTCCCAATTGGGACCTTGTTAGTGATGTTGTTAACTCGTGCAGCAGAGTCTATCGCTCACCAAAGCAGTGCCGCAACAGATACGAAAATGTCATAATCCCCAGGGAAGAAGGAAAGGTGAGTTCACACAGAGGGATGCGTCTTGTTTTTACCTTAAGTTTGTAGAGTTTTTTTTCCTTATCTCCATAAACACTTGCTTTTTGTTAAAATGTTTCAACAGTGTAAATAAATAACTTTTAAAAGAATATAAAAATTATCCTCATCAGGATTTCCACTTATTTTATGTGATTTCTTTGAAAAGAAAAAGCAGCTGAACAAAATCTTCCACAAAAGATCATCTAACTTTCCTTCTTATTTTACAGCTAATGTACGAAGCTAATCCTAAAAAGAAGACAAAAAGTATTTATAAGGTGTGCATTGGTATTCTTTCAAAATCAAATCTAGACACTGTGGTATTTAGCAGCAATGGAGGTGGGCAGATAATTCATATGAGATCCATGTTGAGTGTTACTTGAATTCTGAGACATCAATTAAAATTCCAAATTTATTTTTCCTTTCTTTACTGGTACAGTGGATTGACACCAGACTTCAGCTTTTGGATTTGATAGATAAATCTTAAATCATGCAATATGTTTGTGACTTCATTTAAACTGTAGTGGATATTTTTCCACCTAACAACCACCATGTAACTTACCTGGACTGTAACAATTGTACTTAAGATCTGTAGGAGTGTACTTCATACTAGGGCTTGAGTGGATTACAGATACATAGTGAATGTAATGCTTGAAGCACCTTTTAGTAAATGAGGCTGAGAGTACACTGCAGAAACCAGAACAAATTTCATGATTATAAAGAACTTCTTCCAAACCATGCGGCAATTTAGTGACAGAATCTAGAACTTCTGACTCTAGTCCCATTCTCTGACTAAAAAGCAGGTTTGTCCCTGACTGGCAGTTTCTGCTTAGGAGAAGCCAAACATTAGCTGGCATGATGTGTTGGATGTTAACATAGCTTTGCTGGGAGAGCAGTGCAGTGATGGTTTTCTGATACTCTGTGTGCGCTGTGCATAACCCTAAACTAATGGGCTCTTGGTTTGGGTACTGAATTAAACTCGCAAAATCTGAACTAAAGCAAAGATTCTTTTTCAAGTTAGAGTTTGCCATTTTGTATGTCCCCAAGTGCTGATGCCAGTGTGACCGTGAGAACTGCTCCTTATTTTGCTCTTTCTTTGTATATTTCCCGTAGAGTTTTGTGTAACAGTAAGTTATCAGTGGCACGAGGCAGAAACCAATCTGTGATAGATATGTTGGAATACATTTTAAAATAATCTACAAGCTCACCATGTGTTTGTACATAGACAAAATGCCCTGGGAGTGTGAAATTGAAATTGAAAGTTGGTTTGTTTTCATTTTTTAGACTAAAAACAGTCGCCCACTTCGTACCAATCAGATCTATGCTCAAGATGAGGGTGCCACCCACACGCAACTCTATACTAATCATTTTGAGATGATGAAAATGATTGCAGGGAAAAGAAGTCCACCCATCAAACCTCTGTAAGTTGAACTGGGATCGTTTGATCTCCCTCTTAATCTGCTGGAAACTCTTCTGAATTGCACTCCCAACTGGGAGTAATTTTACACTGTTGGAAACTTCTGTTCCTCTGTTCTTACTCATTCTCTTAGTGTCCTGGCCTTGTGTAACTGGAACACCTTTGTATTTCTTTTGTTTGGATTAGCTTTAACTTACTGCATGAATTTGGTGTGTACTCAGTTGTTTTTTTTTTTTTTAATCTACTTTATAATCCACATGTTCCATTTGTCTGAATTGTAAACATTTTGATGTCTATGCTGCTTAGTAGTATCATGTTTTCCATGTGTATTTTGGCAGCAACTTTTTCTGCACTGATTTAATATTTACTATGAGGTTTTATTAAAATGTCTGTGTGTAGGCTCCAGTATTGGTGGGAATATCATGAAAACTTCACGAAAATCACAGTGTCATCTGCTAAAACATGTGAAATTAAGTATTTTTTTTTAAGTTTTTTCTGTCTCCAGTAATACAGTTTTGCTCAATTTCAGACTTGGCATGAATCCTTTCCAGAAGAACCCAAAGCATGCATCAGTGCTTGCAGAAAGGTGGGCACTCTGTTTTAAATGAGTTACGAATTGCATTAAAGTGCTTTTTTCCTGCTTTAACTTTCAGTCATTTGTGTTTTAACAATTGTGTGCTTTGTCTTGTAAATATTTCTAGTGGAATCAACTATGATAAGCCACTTCCTCCAATTCAAGTTGCATCCCTCCGGGCAGAACGTATTGCAAAAGAGAAAAAGGTATGGTCTGCATCTCAGCTATACATTCCTGACCCTCCTCTGGCCACTTTTCTTGTATTATTCAGAAAGTGATACTTGTCCTTGCTTGTTGATTGTGAATTGCTTCTGCTATGCTCTAAGATACAGCCATGAGTATAGCTGATAGTTGGAAACCAGCTAGGTCATGTAACTTGGAGTGCTACAGTGAAGAGAGACTTATGTACTGTCTCTGCAGGGACATATTTAACATCTGCTTAGAATTAAAAGGGTTTTGTTTGTTGTTGTGTTTTGTTTTGTAAAAAGTAACCTCCTGATTGTTCCATGTGCTGTTTTGAAGACTATGAAGCTCACACTTTGATTTCCTAGGCTTTGGCTGAACAGCAGAGGGCACAGCAGCAGACAGGTGCACAGCCTCAGCAGCAGCAAGCTGGCCAGCAGCAAGCTCAGCAACCAGCTGTACAGCAAGCACAAGCCCAGCCTCAGCCCCAGGCTCAGGCACAGGTAGTTCAGCAGCCACAGGCAGTAGTGCAGACTGCAGTAACTACTGTGGCCAACACTGCAGTATTGGTAAGAAAGGGAGGGCTCGGTGCCTCTGATGTAGTCACTTCAGTTCTTCTGTATGTACCATATTTGTGTGTACTGTATTTGTGTGTTTCATTTTCTCTGGAAAGTGAGAATTTTAGGTCAGTATAGTGAGAGAAAAGCTATTTGTGTCTTTCTGGGTTTTTTTTTTTTCCTGTGTATGCTGGGTGTTTTCTTTTTTTGCTCATTTATTAAAATGGTGTTTGTACCATTATAAAAATATGTCTTGGCATGCTGAGGTGGAAAAACACCACATCCTTTGCAAAGATTTTTTTGCCTCTTCCAGTATAGACTTGAATTTAGTTTAATCAAAGCCTGAGCAAATAAATTTGTTCAGTCAGTGAACAGTGTTTATACAGAGAGCTTGGGCAATAAAGAGAAAGTAGCTCTAAGAGCTGCTTTGTTAAGGTAGCTTAAAACCCAAAGCTTTATTAACCTTTGCAAGGCAAGTGGAATGTTGCATCCTACAGGACCTACCCTGGTTGTTTTACTGGAAATCTATGCAAAGTTTTCATGGCTTCCCTAAATCTAGAGTTTGATTTAATGAACCTAATGACAGGTCTGAGGCTTTTGTTTTTTGAGGCAATCCAGTTGCATACTAATGTGTGCAGACAGTGGTGATTTTATTTTGCTTGTTGAAGAGCAAGAATGCTGCAGCTGTTTTAGAAAGAGACAGAGAATGGGTTCTGACCCACAGGTATTTGTCTGTCTGCTGCAAAGTGATGTTTATGTGTGACTGGTGGTTTGTGGCACACCAGAGCAGTGTATTGCTCCCTTCTTCTGCCAACAAGAGTGTCAGAAGACCAGTACTGACTGAACATTTGACTGGTCCCCAGTTGCTTGTTAGTGTGGCAGAATAATGTGAATACACCAGTTGTGGTTGATTTGGAAAATGAATGAACAAGTGCAGAAATACCTGTCCATTTTACTGCATTTTTTCTTACTTTGTCACCTCTGGAATTGTGTTAAACAGCACAGTAGAGTAAGAGTTATATTCTGTTTTCTTTTATTGTTTTTCTGAACTGTTGCCTCAATTGTCTTCTACATAGGCAGGCACCATCAAAACAGCAGTGACTGGGACGAGCATACAGACTGGTAAGGAGCCTTTGGCAGTGGCATTGGAAATGATTGGAGATTTGGGTCTTCATTTTTAGAATCTCACATTTAATCCTGGCTCACTTTCAGCTACAGTGAGTGGGAATGTCATAGTGAATACTGTTGCTGGAGTCCCTGCTGCGACCTTTCAGCCCATCAACAAACGTCTGGCTTCCCCTGTTATACCTGGAACGTTGACTGTGAGTAGATCACAGCACTGGTTGTGTCCCTGGGCTGATTTTTTTTTTTTTTAGCTTTTCATGATATTAGAAGCTCTGCTTCTTGCTAATTCCATGTGCATCATATGGTTCTGTTTCAAACCCTTCTCTAATACCAAAATACCAGAACACACTGGAACAGTTATCAGAACAAAGTGCCCTAATGTTTAAAATAGTAATTGTGATAGTAATAGTGATGTAATTGTCAATTCATTATGCCATTATCATTTCCAGCCTCTAACGATGTTGTTCTTTGTTAATTATGATCTTTATTATTCTTACATGATCTTTATGTATCATCATATTCTTATATGATCTTTATTATTATTTTAATCATTTAAGACTATGGAAGATAAAACAAAAAAATTGCAAGGTAGTAAAATCAAATTTTTGTTATGTCATTGAGGGTTTGGTCTTTGAAAAAGATTTAGCCAGCTGCTGATTATGACACATATCAAAACAGGGAGGTGTGTTAGAAAGGTTTGGATCTTCTTTGATTTTGCAATGCTTTGGTATTTTTGAAATCTTTTTTTCTAGAATCCACTTCCAGAAGCTTCCCTGTTTTTTTTATGAGGTATGGAAACTGTGAGAAATAAGAATGTCTTTGTTCCTTTTCAGACTTCGGGAGGCACTGCAGCTGCACAAGTGGTGCATACCCAGCAGAGAGCTGCAGCAGCACCTGCTGCCTCCACAGAGCTGGTGACCATAGCATCAACCCAGGGAGTTCGTGCAGTGACATCAGTGACAGCATCAGCAGTGGTAACTACAAACCTAACACCTGTGCAGACCCAGACAAGATCTTTGGTGACTCAAGTTACACCAGGTAATTATTCTGGGTTTATGGATTTTTTTTTTCCAAGGGTACATAAAGGGCCTCAGAATTTCTCTAGGTGTCTTGATTGCCATAGCCCCACTATATTGAAAGTCTTCATTTGTTGGCAGCACAGTTAAACAATAAAAAATACAAACCAAATAAAATAGGATTTTTGATTTGCTTTACTGTTGGTGCTAAGATTACCTTTTTCTTCAGTATTTCTGGATAAAGTGTTGCAGTAGAAAGCTTCTTGACTCCTAGGTATTACAATTGAAAAAACTTTTTATTAGTCAAGCAGTAAAATACTAGAGCTGGCTGTCTCAACTAAAACCCAGTGTGGAGAAAGAGTGTTTTATTATTTACTCAGTTTTAATATCTTGTTTATTCTAACATGTTTTTACTTGTAGTTAGTCCACAAACTGTGCTGGAGCAGAAAAACACTCACATAGCAGCTTGGCTTTTTTACGTGAAATCAATGAATTAAAATGAATGTTGAAAAATCTTTAATTTGTTTTTTTCTTTATTCACAGCTACACCAACAGTCCAGCTCTCTGGCAAAACTATTACCCCAGCTCACTTCCAGCTTCTGAGGCAACAGCAGCAGCAGGCTGCTCAGGTCCAGGTCCCACAGATTCAAGCTCAAGCACAAGCCCAGTCTCCAGCTCAAATAAAAACTGTAGGGAAATTGTCACAGGTGAGGAAATGCTTCTAAAGTAATATGACAGGTTACTGTCATTGTTGCTATAAGCACCATTACCAGTGGGTGGTGGATCCTAGAGTGAAATGTAGCTTAAAAAACTTGGTCCTAGTAACATTTCATCAAGGCAGAGCCTGACAGCCATTTCAGATGGTAACACTTGCAGTAGGTCAGGTTGTAACCTGCTTGCTGGTACTTACTGGCAACCCATTGTATAAAGGAATTAATTGCATTCCTAGCTCCTTGATTTTAACTAGTCTGGCGTAGAGTGTTTCTCTTTTAAAGCTCCAGACTCATCTCCATTGTTTCCTTTGTCCTGTATTAGATCGGAAATGACAGAAGTGTTTGGTTTTTGCAGGAGCAGCTGATCAAGTTGCAGAAGCAGAAACTGCAGCTTCCCCAGCAGCAGGCAGCACAGCAGACACAGCAAGGAGCTCAGCAGCAAACAGCACAAGTGCAAGTGCAGCAGCAGCAGCAAACTCAACAGCTCACTGCTGTTACAGCACCTCGGCCTGGAGCAGTTCTTGCAGGCACCACAGTGACAAACCTGCAAGTTGCTCGTCTTGTAAGTTGTCTCTGACTTTGCAAAACCAGTCTGAAACACCTGATTCTCTTTGCTGGTTTAAATGAACTGGATACTGGTCATCCAAGTGCACAAGTGCTCTTTGCATGATTTAGGGAGTGCAAAAGGTGCAGCTGTGACATATACAGCTTTAGTGGCACTTACCCACTGATACCATCTCTGAAGAGTATTACTGTAAAGGAGTAATTACATGTAGAATATTTCCAACTCTTGCTTTATAATGACCTGTTATATGCAGTAAATATTTTTGTGCCAGTACAATAATCTTCATTCCTTACTGCTTAGACTCGTGTTCCTGCTTCCCAGCTTCAAGCACAAGGACAGATCCAGGCCCAGACTCCACAAGCAGCACAGGTTGCTTTGGCAAAGCCCCCGGTGGTGTCTGTTCCAGCTGCTGTTGTCTCATCTGCAGGAGTCACCACACTCCCTGTTACTGTTGCAGGCATTAGTGTTGCCATTGGGCAGCCACAGAAAGCAGCAGGTATGTCAACAGACTTGCTAAAACATAATAAAATTTTAAAGGCAGGCTGTTTCCAATAATGTCTTCTGTGGGACTTCTACTTTTGAAAGACTGAAGCGATAGAGGTTGCATTCCAGTTTGATTCTAAGACTTTGTCCATTTAATCTAGAGGTTACCATGATTCTTAGCCAGATGTGGTTGGTTTTGTTTTTATAAATACGTGAGAGTAGGCAAGCAGATTTCAAAATAAAGACGTGGTAATTTCATAATATTTTTTAAAATGCAAAATGGAAATAGGAAAACTCATATTTCATAAATCTCTCCTTTACTACGGACAGAATTTTTCCTATAGGAAGATTCTTGTTAGAACACAGTTAGGTATCTAATGCTCTAAGACAACAATGTTTTATTCTCCACTGTCAAAATCATGTGTTATTCCCATTAAAATCAGTGGGTTATTGGTGCTCAGAGCTATGCAGATGAATAGGTCTATAAAAAGCACAATCTGTATTTGCAAGCTGTGATTACTGAGACAAAGCAGTAAAATGAAGACTCTTAGAGTTCTAATTATTTTTGTAATTTTCAGGAGGCCAGACAGTAGTTGCACAGCCACTGCATGTCCAGCAGCTTCTAAAGCTCAAGCATCATCAAGCAGCACAGCAGCAGAAAGCTATCCAGCCTCAGGTTGCACAGGGCCAAGCCACTGTGCAGCAAAAGGTACTTGTTGCTTGGTCTCCTGTTGAGTTCTGTAATTCTTCTCTGGTTGTAAAGCTTGAGCTCTGAGTTGTGAGGACAATCCTAGGGAGTCAGTCAGTACTTTTAGGGCTGAGCCTTGGGTATATCTAGAGAGAACCTTTTCTCTGGTGCCTTGTCAGGTACTTAACTTTTCCAATAAGGCTGTTGTCTAGTGTGATTTCTCATGCCCCAAACTTTTTCCTTTTTAAGTAACAAAGATTAAGATTCCGTTTAGGCATTTCTCATATAACCAAATATGGAAAATTTCCAAAGATTTTCAGTGTTTTCAATATAATTTGTGCAAAGTATATTTTCTCCTGAAATGGCATTCTCATGGGCTTTGCTGTCAGTCAGCCACCAGTTTGTGCTTTTGGAAGTGCAGTAGCATATGGTGTGTGTGTGTGTGTGTGTGTGTGTGTGTGCATGTGTGTAAGAGAGAACCATGTCAGTAAGTACTTAAATTGATTTGGAATATTTGTGTCAGTGCATGAAAGCTTTCATTTTTTTCATTTTGCTACTACTAATCATGGGAGGATTTTGTTTCAATAATTAAATGTAACTAATCTTGTTAGCTGCACACCTGTTCCTTAAAATCCACGTATATATTTTGTAATCATTGATGCTTTTTTTTTCTCTTGTGTAGATAAACGCTCAGCAGGTTACAGTCCAAACCCAACAGCAGACTTCACAGCAACAAAAAGTAACTTACACTACACAGCCTGCCATTAAAACACAGTTCTTAACAACCCCAATTTCCCAAACCCAGAAACCAGGTGGAACCCAACAAGTGCAGGCCCAGATTCAGGTACAGGTAACACAGTTTTAAGCCTTAAAACTCTACGATGACTGGAGAGTTGTAAAGGTGACAGGTGATGTAGCAGTTTAGCACCCAGTCATATTTATTCTAGTCACGTGTTTGTTTAAATTGACTTGATAATAAAATTCATTGCTGCTGAATATTTGGCCTTGGAGCAGGTCAGAGGAACAACATGAACTCTAAGTTAGCCTTTCCTCTTTGAAATAAATAGTGTCACTGCTTTTTATTAAGCAAGGGATTCCCTGTTTTGTTTACTAAGGAAAATTCAGCCAGAGCTCTTCCTGGTTTTTGGTGCTGTCTCAGCTTAAGCTCTGGCAGCCAAGGGTAGGTGACACTTCAGTTACTGTTTTTTTCTGCATAACTGTATCAGTGTAACCAAGAAAAAAAGAAGGGGGTTAGGAATTGGAAGCCTTACTCTTTCAAAAAGTATATTCAAGATAATGTGGCCCATTAGAGTTTTCTGTGCTTCCTTCAATTTTCTATCTAGTTAGGAGGAAACAAGTGTGTTGCAGTTAAAATGGAAAATGCAGCTTTTCCTCTCTTAGCTCAGTTCTTCAACACACTGATCTAAAAAGTTTTACAAAGGTTCATGAACCCTGAGAATTCCAAGCTGCAGCTTACCATGAACAGCTCTTTGGGAAGGTTTTCACTCAGTAGCAGTTTTGGTATGGAGGGTGTTTTGCTGCTATGAGCAATTCTTTATTCTTTAATTTCCTGTCACTGCAGGTTGCAAAACTTCCACAAGTGGTTCAGCAACAGGCTGCTGTTGCCAACATTCAGCAGATGGTTTCAGTTTCCCAGCAGGTAGGTTTGCACTTGTCAAGTATAACACTAGAAGCATGATCCTACTGAAAGCTTATTTATTTGGAATATGTGTAATTTTTAGCTTCTGTGGGGTATGGGCAGCATTTGTGAATGATATAGCCAAGTTCTCTTCTATAAAAATGAATGTGAATGCTGAGTCACCTGCTCTGTGTCCTCTAGTCTAAAACTTTGGTAGATGGATCAATGGTTGTTGATAAGCTGAGAAAAAGATTTAAAAAATATTTTTTAAAGCTGAAAGACACTTTAAAAACTGGTGTCTTGTGATCTCTTGTCAAGATAGCAAATAATTGAACTAATGAGTGCCATCTGAGTTTGTTCTACAAAAAATCAAGTATTACAAGTTATTTTGTTCCAGTTCATAAGGCTGTGCCAAGTGAGAATGGTGTTGTATCTGTCCTAAATGTGGTGTGAGACATGAGAGAGGACAGGGGTCAGATGCAGGTTTGATGGTTTGCTCTCCCCTTCCCCAACTACCAGGCAGTTCATTTCCTTGGTTTAGATCCCTGTCATGCAGAGCATTAGCAACAGGTGTAACTTACTCTGCTGGTTGACAAGAATGATTTAACTTGGGAGGGTGGTGAAGTTACTGCCTTTGATGCACAAATATCTGAGCCAATCAGATCTTAATCAGTCACAGTTTATGGTTCAGTTTTAGTGCAGAATAAAATCTGTGACTGATGATAAAGTGTTGTAAGCTGACTGATAACCACCTCAGATGGGAATGCTTCAAGGGCAAGGTAGGCAGCAGGGAACAGAAACCTCATCAGTCAACACGAGTTGAGTTGTCCTCTGTAGTCAGTAAGAACTCCTGGGTAATTTTTCAAGGGAAATTAAAAGCTAGATTTTCAAACATCATTGATGCTGGCATAACTCTGGGACTGTTGAAGTGCATGATAAAAAGACAAATAAAAAACTCCCTTCCCACACGCAGCACTGATGTCCATGGCACTAGGATTGGGCCATGCTATGTCATTTTAAAACTGCATTCTAGGTGTACATGTGGCATTCTTTTTACCTGCATTTTTAATGCTTGGTGGATTCCTTTTGGATTGATCAAGAGTTAATATTCCTCTGGAGAAGCCTTTGCAGTCATTTGGCTTCTGACAAAGGCAGCTGAAGTTGCCCAGTGTTCATTACCTTGTTCTCTGAACAAAGAGATGTTGATTATTTTTATTTTTTTTTGTCCCTTTCTGTGGGCAGCAGTGAACAAACATCTGTGTAAGTGAGATGCCTTCTTTAGAGAGAAATGTTGTGAATGCTCAGGGTAATGCCAACCAAACTAATAATTTGTAATTGCTTTGTCATCCTAATATTTAGGTACAAGCTCAACCCCAAACTGTGACACTTTCTCAGACGACTGCAGGTCAGCAGCAAGTTCAGGTAATTCCTGCAACAACTGCTACTGCTCAGGTCGTGCAGCAGAAACTGATCCAACAGCAAGTGGTGACAACAGCATCTCCCCAGATTCAGGCTCCAGGTGGACAGAACCCAGCCCAGACACCAGCAACATCTGAAGCCCAGAATCAACAAGCAAAAGTACAAATGAGGACGCCCACTGTCAGATTGAAGGCACCTACTAAACCGAGTTGAACTAATGATTAAAATGCAATAACAGGGAAACACAACATTTCTTGTTTGCTAAGCCAAGTGAGAAGCTAATCCAAACATCCAAATGAAGACAAACCTCCTCTATATTTTTTTTTTTAGCAGAAGGTTTTTTGTAGGTGAACATTTAAACATGGAAACTCTCACATAACTTCAGTGTATTAGCAACTTTTTAGCACTCACAAGCTGTACAAGATGCATTCTGCCAGTGTTCTTTGTGCTCATTCAAACCAGATAAAGCAAACATTGCTTGTGTTTAAATTCTGCCCAGTTTCACAAGAGTTAAGTGGTAATATGCCATAAACATCAGTGAAATTCAGCTGTTAGCTCACCAGAAACTGCCCATGGGAATACGGGGCAGCATTCCCCAATTCATCCAAACAACTGCTATAGTTTGGATGTGTGCTCAGTATCCAGGGGGAAGCTGCTCAAAGAACCAGGAGTAGCTCATATAGCAGAGAATTTTCCATCTCTATAAAAGCTGCGTGGTGTTCTTGCTTGAGGTAAATACCTCTGGAAGGTCTAACTTACATTTGAAGTGCTCCCTGCAAAGTTTAGCCAATAAATGTGAAAGCCTGTAAGTATATGTAATTAAAAAGGAAAAAGAAAGGTTTCATGCTCCATTTTTGTAAGTCTTTTAAAAAAATGTTTGTTAGTAGTTTTGTGTACAGTTTACTGAATCACCCAACCTGTGCTCTCATTCTCATATTTCACTTTAAGATAATGGATATTTTAGGCATGAGCTGCGTAAATACTGTGTTGATAGTAGATGTGTATTAAAAGTGTAGCCCTTTTTTTTTTTTTTTTTTTTTTCTGGTAAAAGAATTGTTTGCTGGATACAGCTAAACAAATGGTCCATAGCTGTTTCTCATGGGACTTGTGTCAAGGAAACTTTCCAACTCATAAAATTTAATCTCTCAGTTTCATTCTGCTCTTGCAACATGTTTAAATGTTCAGTACTTTCAGCTCGGGGGGTGGGGGGCAGGGGGACAGGGAGAATAGTGAAATTAAATCTAAGACTAATTCTTCAACTGTGTAAAGAATATGATCTAACTTTTGTACTATTCTTTTACTAAAGCTAATGATGAATGTATCTTCAGGTGGGTATTTTGGATGTGAATAGAGCGAGGCCTCTTCCTCCAAATCAGTTTGCCTTAGTATTACAAAAACAAAACAAAACACTCAAGCAAAAAGCTACATAGAACTGTGGGGGCTTTTCTTTACTTTTCTTGCATAAAATGCAAACCAGACTGCTGTTTGCAAACAGCACTGAGTCAAGAGTCAAAAAAGCTCTTGGTAGCTTGAATGGATTTATTTTGGCCATAAAACTGCACGATGTCTAAAATTCAGACATGATCACATTCCTTTTCTGAGATGGTTTTGAAATTATTTTCCCATTCTGTAATCTTTTTAGTCTTTTGGGTGGAGGGAATCTTATTTAAAGGCAAGGAAAGTCTCTTTTGTTACCATCTCTGTATGTGCACACCCATTGGTACCCAGCTATCCAAATGGCTTAAACAAGAAAGAATACCCAGTCAGCTGCTCTGTTTGAAGTAGGCTGGGTGCAGCCTGTTCAGTTAAGATCACAAGCATAACACTGGGTCAGACAGTGTTCCTGGTTTTTTTTTTCCTTTTAATTTTACACTTCTTTTTCTTCAGCATCCTCTTTTTTCTTGGACCCCAGGTCTGCAAATAGAGGGGCATTGTTCTTTTTTTTTTAAGCTGTTTGTGCATGCAGTAGTATTCCCCTGACCCTGCTGAACCACTGGTTTGTGCCATTACCTGAACTTTGTTGCCAGCCTCGAAGCTGGTAGTGTCCCGAGTGGCATTAGTTTAAAACACAGATCAAATGCAGTGGTAAGGGATAACTGACATTGTGTACAGTAGAGTGTTGCTCATCCAAAAATATTGCTTAATTAGCCCCTGTTTTACTTTTAAATGTTTAGTCTTACTATGTGCATGTAAGCTGTGTGTGTGTGGGAACACTTCCAGCAGTGGGAAAGCTGCATCGTTGTGGTCTGGTGTCTAAAGAGGCAATTGTTTCTTGTTTAGGTCAGTTAATGAGGATAAAAATCACCCTTTGCTTTTTCTTCCTTCTTTTGATGTGTCTTTTTCCCAGGAGTGTGTTAGAAGTCAACCTGTAAATAACTTACAGACATAAGCATTTGTACTTGACCCAGTAGGACTGTAAGGAGTAGTGATGTATCCTACCTGAAGGTGTAATAAAGTGTACATTTTTATAACCCCGCCTCGGCCTGCCTTCTCTACCGGGAGTGTCCTGGGGTGTCTCCGTTCCACGGGAGGGGAAACTCAGGCACTTTTTCCCCAAAGCCGCGGTTTTTCTCCTGCCGCAACACGAGGTGCCCGGCCCGGGGCTGCCCCTCCCCGGCCCCGCCTGCGGGCGGAGCGGCCGCCGGCTCCTCCTCCTCCTCCTCCTCCTTCCTCCGGCAGCATGGCGCGGGCCGAGGAGCTGGCAGGGTGCTTGGAGGCCGTGCTGGGGAGCCGCGGGAATGCCAACCGCGTCTTCGAGATCCTAGAGCTCTTGGCGGTGCGGGACGGGGCGGTCTGCGGGGAGGTGCGGGGGCTGAGGGGGCTGAGGGCCGCGCTGGGTCCTGTCCGGCCCTGCCGCCCTCTGAGAGCCGCGCTCTTCCCAGGGCCGGGAGGAAGGTGAGGACGAGGATGTTCTCTGCGCAGCCAGGACCTGCGGTCGGCTCTTCGGGGCGCTGCTGGAGCGGAGGGAGCTGTTCGTGGGGGCCCTGCCCGCCGAGGAGGCCTCTCTCGCCGGTGAGTTTGGGGGGGGGAGGAAGGGGGGGGGGGGGGTCTCGCCGCCGTGTCCCGGGAGGAGCAGGGGCCTGGGGGGCTCCCGGGCTGAGCTTTGAGAACTTTGAGTTTCACCCTTCAGATAACTACAGCGCGGAGGACAAGTACAAGATCTGGATGAGGCATCGCTACAAGGACTGCGTGGATTGCTTGGCGGAGCTGATGGGCCATGAGTCCTTCCAGATCAAGGTTGGTTCTGAAACACTGATTCACCAGGGGGTCCCTTGCAGGAGCTGACACCCATCACTCCACTCTGCCCGTACGGGAGAGCAGGTGGTGTCCTAAGGCATTGCTGGTGCTCAGGCTCACCTCTGCTCAGCAGCTTTCTCAGTGAAGAACATCTCAGTTTATTCTTCCTCCTTGAAAAGTTGCCTCCTTTGGGTCTGACCCCTGATGTAATTGTTGAGGTGGGTTTTTTTCTTTCTTTTGTGTTTTTTTTTTTGTAAAGGAATTGTCAATGTGCACCCTCATGAAGTTTGTTGAGTTGGAGGCACAATATCCCCTGATCAAAGTAGAGTGGAAGGGGACTTTAACTTTTCCTCGTGAACTTCTGAAGGTAAGCTGCAGAACTGAAAAGTTCTTGCTGCTGTTACCCAATGGCACACAAAACTTTTCACTTTCTCCAGGACTAAAATTTCAAGCCAGGAGGTTTTCAGTGGGAAGGAGGGAGGAGGGTGGTGGTCTAGAGAGATCCTCTGTCTCTGGTGAGGTGGCACTTGCAGGTGTGGGAGCAGCTCCCTTGAATAGGTTTGAGATGGATTCCTGGGTGCTCAGGAGGTACCACTGCTGGGGTGGGGTTTTGGAGTCCCTGGCCTTACCTGCAAGCACCTGGGAGATTAAAGGGAATGTGCTGCCTCTCTTCAGCCACCATTTCCAAGTGACATTGTCATTGATAGAAGGGGCCCATCTAGGAGGGCAGGGGGGCTTGTCCAAATGGCTTGTGGAGATTGCTCCGGGGCAAGCTGCACACAGCCATGCCAGCTGCCTGTCAAAAAAACAGGGAGATGTCCTCAGCCAGGACAGCTCACTACCTGTTCCAGCAGTGCAGGAGAATGACCTGTTGCTTCCCTTCACAAACCTGCTGTAGGTGGTTGTTGATGGTTTGCTTCCCCTACACGAGGACGCTGCACTCCTGATCTCTCGCTTTCAAGAGTTCATGGAGTACGATGACATTCGCTACTTTGTCACTAAGGCGGTCACTGAGAGCATTGGACAAGTCATGCAGAGGACAAAGGAGGTAACATCATCCTTGTATGGGTGAAGTGGGGCTGGATGAACTGCTCTCAAACACACATCTTGTACATGAACCAGGAGGGACTGGTGGTATGTGGAAAGACTTTGAAAGCAAGAGAAATGAATGTGCTCATTTGAAGGTGGTTTGGGGTTTTTTTCTTGCTTACAATGTATACCAATTATACTAAAACTGTCTTGATGTTTGATTATGGTTTTGTTTTTTTTTTTTTCCTCAGAGGCCACTTCCATTTTACCAGCAGAATGTATTTTCCCTTATTTCTCCCATTAACATGCCAAACAAGGAGAGTGATATGGTCAAATTTATGGTGAAGCAAGGTTAGTAGGCTCCACATCATAAACTGTGTATGAAAAGGAAAATCAGGTGTGTAAAGACTCTATTGGTGTTTTCTAATGAGAAATGCCTTCTGTAATCACAGTGCCTCTTAACAGTATTTACAAAATCCTCACTCCTCAGTCTGCAGTGGGGTCCCTCATGGCCTTATGTCAAGGCAAGGACTTCAGCCCAAATTTTTAGGATATTAAAGGACTAAGTAAAAAAGGTTATTGTAACTTGTTAAACATGCAGTTCAAGTTTAACATTTGTTTTCCCTTTTTTCTTAGATAACTGGGAGGAACTGAAAGTGTCAAAGCTGCAGGTAAGTCTTTATTTGGTGCTTCAGGCTTGAAATTTTACCTGCTTAAAGTAGAGCTTTATCTACACCAGTGTGTTTAACTCACTGCTTGCATTTCTGTTTTAAGGCACACAAGCAAGCCTTTGAAAAAATGTGGCTCAGTTTTTTGAAGCACAAGGTGAGTGTTACTTCTGGCACAGGTCTGCATTGCTTTCCAGTTGGAAATGGTTAGAGGCTGTGGCATTCCTTGCATGGGGCTCCTGTGCTTTCAGCGTTGGGTGGGAGCAGCCCTGTCTTGTTGGATCATTCTGTCAAGAAACATGGTCTCGTGGATGGTCTGTTTCTTATTTCTCTCAGCCTTTTCCCCCCACCTTAAATAAGAATACCTGGGAGGAGTGATCTGACCTCTGTTGGCAAGTTGAAGGTTTCCAGGCCTTTGTGCTTGTGTCTTCCCACTCCCCCGGCTTTCCTGTCTGAGCTGTGATCACAGTTTGTTTGGAGCATTGGCTTTTTTGAAACAACTTAATTATTGTCAGCTGTTACTGGTAAACTCTTCCATTTGGGAACTGTTGCTGCAAGCTGCTCTGTTCTGGCCTTGACTTGTGGGTTGCCTTTCTCAACCATGGGTTGCTGTTGCTCTCTCTGTTGTTGTTTCACTGTATTGTTTTGTCCTTTACAGCTACCCACTGGCCTTTACAAAAAAGTTCTTGTTATTCTGCATGATTCCATCCTGCCTTACATGAATGAACCCACTCTCATGATAGACTTCTTGACAGTGGCCTATGGCATAGGTGGGTGAAATGGGCTTTTTGTCCTTTGTGAGGCTCTGCACTGTGGTATGTGTGGACTTGGAAGGGCTGCTGGACTCAGCACCACAGCCTGGATGATGAAATAATTTATATTTGGCTGGGGTGAAGCTAAGGAACTAGGGTGCACTCTGTTGTCCCAGAAAGTGAGATGTTTTTACCTGTGTTTGTCATTGCTGTTGCTCCTTGTATGTAGGGAAGATCATATTTAAGGCTTTGGGAAGGGTAGAATGCCAGAGTGATTTCTTTTGGAGTTTAGGCAGCACTGCTGATACCTGGGCTGCATCTGGACACAGGGTGCACAGTTTCCTACAGAAATGTCCTTCCAGATGAGACCTTTGCTTCCCATGTGTTGCTTTCTTGGGGGATTAGAGCAACACTTTTATCACTTGGCCCTTCAAAGCCTGTTCTAAACTGCAGCTTAGTCTTTCGAAGTGACTGAGGAGCCACTGGAGGGCTGTAGATGAAATTGTGTTACCTTACAGCCATTGTCCTGGCTCAAATTTCAGGTACTCTTAGTTTGTGTGCCTACTGGGTTTGTTTTATAATAGAAACAAGTTGAAGCTGGTATCTTTCTTGCTGTATTGACACTTGCCTGCTTTCTTCCAGGTGGAGCAATCAGTCTTCTAGCCTTAAATGGATTATTTATTCTGATTCATCAGCACAACCTGTAAGTGAAAAGAGCATTTTGTTTAAAGGAGCATGGATTTTTGCACTTATTGTTATGCAAAAGGAACTGAGATGGATTCTCCACACTGAAAATTCCCCATGAGAAGGCCAAACTCTGAACAAGAGGCTGTTTGGTTGCAGAGCTCTTTTGATAGTCTTGACTTTTTTTTTTTCGCTGAGCCTAAATATCCTCCTCTGCAGACTGTGGTTGCTCAGCACTTGAAAATCAATTTCTATTGATCTGGTTACACAGTGAAGCTGTAGTCTTTGGTGTGCATTTCACTGGATCCTATACAATTTGAAGTCAATGGACATAGCTTCACATCCTGAAAATGGCCCAGCACTGCAAGAGCTGGAAATTCCCCTTACAGCTGAACAGAGCACAGCAGTGGTCTGGGGTAGTCTGTAATGAGAACGTGGTACATTCAGACACAGTGTAGTTCAACTGTAGGTCACTAATCAACAATGGATGCTGTGTTTTTACTTTTTTTAACAGGGAATACCCCGATTTTTACAAAAAGCTGTACAGCCTTTTAGACCCTTCTGTCTATCACGTGAAGTACCGAGCCCGCTTTTTCCATCTGCTTGATCTCTTTTTGTCTTCGTCGTAAGTAATGTATTTATTATGTGTGTTCCCATATTTAATTCTTGCTTTTCTGTGGACCAGAGACTGGGTATAATGCATTGAATGTGCCTTCTGGATTTGATTAATTTTTACCAACAAAAATGAATACGAGAGTGCTGCTGTAGTGTTGTGCAATTTTTCATGTGCTATTTTTGAAGGCTTGCCACACAGCCATCCAGTTTCAGAAGTAAAAAGACAGTTATCCAAGTCTAATCTGCAAATGACAATGGATTTATTTTGATCTGTATTCCACTTGGGCTGAAAGTGGTGATTTTTCTGTCTGTCTTCATGAATATGGAAAACTAACATTTGCAGGCTTGTTATAGATCATCAAGCCATTGATAAATTGATGACCTTTTGCAGACTATAACATTGAAATATAAATTGACAGCCTGCCTTGATGCTGCCAATTCATTGTACACAAGGAAGAAACTAGATAAGCAGCTGGTCATAGAGCTGCCATCATATATTGGAAAATAAACCAGGAATAACTCTTCACAGTTCAGCACTGGGCACTTGATATCAAACCCCATGTGTTCATAATGTACTTTGGAGAAAGCAGCAAGATGTGACAGGTGGTGTCCTGTGGGGTGGCTTTGCTGAGCCTTGCAGGTGTAGGGCTGAAGTGGTTGAAAATTGTCATCATTTCATCCCAGCTCTTCTGACCTGAAGAAAGTGCCTGGATGAGCTGTTTGCTTTTAGAAATTTGCACTTTCACCATAAAAAAAAAGAACTATCCTGCACATTTATATTACAGCAGCATTATTGTTCCCATTAACAGCTGCACTCTTTCCTTTAGTCCTGGAGGTATTATGTAAATTTACCACCATGGCCCGTGCATTAATTAAACCCACAAAATGGCATGAAAAGAATATAATGAAGGTTGCCTGGCCAAGCACTCAGAAGTTTATAAAATGCCTGAATAAAGAGTACCATGTAAGTGGTCACCTACAAGAGCTGTGCATGGCTATGGTGAGTGCCTGGAGTGGATCCAGTCACAGAGTGAGTTAATTCATGCAATGAATGGAAATGTCCTCAAATTTGTTCCCAAGAGCACACGAGACTCTGTCTTACTGCTTATAACCAGGGTTTTTCTAGCTTCTCTCCGCAGCCCAAAAAATCTGAAGAACCCCACTGATCTTTTAGCCTGACAGGCTGTTTGGATTGCTGAGCTTCCTGGCTCACTTGCTGGGACTTTTCCAAGCTGGTTTTTCTGTCTCCCAACAGTCACTTGCCCGCGTACCTGGTGGCCGCGTTCATAAAGCGCCTGTCCCGGCTGGCCCTGAGTGCTCCTCCTGAGGCTCTGCTCATGGCCATCCCCTTCATCTGCAATCTCTTGAGGAGGCACCCTGCCTGCAGAGTACTGGTGCACAGACCCCACGGGCCACAAGGTAAGAGGGAATTTTGTGTCACACATTTAGGTGACGTAAAGAGTGGGATTCGTGGAAAGGTCCCAGATTCAGGAGGATCCCTCTGTCCCCTGAGTTTGTGGAAAGCCAGCAGGCTGCTCCTGCAAGCTCTGGCTGTGTAGAGCTGCTGGCATTGCTCCTCTCTGACCTTGGGCCTCACAGTTGGCTCCCCTGCCTCTCAGTTCCCTGGGAGAAGCTTGGCACGCTGGCCCAGGCTGCTTACAAATGTAAAAGGGCTGGGAGAAATGCACTGGACACTGAGCTTGTCTTATTCTCCTCAGGAAATCAGAAGAACTTGAGTTCAGAAACCAGAGACCTCTTTGATTTCAGTCTGTAGTGTTTTTGTAGGTGGCCCCACTGGGACCTCAGCAGTCTCCTGACTGACCTGTGTAGAACATCAGTAGTGAACTGTTCAAAGGTGCCTGAGATGCCCTTTGCATCAGAGTATTCCAGTTCCTTGTGCCCTGCTTCCTATGCTCTTCAAAAGTAATATGATTCTGAGTGCTACAAACAGTGTCTCCTGTGTCCTGCTTGTTTCTAGACCCTAAATGTTTTGGGAAGGAGCAGCTCCTGCTACAGCACTGGTCTGGCTCTGTTCCCTTTGAGGTCGTGCATCTCACACAGGAGATGTGAGCTCTGTATCTCTGTTTCCTTAGATATATCAGAAGATCCATATGTTATGGAGGAGGAGGAGCCATCTAAAAGCAAGGCTTTGGAGAGCTGTCTCTGGGAGATTCAGGTTTGTCAGCTAAAAAGGAACATCTGTGTCTGGAATGAGCTTTGTCCACCCTTGCTGCTTCCTTGACCCAAGCTGGCAGTGCCACTTACGAGAACCTGCTGACATGTTTTGCAAATGAGATTAATTTCTGGCTCATCTTTTATCCTGCATCCTTTTCTATCCTAGCATTAGAGGCAAAGGATTCCACACACTAGAGAAATCATACATGATAATTATTTAGGTGACTTGTGAGCACACAGCTCACTGAAAAGTGTGCAGTTAACTGAAATAGACTAAAAAGCTGCAAATGTATGAGGCTTTTTGTTTGCTTTGGAAGGGACAAAGGAACTTGCTGAGCACTGATGGAAATTAATTGGGTACAGTTAGGTCATCCTGTAGAAATTATTTTTAAAATGCTAGAGTAGAGAAGATTGTAATGTTCACCTTTCACCTGGATCATGTGTAAGATGGTGTATGAAGGCTGAAATTGGTTAAATTACTCCTGATGGCTGTAAAACCTTAGTTGACAGGATTAACCCCTTCCATTTAAATACTACAAAGGCTTTGTGGAAGGGGCCTGAAGCAGCAACTGGAATGTTGCCCAGGAGCAGGGAGCCCAGAGATGGCACCAGGGCTCTGGGAGGAGACAGAATTGGGTTGTGCATTCTAGGCATGACTTCAGGAGGAGTCTGTCTGGTTCAAGCTGGATGTGAAGCAGTTGGAAGGGGCCTTTGACTCTTTGGAGGATGGCTGAAACCAGCATTTAATGAATTTAATGACAGTACACACTTGCCTCTTCTGCCAGAATTTGATGTTCACTGAAGATCTGACCAAGAAAGAGATAGATCCCTGGGTAGGAAGCCAGACTAGGTGCGTGTTACCCTGTAGTTACCAGAATGTTTGCTGTTTGTTTCACTTTTGCAGTCTCTACAAAACCACTATCACCCAGATGTGGTCAAGGCAGCTGCTGTCCTCAGCCAGTTTCTGTCTGAAATGGAGGATGACATCTCAGGGCTCCTGGAGCTCTCAGCTTATGAGGTAGCATTGCTGGGTGAGGGATTGGAACCAGAGGAAAGGAGATGGGGTTTCTTGGGCACTGTAGCCCTGTCAGCCTTGCTGCTGGGGAGGGAGAACTGTCTTTTGGTTACCCAGAGCCAGGGATAACAGGAAAATGGCTGTTAAATAACAGAGCCTGAGGCAGCAGTCATGTCAGACTTTTTTTATATAAAGGGTTTATTGCTGGATCTTTTTAGAGGTTAAGAGTTAGCAGTGGTATTAGCCAGGGTGAAGAGTGGAAGAGTTTTGCCAATATCTTCTTTTTTTTTTTTTCTTTGTAGCTTTTTGATAAAGAAGTAAAGAAAAAGGCTACTGATGTGCCCCTGGAGTTTGAGCAAATACGAGGTTTGTTTGGGAAGAAAAATGATATTTTTGCAGAGCACTTCACTTTAGATTGATGTGATCTCTTAAACACACATCTACACAACTGATCCTGGGGACATGCACCAAGCTCCCTTGTGCTGCCTTTGAAATATCTTCATGTAATGAGAGCTGGACTGCTAGAGAAAGGTGGAGTCTTCTTCAGTGACCCTTGCCACTACCCCTGGATGGACTTTCCTGGGTTGTTCCTTGTTTCTTATCCTTGCATACTGCCTCCTGATGTTTGGGAGGGATTTTCTGTCAAAGTTTTCTGGACCTCTTCATTGCTGGGATTCCAGCCCTTTTCTCCAAAGCTGCAGGTGCTGGCTGTGCTCAGTGACTGCACTGACTGAGTGACCATCATGCTGCCATTTGATGGGACTGAGGGGAAGTGAAGTCTCTGACCACATTTTTCTGGTGTTACTTTGATACTGTTTTTATCTAGTAACTTCAGTACCTAGCTGTGAACATGTGATGATATTTTAATTATATTTTTTATATACACTTTTAAACTCACATCTTTAAAGATATGTGGAACTTCTATAGACTCAACACTCCCACTGAAAGCTCAGGTTTGTCAAAAAAACCACCTCATAGATGATGCTCAGTAATTCTGTATGAAGTGTTGCTGATGTTCCTTCATGTACATCCATCTCATGCTGTAAGGTTGCTTAATTCAAAATTCTCATGAGCTTTGGAAACGAGCATAATCCTGGTGACTGCAGGGAGGCCAGCTGATGTGCAGTGGGAGTTAAGTCTAATCCTTGATTTTTGCTTCAGAATGATAAGCAGCTTAATGTAGTTCTGCTTATAGCCTGCACATGTTGTAGGAGTTATGGCCAGTGTGTATCCAGGCACTAATCAGGTTTTAACTAGTCCACTGGTACTAGGTAGCTTTGTTAATTTGGATTTTTTTTGGTATAGTTCCAGAAGACATGCAGAAATTCCTTTTGGCAAGGTTGTGGGGTTTTTTTCCCTAAGGTTTCAAGTGGCAGATAAATTTCTTATTAATAATGCAGATAAATTCAGGACTTTTTTTTCCTAATAATTTTCAACAACTTCAACAATTTTCAACAATCTTGTTAGACTTGAACTTCACTTGCATATTTGAAATCATAGTTTGTGGACAAGAAGAATGCAGTCAAAAAACTGGAGGCCAAGAAACTGTGGCTGTCTTGAAGACAATGCTTTCTTTAGCCAGCTGGCTTTGTGCCTTCCAAACAATGGACATGTCCTCAGACTACAGAGCTCTACCTTTTTTCTCTGATACTTTGGAATTCAGTTGAGGTGGTTTTCAGCATTTGTATTTTTGTTGTTTTGTTTTTTAAAAAAGTGTTAATCTTTGTTCTCATGTGAATAAAGCAATCCTGTCTCCTCTCTGGCCAGCCTGCTTTTCTTTTTTCTTTGAATTCTGTGTAGGTAGGAAGGCAGAATGGCTGAGATAATTTGCAGTTTGCTACTCCTCAGTTCAGGTTCTCCCAAGCCTTATATTTCAGCTCTAAAAGGTATCTCCTTATATCATATGTCAAATGTATACATTTGTTTATTAAACATTTTGAAGTGCTCTGATGCTTATGGCATCACCACATAACTACTTTTAAAAGCAGTGTATATTTGTCTTTCAGATGGATGAGAATGAGCATATATATTGAATACCTTTCCAACTTCTTGTTTTACTCAGTTGGGCCCAGTTATATCTGTCAGGTATTACTGATGGGCAGTGTCATTCCTGGCTTTCACAATGACACTTGGGAGTGTCAGGATCCTGTTTAAATGCACAAATACTCAACCATTTGAGCATGGAGCAAGTCCAAGTCTTATGTTGTTAAAAATGAGGGAGTCTGGTTGTGTTCTTCATCTGGACAGAGGGTTAGCACTTAAAAGCTGACTTGCTGTGACTTCATTATGTTGTGGTGGTGCCTCACAGTCCCAGGCACAGCCCAGCTCTGCTTGGTGCAGGCAAGACAAACTGAATCCAGACAGCTCAGAGCTTACAGCTAAAGCCTGGGTGCTCCTTAGACAAGCTTTGAAGGTCTTCCAGAGACCTCATCCCCCATCTCTGATGCCTCACTTGCCTGAGCAGTGTTCTTAAACCAGCTCTTAGGTGGAGATAGCTTTAAGTCCCTGCCTGTCCTTGGAAAAACATTTCTCTGGTCTTTCATCAAGCTTTTATCTTTAAACTTTCAACCCCCTCCCCTTAATAGGAGGCATCAGGAAAAAAAATCAGCAGTTATAAATATTAAAAGTTTCATCTGCACTGAGTGAACAACCCTTATCAGGCTGCACACCCGCTGTTGCTACTGCTCTACAGGTCTCCACAGACTGCAGATTATAGATGCTTTAATCATAGTGTGTATTAACTGGAAGGCCAGATTGAAGCACCAGGCAGAGAGCACATAAATCACTCCTGTTATTATTTGCTATTTATCAGATGTGAGGAGGTGGGAGAGGGCAGTTCTGGGTTCTTTTGTTGTTGTTGTTATTTCAGTAAGCATAAAAGAGTTGTATGAAAACATTAACATAGCCCCCCCCTCCCCCTTTCCTCTCATCAGTGCCTCATTCCCTCCCCGCAGCACAGTGATAGAGGCTCTCTGTGTTGCAGTGGACTGCCCTTGGTTTATTTTCCTGAGCTTTTATTCCTACAAAGACCATTCAGTCATCCCACCCTGAAAGTAAAAGGTAGAGCTACTCATCAAGAGCATGAGTTTTGCCCTGTAAGTCAAAGGGCCAGGTGACCATGGGCTGTAGCAATCAGCTTACATTCTTACTTTTAAGATACCCATCTGGGGATAGAGGGAAGTGTAGGTTGATATCCATAAATAGATGAGAAAGAGGGAATGCCAGCCAAAGGTCTGGGACAGGCTTGCCTCAAATAGAGGGATCTCTACTCTGGGACAGAACCAGTGCCTGTCCTCTTCAAGCACAGTGGGACCCAAGTGTGCTTGGCTGCAAGCTGGCAGTGGTCCTCCAAGAAATTAGGCATGTAAAATAACTCACTTTTCACACTGTATGTTCATATGTTCAGGTATCTCAAGGGGTTATTGGCACCTGGCAAACCAGCACCCCCTGTCTGTCTTCATAACCACCTGGGAGTCCACCTCTGCTCCTCTGGATTGCATGGAAACTTCTCCCAGTGTACAGAAGATAGAACTAAGGGAAATGACCCATCCTCCTTTGCTCCAAAAGGGCCAGGTCCACAGGCTCCCAAGTGTTGAAGCCCCTCTGACCAGCTGCTTTTAGCTCTAAGGTGTTTTCCCAGCCCAGGGATAATGAAAGCTGTAGTGCAGCCATAACCACAGTGTTTTCCACTGTCTCATATTGAAAACCAAATGACCTCTTGGGTAATTTACAGCCCTGCTCAGACAAAGAGGGGTACAGTTCAACAGACACCAGCCTTCACCAGCACTATCATAATCAATATTCATTAGCTGAGGTCTATTGGTCTTGGAGATTTATTACTATTAATAAGCCAAGAGTCTATCTTAGAGTAGTTTATGAAGGGAATTTTAGATCTGTTAATAAAGAGAATTGCTTTTCTGCAGACTCTTAGCCCTGCCCCCAGGCCTCAACTGCATCACTAAAAAGAATTGGAGCAGATGAATAGAGCTGAAAGAGAGAAAAAGAGAAGGATCTTCTCTTCAGAGCTGGTGCAAGGTACCTGCAGTGGGGTTGGAGCACAGCCAGCTTCAGGCAGAACCATCTTGTGCCAACCTTCCTCTTCCTGAAAAACAAACCCCAGCAAGCAAGTCAAGCAGGATGCTCTGGCTGATGGTTCATGCACAGAAGATCTGAGTATAAGCTCCATCCAAACAGTTAAAACCTGCAGTCTCAGTGGCCTGCTGGTATTCCAGTTTTGTTGATAAATAAATGGAGTAAGCCTTATCAAAATGAGCAGACTGTAGGCCTGCTAATGTAGCTTTGCTTGTGCTAGAGATAATTGATGCTTTAATAGCACTGTGCATTTCCCAGATTGCAGCTGGAGTGTTTATGTGAGGAGAAGCACCAGCTGCAGGAGGCTGCATTTAACTTTCACCAAGCACTTAGGTGAGTAGCAAGGTGCATCCTTGTGCTGCTCTTGGAGAAAGAGTGTTGGGCTCCCAGAAGCAAAGTGAATGAGCTATCACATCCCTTCTGCTTGCATCAGGTTCCTGCAGACTGGGAGAGCAAGCAGGTATGTTTTAGTTATCTCAGCTGGAGATGGGAAATAATACCACATCCTGTTGCCCTGGTTTGGACCAGGATAAAGGTGATTTTCTGTCTTGTACATGGTGGAAACTGAGGCTTGATGGTGGAGAACTGCAGTTCCCAAGTGGAGGGTCTTTGTCTTCAGTCTTTGCTGGGGGAGAGACAGGGTTCTATGCCAGCTGTGCTGCTGTGCCCAGGTAAGGTCCTGCAAGGTGGGCAATGGCTCCTGCAGTTGACTGAGCCTTGAGAGAAGGTGTAGGTGAAATCTGCTGCTGTCACACAGGTGACTGACAGGAGTGGGCCCAGGTGAGGGAGACAGGCAGTAAGTGAAATCCCAGCACCACGGCAGCCCTGGGGGCAGGCAGCAGGGATGTCCCCACTGATCATCATTGGTGCTGCTGGTTACCCACTGTGTGCCAGAGGCTCGGGTGTGGAGCCCAGAGGAGCAGTTCTGATGAGCTATGTGCTTGGCTGAAGCCATGGGCCAGCACGTGGTCATCTTGTTTGCCACCTGCCTGAAGGGTGCCCTGACCACTCACTGGCTTTATGTGCTCTGTGGGATGGCTCCAAGCCCCACTGAAGTAGCTACAACAGCTCCAGTTTTGCCTCCTGTCCCAGGGCTTGGCTTCCAGTCCCTGGTGCATCATGTCAGAAGCTGTAGCATGTGGCTCCTTCCAGGGATACAGCCCTCTCCTGTGAAGCTTTTTCATGGTAAGATGTCTCCTGAAGCATCCTGCCCAGATGGAATATTTCCTATGGACTGTGCCTGCCTGAAGGTTTCGTTTCTCAAAGGTATTTACCAAATGTTATCTTTGAGGAGCCAAATATAAATACTGATGCCAGCTTTGATTCTCTCTCAGCTTATCAAGAGATTTATAGCCTGATGTACTTCAGACTTTCTCTTTATTTGATCCCTGGGTGCAGAAATCGTTTTCCCAGCAGCAATTCCCCCCCTGCTCCCCAAGCCTCAGATGGGGAGGTTGCAGCCCCCTCTCCCTCCGGGGGGTCTCTTGCTGGCAACCCCGGCCGGGCCACTGAATCGGGGTTGGTGGCCACTAGAGGACGGTGCAGACCGGGCCAGCGGCTGCGCTGAGAGCGGTGCCGGGTCAGGGCTGCGGTCCGGGAAAGGTGGAACCGGACCGTCAGGTACGGAGCCCCCGAAGCCTCCGATTCCTGGGGCTCCCCTGGGAATGTGTGTGTCCTGCCGGGCTGGGAGAGCAAATCCCCCGGCAAACAGAGGGGTTTCAATCTGATGATGGGGGAGAGATGCTCATCCCGATAAATAAGGGGAGGGGAACATGCAGTTAAACACTCATCCCTGCCACCAGCTGGAACTGCCCCTTTATCACTCTGTAATGCAGCATTAAGGCTCTCTTGGTGGTTTTCTATTGTGTATAGCAAACTAAAGCTGGATTCTGATTCTGTTTTAGCTGTTTCTACCACTATTCATCATTGCTGTATCTAAACATGATCTTACTTTGATAATAGGACTCCAAGCAGTGATAAAATAAAGTGGTGTTAAAATAACTACATAATAAAATTCCAGATTAAGGTGAAACTATGGTAAATCTTTCAGAGCTGTGGAAAGGTAATAGCTAAGCTGCATGGACTCAGTGTTTTGTTGAATGACTGTGATAAAGTGTGTTGATCCACATTACAGTTTCATGTCTGTCTCTATATAATAACCATAACTACAGCTGCAGTTTAGCATTTAAAAAGATCTCCTTTGAATGTAGAACTTGTTGCCTGTCTTTTGTTTGGATTTTGTGATCCCCAAGTATTAAAAAAATAAAATACTTTTCTTGTGCAATAATAGGTGATGAGTATTGACTCATCATAGGAGCTGTGAGGAAAATAGGAAGGACAGATTCCTTCCCCCTCTTTGGTTTTCCTGGTTCAGCAGGTACCCATGCAAGCCTTGATTTAAGATTGTACCTGTGAAGGAAAGAGAAGGGGGGTCCCCCCTGCATTTTGTGAGTGGCCAGGACTCTCCTTTGCCTTGTTTCTGACACATGGAGCTGTGTGTCACAGGCTCTGCAGCCAGGCAGCTGGTCGACCAACTCATCCCTTAATAGCAAGCTGACTAATGGCCCCATCAATCTGCTGGCCACCAGTTCCCATCTGCCACCACCAGTGATGTGACCCTTGGCTTTTGGTTGAGGCCCTGATGTCCCTTGGGAGCTGTCTCAGACAGAGAAGGCTGCTGCAGGTCTGATGGCAAATGCTGCTTCCTGAGAGAGGCAGCTATGGAGCTGCTTTCAAAGCCATGCACCAGGCTGCTGCAGTGCTGGGGGTGGGACCAGGGACCCCCCCTCAGCCTGTGCCTTGTTGCTGGAGTTGTGCTCCACAAGATGAGCCCAGATGAAGCCCCAGCAATGGCAGTGCCACAGCATGTCCCCCATGCTAAGGGCAATCCCTTTGGCCTCCTGTGGCTGTGCCATACAAGTGAGAGACACAAGGAGAGGGCAGCAGGGACCATCTGCTCTGTGTTCCTTGAGCCCACCAGTGACAACTGAGGTTGGCCAAAAAGAGAGACTTTTACAGGCTTTGAGCAGGGATGAGAGAGAAGGAAGATCAAAGTGTAGTGCTGGATTGCAAAGGGTTTAATCTCACCTCTGCAGGAGTGGGAGTATGTGCCACAAGAAGGCTCTGTGGATGTGTCAGATGAAGAGCTTTGAATTACCTGAGTGACATTAATAGAGTGAAGGTTTTTCTTCCCATGTTCTGCACCATGTTCATGCTGACCCTGATCCTCTGGGATGGACAGGAGGGGTCTTCAGGCTGCTCCTAAAAGCTTCTTCATCAGTGATGGACAAACTAACTGGCAGCTAAATGTCCTCTACCTGGTGTGTCAGGTACCTGGGGGTATGGTCAAATGCTTCCCCCCAGCTTCCTCTCCAAGAATCCCCCTTCACTCTGGCCTTACAGCTGCATTTCAGCCCTTCCAAACCATCTGATTAAAGAAGGAGACTTTGAACATGGAAGAAACTGTAAGAGCATAAGTGATGCTTGGATGTTAATGCACATTTCAGTACAACACTCAGAGTGGATGGTACCTTCACTAAATGCAACAACCAGGGTGTTTGCTGGCAAATGCACCACCAGCAGTCCCTGCTTATTCCCCCCAGTGACTTCTGAGCCAGGAGGACCCCAGAATTGAGGCAGAGGGTGGGAAATAACAAAGATACATCTGTACATTGGAAAAATGATCCTAAGGGTTAGCAAGCCACCAGTAAATACAGCAGCAGGCTGGAGCTGAAGAGGGTCCCTGGGAGAAAAAAAGGTCAAGGCTGGGTGGCTGCTGTCAGTGAACCTGCAGGACTGAAGTCTCCAGTGGTTTGGGACTAATTCTGACCCTGCCTACAAGAGCAGTAGTGGGAACAGTGTGGCTGGGGAGGGAGGGTTGATTTGCCTGGCAGAATGTGCATTTTAATTGCTCATTTTCTTTCCCTTTTTATGTGATTTGATTGTGAATTATGTTTTCTGCATTTGTAATTAGAGACTAGAGCAGATGGTGAGGCTTTGTCTGAGGTGATGTAGCCATTGAAATAACTCATGCTACTGGCTGACAGCTTGTTGGGAAAGGGTTATGCCATGAAGATACCCTGGGAGCTGCAGCTTTAAATGAGAGAAATCAGCATAGCCCCACTGAAACCCACATCCAGGCTGGCTTAAACCACCTAGAAATTGTCCTTACCTCTAGAAATACAATCAGCTGTGCTGTGTTTATGTAGGTGTGACATACCACAGCCAGCCCACAACATCTCATGGGTTTCTTTTTTGCCTGTGAGATTGAAAGTGGCAACTTCACATCCCTGGGAGATGCCCAGCTCTGCTTTGCCCTCAAATCCTGCACCGAGAAGCAGTATTTTATAATTCAAAGCTTCCAGCAGAAGTTATAAAGCTGGACTTTGAGACTGAGAGAAACCTTGGAAAGCTGCAAGAGTTCACTGAAGGGTGAAATCCCTTGGCATCTCTCTGTGTCAGTCAGACACTTTCATTCATCAGCTTCCCACTCAGTTAGTGATCAGCATGGAAAATGTTGGACTAGAGTCTCAAAACAGTAGTGGATCCTAATCACACCTTTGAAAGGAGAGGGAACCCATCCTAGAAAGTTGCTTGAATAGGTTTTAGACTTTCTTTCAAGTCTTCTTTTACAGACACAAACTGCTGTTGATCCACCAGCGAGCACTGAGGGAGCAGAGCTAATTACAGTGTTTCTTGGACCTGCCATGCATGGACCTTAACATGAACAATCAGCCTCCTACAAATAAGCAAGAAAAAGCTCAAACCAGTCCCATAAACTCCCACTTGTGTGCAGCTCCCCAAATTAGCTGTTTTACCACCTCCTAGCCTCCCACCTTAGAGAAATGAGATGGTTGACCCTTACACACCTTCACCCCATGCAACTGGACCTCTTGCTTTCCTTCAGAAGTCCTTGACAAAATGTGTCTGGATAATGAGGCTGAGGAAATGCTGACATTTCAGTTCCTTTTCCAGGCTGTCTGGAGGACACCTGTTTATGACATTCAATTATGAGACATGGAAGCCATACAGAGTTTAACCCACATCAGCTCCATGGAGCACCTGACTGCCTCCATGCTGAAACACACGTGGGTCAGCATTTTACAGCCCTGGATATTGCTGTCTGCCTCCCAGAACAAATCAACCATACTGCTGGGAGCACGTGCCTGCACTGGCAGGGCTGTAGTGGCTTCTGTGACACAGAGGAGGAAGGGTAGGAAGTTTTCAAAGGGAACTTTGCACCCTTCATCTTCTGCAGCAATGTGTTTATTTACCTGTATCCTCCAGCTGGTGCTTGGAAACACAGATGCATTCATTTTTTTTGCTGTTTCATACAGCAACACTGTGAGCTCTTCTATTTGTAAAATCTATCTAAAAAAGAATTAAAGAAATATGTTTAGAAATTCACACACAGGCACACACATACTATTTAAGACAACAAATAACCAGGAAAGGTGAGGCAGCAGTAATTCACTCCCGATTTTCCCCTCATTTTTTTAAAATGCCTCAAGTTTTCCTCTTATGTTTTATGATGATATCAAGCTCCTGTCTAAACTACTACCCTAAAATACATTGTACGGGGTTATTTTCTCCATAAAACCCTGACAATAATAATTTCTCCCATAAAACCTTCAGTTCCTGCTTGCACTGTAATTTGGGATCTGCCATGCCATCCACAGCTCTTTGATGGGTAGCAAATTGCAGGCTTTGCAGGTACCTGCTCTCCCTGCTGAGGACTCAGAGGTCACATTCTGCTGCTCTGATCACTAATTCCCTCAGCTTGCAGAGCTGGGCTGGGATCAGCAGCAAAAATGAGAGGACATCAAGAGGCACATTTAATGGATTATTTCCTTTTAATAGTGAGAGTGCCGGCCCCAGCCAGCTCCTGCTCTGTCTGAACAGGGTGCTGGGGCCCTTGGCAATGGGTTCACTGAAGGGGATGCATTTTATGTCTGCTGGCTGTCCCCTCTCAGCCTGTTTGTCCCTGCATGTGTGGGGACATGCAGCCCAAAGGCAAGGAGATGCTGCTTCTATGGCCAGGTGTGTTTTGATGTGCTGACAGTTTAATTTCTGGTTGGGGCCCTCCCTCCCAGCTCTAGGACCTCCACTCTGTCACCTCATATGTGATTTGTGCTCAGCCAAACCCCAGGCTTCTTGGACAAGTATTTATCATCTCTTGAAATTTGGTGGATTTTGCTTCCCTTACAGTTTGGAAAGCATTCCCACATTAACCCTGTCCTGATTAGGTTTGAAGCAAAGGATTTACTCTCAGATTACAGCTCTTGCCCATTTATTTACCGTAAAAAAAGAAAACCTGGGGTACTGCCAAACCACAAATACATCCTGCGGTGCCTGACACTGCTTCTCCCTCTATTTGTTTTCACAAATAAATACACCAGTAATAGTTAAATGACACACCAGTAAAGTTAATCAGGACTTTGGAAGAAATGCTACCAATGTATTTGCTACAAAGACAATAAAGGGAAGTAAGCAGGCTATGTCATGGATGAAAGTGTGCATTTTCTTTCCTTGCTGCCCAGTTAGCTCTTAAATTTCTCTAAAATAAGGCTGATGCTAAACAACAGACACTCAGTTTCTTCCTCCTCCCCCCTTTCCTACATCACATTTATAACATATATGTATATTTTTTTTATAAAGGCCAAACCCTTTATCTTATTCTAGTTAGTTTATAATCCAAGTAATATGCTGCATTTTTATCCTGGAAGCACAGTTCCTAAGACCAGCACAGAATGGTAACAGAAGAAAAAAAACACAGTAGGGCCTTTGTTTGGCTTTTTTTTTTAAGCATGGAAATAACATTTGCATTTCATTTTCTTGCTATATGCATTTGTATTTGTCACTATTTAACAAGCATATTAACAATAAAAAAAAGTGAGGAAAAAAATGAAACAGAACATGACCATGTTGCAATTAGACCGTTATATGCATAATGATCCAGCTTGAGGAGTTCCTGATGCAGTGCTGGTTTCAAAAACTAATTAATTACAGCAACTACATTACACACTGCACCATTGGTAGCTGCTGCCTTCACACCCAGCATCTGAGTGGACTTGTTAGGTCCTGGAGTGACCTGAAGGAAAGTGCTGCACTAGTGGGGGGAAAGGAACATTTTTTTCCTTCAGTCACACAGAGGCAGTAAGGCTTTATCTTATAACAGAAATTTTTCAAGAGTATTGTATCACAACTGAGTCAAGGAATTCCATTTCCTGCCCTTGTTACAGCTGTTGTTAGGTGAGAATTGAATCATGGCATTCAATTTGCTGTTTAATTCCTGTCTGTGCTATGGATGTGCTCGGTTGCACGCCTTACATTTGATACAACTGCTGTAAACATGAATTCTTGGAATTTTATCTTTTCATTTTTTACAAAAACCTTAGAAGGAGTCTGCTTTGCTTTTACTTTTTCAGTCTGGGTGGTTTTGCTGTTTGTTTCCCACCCCCCCCTGCAGGACTTAGTGACACTGCTGTGATGGCAAAGTGAACAGCAAGAGAATTCAGGGACTTTATTCTGAGAACAGTAAATGAGCTTTTAATGAACTACTTTACCCCACCAGCTGCAAAACAGCAGCATGCCTGACTCGAGTGGGCTTTCACACAGCAACCTGAGCTGTCTGTCCAGAGCTGAGGGGTAGGCTTTTGGTTTTATTTTAATTATATTTTTTTTTTCTTGCCATGTACGGTGACCCCATCAACTGGGAAAAGCTCAGCTGATGAGTCGGATTTTTTTTGTTGTTTTATTTTTGGTGTCAATATGAATAAAATAGTACTGAAGGCAAAACAGTAAGGAAATAAGGCAGAAGAGAGTTAATGGCCATAGAAGGGCTGACTGTCCTCACCCAACCCACACACAGCAGCCTGGGGAAGCCAACTGCAGCAGAGGCTGGAGCAGGACAGGGTGGGGAGGTTATTCCTCCCCTGGGCTATCCTGGCTTTCTTTGCCATTATTGTTGTAGCTGCAGCAACCAACTCACATCCTATTATCTTTGGGAACAGCAGGACCCGCATATTAAAGTGGCGTATTTATTTTTATTGGATTTGTACATTTAATTAGCTGTGTTTGTGCAGGGGCCACATCCTTGACCTATTTGCAGAACCTCAATAAACAAGCTCCATGCAGCAGCTCCCCAGGGAACCTGCCTTTTGCAGGCACGCAGTGATGGCAAGTTCACCCTTGCAGGGCTGGTTTGAGCTGGGTAAGATTTTTGGCCAGTAATTCAGTCATTTTTCCATCAGTGAGAGCACCCAACCCACTGTGGGCTGTGGAGCAGGCTCTGGCTCTGCCCTTGGAGCCCAAGAGGTACCAATTCTCTTGGAGGAGCCAGCAAAAAAGAATTCACACCTCCTCCTGGCACAGCTTAACCAGATTTCTGAATTCAAGAGATGTGAGGGAGGAAACTCAGCATCCCCATCACCTGACCCTGGGAGCAGCTGCTCTGTCCAC